>NC_087522.1:7147049-7747049 GCF_963921805.1 Phalacrocorax carbo
TTTAGGCAATTGCTGTTTATTTTAGAAGAGCTTTGCTCTATTTCTGTGAAAGGTTTGAGGTGCTGCAGCCAAAGTTGAGCTGATCCCAGTAACACTGGGAAGCCAGCACACGACTTGGTCAGGCGCGCAGCCCCTCACCGCTTGCTTCCTCCTAGCATGTGGCTGAACACTATGCAGAAATCACCTCGCCTTTCTGACCACCCCTCCTCTTTCCGTACTCGCTCCACACCTGTATTCTTGTCTTTAGAGTAGATAATATTTAAGGGCTTAAGACAGTCAGGGCAAAATCACTTCTTAGTTTAAAGCCCCCTGAAACTCTTTGGTGGTATAAGGCCCGGCCCTCCCGGGGATATTTCTCCCCCTGTTCCCCTGGAGCCCCGGCAGGGCAGGCTGCGCTCTGCGCTGGCAGGATGAGGCATGTCGTGCTCCCCGGGCGTTGCTCCAGCTCCCTGGGCTGCTCTGACTTGTCCCGAGCAGTTGTTTTTCCATCAGGTCCAGGCCAACAGGCTGGAGGAAGATGGCAAAGACTCAGCTTTGCCTCTGCTCTTTGGCTATGAGGAGCAATAGAGCTGTTGGCTTCTAGGATTTAAGGGAAACTTGGTCAGATCTTCCAGTTTTGTTAAAAGAAGCTGGTATGTGTATGTACGTATATGTGGAGTAAATTTTTCCATGTTTTGGAAGAAACTGCTCTGAGGCAAACAAAAATTCTTTCCAAGTTTTTCAGCATCCAGCAATGGGCTCTGGATGTAAAGTGGACTCAATTTTATTGGCTAAGCTGAAGTCTGTAGAACAACGGTCAATAAGAATAAAAATTGATCATATTAAAATGTCTCTGTTTTAATACCCTAGAGGGTAGTTAAGAATTTAGGAAAAAAGCTTTGTTAACTGACACCAGGTACAGGGAAACTGCAATACACAGCCAAACCAATCCAAGGTCCACATTTCTCTAGTCCTACCTCTTCTTTCCTTCCGTTTCCACCGTGATTCCCACATTTTTGCTTCCTTCCCACCGTGACTCCCACTCCCATGCCCACATCTAGCAAGCCTCTTCTGCTCCGCGTTCTGGCCCTTGCGACCAGCCACAAAGGTACAGGTCCCCGCAACGATTGAAGGTATGGACCGAACGCGACGGAAATCAGCGCAGCAAGGTCTTTCTGACAGGTGAGACCGGGTACTGGGCACAGCACGCTGCCGTGCAGGTTGGGAAGGGTGAAACACTGCGCTTTGCAGGGTTGCGGAGGGCCGGCACTCCATGGGTATGCACAGCACGGATGCAGGGGGTGGCTGGAAGCACTGTGCAGGCTGGGGTACCCCGGGGGATTGCACCCTGGGGGATTGCTGAGCACAGGACAGTGCTGTGTGACGGGGCAGTGAGGGGGCAAAGGGGAATGCTTCAAAGTCTGAAGGTGGTGGGGTTGGGGAAGTGCTGAGGTGAGTCACAGGGAGCTCAGCAGCAGCCTGGGGAGGGACGCTGGAGTTGGGGTGCTGTGGCAATGTGTGGCAGGGACGTGCTGGGCAAAGGGGATTCTGTGAATTTGTTCCTTAGAGTGAGGAAGTTATGACCTTTATGTCCAAGGGTGGGGAGATGATCATGTATGCGCATTAGTATGAAAATCACCTGAAGTATCTACGATTCTATGAAGGCTGACTTCTCGCTTATTAAAGACACAGTTTCTTGCCATTTGCATCACACTTCATGGTTAAACTCCTGAGGATCCTTCTTCTACACCGTCACTGGTGTTAGCCAGAGGCAACATGCTCTCCATACAGTGCAATTACGTTATCAGTTAAAAGGTGCAAAAGCACTTCAATTAAATTTTGCCACTAGATCCTGCCATCGTCCTGACTTACAGGGGATTTCAGACTTTAACAAGAAAAGCCGATTACATACAAGGCGGGCTGACGGGGCACCCGTTCTCCCCACAGCTCTCATCTGCTGCTTCATCAGTTACTGCTGTTTGAGAGCTTCCCTGGGGGATTGATCTCAGCAAATGGACACAAGCCTGTTAACTGTAATTTTTGTTGATGCTTCAGCTGCCTAATAATGAAGATTTTTTTTTTTCATTATTCTCTCCTTTTAAAACATGGCTTGAGCTTCACTTGAAGGGCCAAGGCACATTACGTATCCAACAGGACCGGGTCTGATCCACTCTTCTAGCCAACAGTTGCTCACCTTGCACTGCAGTGCAGTGATCCTAACACGGATTCTGCAAATGAAACAGAAACTTGGCGCCTCTCAAATCAGCGGCTGGCTTCCACAGGCCAAGACATTACTTCATATCTGGGGCAGGGCTCTAGTATGTTTGCATTGTGCAAACAAGGGACTTCCCCCAGGTGAGATAAAGCCTATACAATAACCCATTAGAACTCTCATCTAATCTATATAGAGAGAACTAGAGCTATTATAATGTAATAAATACAGTAAATAATAAGTTTAGTATAATAACATAAATAACTATTATGGTTACACTATCGTATAATAGTATAGTTTTGCTATGGTATAGTATAATAGTATAGTTTTCGTATCGTATACTATATATTATATATACACACTATATAATTATTAATTAGTGTGTCACACAGTAATTAGTTATCATATTATATATAATTATATATGTAGTATGATATATATAATATAGTAGAGTAAAACTATACTATATACTATAATAGTTATTTCCATGTTATTACATGTTACTAAATGTTACTACACTCTAATAGCTATAGTTCTCTCTGTATAGATCAGATGAGAGTTCTGATGGGTTATTATAGTTTCTAATAACTTTTGGGTTATAACCGAGGTCAGTCTCTGGGGAGCGCACCACAGACGCAGGCAGACAAGGTGCATTAGCGCACCTTTACGTGCACCCAGATGACACAGCGCACTGCCAGCCACCTGCAGACAGACCGCCTACAATCTGCCTAAAGCATTTCTGAGGAAATCTGCAGATTGCCCTTAAGAGCCCCCATGGATGAGAAGTGGATGGATCTGGGAATGTACCTAACCTCCAGTCTCTCCTAAAATGCTCTCTGACATAGACTTCCTCTCAAAGTCTAGGTGCCTCATTTGACAGTGCCCTCTCAATGTCTAATTAAAGGATTCTATTTAAGATAGTCAACAAGTATTTAGAAGATTATATATTCAGTTAGATAAATGCATGCACTTACCAAAACTTTGTTTTGCTGAGAATCCAAGTCCCAGGATCCTCCACAACAGGCCTTCTAGCTTACAAGGACGATGACACAAGCACATCTGTTCGTCACAGGAAGGGCAGGGCTAAAGCCTGCTTATCTAAAGAGCCTGAAAGTTCGAGATAACTATTTTGCCCCCCAAAAATTGTCCTTGCTTAAATGTTACATAATGAATATGATCCTAGTAACATTATGCAACGTACACAAATAAAATCTAGTTCATATACCAGCTGATCTAGCAAAACATCATACATTTCAATTGTGTTCCTACTGACGCAGTAAAAGGTTGAAGGCGGAGAAAGTTGATTCTCAAAGAAAATAACTTGAAAACCGAGGCTCATACACTATCCACAGGAGACTCAATAATAGTACTTCTTCATAAAGGGATTTGAGAAATTCGGGCTATGTAAGCTGAAGTACGGCAAACTATAAGCACGGCCAGCATATTGTTGAAGTCCCAAAGCCAGAACACTTTCTAAAGAAGGACATAGTGGAGGATATCCAGTTTGTCACACATGGATAAACTAGGACCAGGCTGCTGTTTAACACATCTCTAGAAGGACTATTAGAATATTCAATTCACAAAGTCTCCTGACCCTGAAGATATGGGATAATGCAGAGATTTTTCTTTGGGACGCATCCCACAGCGGACTGTTCTGAAGAATAACAGAATGCTCAACGTGTGTGTGTGTGTGTGTGGAAAAAAGGTTTCCCAAGCCTAATGAAGATATCAAGCTTGATGAATACTTCAGCTCTTAGTATTTGTGTACCAGCTCTCACTATTTGTGAGAGTAGGATTTATTTGGTGGACTTCCAAGGGAACTTTACACTAAGGACTGGGTTCTTGTTGCTGAAGCAAAACTTTCGGTTGCATTGGAAGAACCTACGGCTCTGCAGCGCTTTGAAATACTATTTTTTGAGAACAGAATGTTAAATGAAAACTCTAAAGGCTGTGATAGGGTAGTTATGTAGTCTATGTCCAGTCTAATTTAAGTGGCTTTTTAATAATTGATTCGATGAAGGGAACAATTTCACAGAATCACAGAATAGTTGAGGGTGGAAGAGGCCTCTGGAGAACGTGTAGTCCAAATCCCAGCCCAAGCAGAGGCAGGTAGAACAGGTTTTCCTGGACTGTGTTAAGTCAGGTTTTTAACATCTCCAAGGCTGGAGACTCCACCACCTCTTCACTCCATTGAATGCCTTCTAGGGATTTTCATTTCACTCACATTGTGCCTTCTAAGAATCTTGGCTGACCCTCCAGTTACTGTGAGTTACCTAGTTAACAATTAGTCAACTAAAATACTGCTTAATACAGGAATAGTTATATTTTGGCTTTTCATGAAAAGACAAAAGACAGTACATATGATCTAAAATGAGTACTCTATTCTACAGGAATGCAAAATACACATCCATAAGAAACTACTCAATTATTCTGTATTGTTAGTATTATTCTCCCTTTTTGGTAGAATTGTCAAAGCTACCCAGTATTTTGTGGAGAAGTGGCCATGAGTTTGCATGACTTCGCTTTTAAGCTAGGAATAAGACTTGTCTCGTGCATCTAATCTCTCTCAGATGTTTCTCTGAGAATGCAAGTAGATATTTTCTGTAAACAGATCATGGTTTGGTTAACAATTATGTCACAAGTCTGAAAAGGTAAAGTTAGCTCAGAAGGATAAACAAACATGAGGACTTCCTACAGCATAAGGACTATTACTAAACCCCACTGAGTCTGTTTTTACACTTGATACAGAGCCAAAGCACTTGGGAGTTAGAGCCCAAAGAGCATTTTTTGTTTGTAATACAGATAATAATAATAATTTAAAAAAAAATCAAGACCTTGATTTTCCATAATTTGTGTGTGCAATAAATAGCACGCTACCCCAACAATGATGTAGAAAAGAATCTAGGAGCTCACTTTATTACAAAGCTGAGAATATAAGACAACACTAAAACTTACATACTGCAAAGGTCTTTAAAAAAAATAATCAAGCTTTAACCTATTGTCGCAGAATTTAATTTCAAAGTAATACGCAAACAAATGTTGCTTGCTTTCCAAGGCACAATGGTATAAACATAAAAACTGCAGATGCAATATATTTAATACAAAAATATAAATACTGTTAATCTAAGTGAAAAAACAGCACATTTCCTCTCATGTATAAACCTTAGTTTAAAAAAGGTTAGCTTTATTGTCAGTCATGAAATGTAATACAATGACTCTAAAAACTATTCCTTTAAGTGACACCTGCTCAGAATATGTCCCTATTATATCAGCATAATAAGTAAGAGTACTCAGAACATTATAAAAGTGTTGCTGCATTATGCAAGAGGAGTTTGGTTGGGTTTTGTTCCTGATAAAATTGATCCTCACAGACCTGACTCTGCAAAGTCTCAATATTATCCAGAGTTTGAAATGCTCCTTGAAAGACTGAGTCCTCACTGAATTACATTAATAACTTTGACATGAGACTTACTTTGTTAGATAATTTATCTTTCTCAATTATAAATAGCATCAAATTCCTGAAAAACATTCCCTCTTTAAACCTTGTATCTGAAAAACTTCCAATGCAAAGCGAATGAAAACATTGGTTTATTGCTAGCACAACAAGGAACTGTTCAAATGGCAAGGAACATAGAACTGTGCCAATTTGACTTTTAAATGAGCTAATAGTGAACTTACAAAGAAAAAACAATCTATTTACTGCTCAGCCTTTCTTAGGCAAATGGAGATACAAACGTAATCCAAATCATACAGATTTCACATACAGTTCACTAGAAAGAGTTTCAGCATTCATTCATAAAGCTGATTCCTTGGCTGACTGAATGTGATGCAGTAGTTGATTACAATAGGCTGGTGTTCGATGTTTATGTACAACCCCTTCAATTTCTTTCACAAGCAGTTCTGGATATAAAACACTTCCTTCTTTTAAAACTTCTGTAAAACAAAAATACATTTTATAAATCATTACCCGCTCTGCGTTTCTCTATCCAAGTTAGCCGAAACCTAACCTGGAAGTTGCTGTTCTACAAGCTGCGCAGCCATGACAACCTGATTCCTCCCTCAGTTGCCGAGGTCTGTATTTTGACATTGACGTGCTTGAACACAGGCTGATGCACTAATAAATTCCAACGAATCCATCAAGCAAACTAGGATATGGTCACATCCTGCAATGGTCAGTGTCTATACTCCATATCCTGTTTACCATCTCTAAAGGCTTCTGATACACCAAATACATGAATATTCCACTCTGGTGAATGCTAGATAAAACATTACATTCTGCCAACAGGTAAAAAGGTCTGAGCTCATACTCACTGAAACCCAAAGGAAAGCTTCCAGCCTGTTAGGACTAGCCTCCATTTGGACGTGCTACTTCCATATAGCACTTGAAAACATGATTTTAAAAGCATTGTTAAAAATACACATGACAAAGTCTTACCTAGGACTGCATTTTGGATATTTGGATCTGGGTCATCGAGATGTATCAACAGTTCTTGGTACAGAAACTCAATATGACTTTCCATTGCAGACTTCACATCACTGTCCTTTAAGCATTTAAACCAATTAGTTAAGGTGTGAGCAGCGGCCAGTCGCACATCACAGGAAGCATCATCCAGACGCTTTAATACTTCTGAAAAGGAGCATACACATAACCAGACAGCACTGTGAACAGTGAAGTTATCTTTTATATTTGAAAAAAAAAAGTATTTTGTCAATACTGAAATTATTGTTGCATTTATGACACATTTCTGTCTTTTGAACATTGTGAATACACATAGCACATTGTTCCCAAAAGCATGCAGTGCATTGTTATTGGATTGTTACGTTGTCAGAAACATTGAAAGAAATGTACAAAATTATTTAGATTAGTTGAACATTCTCTAACACTCTTTCTAACAAGGTACTATGAATATCTATTAATGCATTACAGAGTTTAAGTATTTTTATGCTCTATAAAGCACAGTATTTCTATCAAGTACTATGGTTTCAGTGAACGACTGCATTGCAGACTATTTGAACAAGCAAGATGCAAAGATATACTTTGACAATTGTCTGATCATGTATTTCTTCAAAATAAAAATCTTTGTTGCTAGATTTCTACTTTGCCATGTATGAAAAAGTGTCAGTCATTAAGATGCTGAGTTTGGGAAAGTCTGATTTACTTGTATATATCTCTGAGAACATAAATCCTGTTACATAGCATAGAATGCACTTCTCCCAAGTCATTGTTTAGCATTTAAACAACATCCTAAGAAGCGCTACAGATAATAGCTCTATTTGACATAACAGCACTCTAGATTAGGGTTTTCTTCTTTTTTTTTTTTTTGTTAAATAAAAAACCCAACCCACTACCTATTCATGTCTATTTATGGTACAGTGAAATGGTTTGCTCTTGGCACTCTGAAACACAGCAAGAACAATGTGACTACCATTTATATAATGCATTACTGTTCTGCTTTCACTATAGTTAGAACATTATTTCATGTCTAACCTAAGAAGCAATGCAGATGAAATACTGGCAAGCCTTGCAAAGACCATAATATTGAGTGAAGTTCCATCTAGCGGCCTAATGCATAATAACGTTGGGAATACGGCTCAGCTCTGCTCAAGTGAGAGGGAGGGTATTTCCAAAGGACATTAACTTGTCTGCAATACAACACCTCAATGAAATGAAATACTGCAGATAAAAAGCTACTGCAGAAAGGCCTTGCGAGAATTACATGCTGTTGGAGTCACACTCAACAACATCTACCCAAGTGTTTAACACCTGGATTTCCTAAAATGCGTATGTGGACTTTATACACTTTAAGCAGTCTCACTTATCAGCTTAAGACCATGTCTTGGTCTCTGCAGGATTAAGACATTAAACTGCCTCTCATACATAAAAA
Source organism: Phalacrocorax carbo (assembly GCF_963921805.1). Taxonomy (NCBI): domain Eukaryota; kingdom Metazoa; phylum Chordata; class Aves; order Suliformes; family Phalacrocoracidae; genus Phalacrocorax; species Phalacrocorax carbo. The sequence goes on from NC_087522.1 coordinate 7,155,126, forward strand.
TGCTGTTAATGGTATGACTTTGTGCAGCACTTTACTTCTTCCATTTCCTTAATACCTATCAAATGACTCTGGGGGAGAACTACCCAAACAGTTAAAATACCAGATAAGAGAACACAGAAATAGCATCAGAATATGTGCATGGGAGTGAAATAAGAATGGCTGAGAAATGGAGTCTACATAAAATCTGCCCCTATTTGCACCTCAAACTGTTTAAGGGCTTATTGCTCTTTACGTGGGATTACAGCCAGATACCGTAGTGACACACAGCAGGTTTTGTCATTCCCCAGTGCGTATCAGTGCTTTCAGTGCTACCAGCTGCAGTGAGTCTGCAGGTAAGATGGACAACCTGCACAGTGAATTCTAAAGCTATACAGCGAATCTGCCTACTGCTCCAGCACGATGCTGTTCATCCTTAAAAGATAAGCTATCTACAATATCTCAGGTAAAAAGCAACCGTAATCCTTCAACATAGAGATTTTAATTCAAAAAAACCAAAACAAAACAACCCCAAAAAACACCAAACAAAACTTTTACACTTACCTGTGTAAGTTTTGGTAAATTTATCTTCATCAAACTGCCTCCCACAGACTTTTAAAAAAACACCAACAATACGACAAGCCATCAGCCGAGCAATTTTAGAGTCTTCATCCAAGGCGGCAATAATTTGGGGCATTAGACCATCTTTGACTTTTAAGAACTACAATTAACAGGAAAAGCATAGAAGAACAACAGCTTTTCAGTCACTCCAAAAAAATATGCTTATTGGTTACATCAGTTACCATTAGTTTTGACCAATACTGGCTTGCTTAGTTTAAAAAGAAGTTAAAAGTTAACCATAAAAGTTAACCTGAAAATCTTGGAAGTTACAAAGCTCTATTTTTGCTTCTAAGCAAGCTTGGGAATTGAAAATCCACCAGTCGATCATCCAGTTCATGACTGCTCAGTATCTATGCAGATGAGTTTTATGTAACTTGTAAAAGCTTTAAACTTACTTGCCTTTTTATTTTTAAAAAATTGTTGGCAAGACTAACAAATTTGGAGATGAGGATTATGTGTATGTACCAGTAGATGGTGCTCTTATTCTAGAAGGAAGCTTTTATGTAAAGACTTGTAACAACGTTTCAGTGAGTTTCACAATTTAACTTTAACATATACATTTCATACACTTTAATGCAAAAGAGGCATTACCACTGATCCAGAAAAAATGTTTAACTACAACAGTAGTCTCTGATATCAATGTGTTTGCATATGTGAACTCAGCCAGTTACATGTGTTTAAGCACTTTGTTCAATTAAGGTCTGTTAGAAAGACAATAAAGACTATGCACATTTAATCATAGACCCATGGAATAATTACGGTTGGAAAAGACCCTTAGGATCATCAACCCAGCACTACTATGCTTCCTAAACCATGCCCTGAAGTGCTGCATCTACACAAATACCTCCAGGGATGGTGACTCCCTCACCTCTCTGGGCGGCCTGTTCCAATGCCTGACCACTCTTTCAGTGAAGAAATTTTTCCTAATATCCAATAATTCAATTTATTTTAAAAAAATGCCCTTATATCTAACATATTTCCAGTGCTTCATTTCCAAATGCTTTTTTTGTTAGCAAAGAAGCTTCAAAAAACCCCTCTGATTGAATTAATCCTTAATCACTAAGGTGGGTAACATTTAAATGTATTCGTTAGCTCTCTACTTCAGTTTCTACGGATACCCTTCAAGTTCCATCTCAAGTCCTCCTGCTCTTTCCAGAAATCTTTTAGATTTCTTTTTTCCCAAATGGACCTGTGGGCTCCAAGGCAACCAGACAACTTGTCTTTCTTGCCACATTACACAAAAGCAGGTCCTGGCTGGCTCCGGTGCTGCTGCACAGGCGCTGGGTAGGGGTCCAACAATGTCAAGTACCCAAGTTGTTGTGCTAACAGTGGTTAGTGTTTCGTGCTTCAGAAATGACGTTATGCTAGAACAAAGATCTGCAAAATTTGACAATGGGGAGTTCTACAGCTCACCATATTGCTGGCATCAGGTCTTTTATCAGGATATCATTGTCCCTCCACTACTGATCATTTCAATTATTAATACTAATTACAATGAATGAATTTTATTATGAAAACTGTAGGTCCATCTGAAAATATTGCTTACAATAATGATTAATTATTTTTTTTCCCCTTGCATTTATTTTGTCTTCCTGCCTAAGGTTTCAAAGTACATTTGACGAGAAAGAGAGAATTTACCTCTTTTGGTGAAAGCATTTCACAGTGAATAAGAGCCCAAAGGCATGATACAGCTGTAGTGCGGATGGCAGCTGCTGTTCTTCCAGCATGCCACTGCAGATTAGGAGCCAGGATGTCTTTTATCACAGTCTCAAGGTAGCTAGGGAACAGCCTGAAGCCAAAAATAAGAAAGCAAAATAAAGGTTCATGAGAAAGTGATAAAGAGACTGACAGGATGTAAAAGAGAATTTTCTGTCATAGAAATATAGGCAGAAAAGGGACAAAAAAAAGACTAAAAAAAATATAAAATCTTATAAGCCAATGTGATTATAATGCATGTGATAAGCTTTTCATAGCTTAATTTTTCTAGATAATATTTAAACAAATACCTAACATTCATGGAAAGGGGAGGCTAGACTTTCTCCCACTTCAGACGATGTCCATGACTCACTCTGTTATCTTGGTAAACTACTTACCTTCTCTCTGTCTCATTTTCTCCGTCTCTGAAGTGGAGATAACACCCCATATGAATGCTGTGAGGATTCATTAATATTTGTGAGGCCCTTTGAGACTGTCCAGTGAAAAGTATTTATAACGTGAGAAGTATGAATGCTATTGATGAGACCTGAACTGCTGATACTGCAGGGAGTCTACACAGAATACTTCAGCTTTCCCCTGGCTCAGAAACTGGTCTCCCTCAAGGATGAGAGGTCTGTAGGATTTTCTGATGGTGCCAGTCCCAATACTAGTTTGTTTTCATAATAAACACACAAATCTGTGATATTTTTGCTGATGCTTCTTCCTCCTCCTCTATTAAGTGGGCTACTATAATGCTAAAAGTTGCTTCGACAGTCAGCAATTGCAATAGGCAGTATTCCCTCTCACCCATTTAATTCCAGCTCAAACAATTTTAAATTAAAAGACACCTTACAAGTTAAAAAAGACTTTGCTGCATCAGAGTTAGGTGTGCCCAGCTGTGACTAGATAAATAAGGCTCTGGGTTATTCACTGTGCCTCAAAAAGCAGCTGGCAGCCTGCAAAACAGATTGACAAGTAGCAGGCTAAATCTACCTTGACTTGTGTCCCACTCTATTGAAGCTTCATGCAGACCTGGACTGTGGCCACCTGAGTGCAAAACAGCACATCACCACCCTGGTGCTTGGCAAGAAGGGAAGAAGCTGTTGCTGACTTTTAGAAAAAAGTCCTAAATTTCCAGGATGAATAAGCAGCTCCTGCAGAGATGTGCCAAGCCACAGGAGGAACATAATGGGTAGATGTTAACAACAAACAATTATGGCTAAGTACTTAAAAAAAAAAAAACAACCCACAAAAAAACCCAAAAAACAACCCCAAACCCAACTGCAAAACAAAATAATCCAGCAATAAAAATTTCCATAATAATATTGTACCAATGTGATAAGAAATGTAATTGCATCTACTTCTTTCCTGTAACTACCCCTTACCCACTGCAGTTAGACCTTGTCATCCCCTAAATTAGCTATTGCACATACACGAAACTGAAAATCTCCGTCTTCAACATGATGAAAATAGATACACCCTGCTGTCGCTTAGCCTGTTGGCCAAGGGAGCACTCTGTGTCTGAGCAAGTCAGAGATTCACGCTTCCTTCCTGTCCAGCAGATGGCACTTAAGATTCAGGAATAACAAGAAATCTGCTGTCCCATTAGACATCTAAATTTGTCAAAAACCTTTAGATTTGTTATTTTAAACACATTATTGAAAATGCATAATCTTCTATTCAAAAAGTTGCCAGAAAAAAAATAACTAATGATCACCGCCATTCCAAATTTCCTTGAAGTTCCAAAATTTAAAAAAAAAAGCTTTGTGCTCTCTGTGCTACTGTGCTGGTCTGATCAGTAGCTGCTTCTGTTTTCAATAAAGCCCTCTGTTAAACTCCAAAGAAAAAACAATCTGTCAAAACATAAAGGTAAATTCTATCAGCATTATGTTAACCATAATGCAATACTATTTGTGAGAATATTTCTTCTAGTGCCTTGAATCAGGAAAGCAATATCTAGCAATTGTCTGACTCAGTCATGCCAGACTCAAACAAAATTAGATGACCACACAACTGTGTTCAGGAAGGTTTTCAGTTATACTATCTAAACTGTTAGAATGTCTTTTAAGGAGCTAAACAAACTACTGCCAGCAATGATCTGCTTGTGTAACCAGAGCTTATTATCACTTCACTACACTATCTCCCATTAGTGTTAAGATTTTTTTGCTGTTGATGATGTAATTAAATTCTCTTTCTTTCTATTTTCAGATCTTAGTCTTGTAAATCTGTGTAGCTTAATTCTAAAAGTGAGTCATTTCCATGAGAGAACATGCACTGTGCTATTTGTATTTACAAAGTTATGCTCAACTGAATATGAAATAACTGAAACGTGGTCTGTGCATACAATAGTACCTAGCTCTTTGGCAGATATAAAAAGCAGACCTTGGGTTTACATTAAAATTGCTACTGCCATTTTATGGACTTACATACTTAAACTTTCATTCCTTATTATTTTTTCCTACATTCTTCTTCTGGATTGACTCCTTTTCTGCTTTTATGGCACCGCTGCACTTGGCTTTATATGTTTGTGGATTGCTGTGTTTTGGGTTTTTTATGTGTATGCTTCTGTTTTTTCCAAACCCTAACATCCTAAATCCAGGTAATTAAAAAGAAAATTGGATTTGCTTTTACAAATCAGAACCTCCAAAAAATGTTTTGCAAACAACTCTTCAAACACAAAATCTTTACATGTTACTTCCTACATTAAGGCACTCATTGTTACAATGGTAAGTAGGATCAAGACTTCAGAGAGTCATTTAGCTCCCTCTACTGCTTTTTAGTTTCTGAAGATAAACCTACTGGTAAAATCCATTGCATTGCTCTTGTCTCAGAGGACAGAGCGCCTTATTACGAGTTAGACTGGGCTATCCTTAGCCAGGAGTGTTCTTCGTACAAACAGGTCTATTAACCTCCTTGGACGTATCTAATCTTGACAACAGACCATTTACTCACACTGCCCTGAGCAAAACAACTTCCATCGTTGCTGTCTGCGGAGAACCGGTGTGATGCGTGGCTATATGCACTCAGAGTACTACTTTGAAACATATTCTTCTATTTTTCCCACACTGGTAATTTCCCTTCCCTGGGAATCCTAGTGAAGCTGGCAGCTCATTGGGTTGGTTTTCTTTTTCCCCTCTTTGGCTCCATTATTTATACAAATGACTGGGTCACAGATGAAAGATTTTTTTATTCATTCTATTTACTTTGACTACTGCCAAAAAAGTTTACTCTTTGATGATGATCTCCATGTAGTCCTGCACCGATCATCTCTCCCCTTCAGCAGTACCTACAAGATCTAACTTAATACACTCACCCGAGCACTTCAGAGACTTTCAGATGGAGAAGTGCTACCAGTCCTACTGTACAGGTGAGACACAAAGAACAAACAAGGCTGTGTGTTAACAGAGAAGTCCTTCCTACCTCCTACCCACCCTAGAGAGGAACATTGCAGGTCAGGACTCTGTAGCGTGCCATGTAATGCACCTCTCGTACTGCTTAGACGCAGCCTAAATGATTTTCTGTAGATCATAAATGAGAGCCAGAACAGAGAATTTAACTCAATTATTCAAATTCTCTGCTGTAATCTGTAATGCTTTTTCTGAGGAGGAAGAGCTGGTGACCAGATGACTGAAAATGTGTAGAGAAGAAATGCCAGACTAACTTGTTGACCAGGTCTGAATTTGATTTGAATGAAATTCTTTGAAAGAATGAGCATATTTAATGTTTTAAAAACAAACGTAGAAAATAATAAAAGTGATTGAATGGTAGATGAACAGGAGCTAATAATGTATTCTGTAGTAAATAAAGGACAGTAAAATCAGGCCATAAAAGAAAATAAATAGATAGGAGAGTGCTGCATTATTCCATTTTTAAACTGAAACATGTTATTGCACACTTAAGCATTATTGTTTTGTTCAGGACACCACAGAACACGAGATGGCATTTCTTTGCTCCACAGTCTTTGTATTCTGGGTTAGATGATACAGATCTGCGATGTAAGAGATTAGCTTACAACACATAGTCAGATCCTGGAACACTTAAAATAGTTTTCAAAGTGCTTTTCTTTTTTTCCTTTCAGGAAGATTCCTGCATATCTAGATTGGTCTTGTAACTACCACTCAGTTACCTGATTATTTAAACAAGCAATCCACTGACTACAAAGAGATTTTTCATGTGAATAGGGATTTTAATATTGGATGGTGAAAACATGGAAACACATAACAACACCCTTGGCACAGAAGCTTTAAGTTAAAAAAACGACAGCTCCATTATATTCCATCTTAAGCACACTAGCTCAAAATCTACTAGGGAATGCGTTACCAGAGATTCTTCAGCTTACCTGAAATCCCCCACTGAAAGGGGACACCGGGGTCCCTCCTCTTCCTACACCATAGGATGCAGGCCAAGAATATACTAAATACATCTAAAAATGGTAAAAATACATCTACATTCATACTACCATGGCCTCATGGAACCTGAATGAATGTTCAACCTACCAGAAGGTCCACTGGGTGCCAATCTGCTCATCAGAAGAATGAAAAAAACTTTTAAGTATAAATGACCATTGCTAACAAAGTACTTTTAGGAAGAATGCTTCCTGTGATTTTTTTTTTTAAACAGTTATAAATGAAAAAATATGCATCAGAATACATTTACATAATAAATGCAGCAGGCTCTGCGAAAAGCAGCGTAGATATGTTTTACATATTCAGGACAACTTTACAGAAGTGTTTGCACTATTATTAGGGCTAAATTAATAATGACAAAAGAGCCCGCTGTTGGGATTGTTGTAAGTGGAGGGGTTTTGTAAGCACTGTAAATTACAGTCAGATCGTACTTGTAGCGCATAAATAGTGCCCAGCAACAGGAGACTTCCATCATCAGTCCCTGAGAGTAATAATAATTCCTTATCAAACATTTAGTTTAATGATTTTTAAACACCATGCTATATCATGGGCATTTTTAAATGCCCATTTTTTGGGTGTGTTTTATTGTTTCCTTACGATGACTACAGGCAAAGTTTAAGGATCTAGAAGTTAGCTGGGAGGAAAAGAAAAAAAACCACACACCCCCATTTCCTTCCCCAGAATCCCCATTTTAGCTGTCAAACATATTATTTTCAACTATAGCTCTTTATTTTTTGAAAGCTATCCAGATCTGCATGATGTGCATTTTAATTCTCCTTCGTGACAGAGGTAGGAAGACTACAGTGGAAGAAGTCCAGACTTCAATTTATTTATATATGTTTTTTAAAATTATTGCACTCTGCCCTTCTAAGCATCGTTAAAAAATACAGCAAGAAAAATATGCTGTGGAAGATGGTGGGAAAGTCTTTCTTCTCCCAGACATGCTAACATGGACACAATTACAGGGGTTAAATAACTACCATGGTCATTACATTTTAATGCCACTGTAGTGTTCAAATAGCTGTGTGAAATCTGAACTCTACTTACCCTTGAGAATTGACGGTTTCACTTGCTTTCTGCAGCAACTGTGATAAAACAGTGAAAAGTTTTAACCGCATCTGGGGATCTTTGTTTGGCTGAAGACACGTCTTAAGAATGAGAATAAAGTTATTTAGAGCTTCACCTATGACAGGACCTAGAAAATAAGCATATAAGACTTATTTCAGAGTACTAATAAGTTCTGTTAATGTGTTAATACGTGAATGCATTAAAATTTGTAACATGCCTGGTATTAAAATAGTACTTAACTTCCCACTGTTGTGTGGCAGCTGTTGATGTATCCACGTTACATCTTACTAGGCGGTGTACAAATACCCAGGCTAACTCTCCATGGGCACAGGTACCCAGTCTCAGCCATGGCACATGGTGCTCCCTGAAGGCCGGTTTACACACGTCACTTAGCCAGCTTGGCATTGCTGCGCTACATTGCATTACGCAGCACGGTCGTATCGATGACATCCGCTAGTTGCTGGGACCAACAGTACAAGATTACATTTTGGGTGGACTAATGCATTTTGGGGGGAGTGGGAGGATTAACGCTGGTCACTAGGTAGCTCTGAAAGCTTGAAGGTACACACAAAGTTCTGGTTTTACTGAATTTAACGAAAAATTATACTGAATCTGGTACGACCATGACACCACTCCAAACCACAGCATTAATTATGTTTTTTTCTTCTTTCAAGTTTTTCCGTGTGCAGCATTCAAGGAAAGATGTTCATGACTCCCAGAGGCACAGGGAACGGCATGTTTGAAGGGTCAGCCTCAAAATTTAGATAATAGAAATTACTGCAGCAGTATTCTTTTTCCATGTTTAAATAATGCTTATTTGCATTTACAAGAAAATGTAAAATACAATGAATTTTAGAAGCTACTATTTGAAATAAAAATATTTTCCAAATTAATTCTCTAGTTTGTTAACATTTCCACATCCTATGATGAATTCTGTTTTCACCACTAAACAATAAACAAACACACCCCCCTGCTGTTTATCCCAACATTTGAAGAAATCATTTTCCCAAAACAGAAGGAAGTTTGTGCCTTTCTGCTATGAACATCTGCATGGTTTTAAAGACAAAGAATACATATAGACTATACACATGCTTTTTTCTGCAAGCTTCTTGCTGTAGAATGCTCTTTCTACTCCGTGTTTGCAATAAACTGCTCTCCTCTAGGAACTCCGTCAGCTTTGCTTCCTTGTGATGCACACTCCATTCAAGCCCAGTCACTCAGAAAATCCTCCCAGAAGGAGACACAACACTGGCCTTTCTGATGACAAGAATATTCCTCACGCATGGAACGGACAGATTGAAGTATTCAAGATTCCAAACCAAGTTCTCTAGCATTTCATAGTATCTGGAAATTTAATGTTTAAAATAATAATAAACCCCTCCCCCCCAACCTTCACTGTCTAGACTGAAGCAATACAGGGTGTTGAACTGCAGTTTGCTAAATTTTTGTGCCAACAAATAGGTCTTTATTTTCACAGTACTTATTCAAAATACATTGCTTCATGTGAGTTCTGAGACATTTAAAAGATACTACTACTGTATCAAACTGATAACAGCAAATGCAACAGATGGAAAATAAACAAAATAGACTGAGAAAGCTGAAATGAGTAAACCTGATTTTGTTGATTAAAACCAACATTATGTGTGGGAATGAAAAGAAAGGAGAAAAAAAAAAAAGAATAGCTCTAGGAGCTGCTGTGTCAGACAGAAAACACAGACAATAGCATATAACCAGTGTTGGGTGCGGGCCAAACTGTTTGCCCAGACATTTGATGATTTATTTAGCATTAAGGAAAACAGAGACAACCGTCTAGGAGACCCTCAGTCATGGAAAAGGGAGCACAAATATACAGAAAACTGGCCTCTTAGATCTTGCACTGAAAAAACTTTTTGTTCTTTCCACAGATGGAAAAAAAGAAAAAGTACTTATGCTGGTTGCTGCACAACCCAGCAAGTGGCTGTTTCACATAGGTTTGTTGAGGCTTATTTTGAGATTCAAGGATTAAGTGCAGAAGATAGTCTTTCAAAACGTACCTGTCCACATTTAACTACCTGTAGTAACAGTAATAACACTTCAGCTGTGCCTGAAGTAGCTATCTACATCCCCTTTTTACTTAGCAGAAAGGAAAATCCCAAATAAACAGGAATTTCCTTTTTAATAATCTTAAATTGGGTGTCTAGGTGAAAAGATCTGCCTGTCACTGTGTCCCGTGCCTGTAGATGCAGTCTAGAGAGCTGCATCCCACAAGTGTTCACTGTGCAAGTTTGTACCTAGGTGAAACATGTGCCAAAGGGTTTCACTAATCTATACATAGTAACGTACTGAAGAACAAAGTGAGGAAACATTCGTACAGAAAGATAGTATCTTTTATAAGACTAGTGAATAGATGGAAAAAAGACAAATTTTTGGAGAGACAAGCTATATCAGCTCATCTCCCCATAATCCTGACCTGTTTCCTTTACCTGAAAGTGTTCCTTTACATATGTGCTTTTAGTATGCTCCTTGCGGCCAAGGAGTCTTTTGGAATTTGAGCTGCTTCAACATTTTCAGTTTTGTTTTCCTTCATATTCTTGTGAAGTTCCTGTATATTACACTATTTATTATAAAACACAATGTGTCTGCAGGCTATGGAGATTATTAATTTTTTTATATGGAGATTATTACTTTATTTTTTTAGAACTGGGTGTTCCATCACACTACTAAGTAAGTCGTACCTGAATGAGTTGTGATGACATCTAACTGTAATATTTCTGGAGAATAGCATGTCCAACAGTCACATGACACTGAAACCCATTCCATAAGGTCAATTATATGCTGTTTGTAGAGATAAAGAAAACTATCCAATTGCTGCACTTCAGCTAATGAAGACATTGTTTCCTCTACCTGTACAAAAAGAGACAGGGTACTTCATCTTAACTGAAACAATATTAAAAAAAGAAAAAAAACTTTTAAAACTCATATTTATACTATAAGAACAGAAGGGACATGAGAAGATTTCCATAGTTTCTACTTGGACAATCAAGATTGATATTTAATGTCTGCCTATAGTTACATCCATTAATTTTGATTTAAAGTGAAACATTTGTCCTGACTCCAAAATGAAATCATAAGGAACACAGCAATGTAACAGCAAAATGAAAGAATCTCTAATCCATTTGAAAACCTATCCAAAAACTAACTACGTCATTAAAAAAATTTTATTAATTTTAAAGGTGTACTGATTTTTCTTATTTTAATTTAAGAACACTTTAAAACATTAACATAGAGGGAATTCGTCACAATCCCATCTAGGGGGCTATGGCAGGTTCCAAAAACCTCTCCCCCCACCCCCCCAAGTTTTAATTATGCAAGATGCTCTCTCTTTACAGTAGCTGGGCAGGTTCATTTTGAAATTCTTATCTTCTGATATTTAGAAGTACCAAAATTCACTGCTACATTTGAAATATCTTCTTCATATTTGCATTTAGACTATTCCATGAGACAGGCAAATAAAACATGTACATAAAAGAACTACTAAATTAATTCCAGACATGATCATGCTTGGCAAGGAAGTATACAGATTTTCTTAATCACTTGTAGCAGATATATTTCAAAGCAAAGAAAATTTGCTTTTACAATTCCTGAAGACTCCTACCAGAGGTACAAAACTCTAAGGAAGAGATTAAAAGCATGCTGAAAGTGGCATCTATAGTCTTAGTGATTTCAGTGGACAGTGAATCAAGCATGGGGAGCAAGACACCATTAGAAACCCCACTGAGAAAAAACGTATGCTGGCAGCATGGCCAGTTCTAACAGAGAAAGATGTAGTGCAGCACTATGAGTAACATCATTTGACTCTAAGTGGTTCACTGGAACTACAAATTGTAGTCATATTTTTAATATTTTTAAGCTGAATTCAACCACACAAGTTAGCTGAAACATGTCTAGGACCTTTAGAATTTTACAGACTTATTACTTGCCAGACAAAGATGTTATTATGGAAGTACCAGATGTGGAAGGGGGGGAGGGGAGATTTCTAGGGGAAAAAAAAAAAAAAAAAAAGAAGAGGATTTGCTAAGGACAAAGGTTACTTTTAAAGCTGGTTTCGCTGCCTCAAGCACAATAGATTTCTCCTCTCTGGAAGCATTCTGCCAGCCAGCCAAAACAAATCAGAATAACTTATCTGTAGATTAATTGGAACATTTTACATGACAGAATGTGTCAAGACAGAAACTGTTCCTCATTATTAACCCCATCACAATTGGCAAGATGTTTTTTTCCATTGAGCAAGAGAGATACAAAATAATACATTGTTCACAGGTGATTTAAAATAAATTAAGTAGTTTCAGGAGTGTAATTAAAAAGAAGAGTTAATAAATTAAATATGCCAATAGACAGATGCATATCTTCTTATTAAGAAGTGTCTCACAGGCTAAAAAAATAAAGAGCAAGGGTGATTTTCTTTCCTATATGGGAAAGTTAACAGGTTTAACAATACAGTATTTTCATGATAATAATCAACGTGTGCCAAAAGAAGAGCCAAGATAGCACAGGCCACTGGTAATGAAACAAAATCTTATCTTTAGGTCCCCAGTTAAATCTCTGACAAGCTCAATACATGCTTAACGGACTCTGACCACTGATATGGCTTCTGTCTATTTGGGGCTGTAAACCATACTCCTCATCAAGATACTGAAGTGCTCACTTGGTGGTCTTCATCTTTTTCCTTAGCCCTAAGCTACTAGAAACACTGATGAACACAAAGCAAAGGGGCCAAAAAATCAAGCAAGGCTGTGTGTTCACAATCAGGTCACATCACTTGTGGTCTCCACTATCTCTGTGATCTTCTGTAAAGCCTGAATTGAAGTTCTGAAATGCAAATTTTTGATAATTTATGTTTATACTCAAAATCTTTTCATCCTGAACACAGACTACTTTTCTGAGCAATAAATTTATACTTGTAAAGCTAGATGTAATACACGTGTTCTATGTGGTCTTAAGCTATTTTAACAGGGACTTCTCACCTTCCGCAAGTTGTACATCTCACTTTCAAATTCTAGAATAGTCAGTAACGGGGGGGGGAAATCAAGCCATATTTGTCTTTGGGACAAATTTGAAATATTGCAATTAGAAAATCTGGCAACAAGATTACGTATCTGCTTAGCTGAAAGAAAGGCTAATGAGAAAAAGGATTCTCATCCAAAGTACTGTCAACTTTAAAAATCATCTCTAACTGCAGGAACATCTTAAACCTTTAATAATCTTGGGAGATTAACTTTTCCATATATGAAAATTGGGCTTTATCTCCATGAAACTGCTTGCTTTGTGGGAGTATGAATTTGTAATGTTTTAAATGGATGTTGCTGACTTTATAGACCACTGTAGGGTCAAACTGACAAGACACTGCAAAACATACCAGATTCATCTGTCTGAGGTTTACTTACACAGACTGTTTGTTTAAAAAACCAAAACCAAAACAACCTTGCCAAAAATCCCACTCTCACACTAGCTCTCCACGACACAGATCTTCAGGCCATACCTCTTTGACCTGCACAGTCTTTTCAATATTTGTTTCAAGCTTTGTTCTATTTTACTTCTTTCAGAATAGTTTTCTAAGCATATGCCTCCTCGGAGGCAGCCTGTCATCTATGGGGCCATAAATACTGATGCTACACAGGCACTTGGAATACCATGCCTGGGAGCAAGAGAAAAGGAAGTAGAATAGCCATTGCATTTAAGGTGCACATTTGAAAAAATACAACTTGGATAGGTCACAATTGTACTACATGAGGATGGCTTGCTGCTTTGTTTGATATTTAGATTGTAGAAGAAAGAGGAAGAGAGAAAGAAGGGGGTGAGATAACATTTAGCCAAAAAAGCTCATCTATTATCAGGGCATCTACAGATATCCTTGATTTTAAAGCATTCCTGCATCATTTAAACTTTTGGTTCTGGTAGGGAGGTAAAAAGGTCAACTACTGTAAAATCAATCTGATCTTTGTCCAAAGATTAAAAAATTGTTATGTAACTACCACTTTTTTAAGACTAGTAGTGCTCTTGATCTATAGGTGAATTGTTCTTTAGTAGTCAGAAAATAAATCTGAGTTTTTTACTGGCCACTTGTGTGCTCCTAAGTATAATCTAACATTAACAATAATCCAGTGACTTATATCCACCTAAAAAGTTAGCATCAACAGTTCAACCAGCACCAATAGCATGCTCAAGACTTTGCAGAATCCAGCGACAAGCAAAAACTCTTGAACACGTCCCGTCCCAAACTACCTAAACCATGGCCCAGTGATCAATATCCACCCAAATACAGTGTTCTTCTGGGCCAACGGCTACTTTCATCCAACCGTGAGCTTCCCATGCTCCAGTTATGTACTTCAAGCCATCTGTTCTGAAACCTAATCTAAATACACTTAAAAAAATCTAGTTGTAACTATAGTCTACAGACCCATACCGGCTGATTTTGGCCACAAAATAAAACTGAATTCTAGGGTCCTCCTCAGAACCAGCACATGTTCTAACTCTATGAGCCTTCAACCAAAGTTATAAAGAAATGTAATTCTCCAGCCTCTGCTGTTCTAAGCTGTAAACCCAACTCCAAACTTAATTCTGGTATTGATCATATACAGTATGTACAGTGAGAGACCCGCAGCCTTGGACCAGCCACAAACCATTACTCCTCACTGGGGACCCAGTGAACAAGCCTTACAAGATGTAGCGATAAGGCCAACTCCTAAGTTTCTTACCTGAATAATAGCCTTTCTTGTTACATCTGCAGATCACATTTATGTAGGAGCTAATATTTGCCTTAGAAACACCAGCATACATTCTAGTCTTACAGTGTTTGCAAGATGCAACAGTACATTCAGCTCTTCTGGCACCACCGTTGGCCTAGACTTTAACCTCAACTTTAGTCCCAACCTAAGCCTAGCACTACCCCGTCCTCCAGTTCCATAAAAGAAATGACCTATAAGACCCTAGCCTCTATTGCTGCTAATCTTAGTTACAGCCCAGTAGATCTGCAGTATTCAACATTAAACCGAGATCTTCAAACCGGTGTCTGGAAATAGATGTAGCACCTAACAACTATGAACTGTGATCTGGTAAAGCAGAAAAATCAATATTTTGACTGACAAATGATAACATTCCTGGATCTTCCAGCCTTCACAACGACTTCTAAATGTCAACTAACTACCAGAACAATGTCATAGGGATAGATCTTTGCAGAAGAGTTTTATGACAAAGCAGAGAATGCAAGTATCCCCTCATGCTGCTTTCATTCTAATAGAGTGAATCTGATTAATTTGAAGTTATATGTATATCTAAATGTTTAACTATTACATTTCTATATAATTTTTGAAACAAATTGCTATACACATACAAACATGTACAGATGAAAAATAAGCAAACCCCAAACAAAACTAGTAGTATTGTACAAGTTCTTAGCTCTTATGAATAAGATTTTAATGATTTATTCTTCTGGAGAAGTTGCCTTTATCTGTTTTAGACAGACTAAACCCAAGGTAGTTTCAGATATGGAAAAAGATGAGGAGACAGAGCGAGTGTACAGTCAAGGTCATGCAACACCAAATCATTTCAAAATCTACCAATTTTTGTGGATGAGCTCTTAGTTAAGGATTTCTGTGGTTTAAACCTAGCAGCAAGATAAATAATTATGGCTTTCTTTAGACAGTGTCTTATCAACAGTAAAAATCAGAAACACAGCAAAATATTAAAGCAGCTCATAGTTTACCTTTTCTTTAAGGTGCTGAGAACATTGTATTGCCATTATTGTCACCAAAATTTTCATTAGCTGTAAGCTAATTTCTTTGCAGTCTTCCTGGCATACTTCAACCAATGCTTGTACGCAACAAAGCAACTGCTCCATATAAAAGACCTGTTTTTTAATAAAAGCATAAATTTATTATGTTTTGTTAGAAAATACAACATTCTCTTCAAGGAAGAGATATGGGAAACACCAATAATAAAACCTGAGCACTGTATAATCCCCATAATTGGTAACATATTTATAATTCCATGTTAGTTCTTTTTATTACCTACATTCTGCATTTTAAATGATACAATATAATCTTCCTCCCACACTGTTTGTTTGTATTTACCTTGTTCTGTTAACAAAATAAATGACCCTGCTCTTAATCATGCAATTGTTCCACTGTGAATAAAAACATCAAAGCGTTTTAGAACGCTTACCAATATTAATTGCACTTCAGAATGAGAGAGTACTAACATATTTTTTACAACTCTTTCAAATATTATTCCATGTTTGACTATTTTGAATGGAACAATAATGGTTAAATACATAAACCAAGAAAACTTAAGAGTCTGCTTTTATCTCAGTCAATTTATCTTATTTGATGCAACATAATTCATGTTATCTTCATCCAGCTGATACCAGTTGAAGTCAATACTGTTGTCAGTTAGTTTGCAATAACTTCTATGATAAAGTGCATCAAATATTCCATGAAGCTGTCAGATTACGTTCAACAAACAGAAGAAGCCATTGTTACAAATTTAATTCCAAAAAATAAATCAAGTCTAGGAATTGGTTAACTACAAATGTTATTAATCTCATGAACATGGTCAATACTTAGCTGAACAGTGTCTATGCAGCATTCGCTGTCTAAAATAGAGAAAGATTGTTTTCCAAGACCAGAGGCTAGAACAATTCCACCAAACACTTCAGCAGTGGATGAATGTGTGTATTGTATCTAATGCCAAATGGAAGTGGTAAGCTTAAGACCTCATAGCAATTTTACAGATATACTTCAGGGAATTGTTATTTGAACAATCAGGTTATAGTGCTTCCAGTTATATGAGCTCCTAATCATCACAGGCTTCACGGAGATTAAGGTTAATTCCTGCATCACTGCTACATATTCCATTAGGGAAGAAACCTAATGAGGGAAGAACTTCAAACGTATATCTTATATTGGCTCAAAAAGACAATTACGCTAGATTCAGTCTACACACATGAATAACTGTTTTAAAGGGAAGGCTTCATCTGACATGAAGTCAGAGTTTTCTGAAGGCACAGCACTGGCCCTTTTTTGGTCATCTTAAGAGCAGAGGCCTAAAACTTTTGGTGGAATGAAAGCTGGAATTTCATTTGTAGGGAAAATTGTAGGGATTCTTCTTATGCAGCTCTAACACATCTATTTCCACATGTGAGCAACTGAAGGGGGTGGGAAAGCCTGGAAGCTAAAAATCTCCATTCTTCATTGAAGAGAATCTTTTTCCTCCGTATATAGCAATTGATGAACATTCTTCTAATGCTAAAATGAAAATGGTCTTCAGGCTCAGCCATTACTTAAGGGTACACTTGGGAGTAAGCTTCTAATTTATAAAGGTCTTCCTCCTAGTTTCTCACCTGAAGAGAAGCAACCAGGCCCAACAGCCTACAAAGCATGCCCCTAATCATTCATGTAAGAGTACTAGTACCTTCCTTCTAAAATGGAAAACAATAATAATACAAAACAAAAAAAAAGATGATATTAAGAAGGAATCTTTCTTGGGAAACCTGACATGCCAGTTACAATAGACTGTGAAAAGTTTTCAGTCATTGTTACTGATGAAGATCGAAATATATGACCTTATTTGGATTGTGAACACAAGGCATTTCGAAACATGGGTTAAATTCTGCCTCCGGATCAGCCAAGGTAGTATACCTTGCACAGTACATAGTAAACAGCTTGTTCTCTCCCCATCATGCCTTTTCATTTTCCTCCCACTATCTAAAGCCTTTTACAGCAGTTCTCGAACACACATCTGCTGAGAGGATGGACTGCTAGAAGTTTTTGGGAATAGCAGATTTGGCCAGGAGACCACAATATGGGCCAGGGAGGATAGGGAAGCTCCTGTTTTGTCTCAGACACACGTCCACAACTATATCCTGAAATAGGGTGGGGTAGGTGTGCAAGGGAGGGATAGGAATGGGAACATTTTAGGAGAACAAGGGAAAAAGTTGGAAAACCACTGGCCTAAAACTGAAGCCTGTTGTGTATTTTCCAGTTATCCTTACCTCTTCAGATCGTTGACAAACTTCAGCTTGTGACAGTGTGTTGCCAAGATCAGTCAAATGAGGCTGTAAGATTTCTTTGGGGCTACCTCGAATCACTGCAGATAGAACCATTATACAGGATGGCTTAGGTGTCTTCCCAAAGGCTGATGTCATTAATCTCAGTGACACCTTAGGGCTGACAAATGTTCCGATCAATTCTGCTGCTTTCACACACTGAAAAAAGAACAGGAATAACTTGAGGATTTTCCTGAAAACACAAAGACCATTCAACATATCATGGGCTTTTTCTTTTTATGATTCCAGCTGTTATTTTAAATGGTTCAGCAGTTGCCTTGTAGGCCTCTTCCACTCGCTCAGTAATGATTATATGCATGAAGAAATTTTCTTGACATGTGTGCGGTAAGCACATAATAAGGCATGCAAGCACTCTTCTCAGCATCAGACAAACTTCCATGAGAAAGAAATGCACAGAAATGAAGTGTACAACTTGCAGTGTAATAAAGTCTCTACCTTAGAATAACCAGATGTTGCAGATTTAGTGGTTTAACATTTTGTCCTCCAAATGCTGTTCTGAGGAATGTTCTCAATGCACTCACCACCCATCTATTAAAAGCAACAACAATAAAACCCTGGAAGAGGGATTTTTTTTGTTATTGTACTATATTTTGACACCAATATCAGAGATCTGGTTTAGTGTGGAAGCACTGCCATGGGGGAACTGCCTACTGCTTTCAATCTCTTACTTCTTTAACTGAAAAGGCTTAAATTACTATGATTCCACATGATAGTCATACTCTGATTCCGCCTCTGCCTTGCAGACATACCGGTGTGTTGTATTCCACATGAAACACCATCACACTAGAGCTTACTCTCTGTCTGAAGCCCAGTATTTACAATCAGGTGCATGAATAAAGATACAGTCAACTACCACGCCATTACCTGTGCAATAGGAATATTTCTTCCTAACCCATTTATTTAATGGTTGGCTCATTCCCCCAAACAGGAAAGCTTAGTTCCCCTGTGGCTGTAATTTTTAGTCTAGTGATTTAGCCATGGATTTTTAATTGCACGTAATTAATACGTGAATCATTCTAATTTTCAGTCTCAATGGAAGCACGTAGCCATGAATTCTATAGTTTAAATCTGCACTATATATAACACTTTCTTTTTAGAATGATGAAGACTCCAAACAGTTATAACATACTCTGTGTAGATGTGAACCCTGTCCTCCTCCATATTTGCCACAGAGAAAGAAAAAGACTCTTAGTGCTCTGAAAACTGGAAAAGGACAATACAATTAAACAGTTCAAAAATATGAATTGATACACCTGTATGGATCAATTTATCTACTTTTTTTCATGGGGAAAAAGAAAAATAAAGAAAAAAAGAAAAAAAGGATAAGGTCTTTTACTCTTATACATCTCATTTGGTCTTATTAGCCTGGAGAAAGACATGTGCATCTTCCAAGTTGGTAGCTGCTCTGAAATAGGTTCTACAGCGACAAACTGTAGAGGAGATAATTGCAGTATCCTGGGAAGCAGCACCACTAAGGAGATAAGAGGCATTCAGAAACAAAAGTTGCTCAATCTTAAATTTTGGCACAAGGAAGAGTAAAATTAAACACAGAAACCACCTCTTAGTTGGGAATAAATCTCTTGGAAGCACCTGCGAGAAGATTAGTGGTAGAATTCTAAGAGAGAGACAGGTATGGTCAAAAAAAAAAGGAAAGGGAAAACTATGTGCTGCTCGAACACATACTTTTGAATTTCTCTTGACCGCCACAAGCACTAGATAGGAAATTTGACCAGGACAGCAGGGCCATGTGGGTTTATTCTTCTAATTATTTAAGTGTTCTTATGTATTTTATATGAGCACTAAGGAACTTGAAAAGCTGCATACCCATGGTGGCATATCTCCTACTTCAACCCTGGGGCACTGATTTCCTAAGGCCCCCATACCCCTTTTTGAAACAGCAAGATGGCTTCCAACAGTATCCAAGGCTTACTTCTCTCTACTCCTGATCAGTGTGTGACTGGCTTACCTTACAAGCTCAGTCTCACTGAAAGGCAATACGGTTAGAGATCAGTTGCTGGTTCTGAAAGGGGAGGTGGATGGAGTGGAATGGTTAGCAGAAGAAAACAGAGTAGGAACTGGGGGAAGAACAATTCAGGAAAAATTAACGGAGAGAGACAATAATTAGTACTGAGAAAGACTAAAGACAGCAAGAGACTGCAGGAAAGAAAAAAAAAAGGATCATTTCAGAAATGGATTTCTCAGTCTACATGGCACAACTTAAAGCAGGACTCTAAAGAAAAGCCTAATTTAGGAAATCAGCTTTTCTGACATTGGTTGGACTACTTGTGTTAAGTAAGCAGAACACATTCTTCCAGTTTCCCAAACCAATAACATTTGCAGCTTTGAAGTGAGCTATGTGGATTTTATTTTTTTATACATACGTTCTCTTGCTTGTGTAGAAATATGAACAAAAGATTTCCTCTTAAAATTGTAAAAATGTTTGATTCACCTGTCTACCCTCTGCTAACTTTATCTAATGTCTTCAACTACATGTGTTTATTGATACAGTTGATCAAAGTCTTGAGAGCATCAACTGTTAGGAAAAAGGATACTAGTTATTACTCACAAAATCCATTAAAAAGGCATTTTACAAGCATTAAGTCAAGTATTCAAACACTGACTACGGGTATCACATGGAATAAACATACCTCAATGCTTGGTTGGAATCATGGTTGGATTATGCAGCAGGGGAGATAAGTGAAATTAACTTGAAAGGGCATGACCTGTACATTTTTTTCAGTGGAATTTCTTGCCCCAAGGCTTTTATACTGTAATCCCCTGCATTATCAATGCTTCATGGGGTTGGCATATCAACCAAAGAGTATTTAAATAACTTTGTTATTGGTCTTCACACCAGTAATACAAGAATACATTTATTTTAACACTATGTACGTATAATGTTGATGTGTTTTTAACATCTATAAAAATCTGAGCCTGATCCTTCAGTCATGGGCATTTTCCAGTGACCTCAGGTAGGGTCAACCCTCAGAAGACTGACTCAAGACTATAAAGGATAGAGCCTTTACTCAGCTTACAGTAGATACTTTAACAGAGTAAACTTACATTTTTAACCACTTCTCTTTCTTCATCCAAGCATGCTTGGTACAAAGTTCTAAGCAGTAGCTCCATGTGTTGTGTAATGTGATCCTCTGCATGCAGCAATAATGTATACAGAAGCTGGGATGCTTTTATTCTTGTGCTTTCAACCCAGTCCGTGATATCATGACAGAGACCTGGAAGGATTTTGGAGAGGTTTCTTGTCACAAGTTCCCGACAACCTAGTCCTGGTCGAGTCACTAGAAGAAAACAAAAACAAAATAAAAGGAAAAATAAAAAAGAAATATCAAAGGAAATGTCAATGCACATTAATCCTTAGAAAAGTTTAAAGGCTCCAAGATAAGAGCTATGGGCATCTGCTTCAGCGAGGAACAAAATATTCCAAATGCTGCTGAAGAATTTACCTGTGCAAATTCATTATGAGGTGTCAAGAAACACTGAATGTGTGAGTACATTTTTTATTCCTGGTACAGAGTTCTCCTGTAAATGCCTAGAAAGGAAATGGCCGAGTTGTCTCAGCATATTTTCCCGCATTGGTCTATGTAACTACAAATGCTACAAGGAAAATGGACTGAAGTAAATGGCCTGAAGAATACAAAAGGCTTATAGAAATGCCTATGAAATACCTAGAGAGGTGGTGGTGGTGGAAATTCAAGCATCAAAACATGAATTGCTGCTTCTTTTGTCAATGGAGGATAATATTTTGGATTCTGAATACTGACAATGAATTGCAAAAGGTCAAATAAAGAAATCAACTTGAGACAGCAAATACAGACTGACATCCTACTTGACCTGTGGCAGAATTTTGTTTAAAGAATTTGGACCATTCTTTATAAGTAGTTCCTTCATTTCAGATGTTCAAATGCAGGCATTTATCCCTGTAGCTACTCCTGTCAGAGACTTCCCTGCTATAAACTATCCGCCCCTGTGTCCTAAGGCAATGATTGCTGTTGCTCAACAGAAAGCTATTCAGTTGGTTGGATGACACCAGGTATGAGGTCTAACTCTACTCTTGCTCTGAACTGCAATATCTGTCACCCTGAGATCAAAGCACAGCGGGGCTCATATGTCAGGTTCATTAGCTTGACAGCTGGACTAAGATAGTTAAGTAAAATGTACCATAAAGTCACAGTTATAAAAAGGTATTCCAGGACCTTGAGTAAGTCAGAAGCACGAGCAACAAAGTGTTAAAATATGTCATTATCATATTATAAAAAATACAAATGCATGTGGAGGGTAAATGGGGGGAGGAACAGACATAATAACAACTCATACATACATGGCCTGTGGTAAAACACCACAAATTATTACCTGAAACTAAGGTATACTCTGACAAAGTTTTGTATCTGTAGGATTAAGTAGTCGATCACCCTGCCCTCTCATTTTTCTTATCTTTTGTCACATAAAGCCTAACCGCTAATAGGACATATAATTTGGAAGTAAAGATAAGCAGCAGGAAATTATGTCTTAAAGTCACCATTAACTTGGGATTCAAGTGTGTACATATGTCACATTCAAGCCCTAAATGCATATTTCGACCAAGCAAGATGCATGAAAGGTCAGTTAAATGCAAGGCTGGAGAGTTGCCCAAATTTGTGAGGCATATTTATTATGCTAAGATTATTTCAGAAAGTTCATATAATTTATGATTTAATTTACAAATAATTGATAGACGTCCCTTTCTTAAAAAACAGTACACACACACACAGAGGAAACCCAACACACACCTAGGGAAAACTGAACAAGGTACCAGTATTAGCAATATAAATGATAACAACTGTTTCAAGGACTAGCACATAAAGCCTTTGATGACCTTCACTATATCATGGTCATTACTAAATAAGCGACTGGAGCTTAGACACTCAACTTTGACAGTTTATATAAGTTAAAAAAAATCTCTGCCAAAAAAAGATATATGTTTCTGCCATCACTAGTGGAAGTAAAAGCATTCTTTACCATTTACAAACCCCTGAGGTAATACTACACATAAAATAAGGAAAAAAAAGATTTGGAAAGGATAACAGATCAACTTGACTGTCTTCAAAGATAAACAGTTCTGTCAAACCAGTCACGATTATGAAGTGCTTCCCCTTTCATTCAGGCATTACTGAGTAAAGCAACCTTAAAAGAAAGAACAAAAGAAAAAAATTCTAACTTCAAAGGAGAAAGGACTCCGGAACCCACTGTCAGGGAAAGGATTTTGCTGCTGGGTATTTTGTGATGTGACTGTCAGGTAGGCACAAGTCAAGCATGAACCTGTTCTTTCACACCAAAAGAGTTTTTGTTCTCTTAAATATTAGTATAGAAATCAATAAATGACCCATTTAAACCCTCTCTCTCACCAACACCCATATGCATATTTTTAAACATTAACTTTATGAACCTGAGACAGGAAACAAGCTTCAAGCTACTGCAAACACATCGTTTTAAAGCTACCTATAAATCTATACTAAATAGTAATCTAAAATACTAAAAAGTAATCTACCCATGCTGCATATCTTGGGGTACTAAAAAGTAATCTACCCATGCTGCATATCTTGGGGTACTAAAAAGTAATCTACCCATGCTGCATATCTTGGGGTTTTGTATATAATAAATGAAATTAGTTTCTGTCCCCACGTTCTTCATGTCCACTGGCAGATTTCAGTTACCATCCCAGTGTCTCATAAGGAAGTCTGAAATAATTTCTCTGCAAGTTTTTCTTCCACACCAATTCTGTGGCTCATTAATGCTATGACTATTTCTCATCATTCAAGGACTCAGATCACAGGTTCTTTCATCCTGCCTTCCTTTCCAGTCATCTTTGTGCCCATTCACCTGGCTGCTGGCAAACGTACAACTTCCT
Organism: Phalacrocorax carbo; assembly: GCF_963921805.1. Lineage (NCBI taxonomy): Eukaryota > Metazoa > Chordata > Aves > Suliformes > Phalacrocoracidae > Phalacrocorax > Phalacrocorax carbo. The sequence continues at coordinate 7,178,896 of NC_087522.1, forward strand.
GCTGCTTCTGCATCACTGCTTTATCTCTTTTTCAGCACAGGCTTTTTCATTTACTCTTTCTCCAAAATGCATTTTTGGATTAATGGAAAAACTGAATGTAGTTACTGAACAAACATTTTTAAAAAATTTAAATTTAACATAAATAATTTTATACACATTTATGCATGTATTTTTAGATATATATGCTACGCCTATACATTAACTAATATTACATCTTGTAATGAATATTGCACATCCTACTCTGCTGCCATTACTGCATTGTAGCTCTCAGAGATTATTCAAGGAAGTAAACATCACTTTCAGTGCCACACTTACCACCCTTGGGATAATGAGAAGGTGAAACACTAAAATCCATCTTATCCTTCAGATCATCTTCATTCTCTTTCTCCCACTGCAAGCCTATCTTTTCCCAGTAAGTCCAAGCCAGTTTCCTAGATGCACAATAAGAGATTTATACTATCATACCCACAGAAGAAAAGCATTATTTTAAAATAAGACTTCCAGAAACTCTGACTTCTTAAATCCATCTGGAAGGATGGAATGCATTCCTGCCATTGAACTTATACATATTAAGTTGAGAGTTTACACTTCTTTTGTACTCAGTGGACAGAGGTCACCTCTTCCAAAGGATCGTTCCGTCTCTGTCCACCTCTCTGCCTTTGTCTCTCTCATACTTACTTGAATGTAGCATAAAAGGACAAAACAACAAAGGTTACTGAAGATAATGCCATCATTTCAGGTTTAAGGGAAGAAAAAAAAAAGAGGTTGGTGTTTTTTTTTCCTCCTCCAAGCAATACGTCTGTGAAAAGAAAAATACTTCCATGTACAACAACTATTTAGGGGAAAGGGGAAAGCGGTGTTCTGCTTACGTATTTTCAGGAATTTCATCAGTAAAGCTGCCAAGTAACAAAGGGATCAACTTGTGAAAATATGAGTATCTATCTCGTAGATGCAACAACCATTCTCCAATGACAGTTGTTACAGCGTGCCGAACCTACATGGATACAAAAAGACTATTTTAAGTATGTCAGGAAAATACCAGAAAAACATAACAAAATAATATTTCCTTTCATTATATAAGGCTTTCTAAAGTGCATCAATAGTCTCAGAAGAAATTAAAAGAACCCAGGATTTCCCCACTTGCAGCAAGCATCTTAAGTATCACGCAAGGCATCATGCTCCCTCTTGCGTTCTCACCCTGGCTTAGTTAGTCTTAGACTACTCGCTGCACAAAAGCGCATCTCGAGAGGAAGACAAGATACAAACCCAACTCAGAAAATTTTACATTCTCATGGTTAATATCTGAGAATGTAAGAAATGTACATTTCTCTGGAATTTGAAGCTTTCCAAGCACACCTCCAGAAGACAATTTTCTCTGTTCACTATAAAAGCAGCCTAAGTTAAACAATGTGAATCACCCACTCAAAAATTAAAATACTTTAGTTATGATTAAGTTGCATATTTTAAAATTACTGCCTCAATTGCCTCTTATGAAGGGACCAATAGCATAAGAGTTTCTTAAGCATCTGAAAAGGCCATAGAATCAAGTCCCAGAAAGTTCTGGCAGAAGAATTTAAGTCAGAATTGAAGGCACCCCTTAAAATAAAAAGGTGCCCACAAAGTTGAACAGCCTGCAGAATTAACGAGCAGCCGAATAGCTTATCAACCTTGATTTTGGATAGCTTACAATTGACTAATCCTGTATGTGACATATTTACCTATCTCAACTGAATGAATGAAAGCTGAAAATTAGGGGGAGGGGGGTACACACACAGAAAAAACCCCACCCTGGAACAGATTTAAAATAAATCCATAAAAAGAAAAGAAGAAAAACACACCTTAGGAATCTCATCAAATAATCTCTGGGCCAGATGAGACAGAACATCATCCACAGACTTTCCATTTCCAAACTGTATCACTGCTCCAGTAGCCTGAATTACATCAACGCGAACTCTGTAGTGCTGGTGTGAAATTGTTTGCATTAAGGGTTTTATCAGAGATTCTGACTGCATATGGAAGTGCTCTGTTAGGGCAGAGAGACAGACATATTTGAAGTTCATATTGCCATATATGCCAGCAGCTGGCATATACGAAGATCTTCAGATCTTGAGCAACATGATTTCTCTAACTCTACAAACAGCAGCCAGAGTAATGTTGCTGCACTTACGTAGCATGTAGATTTAACTTTACACCCTATTAGAGCTGAACACTAGCCCACATGCCCTCTGCTAGCCCCCTCCTCCCACTATTACCCACATGCTCTAACTGCCCAGCATCCACCCCTGGCACGGTTCTTCACCAACAGGTACTGCAAAGGACACCTGTGAGGGTGTGTGCAACTTCTCATCTCCCCTCCTCTCTGCTGCTTGCATCCCTATAGCCTCCGGCCGGTCCCCGCCTCAGCCCCCGTCCCCCCGGGAGGCGCAGGCTCGGCCAGCCCTCCGCTCCCCCCTTCGCCCATCCCTAGGGCCCCACCTGGCATGGCCTGGGCGCAGGCCACGGCACACCTGCAACTCTCCCGCCTGACCTCGGCATAGTGGTCGAGGAGGGTGGCCTGGAGGATGCGGATGACATCGGTGAGGTGGGGGGCCAGCGAGGCCCCGCAGCGCTGCAGCAGGAGGCTCAGGAGCTGGACGAGGCCGAGGCGCAGCTCCTCGCTGGGCTCAAAGCCCCGCGGCGGGCAGAGGCGCTGGGCCAGGGCCGGCAGGAGGACGGGCAGCGCCTCACCGGGCCGGTCGCCGTGGCTGATCCCGTGGCGGAGGAGCTGGAGGGCGAGCTCCCGGCACCGCTCCGCCGCGTCCCCCGCCAGGCAGCGCGCCAGCGGCCGCACCAACTGCGCGCCGAAAACCTCCTGTATCACGGCGCCCGAGAGCGGCCGCTCCTGCACCTCGGCCCGGATGGCCTCCAGCGCCTGCAGCCGCGCCGCCCGCCCGCAGCCGGGCTCCTGCAGGCAGCTCAGGGGCCGGCCCAGGGCCTGCGCCACCGCCGCCGCCCCGGCCACCGCCATGCTCCGACCGTCGCCACGGAAGTGCGGCGGCGTTGCTAAGGACGCGCGAGGCTTTTACGACGGCGGACGCACGCTTTACGGCGAGGCGGAGCTGTGCCGAGCTTTACCGACCCGGCGTGTGGCGGGAGGGTCCGGCCCCGGTGTGGCCGCGTCCCCGCCGCTCTGAGGGGACGCCCAGGCCCCGTGGCAAAGCACCGAGGAGTCAGGGCGGTAGTTTCAGCAGGTACGGTAGCTACCAGCAGGAGAGCGGCCCGTGGGTTGTGTTCACGCGGGGGAAAAAAGAGACGCGAACCTGAGAGGAAATCCCTGGGTGGCCGGCGGTGGCGGAAGCACCGCGGGGAAGGCACAGCCCCCGGCCGGATACCCCGCCGGGCCGCACGGCGCGGCAGGCCTGCTGCGGGGGTGACGGTGTGGAAACTTGCACTTGCAACGTGTTACTGGCACCCCTTTTCCCTTCTGTTTTTTCTCCGGAGGGATCAGTACTGCGGTGGCAGCAAGTCAGTGGTCTCTGTAACAGCGTTACGTAATTTTTAGTGTTCATTTGTATTAACGTGTATTTATATTGTGTTCCTATTGTACTTACACGCGCTTTACACAGTGTAACGTTTTGTGTGCTATTCTGGTGACTGTGCGATCAACACACATGGAACCAAAAGGGTCACAGAATCACATAATGGTGGGGGTTGGAAGGGACCTCTGGAGACCATCTCGTCCAACCCCCCTGCTGGAGCAGGCACACCCAGAGCGGGGGACAGGACCGCATCCAGGCAGGGTTTGGACACTTCCAGAGAAAGAGACTCCCCAACCTCTCTGGGCAGCCTGTTCCAGTCCAGGGTTGTCAGGGTCTTCCTCTTGACTAACCATACTTAATTGAAAGTGCAATAAACTGTGGAATTAATTCAAATTATTGTTTTAAAATAGCCTTGTATTTACCAGCAAGGTGTGTATTCTCTCCTTATGCTGCTCCTAGCTTGACTGTGAACCTTTGGGGTCCTTATTCACGCTTTATTCTGTGGGAACGGTGCATGTGAATTCCCTGGGAACAGAGGAAATATTGACGTGCATTGAGCACTCCTGACAGCGTGTGCTGGCACCTGGCCCAGCACAGGTGCTGGCCTGCGGCTGCATCCCAGCTGTGGCCACAGTCCCTGTGGGCCTTGCAGAGAGGTGCTCCTGGGTGTGATGGCTTTAATTGAGTACCCAAGCGACCAGGATGGTGAGCCGCTCTTTCCAGCCCTTCTGTGGGGTGCAGCAGGCTGGCTCATGCCCCACAGAGAGCATTGGGCTTTCTGTGCTCGTGCCTCTACTCAGCAGCCTGTCTGTCATGGCCAGGCTGTTGTCCTTCATGGCCAGGCTGTCTTCTGTGGCCAGCCCATCCTTCATGGCCAGCCTGTTCTTCTGGCCAGGCCACGTTTCATGGCCAGCCCATCTTCATGGCAAGGCTGTTGTCCTACATGGTGGGCCCATCCTTTGTGGCCATGCCCATTCTTCATGGTCAGGCCACCTTTGTTACCAGCCTGTTGGCCTTCATGCCAGGCTGTCCTTCATGGTCATGCCCATCCCTCATGGCCAGGCCACCTTCGACGGCCAGCCCGTCCTTTGTGGCCATGCCCATCCTCCAGGGCCGGCCCGTCCTCAGCGTGGCGGCGCGGGGCAGCCCGCCCGTGCGGTGCGGTGCGGGTCGGTGCCGCCTCTCCCGCGGAGGCGGCGGGAAGGCCGCGCCCGCCGGTGAGTGACAGCGGCGGGACTTCCTGCGGGCGAGCGGCGGCGGGGCCTTTGTGCGGGAACGGCGGGGTGCGGGGGAGGGACCCCGCGGCGCCCCGCGGCCCCGGGCGGGCAGCGAGGGGAGGCGGCGGCGGCCGCAGTGCGGAGAGCGGCGGGGGAGCCCCTGCCTCCGCCTCCACCGCCGGGAAGGAGAGAGGCGCCGCCGTCGCTCAGCCGGCTCCAGCCACCCAGGTATTTACCGGCCCTCTCCCTCCCCCGCTGCCCCGGCGCTCCCGGCGGCGCTGGCCGAGCCCAGCCGGGCGCAGAGCCCGGCGGGGGCCGGGGAGGGCGGCCCCGCCAGCCGGGGCCCGGGGGATGCGGTGGCTCGGGGGCCGCCCGGCCGGGCCCGGAGGCGCCTCCTCGGCGCTCTCCCGCCTGCCGGGGCCGGGGCCGGGCCCGGGGCCGGCCCAGCCGGCGTCCCCGCTCCCCGCCGTCCCGCTCCCTGCTTGGCCCCGGCCGCCCCCGGCGCTTCGCCGTCCCGGGCTGGGGCGGCCGATGTAACCAAACCAAAGACTGGCGGCCTTTGGTTTGTAATGGAGTGGTCATGCGCTCGCTGGGAGAAATGAAGAGGGGTTTGGGGTTGTTTTCCCCCCCGTTACCAAACTTCCCTTTGGGCAGCTCTGTCCCATCCTCCCCATCTCTCCAGGACCGGGAAGGGTTCCTTGCTGTGAAAGGTGGAGATGTTAAAAATTACCAAAAATCCTTCTGTTGCAGAAAACTGGGTTTCTGGTGATGCGAGGGAGGCCCCGGGGGAATAGGGAACACAGGCTTTATGCCGTCATTTAATAGCTGTCTTTGAAACTCATGGCCTTGTATGATTAATTGCACCATTGCTTCTGAACGTTGACTGCTGTCTAGGAGTTAAAATGCTGTTTTTGTACTTACTGGTATGTTGATCATACAAAGATGACACGATTCAGTACTTCAGCGTACAATCCCAGAAGATTAAAACATTCTGAACTGATAGCTCTTGAATAGGCAGCAGGCAATACAAAAATGTCTTTGCTCCTCTAGATCTCTCTGACAAAGGATTTGGGAACTGTCTCTTATCTGTTTCTTGCACCATTTGCTTACCTAGGTCTCTTTTCTCTTTACAAGCCTGAAGATGGCTGCTGCTTCTTCCTGCAATGTGGAAGAAGACGAGAGCCTGAAGGGATGCGAACTCTATGTTCAGAAGCACAACATCCAACAGATTTTAAAAGAGTGCATTGTAAACCTTTGCATAGCAAAGCCAGACCGACCCATGAAGTTCCTGAGAGAACACTTTGAAAAATTAGAAAAGGTCAGTGATTTTAAGGTGACTTATAATTTTCGCTTTTTAAACTGAAAAGATTGTTTTAAAAGTTTCAAATGTTTTTGTACATTTCTCCTTTTAAATTCTAAGTTATCAGGCTACTGTTGAAATACAGGCTGTTAGAAGAAAAAAACCCAACCCTTTATTTGCTGATGTCTACTATAATATTGGCTATTGTATAGAATTCTTTGTGCATAACACCAAGATTATGACTTCTTATCAAAATGCACTGGTTACAACTGACCCAAAGAGTTACAAGCATACTTTGTGTTGTGATACATGGTGTCCTGAACTCTCATCTGTGGGAAGAACCTGCCTGCAAGAGCAAAAGATGCTGTTCCCTGTTTATTCCAGTGTCAGGTGATGTGGTTTTCCCTTCCTTTAAAACAAAGTCAGGGAACCAGCAAGTTCTGAAAACCATCAAACAGTTTGCCATTTAATTTTACTGCTCTTGTCCATCTGCATTGCTTATCCCATGATCCTCCAACAAGAGATGCATTAAGAGAGACTTCATATGCTGTGACTGTCTTCAAAAGCAGCATAGAGGGGGAAGTGTTTAAAAACATTCTGAGACAAATCTGTACTAAAGGCTATGGTTGACTTTTGTGTGAAGAGCATGCTGTGTGAGCACAACTTTTCTCTGGGGATGGGGTTTTCCTCAGAAATAAATGGGAGCACAGGGCTGCAAGTTGTTGGTTATACAAGTCCTCAGTCTGCCAGAAAGTTTACTCATGTACTTAATTTAAGAGGATTATTTGCTTTTTTTTTTTAGGAAACATCTAAAGTTGATAAGCTTAAGATATGAGTTTTGTGTAGTTTTTTGCCTTCTAGAGACGGAATTTTGTAAGGACAGAGAAGAGACTATAATACGTAGTAAATAATACATAGAGCTGATATATTACAGGTGAGGCAAGCATTTTATGCATCTCATTGCCCACATTTCAGACAGATTTTTGTATAGGTGAGTATATGCCAAATTTATGTAGCTTTAAAAAAAGGCACATTGCATTTTGATGGGGAAGCCCAGTAACAATGCCTGGAACATCAGGAAGGGGTAGAAAGTACAAGGTGTTTTTTAATTGTAATGCTTGTTATTAAAAAAGAAAAATCTCTTAGTTCTGCATATTCTAAACTTCTGAGAGCCAAGACCCATTTCAAGAGAGTGAAATCTGTTGAATTTCTATTACCGTGTTATGAATTGTTATTCATCTTAATGAGTGCAATTCTGGACTTCCTGTCTTGAAGCATAAACACCATTTTTGCAAAAAATGTTAAAAGATGCTGTAGTGTTCTAGAATATTCTCCATAGCTAGCAGGATCGCTTGAGTTGTTGTATTGGGGGAGTATTGATCTAACGACAGTACACAGAACTGAGAGCAGGATGGCAGTTCCTCCCCGTGGGAATTTATATATTCTTTTATGTGATCTGTCATTTCCCAAAGAACAGCACATACCAGAATTCCGTAGCAGGATATCGATCAGGATGCAATCAGAGAAGCTGATGGATATAATTTGTGTCTAAATGAAAGGAGATGGTTTAGAAACAACCAGTCTCAGGGCATCAAATTTGGTGAATGTCAAGCTTAGTAGGGAAGGAAGCAATCTTGCTCTTGCCACTGACTGTAGAGCAGCCTGGGAGCTAAGCCTGCTGAGCCTAAAGGCTTTAGGATGCTTCTGGAGCTTTCCAGCACTGTAATTCTTGTCCCTACAGCAGTTTGACTTCCTTGCCCAGCCACCTCTGAGGACTTTATTGAGATGAATTGCACTGTGAATTTTTTCTGCTGTAGGATAATATTTTGACTTGGTTGGTTGCATAGTAACAGTTGAAGAAAGGCTTGTAAAGATAGAGAAATCATTTCAATAAGTTTTATACTGTTTTTAGAAGACACTTGTCATACATAGGCACTCTGGAGAATCTTAATCAAATTGTGCATAGCAATTGCCTGTTACAGATTTTTGTATGTGAATGAGCAATACGTTGATATGGCACGTTTGCTATTAGCTCCTCTAATTTTGGTCCCGTGTAGGGAGAGGAGTGAAAATCTTTGTGTTTAAGCACAGTTCTCTAAATGAAGTCACACATTTTTCCACCGAGTGTGGTGTTTTGGGGTTATTTTCCAAACTCATTAAAATAGACAACATGTTCCACTGAAGAGAGCAGTAGAATAACAGTGTATCTGTCAAAAATTCATGTGGGCAGTTTAGAGATGAAGTGTGAGATATTTTTCAAGTGGTTAAAAAAGGAGATTAAGGAGAACGGGTAGAGCTCGATCCACATTGGTATACTGGAACTACCTCAGAGGTGAATACAAAAAGAAGTTTATTTCATTTAGCAAATTCTTAACTACATTTCATAAAATCAACTCAGAAGAGCAAGGTTTATTATCATATGCAAGATCTGACTGTATCATAAATGCCTTTCACCTTACTTCTGATGACAGGGGGGCTAGGTCCATCGCCTTCAGCCTTCATCAGTAGTGCTAAATGAAGAAGGGCCAGGGACTAACCCCTGACCCCACGACACTAACTGGCCCCACATGTAATTCTTAGGTCTGACACGTCTAGGAGCAGGTTTGTTTTGGCAGGAGTGAGTTCGAGCAGCTCAGAACAGAGCCAGGGAGTGAGCTAATAGTTGAGAGATGTGGACTGTCTTGGGCTAGTATTCACATCCATGGCTGGGCCATTTTTTATTTCAAATTGACATGGCCTGAGAGGGCTGTAAAGTGAGAACATGAATAAATACTTACAAATAAAGTGCTAGAGACTGAGGTTTGATGTTTGATTCTGCAGTCATCGTTTTCAGCTGGAGAAGTGCCATGGTTAGAAAGAAATGTCTGATGCCTTTTTAAGTTTGCAGCTTACTTGTATCAAGTACAGTATTAAAAAACATAACTCTGAAAATAATTGTAGAACTTCAGTAGATATTTTTCTGTTCACTTAATACTGGCAGGACCTGCTTGTCTTAAGACGCTTAATTGCTGGGAATCAGCCTTAGTTTCTATATTCTGAAGTTTGCAAGTCAGTTTTTATATGGTGTGACCTACAAACTTCAAGATGACATCTCCTCTGATCGTGTTAGCAGTTACTTTGTAAAAATCTCTAACATTCCATTGAGCACAGAAAAGAGTTGGAAGTGGTTTAGATACATGAGATTTAAAAAATTATGTTTTATGTTTCCCTGTTACTGTATAGAACTTCTTGTTGGTGGATGGGGTGAGGAGGGTATTAATTGGCTTTTTTTAGAGTGGGGGAATAGCTGTTAGCTAAGAAACTGTGGCATTATTTTAACAGCTGTAATTAGGTCCTGTTTACTTGATGACTAAAGAAGGCATAGCAGAAAACACATGGAACCCATCTTTTATCTCTGTTTTTTGCCTAATGTAAAAAAGTTAATTACTAAGAAGTTACAGGCAAAGCCTTGTATTTTCAGCTATCGTGAGACTGCAAAACTTTAATTAGTATCAGGCTTTTTATTGCTGTGATTATATGATGAAAGGTGGAGTTGTCTTGTCAGGCTCAGCTAGGCTTCTCAGCAGAAAAAAAATGTAATAAAGAGTAGAAAATGGCATAAAAGAAGGGGAGGCAGCAGGAACCTGCAGGATGTGTTTAGGCATTACCAAGTACTTTGCTGAAGCCATTTTGCTTGCAGTGTATTTCAGAGCAGCACCTTTGCTAGCTGAGCCAGGTGGTCTTTGCTGGTATCTCTGGACCTGAGCTCTCTCCTGGTACCATCTCTTAACCCTGTGCACATACAAGAAATACTGTCTTGCACATACTGAACTTACTGTCTTGGATTGCTGTGGATCGGCAGTGGTTTTATGGACCCAGGCTGATGCTGCACGTCTTAAGATACGATCTGAAAAGAGAGTTTTAGAAAAACCTGGACTCTACCATCTATAATTAAATAAAGCAAAATGAGACTGTCTGTATAGCTCCACCTGGTGATATTAGACAGTATTGCACGCAGACCTGGTCAGAAAAATAAAGGCATTTCTGTGACAGGTTTGCTATAAACTAGCACTGAGAAGAAAGTGTGTAGTAAACTACAAACTAATTCACTGTTAGTAAAACACAGTTTGTTTATTTATCATAAAGAGTTTCAGAAACAAGGGTATTTGAGCATCAGGCTTTTCTTCTGCAACAGTAGTGTCACCCAGTATTTACATTTTGTCACAACAAGAAATTTTTCAATCAGCAATTTCCACCAGAACCTGGCCAAAACAATGGAGTTAATTCCTGTAAGTACAGGTGATTATGCTAAGTGTAACTCATTCCTTTAAGATAAGCTGGGGAGAGGTTATGGATTGGAAGGAAAATCCTACGGAGGAAAAACTATCGAAAAAATGCATTAACTAAGCAGTTTGATAAAGACTAAATACAACAAATATTTCTGTACCTTTCAAAGCTTGCAAAGCAGTTGGGCAGTATCTGCTTGGTGGTCAGAAATGCTGCTAAAGCATGTGGGAACATACCTGAGCTACCTGAGACACTGATAGCAACGCAGTGGTGGGAGCAGCTGGTGCCCTTGCTGTGTGACTGTGGTTCTGAGGAGGCTTGGGCAATCTCTGCTCCTGCCTCTCCACTGATATCAGTACCGGAGAGGGCTGGATGAAAATCAGCTCAGGTGGTACCTCTGTGATTCCTGTAGTCAGCTACAGGCAGTGTCATGAGAGGTGACAGTTTTCTTGGAACAGCTAGAGGAAAAACTAGGTGAATTTTTAAGAGCCCTCAGGCAAGCTTTGCTAAATGCAGGAGGTTTAGGGAAGGGTGGAGGATAAAGGGGTTAAGAGCAGAAAGACAAAAAAAATTTCCTAAGAAAGCCATGCTCTTACAAGCTTGTGTGGAACATGTTAGAGCATTGCTGAGCTCCCTGTTTACTTTGTGTGTCTACAAGTGTGAGTAGCTTTCCTGGTCTCAAAGTCAAAACCTAACAGAAATGGAGCACAGTGATGGAATGAAAAGGGAATTCTGTCTGGACGTTGTCTTTGTTTCACATCTCAATCTATTGTGTTTTACATTCATCAGGATACTTAATCCGTGATAATCTTTAAGCATTTAAGTGGCTGTAAAGAAACAGGTTCATACTTAGCTTTAAACACATGAATGAAATCCCTTGCCAAATTTGCATAAAATTAAAAATGGTGCTGGGTCAGGCACTGTCTGATGGTGGATTTCACTAGGTCACAACAGACTTTGGGAAAACTGTTCCTAGCAGGCCTTTGCAGCCAGGAACAGGTACATACACGTATTTGCTCCTAGCTGACTGCAGCCTTTTATAGGCTCCCAAACCGATGTAGGGGCCCTCAGGCCTTATTTTACCGCTCAGTTTTTGGAAAAGAGTTTGTCTGGGCTTAAATCCTGCCTGTGTTGGAGTCCGTGGCTGCAGCACTGGCTGAATACCTACTCTCCTGCTTGTCTGCAGCTCAGCAAATCCTTCACTGATCTGAGAGGCCGGTCAGACTACATAGCAACTTGCCTCGGACAAGGTAGAATTCTACATTCAGGGATGCGAGCATTTTGAGGCTGTAGTCCTGCAATTCCTCTTCATCCCCTGTGTTTTACAGTCCTATGAGCATCAGGCAAGGTGCTCTGACAGCTACCAGCCTTTTTCATTACAACCCATTGCTTAGCCAAGGTGAGGCAGTAGCTGTTCTGGAAGGCACTAACTTCTCTTCAAAATTATTCCCTTTTATTCTCTTTCAGCTGTGGGAGATGACTTGAGGAGCAGAGGTAGTTAAGCCTTTTCTGTCTTCCCACAGTGATTATTTTAAACTGAGGGGCATGCCGAATAGGAATGACAGCAAGGAGAAAGACTATGTAAAAAATGATACAAATCAAACCAGATTCCCAATATTAGGATGAATTTTGGTTTTGCTTATGGTTTTCAGTTAGTTTTCAAGCAGTTCCTTATTAATATTCTCTTAAATGCAAAAAACCCCCAACGACTCCTTATTTTTAAATACCTTTTTAATGCTGCATAAATTCATTTTAATTAGGCATGTAGGATGGGGATTGAGACTGTCTAACTGGACATCAGTGAGACTGGGTGGAGAACTGCAGTCTTCATAGCAGATTTAAGAATATTTGAGATTTGACTTTGTTTCAATTGAGAAAAGGACCTTAGATTTTGAAATGCTATAGGCAAGGGAATTAATTGCTTTCCTGTGTACTCTGCTGAGGTCTGTGCCTCTGTGTTTGCCTGCTTGGCAGCCTGTGTTGGAGCTGTACCCTGACAGCTTTGTAAGCTCAAGCTGTTGAGGTTCTGCAGCTCCTGGGAGCTCAGCCCGCCAGCTCCATCACCCCTGGGCAAGATGCTGGGGAACTGAGAAAGTGAGCTATGGGAAACTCGAAATAAAAACATGTCCATAATTATTGTAGCTTGGATTTATTGGCAAATTGTGAAGAAAAAAAAATACTTAATGAGTTGTGAGCATCCCACTGAAGAGTTAAGGGGACGCTTGGATTCTTGCCCGGGCATGCAATTCAAGTTGCTGTCTAGCCTTAATACCCCTGTACCACTGAAGGCACTCATAGCACATGGAGGTTGTTTTGGGTTTAAAAACTAAATGCATGTGGAAGCGAGGAGGATAAAAGAGAGAAAAGAAAGCTGAGTGTATATTTAAGGTGGGCAGCCCAGCACGCATATTTTCATACTTGTATTAACATCAGATGACTTCTTAGAGGAGAGAATAAATTGAGTAGAATTTTACTGAGGAATCGAAAATGTAGAAATGTTTTAGAGAAGATTTCCACTCTGAAATGACTGAGGGAGCACAAGTTTTTGAGTAACCAACCTTGATATCAACAGCACATTTGATCTAAGGTCATCAGTATGCTTCTAAACGTTAAGTGGGCCTACACAACACAAGTATTTTAAGGAGTGAAACAGCATACCAGCATTTATGATTCCTTCTTTGTTGATAACCTCAAATGTCAGCTAACTCTTCCTATGCTCTGATGGTCCCTTTCTGCCTCTTACATGTAAGCCTCTCTGAGATTGATGGAGTTTCTCTTGGATTAAGGGTTTGCTGTGATAGAAGGCTAGAATAAAAAGTAAATAAGCAGCTTTGGCATTACATATCCAGTGATCAAAAACTTCAGAGTGACTTAGGTGTTCTGGTTGTTGCTGAAAAATATGGCATAATATTTAGCGTTTTAGTTTAAATTATATTTGTCTAGTAGAAGAGCTTTTCCGTGGGCATGTTTCTTCTTATACAAGGTATGCATGCATACATTGTTATTTGGCTGGATTTTAAAAGTCAGAAGTGTTGGCTACAGTTCCCTTTGATTATATAAGCTTTTAAGTATCAAAAATATGGTTTGTGTTTTGTAACATAACCTCTCTTACTTTACTGTGAGGCGTATGTAAGAAAGTAGGGAAGAGGTGGTGATGGGTTGAGATACTGCAAGACACTGGAGAGGAAGGCACAAAGTGTTAACATGTTGCAGGAGGTAAAAGGACGCCAGTAAAGGGGCTCGAAGGCAAGCAATGCAGTCAGAGCGGCAGAAGGGTAGGTGGATTTTTGTCAGGACAGTTTTGCTTAGATTGGAAATTGGGAATGAACTGAGATGCAGAGAGGCCACTGAGGATGCAGTAGTAGGAATCAAAGCGATGGATAACTATGGAGTGGATAAATATGTTAGTAGGAGGGGTGGATGTTAAAGATATTTCTTAGTGATGCTGTAGAAGACAAGGTGGCATTTCACAGCAGGAAGGCAGTGGAACAATAGTTGGGATTGTGTGAAAAGTCTCCGATTACAAGGCTGAACAATCATAAAGGTAGTAGAGTTGACCAGTGTGACAAAGACAAGACTGGAAAGGACATTAAGACCTCCCAAATTTCTCCAGCTTTCAGGGGTGGCATCAGTCAGTCCTGTGCTTCCAACAAAGCGGAGTGCTTTGCCTTTGGCCTTTATTAGTTGCTATAAATCATTGTGTCAGCCTCCGGGAGTGATGGGGCGGTGTTAGAAACCTTCCTGTACTGAGAGCATCTCCTCTGGGTCAATTCCAGTGCAAAGAGAGATTAGTTATGTGTGCATGAAATATGCTGCACATTTTCTGTGGGTAAGTAGAAAACAGATTCCAGGTCTGTCAGTCAGAAAACTATGAGTGTGCTTGAGGAAAAAATAAAAAGAGAAAATATTTCATTTAGAGTGTACTTTGTGTTGTTGCTTTTGAATGCAAAGAATAAATTGTAGGAGGCAGAGCAGAGATAGTGAGCAGTGATACCAAACGGCTGACTTGCTTTTAAAAGTCTCCTTAGAATGTTGTTGTAAAGCTGCACAGTGATTTGGTGCCTCCTCAGGTGCTGTCCTTCCTTCCACTGAAACATCTGAGTTTCCAGGTGGTGACAAAGCCTGAAAGGAGAGACCGGGAGAGGAACTACTGGGAATGAATTTCTGTTTGGAAACGCTCTGGCTGATAGAGAAGAAAGCTTCTAGGTCAGGAAGCATGTGTATTTTTCAGCAGCAGTCTGAAAGGAAGGGTAAACCTAAAAACTGGCTTGGCATTGTGGCTGCTTCACTTGCAGTGTTTAAAGCCATTAAAAATTCATGGAAACATTAATCGGGAAAGGCAGTGCTGAGGACAGCATGCTAAATCCTGTGTTTTATACCTCAGCCTCCTATAACACAAATGTCTTAGCTGAAGGTGGACATTCAAAAGATAAATGGGCTGCTGCAGTTGTATTTATTGGTTTGTCTTTCTTTTAATTTGAGGCAATGATGGTATATTTTCTTTCTTTTCCTGTTTATTATCACTGGTCAGCGATGGTATTTCAGTTTCACCATCTATCTCCCTCAGAAATCCCAGGAAAGACTTTTGTTCACAAGCTAGGTTTCCGTCACTTGCAACATGGTTTGAATAGAAGTAGGATTAGATTATGTATATATGAAATAGGGTGTTATTGCCACACAGCAATGTTGTTTTGTAGATTCAGGGCGTGTTTATATATCATTGTATTGAACTGTGGCAGTGACGCTGGAGGGTTCAATCAGCAGCACACACGTGGTCCCCAACTGCCTTTTAAGACTCCGTAAATTATGTGTGATGTCCACTGGAGCGGGTAGATGTGACATAGGACAGCGTGAGACTCATGTCCTCCTCAGCTGGCAGCTTTCAGCTGAGCAAGGTCACTCAAAATGGCACTGGACTATGGATAACTGGATCAGACCCTACACGTCCTACAAGTCAGGACCATCTCCACTGAAGCCAGCGCAGTTACTGGTGTAAAGGGAAGGACAAGATGCTCACTTGGGCTTGTTCAAAGGCAATTCAACTGTTTTGCTGTTGTATCTTCCATGTGTTTTCTCATTTTAAGGTGGACATAATTGGGCAATATGATTGTGAATTATCTGTGCCATCCGAATAGAGAGTGAGATCGCTTGTTGTCATGACAACAAAAGATGGTGAGGTGTTTACTTGAAAGTGAGTTCTGCACAAGCATTCACATCAAGCTGTGTCTGAAGATCAGTGTTTGAAGAACTATTCTTCAGAGAGTCCATTCCTTCTTTAAAATATTTGCCTTATTTGTGCAGTTTTACCCCAGGATATATGGAAGATGGCTTTTTGAAAGCTTAGCCCAGGACAGAGCATACGCTTTTATTTTCAAAAGGCACTCTTTAGTTCAGTAATGGAAATCCTACCTAGACTACAAATAGCGGCATATGGAAAAGCCAGCCAGTCAACTATCTGCTGTTTATATAAAAGGAGTTTGTAGCGAAGAGAGTTCCTTTTAAAATGAATCATATGGTAACTCACTTTTATAATCCTTTAATATCTTTTTGGCTTTAAAAGATATTTGGGTTTAAGAGCATGCTTTGTGATATTAATTTTATCTCACTGAGCTTTCTTTCGTGTATAAATCTGTGCTGGGGCAGAGGAGATATTTATTAATTCCTTGGAAGTGTCTTTTATACAGTGTGTACTGAAAAATAAGTGTGTATTTGATATTCAAATGGGGCAAACTACTGCTCTTCTCTATGAGTAAATATGCTATGTATAAAAAGAACTGTGTAAGTGCTGCATAACATTAAATAGTTACTTGACTGCCTTCTTGTTGTAGTTACCTTTTGGTATACTTTCAGCTGCTTACTGTCCAGAGGGGTCTTCATTACCTTTCAGTTAAACTTATGAAGAAGGTGCATTTGGTTGTGTTCATTTAATATAAGCAAAGAATGTTAACACTATCAAAGAGATACATAAGCTGCAATAGCCAGTAGTAATATCTGAAATTCTTCAGTCATTGCTTTGGTTTTGATGACTAGGTATTAAATATAATGATAATATGCAGTACACATGTTTGTATTTTAAATATTAGTGTTTCTACAAGTGCATAATTGTAGTTAAGGAAGATAGAGACAGTCAGAGAGGAGTAGGAAAGAAGTTGATAGGAATGCTTAAATAGGACTCGCAGTTCTTACACAATAGGAAAATCTAGCTGAGTCATTTTTTACATATCCAGTGCTGCTATTTGAAATTTGAATTGGAAATGAAAAAGTTTCAGTAAGGATTTAATCCATCTGAAATCCGTTTTTTTTCTGGTTTTTGGTTGCAGCACCTAGCTCAACAGTGTTATGGCCCAGGGGTTGTGGCATTGTAATCCCGATTTAAAAAAAATACTGATCCCAGAAAGAACTTGGCACTTTCTGAGGCAGGTCAGGACCTTGAGAAGTCAGATCTTTAGCCAGTCCTCTAAATTTTATATCTCTGCTTATCTCTTAAATATTTCAGTAGTCCCTTAATCAAAACAAGAATGTGAGACTTGTTACTTTGAATTATGCAGCATGGGAAATGCTATTTAGTTCTTTATTTCAAGTAGCAATAATACATCAAAGATTGGTGTCAAAGGTTCCTTAGGTTAATGAGAGGGGCAATGTCAGTGATGGTGAGGAAAGAAACTGAAATAAGACCAGAAAAGACAAGTGGCATGACTGGATTTGTCAGACATTTGTAAACATCAGTGGCAAAACATATATTAATCATCTGTTTTTCTTGCAAGCTTAAAAATTGTGAACTTGTGCCAGTTTTCTGTACCGCTCTTTTCTGGTGTCATACCTGATGAGTTAACTATAAGTCATTTCCTCTGTCAATGAGACCAACTGGTTTTGTTGGTAATCTGCCACATGTCTGTTGCTGGTGCTCCCAGATCCGTCCTCCTCCACCAACTCCACTTATTAGCTCTGATTGGAAAGTCTTCTTGGAAATGAAACGTGTAAGACAGAGGCCAGGTTCTGGCATCCCTGTCAAAGGAATGTTGCTTTTATGGGGTGTGCAGGGACCCCAGCATGACTGCATTTTCTTTTGGGTAGCCTGCAACCCTGCTAATCTGAATTGTCTCAAAAACACTGGAGTTGTCCAGGGAGTTGTTGGATGATAGCTGGCTATGTGTATGCCGATCAACATAACCCTGAGACTGTCGTAGTGTGGGTATTGCACTGACTACTGCTGCACAAGACAGCTTGCCTCCTTACAGTGCTCACGTCTCTCCTGCATGTGCCCTTTGGTTTCCTGTATCAGGCAAGCTGAGGACAGGGCATGTGGTCCATCCCATCTCCAGCTCTCCCCTGTCTTATGCAGGGTCAGCGAATCAGCTAAGAAGGCATGGAAGAAGTAGAAAAGGCAGTGTGGTGTGTTGTGAGCAGGGTGCTAGGCTGAGGTGGTACCAGGGGCCGAGGGGGTGGGCTGGGAACAAGCAGACAGGCCCCAGCTCCTTTGGCTGACAGGCATGGATGATACAAAAGGAATTGTACTCCTCTGTGCTTTCCCCTGAATCCCATGAAGCTGAAGAATAGGAGATGGGCTCTGGGAACATACTGTAATTATGGGTAATCTTGTTTCTCTCAATTCTTTAGAAGTAAAATAATTCAGTTCATGAATTGACATCTTGCAACTCTGACATCCTTTCTTGAAGGTCTTCTATGCTGTTTCCTGCTCTTGTGACTATCTCTTCAGAGATTCCTCTTTGCATTTTACTTTCTGTTCCATAAGCATGAAATTTGGAGAGTAACCTCCCTATTGGACAGCTGGTGCTAGGCCAGCCATCATCCTTCATAGTCCTCTGGACCCTACCTTGGATCTTATTTGCTTGGAAGTAGTCCCATTGACTGTAAATCTGTTATATGGCAGAAACTCTGGAGTAGGGAGCATCTTTGTTCTTTCCGGTGATAGTAAGCCCACAAAGCAGAGCAAAATGAAGAAACCTGTCTAATATATTGACATTTGACTTCTGATACATTCTCTGTATAAGAGATAAAGATATGTACAAGCCAACTGACAAAACAACAGCTGTGATGTTGGAGAGTAAGCAGAAGAGGCTTGTACTTTTGTTTTCTCAGCCAGGAGTAGCTGCAATGATATGTCTGCAGTTTATAATACGTTAGTTTCCATTGCATGTAAGAAAGAGTTGAACAGGTCAAGTACTGGAGTGATGATACCTATATCCACATTGTAGTTAGTGTCAGCCCTCTGTGCTGCTCACATTAAGTTTTAAATTTTCTTTCAGCAGTACACATGTGTAAATTGACAGTCATCCAAATGTAGAAAGGAAGGCGTTGCTGGGAGTCATAAAAGAAGAGTTAATCAAGTGGATCCAGCAAGTTAGCTACATGGGTAAGAGATGTTTCATTGTCTCTTTTTGCCTTGCAGGAAGAATGCAAACAAATATTGGCTCGGCAGAAATCCAGTTCCCAGTCTGATTCTCATGATGATGAGATTTCCCCTCCTCCTCCCAACCCAGTGGTAAAAGCCCGACGCAGGAGAGGGGGGGTCAGTGCAGAAGTGTACACGGAGGAGGATGCCGTTTCCTACGTCAGAAAGGTAATGTTTTGCGTCTCTGATTCTGAGGTGTACAGGACAATCAAATGACTCATATTTTGCTCATAATTTGGGATGGGGTCCTCATGCTGGCATATGCATAACTTGACCATCTTCACACTCACATTCTTTTCCTGCCTCCTTGACTAAGTACTTTCCCATCAGTGTCTGTTCTCTATTATTCCCCTTTCTGAGGTATGCTGCTGACCTGTTTCCCTCTTTAAAGGGTAGGTAATTCTCAGCCATTTTCTTGATATTCACAGACTCCAGCAGCTTCTGAATTTTGTCAGAACCTCACGGTTTTGGAAAGCAGCCTTTTCTATTGCTGCATTTCCTGCTTTGTTTTCTAAAAAGTCACTTCTAGTTCAAGTTTTGTTCTAACCTAGGTCATTTAGGTTCCCTAGACTGTTCAGGCTCGTGGTTCCCATGTTGATTGGGTACCACCTAACCCATGTGTTTTTGGAAGTCTTTTGACCAAACTTGAGTGATTTTATGTGACCATTGTCTTTGAAGAAATGTCATCCCAACTGAGGTAATTTCTTCAGTAGGAACACTAATTTGGTCTTCTCTTCTTTTAACTGCCTTTTGCATAAAAATATCTAGCTATGTTATATCCTTGATATCTCTTAATAACTCCTCAGATTTTTTTTGAAACTGACCAAAACTTTCAAAGGTTATTAGAAGACAGAAATTATAATAGTGTATGTCATGTTTGTTTAGGGAGCTAGGCTAAAAATACATTTCGTAAGGTTGACAGATGCTACTAATGTGCTTTTGTGCATGCCTGGAGTAGCTTTAACCCAAAGAGCTTTTTTCTTTATGGGAATACATTTTGTCAGTCACTGGGTTTTGGCAGAATACTTTTTGCCTTTGTGGTCAGATATGCTTTTATCATCCACTTACAATAGAAGTTCAGTGGCTACTCTGGGGATGCACCGCACTGTTAAAAAACTTGCGCGATATTTTAAAAATCACTTTCAAAGGCTTCCTGTGCAGTTTGCATGATCTGGACGAGGGGATTGAGTGCACCTTCAGTAAATTTGCAGACAACACCAAGCTGTGCAGGAGTGTTGACCTGCCCAAGGGTAGGAAGGCTCTGCAGAGGGACCTGGTCAGGCTGCATTGATGGGCTGAGGTCGATTGTATGAGGCTTAACAAGGCCAAGTGCTGGGTCCTGCACTTGAGTCACAACAACCCCATGCAACGCTACAGGCTTGGGGAAGAGCAACTGGAAAGCTGCTCAGCGGAGAAGGACCTGGGGGTGCTGGTCAGCACATGGCTGAGCATGAGCCAGCAGAGCGTGCCCAGGTGGCCAAGAAGGCCAACAGCATCCCGGCTTGTGTCAGCAATAGTGTGGCCAGCAGGAGCAGGGCAGGGATCGTGCCCCTGTGCTCGGCACTGGTGAGGCTGCACCTCGAGTACTGTGTTCAGTTTTGGGCCCCTCAGGACAAGAAGGACATTGAGGTGCTGGAGCGTGTCCAGGGAAGGGCAACGGAGCTGGTGAAGGGTCTGGAGGAGAAGTCTGATGAGGAGCGGCTGAGGGAGCTGGGGTTGTTTAGCCTGGAGGAGAGGAGGCTGAGGGGAGACCTTATCGCTCTCTACAACTACCTGAAAGGAGGCTGTGGTGAGGTGGGGGTTGGTCTCTTCTCCCAGGTAACCAGTGATAGGATGAGAGGAAACGGCCTCAAGCTGCGTCAGGGGAGGTTTAGATTGGATATTAGGGAAAATGTCCTCACTGAAAAGGTTGTCGGGGATTGGACCAGGCTGCCCAGGGAAGTGCTGGAGTCACCATCTCTGGAGGTATTTAAAAGATGTTTGGATGTGGTGCTTAGGAACATGGTTTAGTGGTGGACTTGGCAGTGATAGGTTAGCGGTTGGACTTGATCTTAAAGGTCTTTTCCAACCTATATGATTCTGTGATCCCCCTTAAAATCTTCCATGAAGAGATCACATTTGTCTCTGCTCAATATGGGGTCCATCTGACTCTTCTGAAAATCAAAGGAAAAATTCCTTCCCACACCCCTGAGTAATTCTTTTATGTTTATAATGGAACCTAAAGTTGACTTTGTTTTCTTCCTTTTCAACAGTGATGCCAATAAGCCCTGACAGTAGCATGGGTAGGCAAGAAACAGAAGAAGCAACGCAGATCATATTCTGTGTGTACTGTGACTAGAGCTGTTATGATTTTAATTTCCTAGGAACTGACTGAGCTGAAATAATAGTAATTTAGGGGATAGTTTCTTGTCAGGCTACAGATGCTGCAAGGAATATAGAACTAGTACTGGGAGGGTTTGTGTCAGTTCTTTGTCTTCTGCCGTCAGCAAATGAATCCCATGGTGATTCCCATGGATGTGTGTTTGTGACAGATTTCTAGAATACAGAAATAAAGGGAGGCACTGAAAGGACAAATTATGAAACTAATTTGAAAGTGTAAAAAGCAAGGCAAGGGTTGTGTTAGACTATTGCAAACAGATGGATTTTTAGATGGTAGCCAGGAGGAATCACTGGCTTGAATTCAGGTGTTGGATAGAAACACATCTGGGTCATAAGCCAATTTAAAGGATCCCTTGAAGGGGTAAACTATAGGATGAGTAGTGCTAAAGGCAGTGCAGTGAGTTATGTCACTGGAGAGAAAATCAAAGGAGATTTGGCTTTGTGATTCGAGCAAGCACCTGGCATGTCTCCATTCTGAGGAGCAAAAAGGAAAATCTCTGTGGAGGGGTATTTCATTGCTTCATTCCTGAAACTGAAGAAAGCAATATTTGTCAATATATCTGACATAACATAGAGTTAACAACTAACAGAATAGGAATCTTGCTGTAAAGGGAGTTATCAGCTTGAAGAGAACATTCAGTGATAACTTGTAAGAGTGATGTAAGAAATGGTCAAGTGGTTTTTCCCGATATTTAATTTTGGTTGGATGCCTGGTTACTGTGACACCTAAAGAATCCTTCCTGTGTTTTCTGTGTTCCTGCCCCAAAAAATGCACTTTGGTCTCTGCCTTATGGCTTTCATTGCTGCAGATTTAGACTGAGAAAGGCTAGTCTATGCAATTCCATAATCAGCCAGAAAGGTCGGAGTTAAATGTCTTAGTGACTTGATTATCTTCCCTTTTGGCTCGTCGTCAGAAAGCTGAACAGCTAGGGTATTCGTAATAGAGCAAGGGTTCAAGACTGCAGTTCAATCCAGGCTTTGTTTCATAGGGTAAAAACCAAGAATAAACTGGCCAAATGCTCATTTTATTTAACATGAAGGAATTTAAACTTTTAGTTAGATTATGTTTCACTCTGATACGAATATGCAGTTTATACATATACTCTTCTCTAGACTTGATTTGCATAGTCTAATGACTACAGCAGTCAATATAAGTGATGTCTGAAAACAGAGTTTAACTTCAGATCTTCACAGTGCAGTATTTTCCCTTGAAATAGACCTAGATCAATTCTTTGAGACCTGGTTCTGCACCAGTTTTCCCATTTGAGACATCCTTCTTCTGGTTGGGTGGGTAATACCTTGCCTTTCCAGGGTGAGGAAAGGAAACTACCTACACATCAGCATATGTAATAACTTAAATAAGACAGAAATACTATTTCTATCAGGAGAAACTGTGAAATAGAAATGTCCATTATCAGACTTATTTGTACAGTAATTAAAACAGGCAAACAGATGTTGATCTTCAGATGGGAGTAAGGTTTATTTAACACTTCAAACTTTTGCTAGGCTTGATTTTGTCCCGTTGTAATGAAGCTATTAAGGAAAATCACATTACTAAATTCAAAGAACATCTGTTACAAGTCAAAACCTTGTTACAAATTTTTTGCATCTCTTGTAACCACAGTGTCTCTGACTGGCAGAAGTAGATGCTTGGTAGATATAGTGTCTTTACTAATGTCTTACCAAAATGGAAAGCCTAACTTGCAAAAGCCTTATAAAAAAACACCCAATATGAAAGCATACTGCTGAATTTCAGCGTATATTTTGAGCAAATTCATGTACAACAGGACTTTTGCCTTATCCCCAATTAACAAATAGGAATGCCTCTTCATTCTCAAATGCGAAGCTTTTGTGTTTGCCATGGAGCAAAGGCAAGGGTCTTGATCCAGGTGGGCCTCTCAGGAGCTCCATTCCTTATACCACAACCAATACTGAAATGTACGGTGTAATCAACACAGTTTTACCTTTTATCTAAAGAAATGTTGCTCATTCCCTAGTTTTAAAACTAGGTTGCTTCTGATATTGTTTGTGGGGGAAGAAGAATATGAAATATGTTTTCCTCAGTCCAAGAGATTTGAAAGGAGACTACGTAGCTGCCAGTACCTGCTAATTATAGTATTTTACAGATATCCTTCTCCCCACTCATCCTGGATCTTATATTTCTTTTCTGGTTGTCATATTGAGAACATAAATTCATATCCCCACATTATCGAAACTGTAATTTATTACTTTCTTAGTGGCTTTATATTATAGCCTAAACCTGTCTCAGCGTTTAAAATGAAACTGCATCCATTATCTTGAATAGTGGAATTTTCTATAGATTTCAAGATCTGTGAAGAAATACAACCAGGCAAGTAATTACCCTTCTTTCTTTTCTCTACAGGTTATTCCAAAGGACTATAAAACTATGACTGCTCTGGCAAAGGCCATCTCCAAGAACGTGCTCTTTGCTCATCTTGATGACAATGAACGAAGGTATGAGGTGCTTTATGATTTAAAGGAATCTACAGCTTGACCTGAGGACAAGGAATGATATTATATTTTAACTCAGGGGTCAGAACTACTCTCACCGATGTGTTTGAGTCATATTAGACACACCCTCACACACACTTATGGTATTATGACAGAGGGTAAAATCATAAGCTAAAAAAGGGCAAGAACTGGATAGATGTATTCAGACATATTTAACATTTTCAAATTAGCCGTGCCTGGTGAACTTTATTCTAGGGTACTTAAGGAATTGGCAAAAGCGATCTCAGAAGTCTTTGTAGTTACCTCTGAGAACTCAGGGAAGACAGGTCAAGTGCTGGAGGAGTGAGAAAGAAAAAGCATGGTGTCTATAAAGAGGTAAAAGAGAATTACAGGTAAATTACTTTGTTCTTTAAAAAACTGGAACAAACAAATTATGTGTAAACACCTGAAGGAGACCACGGAGTTCAGTGGTAGCCAACGTGACTTTTAAAAACTTGAAAATGTCTTTTTCTTGTCACTAGGGAAGGCACAACAGAGGCCAAACAGCTTGACTTCTGTCATTAATGTGTCATACACATTAATTCAACATTAATGTGTATGACAGCTTCATAAACAATCAAGGGAAACATGTCTTCAGTGAAACCACTGCAGAGTCTATGCAAAACTGACTGGATACCCATATCAAATAGCAGTTATCAATGGTCCATCATTCTAATGGAAAGATATAGTGAAGTGTGGGAAGTGTTGGTCTGGTTTTCATCATTATTATCATTATGACCTCACTGGTGGAAAAGAGTATAAGTGTTGAATCTTTAGATTACATGAAGAGGGGAAGGGCTGCTAAAACATTGGGAGACAAGGCTAGAATTCAGAATTATGCTGACAGGTTGAAGAAAAGCAGTAAAAGCAGGATGGATTGTCACTGAGCCAAGTGCTGAGAAGTATACTTAGGCAGGAAGAACACCTTTCTAACTCTAAGATGGTTTTGCAGTTTTGGTAGTACCTTGAAAAACTTTGTGGAGCTTATTGTGAATCATGGGCTTAACATTAGTCACTAATGTCAAGCTGTTTTGAAAATACTAACGTTTACTGGGGTAACTAAACAGGAGAACATGCAAGATGTGTCCTGGTGTTGGAAAGATTCCAGCTGGAACACAGTGTCCAGTTTTGGGCACTGCACTTCAAGAATAAGCAGTTGGAGGAAGTTCAGGGAAGAGCAGTGGGAACAATCACAGATCTAGATAACATCAGTTCTGAAGAAAGAATGGGATTGGTTGGCCTGCAGAAGAAAAGTCAGGGGCAGAGGGATGCGATAATAGCTTATAATTGTGTATGAATAATGGCATATGATGAATAAACTGCTGTATATGCCAAAGGGTAAAGAATAACAGATTTAAAGTGCGGTAGGAAAGAGTCAAGTCATATTCTAGGAAGAGGTCTCTGACTGCTTGGGTAGGTTGTGGAGTCTCTACCACTTGAGGCCATTAAGAACAGACTAGTCTACAGTCTGCCAGGAATGACATAAGTAGTGTCAGTCCTGCCTTGCAGCAGATAGGCTAAGTGATGTCGTGAGGTCCTTGCCAGCCCTACTTTTCTGTGCTTCTGTGGTTAGCAAGGACAAAGACTTTGTCTACACTGACATTTTTAGTACTGGCAGAACATCAGCAGATCAGTCCTTCAATGGGGCTACTCACGTTTTCAGTCAAAGCATGTTCCAAGTGTGCAAATTTGGCTCCCTTTTGCAGGCGTTTACACACTTTAATTACTTTGCAATCTTAATTATTATGATATCGCATTAGCATGCCAATTTCTGGAGTAATTAGAAGAGGATTAACTTTGCACATTTTTTCTAGCTTTTTCATGCACAGCAGAGAATTCTTGTACAGAAGTGCTACAAATCCTAATTATACCTTTGGCATGCTAATGTGACAGGCACTGGAAGGGTAGGTTTTAGGGCTGGAAAAGGGACATTTTGTTAATACGTTATCAAAGTAGGATGAGAGATAAAAACTGCAGGAAAAGTTTTTTTTCTTGCACTGTGCTGATGGTACATTATGGTCGTGGTCTCACCTATCTGTTCCCTCTGTCCCATTAACCTCTGTCAGCCAGACTGTCCTGTTATGGATATGTGTTAGGAGTGATCTGTTCACTCCTGTCCACAGATTCTCACGTGTGTGCTGCAGATGGGTTGTAGACTATCTGCTTTTGCAGTCCTCCAACTATGGCTTGATCAGGTATATACTGCTTTTGCTGTCAAAAGATTTAGAAGCTTCTTGGTTTTTTGGGTTGTGCAGTGGAGCATATTCAGCTATATAGCATCTGCCTTGCTCAAAGGATGTGTCTAGGTGCCCCATTCAAGCTTCATGACAAGCACGGCAAGCTATTGCTGACATTGGGGAAAACAAAAACGAACTCAGAAGGCTTTTGTAGACAGGGTTGCAATGAATGAATAAATTGTTCTCACTGCATTTTACTGAGCTGACTCTTGACATCATGCTATCACCCTTGTCTGGTTTCGTTTGTCAAGTGTGGAGAAGTCAGCAAGTTGGAGCATACCATTGCCATCCCTTCTAGTTTGCATCTTGTTGATGCAGATACGTAGTTCAGTAAAGTAAGTGGCATATAACTTCATTTGGGTTCTGTCCTCTTGGAATGGTGGAAAGCTAGGTGAAAATGTTTCATTTTCTGTGCTGCAGTGGTGGTATTGGTGTTTATTTTCCTCAGTGCTTTCTTCACTGAAGACAGTATAATTGTTTCGTTTAATTTCATGGTTGACCATTCGATAAGACGTAGGAGGTGTTCAGGTGGGGGAAGGATGGACTAGCAGGGCTTAATTCCTCATTTACAATGGATGACTATTATGTTTTTCCTTCTCCTCTGAAAAGATATTTATGTTAATCTTCTCTAAGGCTGTGCAGTCCACATGACTTGTGTTGCACTTGCTGCTTGGCAGCTGTGAAGGTCCTTATGTCTGACATAAACCCTTATTTATAAAGGGAGCATGTAGCATATTATCTCTGTGTCAGATATTCCATATGAATGATTAATTGCATGAGAAGTCACGCTGAAGTTAAGGTTAAAAAGTATCTTTTTGCACTGGTGTCTGAAATAGTTTTGTTCAATTCTTATTTTAGACAGCATTTTTTCATGTGCCATGCTTAAAAAAGGGTTACCATCTATCTCACGCGCGCGCACGTGCACACACACACACACACAGAGTCTGTGGTGTAAAATTATACTGAAAAGTGCAATAAAAGGGAAACCGTAACTGTGTTAGTACTAAAAGCAGCAGAACTAGTTATCAGCAACTTTTGCCAAAATTTTCAAGAGTTGCTAACTATTGTAAAGAACAGTGCAGCTCCGCAAAGTGATGTGGCAGTCCACTGTTTTCTCATGACACTTTTCCACTGACTTCAGTAAGATCTTATTAAGCTCAGGAGTAGGGTCCTGGTTCTCTCAAAGCCAGTGGCAAAATGCCGTTATCTGAAGTGGAAATGTGCTTTCAAGTGTTAGAGAGCTGTTGTTCTCATTTGCATAATCAGGAATGTGCGGCTTTTTGCTTGTGTTTCTGCACATGATGTATATTTTCTGTGGGTCCTCCTTTGCCTAGAGATGTTCTGTTACATGCATACTGACAACAAACCCTCCAATTTACATGGGTGTATCACATACTCATTATTCAGAATTTTTTTTTAATTGATGAAAAAGTAACTGTAAAAAGTTAAAGCAGCATCAGGGTTTCACAAAATTAATTTCTTACTGTGTTTTAATAGGTATAGTTTGATTTTGGTTGTTTATTAAAATATTGCATCGCCAAGAAAAGTACTGGACTATTTAAAAAATTTCTGTGAAATAGTCACAGGCAGGGTAAATATTTATGGGCCATGGGGAAAAGAGGGATGTTAAGGCGGTGATGGTCTTAATTATGGACTGAACAGCTCGGCGAGTTGCAGAGGGTGCATGGATGTGTGTCAATGTGCCTGCCTTTGGGCTTATCCTCATTTCTTGTCTTGTTATTAGCCCAAACTTGGTTACAGATTTCTCAGAGTAGCCTCATGTCATGTTTGGTTTGATGGGGTTTGCTTCCATGGTTGGGATGTGTGGCAAAGCCGTCACTTTGTTCAGGCTTGATCCTACTTTGCGGTTAGGATGTATTTAATGCCTGGGTAGTTGGGCTTGGATTTTGATAGTGCTATTATATCATCCTGCAGGTCCCTAGGCACATGTCCTCTAACTTCTCTCTCCTCCTTTCCCCCGCCCCATATGATGACATATTGGCTGGCTTATGTCCATATGGGGGTTTTCCCCTTTGTTCTGTGTTTCTTCTGTACTCCACTTTCTTTGTGACTCCACTCAAAAACTCTTGGAAGTGGGCAATGGAGCTTGTTAGTCAAGCTCAGACATTTTGGAAAAGCATAGTTCATACTGGTGTGCAAACATGATGCAGAAGCTGTGGAGGTGGCCACCAAGTGGACAGTTTTCCCAGACAGAGAGCACTCTGAAGACCTGCTAGTTATGATCACTGCAAGATCAGAAGCTCCTGACTTGGCCCTTGCTGAAGCCTTCCATACACATGCACAGTTCTTCAAAACAGCTTTTCATGTGGCAGCTTTGAAAGAGCTCCTTGCAGCATGGGACAACTTCCGATACAGAAGGCAGCGCTGTGCAGGCTGTGTACCCAGAAGAGCTAGGAATCGCTCTGCAGTCTGTTCAAGGATGAACAGCCTTGGGAGGAAACATCAGTGGAGCTGGACCTACAGCCAGGTAACAGGCGTTCACCATCTCTTTCATTACACTGGGGAAAAGAAAAATGGCAACATTAACTGTGAGGGATTTTTGCATTATAAACATACATTTATTTTTTATAGATGATGTTCTTTGCAAGAGTTTGTCTTTAACATCAGTTGAGGGCAGAAGCCATCCTGTTTCTCTGCTCTTCCAAGAGGAAGTCCCTGCAAAAAAAAAAAAAAAAAAGAAATTCAATCAAATCCTTGTTTATGGCATTTGTACCTAATAAAAAGAACTCGCAGGTGAAGTTACAGACTTTGCAGAAGTGTGTATTTCAGAAAGTGCCTCTATCTTTGTAGTGTCCCTCCAGAATGCTGGTGGGAAGTTATGCTTAATAATGTTCAAGCGTTGTCTTAGGTGGTCTGTGCTATAGATTCTAATGGCTGAATAAGGGGAAGAAGATCCTTGCTGATCTTATCCCTCATGATTCCAACATGATCTCATGGTTCAGGTCCATTCTGAAGGCTGTTAAGAGTTTGCATAAACTTTCCCCCTTCTTTTGGTCTGTGACACTTGAGAGTTTTGCATATGGGAGAAATCAGCAAGGCAGGGTGCTTTGTACTGATGCCCTCTCTGCTGCTTTGGTTTTGTTCAGTCAGCAGGCAGTGAATGATTTCTATCTATGCAAAGACAGAATTACACCCATAACTTGGCAGCATTTTATTTCCTCTCCCACTTTTGGATATCCAGCAGATGAACAGCCTCTAAAGCTTCCTAGTTGTGAAATGGTGTATAAAGTCAGAATTGGTGACAAGGGGCTAGTCTGATTGTCCTAATCTCTTCTAACCTGGCAGCATAGCTAGTAAGAATTTTTATCGGTTCAGCATGTAATGCTGGAATACAAGTACACCCACTTGGCTTTGCCATGATGTTGAATAGTATGGGGTGGGGGGAAGGAAGAGATTGTTCATTTTCCTTCTGTGGATAAAAATAAAAGATATTTTTTCATCATTTCATTGACAGGATGTTCTGACTTTACTGGACGGGGGCAGCCACTGAGAGGGGGGCAGTGAGAAGGTTCAGAGGTGACCTGCTGTGGGGATGGAATTTGGACCCAAAGCTGATGATTATCAAGGAGGAGAAGGAAATATAATTGAAGCATAACCGGTGGGTGAGAGAGCAGGACTGAGAGCAGCAGGAGTGTCAGTCTTGGTTCCAGGATGTCACCAGTGCCTGCATGCTCTGCTGTGAGTCATGAGCTGCATCTGTCAGTCCCTGTTCAGAATCTCGGTGACCTCCTGACCACATAAAGAAATGGAATGGTTAAACATTCACTGTATCTGTATGTAAATGCTATGTAAAATTTATATGTAAAAGCTATGTAAAACTTGTTCATCAAGGAGTAAAGAGATTAGATAAATATTTAACATGCACTTCCAGACTCCACTTTTGTCATTTTAGCTAATATCGTATTTTTTACAAGCATTTATTCTTTATTACTGATGTTTGGGCAGCTGTGATGCCTGCTGCAGCTTTCAGAATACTTTTCTGTATTTTATTACTGGAATTAATAATAAATTGGTTTGTTTGAACAGTATACTGGTGTGAAACTGCTTTGGAAACAGGAGTCAGGAAACTGTATTTAATGCTTTTACTAAAATATTGAGCTCTAATAAAGGCACAAAAAAAGCAACAACAAATGAACTAAACAGTAGGCAAAACTGCTCTATTTATTACAGCAATGCATGGTGTTGCATTTACTCTTGTGTGTTGCCTGCATGGCAAAGGTATGAAAATAAAGGGCATTTTTTATTTTCTATGCTTGTTGGGGCAAAGATGTAAGGATGAAAATTGGCACTTGTCCAGGGCATGCAAGCCAACCAAGAGTTTTCTTCAAGCAAAAATTCTTATCCTTTTCCCGGTATCCTCCCAAACATTGTGGAGGACACATGCTACTGTGATACCGTAGATAAAACTGGAGGCAAGTTGTTGTAGATACCATCATCTTGCTGTTACCATTTCAGAAAACTGTTCTACCACCTTCTTACAAGTATGTTTTAAGTAACCCATGTTCTGCAATTCAGGCAGTTCTGTAAGCCATGATTGGTGGCAAAGAGGGGCCCTATAGGGTCTTACTGGGCATAAACATACTCCATTTGAAAGACATTAGTGTCCAAATTAAGACTTCCTCAGCATCAGGACACAATAACATTCTTAAAATGTATTAAGGGACACCACAGAGGGGAAATGAGTTATCATGTATCTATGTCCCCTGAAGACAAAATATCAGAATTAGGCTTAAATTGTATGAGATGGGTGTAAACTAGACATGTGGTAATAATTTCTAGCGGTAAGGATACTTAAATAGGTTGTAGAATCTATAATTGTTAAGAACAGGTTAGGCAAATCTCTTTGAACATAATTTAGTTTGTCCTCTGTTTGGGTGGGAGAAGTCTCTCAGCTCTATTTTTGTAATTCTTGGATCCTCAGTAGTGGGAAACTAGTGTATTCTTTTTCTATACATTTTCCTTTTCTCTTTTTTTATCTGTTTAAAGGGTTATTGCTAATTTGCACATCTTCTGTTTTCTCGGCTAGATGAATCTCATTCTCCCCATCTTCCTTTGCAGACCTCGTTCCTCAGACCACTGACCCTTTTTGTTGTTCTCAACTTTCTCCAGCTGGTCCACCTCTTCCTTTTTTCTTTATATTTTTCACAGCAACAGGACATTGTTGACTTTTACTTAGCATGTGATCACTGGATTTATTGGATCATTTCCTGCAGAAATGCTACCTTGGCAGTGAAGCTTCACTGTGTATTTATGCCGTTGGTCATTCCTACCCAAATATACTTAGCTGTTGTGCCTTTTTTGAAAGTATATCATTTTTTTCAGACAATTTCTTCATTTTGTAATAAATTTCCATCTTAATGTTATTTTTTGAAGTCCTTGCAGCTCTTTTACAGCTATGTATTGTCTTCAAATTCAGAAGACACACTCTTTATCCAGGTCAATAATGACTTGGGTACTTTTTTCAGTACCGGCATAACCTGACGTGAGAAAAGTGGTTTTTCCATGTCTAACAGATGAATTTTAGTTGTTGTTCTGTTGATCTCATATTAAAATATTCTTGAAACTTCTGGTGATTAGTGAATTTCAAGGACATTATTATTGCTATAAGCTTTATTCACTTCTGCATAATGCCATGTTTTAGTAAAGCACTGGCTGCAGGCCAGCTGGAAAGACTCATATATATGGAAGAAACCTAAGACGGCACCATTCAGGAGCAAGATATTTTAGAAACAGGATGCCACAGCAATGACGTATTCATTACACATCCTGTATTTTCCTTGCATTGGTAACTTAACTCTTTTTTTGAAAAACAAACATGGATCTAGCTTCTGCCTATGCTTCATATATGCCTAGAGCATGCAGAACAGTGCAAGAAAAATTCCCTTCCGATGGTACTGCAGTAGTAGTTCTGTATCTCCAAGGGTCCACGTTGTGCTAAAACCACACGATGATAAGGGGGGATATTTACTCTGACTGCTGTAGGCGTCTAAGTTAGCTGGTGCTCAAAACACCTCAGTTAGGAGCCTCAGGGTATGGTTTCCCCATTGATTTAAGCCAAATTCTGAGCTGGTACCAAAGGAGGAAGTAACACGGTGAGTGCCAAACCTTGGCTGATGTTCCTGTGGCTCTCGTGGCCGCGGTTAGCCAGATCACCTCTCTGAAAAGTGATCCTCTCCCAGAGGGTTAGTTTTTAGTCAGATCAGGTCCTTCCTCCCACCCTCTACCTGGCTGCAGAAGTACCTTGGCTAGCGAAGGGAGGAGAGGGCAGGGCGGGACCTCCCCTTTTGGCAGCAGCAGGGGCTGGAATCAAATTAAGTAATGTCAAAACTGCACCTTAATTTCCCTTTGGACCCATTGGACAAAGTCAGAGGATGGAGATAGATGGCGTGAATACCTCTATAATGAGCTATTGTGCCTTGCCAAGAATGTTCAAAATGTAGAGCTAAACCACTCAGAAGATGAGAGATTAAAAGAAAGAGTAAGAGATGAGAGAAATTGTGCAGCGAGGCATGGCAGAGTGGGGAGTGGAGGGCTTTGGTGAGTCAGTAACAAGGCTTCTTTGGGTTATATTGGTATTTTTGTGACCACGGAGTTGGGCAGATTTCTTCCCTCTCCTTTTTGGGAGTAGCAACAGAGAGGGGAGGATGACAACATCATCCCAATGCACTTTGTGCAGGGTGCACAGCAGGGTGGACTGCATCCCTTGAAGGTTTGTAGAGGCGTGAATGTCCCACCTGTGCTGGGACTCTAGGAGATGGTCAGAAGACTGTGGTAACTTGTGGGTAGAGGAGATGTGTATATACAAGTTAAACGTACATGGAACAGATTTGATACTGAAGAGGCTGGTGCAAAACCTCTCTGTGTGGGAGATTTTTTTTCTGATCATCAGTCATATTCGATGATTAGCCTGTGCTTTGGATTCTCCTTGTAAGCAACCAGGAAGGGGAAATTCATCTCTCAAATCAACCAAGGCACGCTAAACAAAGCTTTCTCTCTCTGTACAATGCCAAGGTATTTTCCAGGTAACCTGCTTGGCAATCTAGCTTTTCTTTGTGCCTTTTATGCTTCATTTATGGCCTTGATTCAGCATGGTATTTAAAAGGGCATGTTTAACTGTGAGTTGTTCCATTGACTTGCTATGGATGTCAAAGGAACTATTCATGTGTTTAAATGGAAGCACATTCAGTCCTGCCGAATTGGAGCTTGCCAGTGAGGAATACTACTTAAACTAGAAAAAAGTTATGGATTCTGGAGACAACAGTCATCTGGCAGCAGAAATGGAAATGAAACCAGGTAGAATTGCCCAGCCGTTTGGAAAATAAATGATCCAATTCTCCATTCAAGGATTAGCCATGAATTTAACACTGACTTTATTTTCCAGTACATCCATCTCATTTACCCAAGAATTATTGTCTTTAATTACCATTGTGGTGCCTGCAGGCAGCAGTCTTTAAATTAGTTATGCAAAGTTCTGCTCTCAGGAGTCATCAGGAGATTGTATCTGCTTTAGTATCAATCCCTTTACAGCAGCCTGACAGTGTACAGACTTTGTACGAGGGATGTACTTTTTGTGATGTCAGGTTTTGGCCTGGTAGATAGGTTATTCTCTTAAACATAACTAAAAGCACACACACTTGGTATTTATGGATATTTTTATCTTGAGAAACAAATACTGTCAGTTCGTAGCTTTTTAGAGGTTGTGATTCACCCTCAGTGTTCTGTTAGGCAGTTTATACTCTTCATCACAAATACTAGCGGCGCCATTCCTAATGGTAGTTATTTTTAATTCTGCATAAAGTAGTGGTTTGCATATGGGCTGTACGTTACCCGTTCTGAAAAGCAGAGTTAAAGCAGAGAAGTAATTTACATAAAGCCTTTTTAGAGCTAGAAAAAAAAGTCTGAGACAAATAGTATTCATGCATGGTCATGAAAGAATCTTGAGCCTAAACTTATCTTCCTCTATATAAAATAGAAAAATTAAGACTACTGCTGAATTTAACAGGCCTTGTAAAATCTTTCTTGCACTGCAATATATATGACCGTGCCTTTGTGTGCTTCTTTACACAACAGTTAGCTGGCAGTGGTTCTAAAAATGTGTTACTCAATGCTAAGGCTTTCCAGAAATAAACACAAAGGTTGAATAAAAGAACATCCACTCTTCTCAGGATGTCTTTGTCTTCTTCATCAGAGCAGCTGGAAGCTTGCTGGGAGCAGTAATTTGTCTTTGTGCATGGACCAACAAGGGTTTATTTCAATTAAAGCTCTTTAAAATGATGTTTCCTTCCCCACCCCCCTCACCCCCCCAAAGGGTTGTAGGTAACCTGTCAACAGTTACTCCTACTCTAATAAGTCTTCATTAGGTAACTGATTCTGCAACCTTGCACGGCTTTGAAAGCCTATGTGTCTTCAAGTGGGAGTATTACCGGTACCGGTAGTGGAGGATCAACTGTATGATTAAGTTGCTTAGTTATGCATTTAGAAGAGGATGCTCAAAGAGCTTAAAGGAACTAGATATTCACGTTGATTGATATATAGTGGGAAGTGATCATTTAACTCCTATAATGTTCTCTTGAAAATCCTCATCGTATATTCTGAATGGTTAGACCTGTGCATTGCCATTATGAGATGACATCTACTTAGTAACACTGCGTTTGGAAAGACAGAAAGAAATCAACTTTCAAACAAAAAATAATCTATAATACTATGAGGTTTAGTGGTGGGTTTTTTCCTTATAGAAATACAGGATTCAGCTCAGCAACCAGATGCAAATTTTCTGTGATTCCAGTGCACTTAATAGAAATACCAAGTGTAAGTTATATGACTGTTAGGTTGCTAATTCTGTTTTAATGAAGAAAAATCTGACAAACCCAAACAATTATTTAGTTCTTGTTTTACATGTTCCTTACTAAAGACTTTGACCTGAAGTACATTGCATCTTGTGCGGTAACAGCTGGTCTGTCATTGTCTTCAGAAAAAGTAACGGTTGCTAAGATTTCAAGAAACAAAGATGGTCTTTGAATCAACTGGAACAGCTGTAAGAGACTGACACACCATGCACTGTCAGCTGCTAAATTCAGATATTCAGACTGCCCGAAATGGGATACTTTAACCCTTTGGCACCATCAGATTCCTTTTCTCTCTGTTTTTCTTTTTGAAAAAAGGCAGAAAAATTAATAGGGTTTTCAATTTGCATTTTGCTTTCAGACATTAAAAAAAACCCCACAAATATATCACTTTATTTGCAGGGATTTTATTTTTTATATTTATTCAAATTCCGATTTATAAGCAATATGAAGACATGCTTGTTGACAGATGAAATTTGCATTAGAAAAGTATAACACGCTCCTCTGTGTGGTGCATTAAATAGAAAATATAATAGCGCATATCCAGAAAACAGCATCAGATGCTATTTTAAGGGACTCAGCATCTTCCCAGTTTTGTATATGGAGAGTGTAATTAGTTTAACAAAGCAGAATGAAGGTGAATTTATCCTATCTAGAAGGGAAAGGTAAGTGATAGCAACGGTCTCTTTAATAGTCAGAGGCATGCGAGATCCAAAAGCTGGTGGCTGAAGTTGGGCACATTCAGACTGGAAAAGTTTAGTTTTTTCTTTTTAGAGTAATCAGGGAACTGATCCATAATTTAAATTAGCTTGGGATGTGGCAGATTTTCCATTGCACGAAGCCTTCAGATCAAGCTTGGCTGTCCAATGTTTCTAGTTCTTGCAGCACTTTCTGAAGTGCTTCAGAATATTGTGGGTTTTTTTCAAAGATGGCAAAATGTGATGACATGAAAATTTATTTCACTTAATGAAGAGTCAGCAACCATCTCTTGTGAACAAAATGCTTGTATGACTTCGGTACGCCTGAAAGCCAAGCTGTTACAACTTGGAGCCTGACTGATTTTTGGATGCCTGAAACAGGCACGTATTGGGTCTCTTGCTAAACTGTTGTTTTAGTTCAATTACAAAGCATGGGATATTATTCAGGAGCCTCTGAGATTTTGTAATCTGTGTTAGAAAGTATCAGGAAAGCCGTAGTTGCTTCAGCATTTATTCATCAGTTAACTCAGTGCTGCAGAGCATGGCTGATCTTGCCACTGACAGAGAAAGAGATACCACCCAGCAAATGGCACCCCCGAGCCCTCTGCTTTGCTTCGTGCAGAGTGCCCCTGATCAGATGATGAGGTGGGTGTCTCAGCACTGAACACACTGTTGTCTTGCCCAAAGAGCCATGCTGGCTTAAGCTTGCTCCCAAGTGATTTGTTTCAGTATTTTCAAGCAGTGCATAGTGTTGGCTTCCTATAAAAACTCTTTTACGGATCACATATAACCTACTTTCTTGTGCCCTGTACTCCTAGGTCCTGATTCTGCGCCATCTGAGTAACTAAAAGATTGGCTGCTGTCATCACTGTTTGCAGAATCAAGATTAGTTTATTCTTCTGTTTGTGGATATGGCCATGTGAAAAAAGTAGATTTCTATAATGACTCCAGAGGATTTGAAAGTTCTTTGCTCACGTGAATGAATGTCCTAGAGTAAAGGTTGACATAAATTAAATTATTTTCCAGATGTGGTAATTGAGGTAAGCAGAATAAACTGCACAATTTAGAGCTTTAATTCTCATTAATAGGAAAGCACTTTACTGTCCTGATAGTCTATTTTATACTTACAGTTACTACAAAGTCCATGTAAAGGCCAGACCTCCTGACATCCCTCTCTTCGTTTTCAGTGAAAGACCAAGTTTGGTCTTTCACATTCCAGTTCAGGTTTCCACATCTTTGTATTTTTCATACATATGATAGCCTGTGAGATCTATTTGTCATGAAAAGTCAGGGAGAAACAAGAGAAACAAAAGAACAGATTTACATATTTTCTGATTTTAATTTTGTCTTTTCTTTGTTGAAAAGATTTGTAACAAGATTTTGCCGCTACCTTTGAAATGCTTGCTCTTCTTTTCCCTAGGAGAGGCACATCGCTGTCTTGTGAGGTGAATGGAAATTACTTTTCAATATCCAGAAACAGACTTTGGCCTTTCGACATCTAATAATTCCCAGATCGGCCAACTGAACCTTCACCACGATAGAGTGGATTTGCTGTGTTAAAATATTGTAGCAGTGCCCTGATTTCAAGCCCTGACAGTTTCATCACTGCAGTTGACCCGTGCTCCTCATACAGCTGCTTTCTGCAATGTGGTTACAACATCCATGCAGATTTTCCTTTGCTTTTAGAAACTTGATTTAAAATAGTGATAAGTTGTGTTTCGTCCAAGTCTACTTGCTGTTCTTTAATGGTATGTCGTGTGTCGTGTTTCCTCTCTTGTTTATTAAATCCTGTGCTTTGACTAGAACTTATTTCCAAGAATATGAAATTATTCTTCAATTATTAGAACACAGGGTTTGATTCCTTGACAGGTTGACAAGAGCTTTGCAGCACTTTGCAGGAACAGCCCTTCCTAATCAAAACTGTCCTCAGCAACATCAGTTGGTTTACCCTGGTACTAAAATACAGCTGAAGTGAAGCTGCTCAGTTGCTTGGGCAATGCGTTGGGGCATCTGGGACTTAATGCTCTCCTTGTCACACTCCCCCCCACCCCCTGATACTGACAGGCATCTTCAGAACAGGAGCTGGCAACACATACCTTGTTCCTGTCTGATCCCTTACATACACATCCTAATTAGGTTCTTCATAGATTCCAACGTCTGTCAAGTTTTCTTGGCCGTGGTATACCATATTAGTATAGGCTCATGGTCACCTGACTCCTGGTATTTTTGGTAACAAATAAACTGCCTTTAGACTAGAAAGACAATAAACCTACTGTTTTGGTGCACCTCAGGGCCTTCCATATGTTGCAGGTTTGTTGGTTTTTTTTTCACTGTATTCTGGGTGTTTTAATTTCCTGTGCTCTTTGGCTTTGGGACTTCCTTCCTCTTCTGGTTTAGGATTTTAGCCAAATTCAGCACTTGAGATCTGATCTTCACTTTAATATGCTCAGTCTAGGCTCTTTTTAATTACCTGGGATATATCATTATGTCAGAAAAAATTTGTATTTCTTTTGCAGCAACTTCCTATTAAAACAATTGCCTGACGAATATGGCTATTGTGAATGTGAACGATGTGCGTTTAGAATAGTTTCATTTTCAAAGGATGCTTTCATGAATAACAAGGTTAAATTGTGTGGGGAACAATGGAGATTCTGCAAATAGCCCTAATAGGTAGTTCCTTTCTTCGTTCCAATACTTAATGTCAGAAATCATATTAGAACACAAGAAATACAGGGAGGAAAAGAACATGCAGAGTTATATTGTTCTTAGACTCCAGAACCATGTTCTTCAAACTCAGGGTGAAATGATGAACAATTAATGCGAAGGTTACATAGAGCTTATTTCTGCGAAGCTTCTCCACATTTCTTGTTTATCCATTTTATTTGTTTTGTTGCTTTGCTCTAGTGCCTTAGTGACACCCTCTGGCAATGGCAGGATAGTTTCTTTGCCATTACGGAACTCTTCAGCAATGGGTGAGCAATCTCACTGGAAAGGCGTCGGCATGCCCTGTGCTTCCTCTCTCTCAGAGCTAGTTTGGCTCAAGACTAAAAATCACACACGTGAAGTTAATTAATGTTGTACATGAACGTGATGCCTAATTGCTACAAATTAAGGTACCACGTGATAAATAGTGTCAGGCAGCTTTTTTTTGGTGAACAGCTTGAAAAGTCTCCCTTTGTACTTAAATGAATTTGTTTACATCAACTCCAAAGCATGCATTCCTCTTCTGGAGTGAAGCCTCTGAGCAAAGCTTTACAGATGCTCTCACACCAAACCAGAGATGGCTCACTGATCCGTTCTACCTGTGAAATAAACCAGGTTTTTAAAGATGGAAAAGCTAGTGCGAGTTTCCTGCCTGCTGTTAATTTTGTATTTTGTGTTGGTAATGCTTTTATTTGTGCTGTTTTACATTATGGGTCACAAAATGTAAACTTCTGATTTTCTTTCCTGGCAGTATAATGAGAAAAACCAGTAAGCTGTTGAGGCGGTTGGAACAGCAAAGTGAGCGGCTAAGGCTTGGAGAAGGGCATTTAGATGCCTGAGTCCTATTAAAATCAATGTGTTGGAGAATACTTAACGTTTTTTGTCAGGTCTAGGTCTATGTCTCATTTTGATAAGCAACTTTGTGCATGTCTACAGGGCAAGCTGCTAGTACAGAACTACCTAAATGATCGAGCTAGGGCAAAGCAAGTGCCTGGCTACGGCAGCATGAGGATCTGCTGGGTGCCTCATCTGGCTTCCCAGCAGCCTGAATTGGCCCAGATACAGAGGTTTGTGCTGCTGGACTCCTTCCAGTGCTCAAGCAAAGTTGAAGGCTGCGTTGTTAGAGAAACCTCCATGCATAAATGGGAAATGGTGGTTCTGAGGTAAAAACCTTAACAGGGCCTGTTGCTCCTGAAAGCACCTGCTTGGAACAAACCCTCCCCAGTCCCATAGCAGGGACTGAGCTGTCCCGGACTGATGCTGGGAAGTCTTGGTTAGGACACAGAGACTTCTCAGCCTCATGATGAAATATGAAGGTCTGGCTCAGCTTCTGAAAGCAGCCGTCGTTTTATCTGCCACCTGGGGTCACTGTGTTCAAGGTTATTAAAAAGGAGAAGTATAAAATAACAAAATATAAGCAGTAAAAACTGTACTTCCAAACCCTAACCCCTGGAGGCTAAAATTGAGTTTGCCGTAAGTATACAAATTACTTGAAATTTTTATTGTGTGTGAAAAAATGAAGCCCTATATTGCAGTACGTAAACACAAGTCTCCTGTAACAGGTCAGAGATTTGTATAAAGCAAGAAATGAACTACCACAAGGAAAACATTTTTTATGTCTTCTACCTGTTGGTTCATACAGTGTATTACAACTGACTTTAAAGATCTTTGTAGCAGTATAATGTTGTGGTTGAGAAATCTTCTGTGGCCGTGATGCTGGTTGTGTTTAACACTGGAATTACTGCACATATCTCAGTAGCTTTTCATATTATTTACACGTGAGATTATAGGTGTGTCTGATATATATTTTGAATCTGCACCCATCTTACAGAATTTCTTAAGTGTGCTATTATTTAAACCTTTGTCTCGGCTAACACCACATGATATATTATGTACCTGAAGTACTTCTTAAAAACACTTTAGCTGAATTTTCAAGCTGGCTAGGCTTAAAGTTGTCAAAATATGTATGTTAAAACTCCTCAGGATGCTGTGTGGATGTAAATCTTTCCGTGGAGGTGCTGCACTGAGAGAGAGAAAAGGCTGGTTGTGCACTGGGAAAAGAGCAGCTCCAGATGATGTAAATGCTACTTCAAACCCCATTTACAGTCTGAGCGGCATCAGCAGTGTGCTGCTTGGAAGCTGGACATCTCCAGCGCTCTTTGAGAGCTGACTCTAACAGCAGCTGCAAAATTGCTGCCTAGTAGTCTGAAAGAGAATGTCAAAGCTGAAGCAATAAGGCACAGAAACTCTTTCCCCACTCTCTTCTGATCACAAATCCTTTTTTAAAGACCTGTAGGTACCCAGAGAACATATTTCTACTGCTCTACCTGGCCACTGGGTGGCCTCCATTAGAGCTGAAGAAGATAACGTAGGTCTATGGAGTGCATCTTCCCCCCCCACCCCATTTAAGTATTGCTGAAACTTCTAGATAATGGGGCTAAACAAGACATTGCATGGAATTCAGGCTGTTCTTCAGTATGAAGAATTGGTAAATCAATATTTTGACCCTTTTTTGTCATTACTGATTAGAAATTATGTGTATAATTTACTTAATGCTTTTGTTGACATATCTGTGCATTCGATTAGATAAGAAGTACTTCAGTTACAGGTATAGTTGAGGGAGAATAGGATGGTGAAAACAGTGTTGCACATAGCAGTGTTTCTTCTGTAGCTCTTTGCGAATGTAAATCATCCATTCTTTGCAATACTGAAGGGTTATTTAGTCAAAATTGCCTTACTTCTGTGCCTTTTCAAAAGAACTTTCTATCACTGGCACCACCTGTAACTAAAATTATTTAGCATCTTTCATAATTACATGATCTCTGACGACCACATTTCAGTCCTATTATCATCAGTATTGTCTGGAGTAATTCATTACTTATATTATCACGAGGTCAGAATCACAACATTATGTTTTCATCTCTTATAGCGAGATAGCTCCTCATACAGGGCATCACGCTGCTGTACACATAATTAGTACTATATGAAGAATATAAATTAACATGTTAGTTTTGATGGGAATGTTGATGAGGTTGGAAAAGCATCATTAATATGCTCAATAGTGCAAAATAATACTTCTGATTTTAGCTTCCTTTGCTTTTCCTTTCAAGTAGTTAAGCTAAAAATACGGCACAGCTGCTTTCCCTTTACACATGTGGAAATGTGTGGAATGTGAAGTAAGATAGAGAATTGCAACCCTTTGGGTGAGAAAACGTGACATCCAGTGCTGAGACACCAGTCTCATCGTTTCATCACGAGAGCAGGGCAAAAGGGAGGAGGCCTTGGTGGTACCACTTGTTGCTGTAGGGGCTGGAAGGATGGGTCCTCCTGACACAGCAAAGCAGCATGACTGCAGTAGTATGCAGCAGGATGGGGTTTGTTACTGGCTGATTATGTTCAAGATAAATCGCTAACTCCATGTGGAGTTGCTAACTGCACTTCTTCCTTCTCTGTGGCCTAAGTTTTTTTAAGCACTGTTGAACTTGAGCAGTCCCTCGAAAGCACATTGTCTGGTCCTCAGTTTACTGCTGCTAATGGATCAGATAGAAGATTAAGGCAGAAGCAGAAGATGCTTATGGCTGTAAATCAATACTTATTAATGACATCTGTGTTAAGTCTCACAAGAAAAGAGAATCCAGCTGCAGGATCTGATCTGTGGCTCGACAGAAAGTCTGTGGAGGAGACCAGTACAAAGGATGAATGGCAAGGAAAAGCAAAAGATAGAAAGCTTTGTGAAGTATATTTATATTAATAATAGTTGACTCTTAAGAGGTGCTTTTTGCCTTTTGTGCTTTGGACTTTTTATTAAGAAGGGTAAGTAACCCTTACGTATGTTGAACACTTTTTGGATATCCTTTGCTATTGTGGTTGATGAACAAAATTACAAAGTGAGTATCTGATCCTGGAAGTGGATCTATGCAAAGAAGCCCTTATAATCTGGAGGAGCACAGTGGATGTCAGTGGGAACTACTACAAGCACGAGGATTAATCAATATTAAATTGATGGCCAAAGTAAAGGAGCTGTGGACTGGGAGCAAAACAACAGAAAATATTGGTAGGAGAGAATTAAATTG
This sequence comes from Phalacrocorax carbo, assembly GCF_963921805.1. Classification (NCBI taxonomy): domain Eukaryota; kingdom Metazoa; phylum Chordata; class Aves; order Suliformes; family Phalacrocoracidae; genus Phalacrocorax; species Phalacrocorax carbo. The sequence goes on from NC_087522.1 coordinate 7,221,075, forward strand.
TGCTCTTAGATAGCTCTTTTATAAAACTAACTCAATCAGAAAGTCACTAATTAGTTTTTACAAATTCTGGGAGCAGTTTAAACTTGGCTGCCTTTCATAGTTACTGGAAGTGTCACATAAAATAGAATATATTTCTAATGTGATTGAATTAATGTTTCTTGTTAATGGAGTCTGCTTTTTCCTTTCCTTATTTTTGTTGATTTAATATGCAGGAGTGTAATATTGCATCAGCACAACATTGCATAGACTGCAAATATATGACTTTAAAACCAGTATATTTTCCTGTCATTTTTGAAAGTTTCTGTTTCTTCTTTTAGTTTTCTTAGTGTATTTTAGTTCTTTGCACCAGTCACAGAGGCATGAAAAATCAGCATAATTAAAATTCACATATTAAACCAACTTTATAACCATTTGCTTTTCTAAAATGCAAATGAGATATGAGAGAAAACTCACCCATGTTTGCTATTTATGTTGCTTGGCAAAATCCATCTATTGCACTTGGAGGTTTGGCGAATGGTAGGATATTGCAGTGATTTGTATTGAAAACTCAGGGTTTAACTCACAGGATGTTTTTGGTTCTTGACTTACATTATTGATTATAATTTCTGGTCAACTTGGATTCTCCTCCTATCTCTAGTCCCTTGCTATTCACAATGATGTCACTCTGCCTTTCTCTCTTAAATCCCTCAATTTTACATTCTGGTAATTTTCCACTTTTCTTCTCCTCCCGGCCCTCGGTGCGCTGCCTTACATCTCTCTTCCACTTTGCAATTTCTGATTTATTTCTGGCATCTGTTCAATTTCAGAAAAAAAATAATTCTAGCCCGTGAGTCTTGAAAGGCAATATAAATTCCATTTTTATCAAGGTTCATCAATTAAAATCTGATATTACCAAGCCTGTTTATAAATAACTTGACTATTCCAAATTTATGTTGATAATACCTTATACCATCCATTCCATATATGTAACATTTTCATATGGCAGATGAGGAGAAATGTTTCTGTGAGACTATATACATTTACAAGTACAGAAATAAAATCCATTGACTGCACCCCAGTGTCACACTCACTGTGTGTATGCTCACACTTACACACATGTGCAGATAAGTTGCTTTGAAAGATGAACTTTCTGGTATGAATATCTGATAAGATATAAAACTGAAGCCTGAAATCTGGGCTGATTGCTTGAACTTTGGTTCAAGGCCAGATTCTGGAAAATTATTTGAGTTCCGATTTAGGCAAAATTCCTTGAATATGTTTTTCTGGCAATACTTTTGAGAACAGCTGATCTTTTCACATTTTTTCCATTTGGGTTAGAAATCTTAAGAGAGTAACCAAGATGCCACTGAAATACTGCTGTTTGCTGCTCATTGAAAGGAAAATGCAACCCATACACATGGTGCCATAATTTTGGCATTTTCCTCTGGTGTATCTCAAAGCTCTAGATGATAGTTAATGACATTAAGGAGAGCGAGTTGAAGTTAATTGCAAAGCATTGCTTATTAGGTATGAAAGAGATATAATCACAGGGCATTCTAATTTCTTAAGACACTGATTAATATAACAGCTACAGAGAAAAAACTGGCAGTGAATATGTTTCTAGGGAGTTTGCAGGATTGCTGGTTTATGCATTTTCTTTTACAGCCTACACAGTTGGAGATAATTCAGAATCTTACTGTTTAAGAGTAAGCCAAGTATCTAAAATCTTGTGACCATATTTAGGGATGGATGAAATGTTTTGGTTAAAATAGCTCACACTCCCCTACACATGCCCGTATTTCTCTCCGGTCTTCAGACCAGCGAAAGGAAGAAACAGGGAGACCTCAGAGATTTCCTTTGCCTTTCTTTTAATCCATCACCTGGGTGTTAATGATCTCACGCTGCTTATTCCAGTACCCAAACGCCTGCCTTCCCCCTGGCCTGGTTGACTCACCCAGTGCCTTCACCAGTTACTGTATTCATCCAGAACTCTATTTTGGTTTAATCATCCCATTAGTTGAAGCTGGAGAAACACTCTGTGGCATGCAGCACTGGTGTGTTCTGCATCTCATCCAGCACAATGCTGGGCTATGCCAAGTAGGGTTCCACCTGGCAAGGGTGGAAGAATAGGGAGCAAAGTCAGAAGATATGGGAATGATAGCATTATCTGGGGCTTACACCTTTTTTCTTGCTGTCCCACTGGTACTGACCTTTCCCAGTTACTGTCATTCCTGTCCATCTGGCATGTTTGCCTGCATAAAGGCTGTCTGCATCTCTGGTGGGAACGTGCAAAATATGGAGAGGGCCAGTGCAGTTTAAAAATGACATTTATTAGCAGATAGATTAAAGGCTAGAGAAGAATGTTTGGTGGAACAGTGAGAAAGGCAGTCCCAAGCTACATCTGTAGTAATGAAATTCTTACAGTAGTGTCAGACAATCTGTTCCCAGTGTGTACCAGGACATACAACATTACCCATGGCTGTGCCAAGAGAGCGAACTCCACACATCTCCTGATAGTCAGTAATTCAGCACAACACATGCAGTCAGACAGATTCTCCTGCTCTGATTGAAATCCTGAAAAACTCCTAAAGCAAGCAAAATTAAACATGCTTCAGCTACATAGGAGGTGGATTCTCGAAGCTACCAGTGGCAAAATGGAAGATTGTTTTTGAAGAACAAGATGTCTCATTCCTGACCCCGTCACCGTCCATGCGAGCCAGGGGGAGAGCACTGATGCCAATCCAATAGGCATGCTCAGCAGATGTCCAAGTCTCTGGTTTATATCCAGTGATACTAAAGGTTGTTTATAAAGGCAAGACATTATTGTTTTGAGTGTTTGGCACTGCCTCTCATCTTTTAAAAAGTTGAGAGGAACAAATCTGATGAGGTTTCCAGCTATTTCGTCTCGGTTACAAGAGTAGGCTGTCAGAATTCAGTGTGTCTTCTCTGACAGAATCCTGCACTTGTTTTACTCTTCGTTGCCCTGCTAGGAGACATCTTTTTGCTTACCCTTCAGAATACAGTCTGGAAGGGTTCTCTTGAATCATTGAGTACAGCCATCTGATAGTTTAGAAAACCAAGTCATGATCCCTCAGAAAACCTAAATGAAGATATTTTTATTTTCTCCAGTTTATTGGGCTACAGTTGTTGGAAAGCTCTTCCATAACATGACTGTTCCCATGGCAAGAGAGCATCTCATTTCCAGACTAAATGTTTATATGTGTTGATTTTTCATGCCCTCATTGTCCATTAGTTAAAATAACTCTTTTTCAGCTCTGACGTTCACCCTTACCGAGGCCTCTCATCTCTATGTATTTATAAATTAAAATGATATCTGTTCTTTACTTATTTTATGGCTGTAAATTATTAAAACTCTTCTTTTATAAAAGATAGGCTCTCTATTACACTTATCACCCCAGAATACCTTTTTCTACATCTCTTTGAATCACATGCATCTTGTTTCTTTGTTTCTTTTGCACACGGTTGATTAGAATTATGCACGGTATTAAGTGAGATCGTTTACAGAAGTGCTTTTTACAATGGCATTAACACTCCCTTGCTCACTTGGAAGCGACCCAGTTTATACTGATACAGGGTGCTTTTGCTTTTTTCCCTGGCCAAGGGTAAAAAGGGTAGCTTACAGTTATCCAGTGATTTAACAAATTCAGATTAAAGTAGAAATTGTTGCTGTAACTTCAACATGCATGGCCTTTCATGTTAGATTACTGAATTTCATTCCAACTTTATTACTTCAGTCATCAAAAGCATCCGTTCTTTTCCTGTGACACACTGCAATACGTCCGAACACAGCATCTCCACTTCTTAAGACTGGGCCTTGAAATATTCTTACTAAAATCACCTCTGGGCTTGTTCTTCCACTTCCAATATCAACTGTTGTTAATCTGCCTTAAATTATTGCCTTAACCACATTATGGTTCTTCTTCCTAATCAGCTTTCCCATTTTAACCAGCAGTTTACCTCATAGCACTGAACATGCTTCCTAGAATTATTCATTGATTTATTTTGTCTAGAATATCAGTTATCAAATAAAGGGAGAAAGCAGATATTGCAGTGTGTCTCATTTTCCAATTACCTCTATGACTTTCATTATTCTTGCCTTCAAAATTTGTTCTTAAGCCTTGCATTACTGAGGTTGGACTAATGGCAAATCTATAGCTGCACAGGTTACCTTGGGATGACATCAATCTATAGCCATCAAAGATGATGAACAAAGTGCCTTTTAGTTCAGTCTTTTCTGAGTTGATTAATAAAAGGTCAGACATTCATGCTACAATCCTGATTTCATGTCAGGAAAAATATACCTTCCTGAGCCTTTTGGAATAAGAATTTCAGGCTGTGGGACGTCTAATAGATTTAGTTTTCAACTGCATGAGAACTAACCACTCGGCTGTCTCTCCCTCAAAATGCTAGTGAAGTAGACAGTATTTTTAGAAATCTCTATTTCTAATTAAAAAAGTCAAACTGAAAGCGGTTTATGCTTCTCCATTTTTTTTCCCAGCAGGTCACTGAGTCACTACTCTTAAAATCTCATCCAAACTTTCCTTGTTATTTCCTCATCATTTTGCATGCTGTGAAATAATTACCATATAAAATGTTTCACCATATAAATGGGTTCACCATATAAAATGTATATTGTATTGCATTAAGAATCCATAGTGGGCTCTTCACAGTAGCCAAAAGAACTTCAATTCTAAGGGAAAGTTTTGGCACTTGTTTAAAGTGAAAGTGACATTAAACATAAATATTCTGACTATTGTAATTGTTATCGCTATTCACTGATAGTCCCTTTTAGGAGCATCCTCACAGGGGTAAATAGTCCGCAAGAAACAATATATGCCTGTTCAGGACACAGCTCCTACTCAAAGGAGACAGCAGTCCTTTTGCTGAGCATTTCAAAGTTCTGCTTATTAATGGAGTCTATTTTGGCATTATATTTTCTTGAACAGGACTGTCGGGAAATTATCAGTTCTTCTGAAAACCCACAAATGTGGATTTTTGGCTTCTAATTTTGAAAATCTTGGCTATAAGTTTTATATAGCGATTCTGTCTGTCAAGAAAACACTTAGCCTGAGGTCTCATTTGGGTTTAGAAGACAGAGTACAAAGACATTTTGTCTTTTGTTTGTCAGTTTATTATCTTCCTTCCATGTTCTGATTTTTGTATAGTTGAAAATCACTTTTTCTTTCTTTGCAAGCTAAGAAATAAATCCTGCTTAAGAGCGCAGCCATTCTGCCATTCCTTGAATTACTAAGAACGTTACAAAATTTAATGACACACATGGTGTTTGTATTAATGAGACTTCAGAGGCTTCTAAAATATTTGGAGCAATAATATTTCATGGATTGTTTTGGAGTACTCTCTGTAGAGGTCAACTGTGATATGATCACTGAAACCTGTGGCTATACTGTAGCCCTAGGAAACCTGCCTAAAAATAAACCACATGGCTTTAATAGACCAAAACAGCCAGCAGGAAATAAGGGCAGAACTATACACCACCGAACACCAATGGCATGAGAGGGGCCATTAAAACAAATAATATAAATGAGCCTGAGACGGCTATAAGACCTGCAAGGTGATTAATGCCTGTGGTGACAAGTTGGAGGCATGGGAGGAGATTAAAGATTAAGTTAAAGGTAACAGTGCTAACAGGCCTTTTCCTGCCCAGCACTTCTAATTGCTCTTCCTTCCTGCAAATCCAGTGGCCAGCAATGCCCGTGCAGCGCCACATTCCTCCCTGAGACTTGTCAGACTGGTAGATAAATGAATTCTTTTTTTCAGAGCACTTTGTTCTGTCTTTTCTTCCTTTTTTTTTCTTTTCTCCTTTTTTCCCCTTTTTTCTTCCTTTTTCTTTTTTGCCTGGTCTGTCATCCCTTGAGTGCGTAGGAAAAAATTCAGAAGTCATATGAAAGCTGTCCCCATTGGCTTTAGCTGCATTGGGGCAGTAAGTATATGTTGGTCCAAAGCAGCCTCCAGCTGCCCCAGCTGGTGCAGTTTGCAAAGGGGAGGCCACCAGGAGGCCTGGGTAAGGATTGCAAATTTCTCACTTGGCTTTCCAAAACAGTTGTTCAAAGAACAAGAAAAACATAGAGTATCAAAAAAAGCCCATTCTCCTGAACCATTAAGGCTTAGTTGTAGCATATCTACTGCCTTATTTGCAGAAGGTTTTAACACTTGACCTGAAAAGTCAACAAAAGAATCACCATCTCCCATCTTAATAAATTAAGTTCTATCTTCTCTAATCACTTCCTACAAACACACAAAGTCATCTGTTTCCTTTTGGCTTAGATCTTGTATACTGTTTGGAGGAAGAAGGTCTACTTTTGTCAGCACTCCTGTTAAATTTATTTGCTTTTCTAGTTCAAGGAAAAAGCCTATAACTCTGAAAGTCATCCAATGCTTTTATTTATTTATTTTGCTCAGTTTGATTGATACGTCTTTGTTCTGAGCTCATACAAAATTGACCACAACTACAGTAAAAGTGCCTCTTGTTAAAACACTTCCAGAATATCCACGTGTTCCCCTCCTCCACTTGCCTTGCGTGGGAAGAAACTTGACTTTAGGTTAAGGTGCACTGAATTCAGAAGTGCTCCATCAGAAATCTTTCTGGCTGATAAATCCAGAGCTTGACAATTATTCAGACTAATTTGCTGTGTGTAACTCTGCTTCTTAAGTTACAAGCATGGCTTCTCAAGCTAAGATGGAAATAGGGCAGCTAATTTGCACTTAAGGTCCTGGCTTCCCTTCGTATCTTAGAAACCTTTCACCCAGCTCAGTTGGCAGAGGGCGTCACTTGGAGAAGCAGAAATGTCACCCTTAGATATCATCAGTGCTGATGTATGCAAATAGATGTATCTAACACTGGTTCATAATTGTTCATTGGTTCTTTCTAACAAAACTAAGAAAATACACTGTTAAAAATGTTGATGATCATTCTTCCAAATAATTTGTGTAAATATCTGTAGATACACTTGTAGCTGTGAAGGTATATATACATACATACATATATTTATTTCATGTTTCATAGGCCATCAAGATTTATTGTCCTTGGTAGTAAATATTGACCTTGGATTTATTGAGATAAATCAATGTTTACCTTTTAGGCCAATAAATCCTGAGGTTCACCTTAGCAGAAGTCAATATCTGCTTAGTGTTCGGCTCCATCATTAATATAAATATTTTAGTGACCTTTGCATGTATTACTCTATTTTTTAAAGTCAACTTAATGTTACAAATCCTACGGCACATTGGTAGTTTATTTTTCAGATCTGTTTATTCACTTAAGATTTTTTTTAATAACCTCTGATATTACTGTCGAGGTGTTGCAGAAAGCGTGCAGTACGTTTTTTGAGGAGAATCTGGGGGATGTGAGTGCATGTTCCTATTTCAAGTGGAGAGGGAGGTGGCCTCTAGTTACCGGTGTGTATTTGTGCGGTTCCTCATGCATTTACCTACTACCAGGGTAGAAGCATTGCTTTGATAGCTGGCTCTTTTCTGGTCTTTTTTCAAGATTTTCTTTGTACAAGCAAATCTTCTAAGATCAAGTATTTGCTTTTCTGTATCTGTCACTGAGTTTAGGGCTAGCAGGGACCTTTAGACCACCTAGTCTGACCTTTTTATCTTCTCTATTTAAAAACACTTTTTGCCGCCTTCCTCCTCCCTTCTCTTTTGACCCTCTCCGCAGTGTTCTTAGTAAAGTTTTCCTTTTAAATTGCGTTGATTTGGTGTGATAACATCTCAGTCTAGATTCAAACTGAAGTGTCCCAACATCTGGAGTGTTGCTTTGTGTGTCTCTCCGGACTGTCAGCCCTAAACACGTGCAGACATTGCCCTTTCCTGCCTATAGACTTAGACATGAGCATCGCATCTAAATGTTATCTCGAGCCATCCAGCCAAGGGTGGGGTCCCTCCTGACGTCCTCCCTCTAAAAAGGGAGGTGCAAAGTGGGGTTTAAATGCCTGTGACCTTCTTCCACCTCCTCTGGCCACAGGAACATGTAAAGGAAGCATATGATGAGGGTCCACCAGTTGTGAAACCCTCTCTTTAAAATAAAGCAGCCTGAAGGCAAGATTTTTACAGGATCCAGGACAGTTACTTAATTCAGGCACTGAGCTCAAATTTTTCCTTGTTGTTATTATTATTGCGTTACAAAGCACATATATAATACTTGTGATTACAAGCCACTTCACCAGCACAGATAAGAGAGATGTTCTTCATCCCAGAATGTTCTCACTCCAAATCCCTGATTCTTCCACCCCCTTTTCATTAAATTACTCCTTTTATTTCAAGTATGAGTGCTGCCTATTCACATGGATAAAAGCTTGCAGGGTTAAACCCTTTGTGAGCCTATAGAAAATGTACTGTGAACGTGGAGAGGTTTCTATTATTTGTTATAAAGGTGCTGTCAGGGTAAATGGTTTAAAAACGTTGTGCTGTGGAGAATTCTGATCCCTGTCACATGAAACGGCATAAATGTCAGACCGGGGATTTATATGAATATTCCTTGAAGAGAAGCAAAGACAAGGAATTAGTTGTTCTCTTGTCCTATTTATTCCCTTTAATTGGATTTATTTTTAAGTGGGCTTTAGTATAGAAATTTCTGCTTCATTTCTTTATTGTATTTTGGAATTTCATCTCAACACAGATAAAGCCTGCTTGCCCTACATTAAAAATATATTTAAACCAGTTGGAGATATGTTTCTTAAACAGCAATATCTTCTTTTTTTTAAACTATTTTTTAAACCTAACCTAAACCAGTTCTCAGCTTACAGACAGAGTATTTTAAGGTGCCCATGTTGGAGCAGTTCACAGCAGCATACCCAGGCAGTATTCAAGATTCGGAGCAATTATACCTGCTGATGCATTGAGTCTTTGAGAGAAGGAACGGTGAAGCTTTTTTTTCCAGAGGGATTTGTATGCTACAGGCCATATCATAGCTGGTTTATGTGTGAGACCTGAGAGAGCAAGCACAGCACTTGGCTCTTTTTTGGTGCATGCCTCTAAGTCAGACTGAAGAGCAGCTTACTGTTGTCAACGTTTGATTCATAGAGTTGTGTAAATGGGCAAAAAATTCCTTTCTGTCATGCCAGAGGCCAAATTAAACAGAAATCTGTGAACCGGGAGGGTTATTTAGTAGGGAGGAAGCAACATGAGTCGTGTTATGATGTACTCCTGCAAGTTTTTTTGCAATTTGTTTCGGGACTGAGTTTGTCCTGGTTTATTTAATGCCACAAAATACAAGTCCTCCTGCTGAGAAATTGCTTAAAAATTATACCAGCACGAAGGCAAACACAGAGCGAGCAGAGTCAAGCAAAAGGTGTTTGAAGGTTTGGACTAAGAGTGACCATAAATGTCTGCGTTAATACTGATCCACCAGCCTGCCCGACGAATTCTTCATGTTCCCTTTCAACCAGGCATTTAAAAAATGCACGGCAGATATGCAGGAAGGCATATACAACACTGCTTTTTCCCCTCTCCCATCCCAGCAATGCTAATGAAAGCCCAACATAGCTGAGATTTGCAGATTTACTGTCACCGCAGAAAGATAAAAGTAGACCCGTGCACATTAAATTGCAGAATTTAACGTTGGGCACTCTTCACTTCTTAAATGTTTGCAGCAAAATGCAGGAGAAAGAGATTAGTGCCATGTTTGCTAGGCAGGTTTTATAAAACACAGCAAACTGCTAGGGAATTCGTGCTGTGAAGTTCGAAGTAGCAGGTGTTGCTGCCAGTAATACTGCTGGGTGTCTTCAAGATGTCTTTGATGTACATTTTAGTGGTTAGTGAAGATTCAGAAAGAAAATTACTAAGAAAGATGGAACAAAGTAATGTAACTGCGTTTGAATTAATTTATATAGGTATGAAGAAAGCGTGCACTTAGGTTTGTGCATCTACATTTTTAAACAGCTCTTCACGCTTAAAAAGCTCCCTGTCCTTCAGACCCCTGCAAATACAGATCACTTAAGAAAAAAAGCGTGTATCAGCTGATCTGAACGTTCTCTGTTTTCTCCTTTGAATTAGTGGAGCTGTAAAAAAATGAAGCTGCTTAATTGTGATAGTTCACTAAAAAGCTCCTACAAAAGAAGTATTTATTGTCTAGGGAAATTTTATCTCTAGTTCATTTTATTGTAAAAGATTCTATCTCAGAAATGCTGTGAATCAGAGATGAAGGGGAGTAATGATAAACTTAGGGAAAACATAAGGAAAATGTGTGGGTGTATGAGTTTGCACATGTCTGTACGCTATAATAGATATGCAAATAGAAAAGCAAGTGCTTGTGGACATGTGGTTTTGTGTCAGCTATGAATTTTATTCATCAGCTATTTAATACTAGATTTACACACTTTTAAAAAATAATTCTGACTCATTCTAGGGAACCTTTATCAGCTATTTTATAATGATTTCATTTACTGATCCAATTATAAACTAAATTGAATCCTATCCACTAACACAGGTTAAAATGTTTTTATTATACACAGCTGTTTGATATCTCCAGGTGTGGGAGCACACAACAAGGATAGAAATTAATTAAGCAAGATGTGGGAGATGCTTGCAGCTGTATGTTATGTGCTTGTCAGCCAGAGGAGACGCATGTCAAACACTGCTTGATTAGTTGCAGCATGCGTTCCTCTGACTCGCAGCAGGCACGCCGCTGAGAGACTTGGGAACTACAACTCTGCAGAGCCTTGGCTTCAGTCTCTAATCACTTCCGAGCCTTTCCAGAGGCACTACGTATGGATACACATATGACCAGAATTACCCTAGGAGTTTCCTGGTGCACAAACCCGTTTTATATGAACATGACAAAAACCACCTCTAACTGTATTTATATTGAACATCTTGTCATTCTTTAGCATCGTGTCATTCTTTAGCATTAGCATTCTTGCGGTATCCTGATTTTTGTGTTAATGGCAAGGGCCACCAGGCACGGAAGGGAAAAGGTTTTAACCTAATACCTGATAATTCTTATCTATTTTTGTGCTGATAGAGTTGCCAGGCACAGGTGCTGTCATGTGGCACTCAAGCCTTTCTTCTAGGTGCAGAAGCTGTAGTCATAAAAATAGTGCGTAGGAACAGTAAGTATATGATTTGAAGGAACAACCATAATTATGAAATACAATTTAATTTTCCCATATTTATAGAAAACTGTTAAAGTGATTCTTGCACAGAGTGAAAAAAAAAGTAAAATAAAGTAATGAAAATAGATTAATACTGTGTTCACGTCCAAGTTCCACAATCACAGCAGTTTGTAAACACGTTCTGAATAGGAAAATTGGGTGAATTATAGAATAAAACTTTCTCTGTCAACAGTTTGGTAATCACTGGGATGCAAGAAAAAATATATATATAATTTCATTTTCATGAAAGAATGTTCTCCATCTCAATGTCAAAGGCAAAACAAAAAATCCTATTACTGTTATGGGGGAGGTATTTCTCTACAGTAAGGTAATGTACACAGTATGGTTTTGTTCATATTTACTTACAGACACGTGAAATAGAATTTATCGTAGTTTATTATTTAATATAATGTCCTATATGCCTATATAGGGATATCCCTAGGGATATGTCCCGTCCCTGTGTTGAGGGACATCTCCTCCATCATCTACTCCAAGAGATCGCATAATAGTACATTTATAACTGCAAACCTCTGGGAGCATTTCAAATCTCAGCATACAGTATTATATTTTTCAAAGAACTTCAGCTGTCGTAACCATGAAATTGGGACACAGTGGGTAGTGATCTGTGTCAGTGCCGTTGACCAAGGGCTTCTTTAGCTGTAGTACCTGATTACTAAAGTAAGGATGAGGAGTAGTGTACAGTGACTCTCTCGCTTCATTGGGATAGTCCAGAAGAGGGAGCTTGAATTTAAAGAGTGAAGAGATTTAAAAGTACCAGAAGGAGTAAATTGTTCAAATATGGGAACTTTGTTATGGTCACCCTTTATCACCAGTGGAATTTGCTTCATATTAATAACAACTGAGAGTTGTTTTGGGGATAGTTTTTCTTGTGGTGTTGTGTTTCTGTCCCACCAGAGCAATTTTCTTTAAGCTATTAAGTTAAAATACTTATTTTTTCAGCATGGTATCCACCATTGCTTTTCCAGAATGTTTGAGAAAATGACAAGTAATTAATTGTGTGGAAAATGTAAATCACATATAATCATCTGTTACTTAAAGGGCCATCCTTCTCTCTAGGCAGCTCAAATACGCCAACCTCATTTTGATGATGCCAGGGATGAATTTGGCCCACTTTGTGTGAAGTACATGGTTTGTCACTGTGCTAAGTATTTCCCTGGGTCACGTATACAATGCCAAAGGATACAAGTAATGCCTTTGACTTCATTACAATGCCCTTCTATGCTTCTAATAATAATGTATTTGGAGCTTTCTCAAAGTAAAAGCTTCAGTAGAGTATGCTTGCAGCAATGCTGTATACTTACAGTATATAACCTCCATAAATGTCTCTATCTTTGCATTGGCTAAGGAGAGAGTTCCTAGTCACTTTCCTGTACCTACTAAAACAAAAAGCAGCTTGTGCAGCCCAGTATGTGTGTTTCTCTTTATGTGTGTATATATATTTGTAGGTTGTAACCAAGTAGGAAGTGTATTTTATTGACCCAGGTTTCTCTGGGGTTTTTGTTGCTTGTTTGTCTTTCTTTTGGTGTTTAAATTTTTTCCCCATCTTGAATTTTAGTTCCCAGATAAAAATTTTGAGAATTCTCACACACAGAAAACAAGCAAACAAGTATTATTAAGTTCAACTGAAATATAATTTTCAACAATGTCTTATTTTGATTTTAACCTTTGACTAAGAAACTTAATTTTGAAGTAATTTCATAGTGAAAAGTAGATCCTCTAAAGATATCACAGTAGGACATTTAGATGGTTTCGAAACTCTTATAACATTTTAAATGGGAAATGACATCAGCCGTTTTCCACAGGAATATTCAGTTTCAGCAAACTGTTTTTTTCCCCCAAAAAACATGTTACCTAATTTCTAATGAATTTCTAATGAAGGTCTCCTGATATGCACAGACTTTGTTGATGAGCAGGGTTGTTAGTGATGTGAAGTTGGGATACAGCCTCGTTGCAATTATTCATGCAAAGTGCGCAGATATTCCTACATCAGTACACAGAGAGCATATTTTCCATGCATTATGCATGGGATTTCCTCCAGCTGGCCTCCTGACTCACGCTCCCCCGCCTCCCTGGTGTCTGCGGCTGAGCGCAGGACCACCTCATCTCTCCCACTGGGAGAAGCTCGGTGCCAAACCCTGGGCTCCTGGAGGGTGGAAGGGGCTTCCAGACATCCCTACTCCAACCTCCTTCTCAAAGCAGGTCCGGTCAGAGTTAGCTGCTCTAACCAAAAGCCTTGCCCAGTTGTATTTTGAAACAGCCCCCTTTCCCTGGGCCCCCCTTCCAGTGTTTGACCACCCTCATAGGGAAGTTTTTTTCTTTATATCAGGTGGGAATTTATGCCTGTGGCCTTAATGTCCTTCTGGTGTGCAGCTCTAAGAAGAATCTGGCTCTGCCTTCTCTACACCCTACCATTGAGCACTTGTAGACAGCAATAAGATCTCCCAGGTCTTCTTTTCATAAAAGAATAAATGCAGTTCACCAACCCTCTCTCCACCTGCTGTATGCTCCAGGCCTTGGACCATTTTGGTAGCCGCTGGGTTCTGGCTCTGGTTTGTCAATGCCTTTCTTGTATGGGGGAGCCCAAAACTGGACATGGTACTCCAGGCTGTCTTACAAGGGCTGAGCAGAGGGAAATAATCAATTCCTTCAACCTGCTGGCTACACTTTTCTTGGTACAGCCCAGTCTGCAGTTGTCTTGAACTATGAACTATGAAAATCTATCAAACTGGTCTGCAGTGACAGACTCTGGAGAGCTGCCCTGTGTTCAGCTGGGTCTGCTAGAAGGGGTGCCGTGCAGCTGCAGTTCGGTGTTAGACATAGCATGACATGTGGCTTAGCATGAACATTGTGTAATGTCCTTCTCTACCTCCCAGCATCCATCACGTGCCTTGCCACAGGGCTTCTTATGCAAACAGGCTGATGGCTCTGGAACCAGGGCTAGTTGAAGGGAGCATGGGTCTTCCCTCAACTTTGTGAAAGGTTAGCTAGAGACAATAGTAAGAGATGGACCTGAGTTACATTTCTACCAAGCCCTGCCTCTTGGACAGGCATGGTACAACTAAGGCCTTGGCAGCAGGACTTCAATGAAATTATGCTTCTGAGGGGTGGATGGGAGGAAAAGAGGCCAAGGTGAAAGCAGTGGGGTGGGGTGTGGGATTGGACCTGTCACTCTTGAGCCATGCGGCTTTGCCCCCTTTCAGAGGGTCACCTTCTTGTTGCCGTTGGCCATGGCAGATGGTTTTCCAGGTGAAGGTATCTGCACACACTCTTTCTCTTTGAAGCCATTGTTAACATGCTGAAGATGATGTGAACCATTGCCACATAGATGTATAGAGCCTGTAAAATGAATTGATGCTCTGCTCATAAAGTTTCATTCAGTTCATTCAGTGTCATAAGTCATGAACCTATAAAAGGACTTCATGAAACAGTAAAAATGGAAATACTTCACAGAAATAGAAGACGACAGTTTTTTATTTCTTTCTGTTTCACATGTCCGTTAGTTATGTGGACTTGTGACTTAACAAATGTTACGGAATTAGGCATGGACTTTAATTTTAACCTGCCATTCAGACTGTCTTCTCATGTCCGATTTAAAAGGCTTATATGGTCACTACAGTAAAATTAGTGTATGTCTTAATTGCAATAATAACTAAACATTGGCTGTTATACTGAAGTAATTAAATATTCTCAATTGTTAATAGCTTTGTATGCTGCTGTAATTAATTTGTTGCTGTCCTAACAGGAAAAAAAATAACAGAAGTAGATGGGTAATGTTTTCTTTAGGGCTTCAGTACTGACTCTCCCTCTTAGGTACATGCCTGTGGCAGCACGTGCTTGATTATAGCAATTGTAAGCTCTGGGCTGTTAGTTTTAAATACTTCTAAAAAGGAATCTTTTATTTTACCTGTGTGCATTGCTTTTATTCTCAATAGTCAGTAAATAATAGTAATTGTTTCTCAGTGGTTTCAGTGTGGTACATCAGCAATGACATGCAGCATCCCTAGGAACAAACAGTGTGGATCGAAGCCTTATACTTATTTAGTGGTAAAGTACTGCATTTATTCCTTCACTACATAGATGCTAACTGAAGCCAGTCATCTGGTTTAAGTTCTGTTCTCTTCATCGTTACAGAGCAGGAGAAGCAGTTGTTAGAACAATTGCTAGAAAGTTGTTGTCTTCTCAGGAAGTGAATCATAAGAAAATATTAGACATACACAAGAAGAGACATCCCCTCTAAACTTTAGAAATCTTAAAATAGTACCCAGATGTAAGAGCTAAAGCTAAAGAAGGGCAGAGTAACTATCAACTGTGTCTACTAAACTGTAAAGGTACGTAAGTAGGAACGGTTTAAAACACTGGAATCCTCCTGCTAGGGCAGCCTCAGTCTGAGAAAACGTTGCATGCCAGTTGTTGAATTATGCCAGAGCAGCTACATGTCTTTTAAAGCTATCCTCCACAATATAGGTCTTGCTTTGTTTTTCTAGAGAGATAGCAAAAGAAAAAAAAACTCTGTATTGTGCACACAGTGAAGGCTTTCTGAGTGTGCCTGCACAATGAAATTGTTCTGCTTGAACTCTGACAAATTATAACCTGCAGGTATAACAAGGATTTTCCATTTTTGCCTAACACGTATACATTTTGTCTCTTCCATTTTCCCTTTCCTGCAATGCATTCAGCACAGCAAGGGCTGGAAAGAAATCTGATTGTGAAACTGATAAATTGTCTTACATAGTTTCCCTATTTTGGCCATTGCCATGGTCTGGTTCTGAAAGTGCTTGGAATCCTCCTTCTCTCGCTTTGTTTTAACAAGCTGCTTCTTGGTCGCTCATTGCAAGTGCTGTATTACCTACCATGCACGGTTTGCTGTTTTTTTTTTGTCTATCTGATATTCTATGTTGACTCTAAGCAGCCTTGGTGTAAAAGCAGATGAGATGATTTCTTTTTATCATTCACTACTTCTCATGAGAAAGAGAACCCCTTGGCCCTGCCCTCTCTACTGGCCTCCTCTTAGCACAACAACATCTTGGCAGATGGGGTTATAAAATGCTACTGAATTAAATCATATTTATTTTGCAGTCACTGTGGTAGACTCTTTGCTGGTCCAAATAGCTTCAGTCTCATTGATTCGAGTGGAGTTTTCCTTCTTTGCATGGAAGGGGAATTGGCTCAACCTGGACAGGCGGCCAGAAGTCAGTGCAGATGACAGACAGCAGAGGATCAGCCCCTGTGATTTCAGGTCTGATTAAAGTTGTTTGCAATTCGCCTGTACACTCATGGAAGACACTTTATGTGTTAAAACTTGCTGCAAGCCTTTGATATCTTTGACCTCTTTAAAAAAGTCTTTTAAATTTTTATGTTCCATAAGAAGACAGATGGTATTTTTTGATGGAATAGATAGAGATTTCATGTCTAAACGCATTTCTTGGTTTCACTTTGTTGGACTAGTTAACTGCTCTCTGTATGTTCTGTGATGCTCACAATCTTTTCTTGTAATTTGTTTTTGAGTGATACTATCGAAAAGTTACAAAGAATTAAACATCCAGAAATCCCCTGGCAAACATTAGTAATGTCCTGCTAGCGTCTCCCTTGGGATCCAAATGTGGATATTCACATACATACAGTCCCACCTGCAACTACACTTGAAAAGATTGCCCTTGATACCTTCTGATTGGAACAAATGTTTGACTCCGAGTGCCATGAGTAACCAGATACAGATCCTCTGGAAGCAGGTAGGGAACCTGTGAAAAATTGCAAAGCCTGCCGAAGGCGTAGGCTCTGGAGAGGGTGAGAAGGAGCCCTCCAAGTACTGATGCTGAACCCAGGATGCGCTGTGTGCAGTGCATCTCTTGTGGCTGCAGTCTCATGGAACAACAGCTGAAATAGCAGAACTGGTGCCCTATTTTCTTCTTCCATCACCTGAGTAAGTCATCTGGAAACAGGGCAAACGATACATTTTCAAGAGGATAAGGAAATCCCTCTGAGGAGTCCTCATTTACAGCACAATCAAAAAATCCTGGCAAAAAATCAAACCCTTTCCTTATCAATTCAGCGCACAGCATTGCTAGCATGGTCGGTGTCAACAGTTAAATAGCTGGTGCAAGGGCAGAAGACAGAGGCTGCTGTGTTCTTGGTGCTGCAGCTCAGACAGAAGATGAAATCATGGTAGTTCAGCATTGGGTGAAGACTTAACTACTGATTTTCTGGCTTTCTGTCTACACTGGAATAAAACTTGCTTGTGCTTGAACAAAATTGTGGTTGTTAGGAATCTGTATGTGTGTGTCTGGCCATAGTTATTTAACAGAACCTTCAAACCTGAGGAATGCAACTACCTACTTTTGCAGAGCCGTAGAAGAATCTGGCTAGAGCCTTTGCTTGATGGTGAGATGGTTGCAGCACTGTATTTGTAAGGGTTTTTTTACTGTAATAGTCAGAGGGTGATTTTGAATGACTTAGAAACAGGTGCACGGTACAGGAAGAAAACAACAGGCCGTATTTTTGGCCCTTGCCATATTATTTATGCCTTTAGACAGTGCCATAAATACATAATATACCAAATGAGTTCTTAACTCATTTGGTATTTAAAGATTTACTTGTTCTCTCTGAATAGTACAGACCCAGGACACATGGCTGAAACTGCGTGTGGAGCATAGGCCATTTACTGGGGAGGTGGAAGATATGTCTGCTTATTGTAGTTTCAGATTTTGGCTTAGGTCAGGAATAAATTTTTCAAATTTTCCAAGTATTTTGGCATGCTGATCCTTGGGACATTTTTGACAATAAGAAAATTTTCAAAACAGATTCTACACTTTGAATTAAATCAAAAGCCAGATTTCATACAGGAACCTTAAGCATTTGATACTTTTGGAGATGATAATTTCCAGAAGGGTGCTTTTCTTTGGTGGTTTTCTGAATGTCGCAGTTTTTCGCTGTCAGACTTGTAGGTTGAGAAACTTTGAGGCTGCCTGCTGATCCATATCAGCTGAGATCTGAGTCTATTTAATGAATCTCAAATTGAGCATCCAAAAGCACTCCAACTCATTAATGGCTGTGAGAGATCTTGGCCTAACCTTACCAATTAAGAACAATAGTTCCCTAGTAGAAAAGAAACATGACGATGTGTTTCCAGGGACAGTCATGTTATTGGTCACTTGCATTTATTTATCAAAGATATGCCCTTGTTTCACTTCAGAATGTAAATCAACATCACCATGACTTTGAGTACCTTGTGTGTCTGTGTGTTTGTATGTGTTTTAGGCTAATGTTTGGTGACATGTCCTTCAAAAGTCTCTTTAAAAAACCAAGTGTTGGTCTAATAAAGTGGACGCTTCGCTGAAACACATCATAAATGTGGTGCTAGAATATTTACATTAATATTCTAGGCAGCAGAATATCACTGTAAAACTGTGGTTGCTGCTAGTAGACTTTGGGTTCATTACACCATCAGCTGAAAGTTTGTGAGTTTTAAAGAGTTTTTTTGAGAAAACTGGAAGGTGTTGTAGAAATGAGATGCAGAACATTTTGGAATAGGGTGCAGTGCTATACATAATTTATTGGGCAGTCAGTTGTTAAGTTATAAATAAAATACAGCCTTACAACAAAGATGAAAGGCTGAAACTGTGGATAGTTATTTCCTCTGTATTTCTATTTAAAAAAAAAGTTTCCAAGTTTGTTCAGTCACATTTTGGTTTGGTTATTGATATTCAGAGTGTTGTGTCTGTTTTTGGATGTATTGCATTGAAGACTTCCATCTTTGCCACGCCAAGTGCCTTTTCCTCTGGTAAATCTTCCACAGGCTGCAGGACAGTTTCTAAAGCTCTGTGAGGTGCCCAGGCACAGCCAAGGGGAAACCACGGGGAGGCAAATGAGCCTCTGTTGTACCAACTTTCCAAGTCCCAGAACTACTGAAGAACAGTTAGACTTGCCTTATCGACATATGGCCCTCAGTCATTTCCCATTTTGATTAACTCTAGTTTGGGACCTACCATCACGCTACTTTCCCCCATCCCGTCGGAACCTCAGATCCCATTTCTTTTAGGCTGAGGGCACCAAGGGTTGGCACAGGGACCAGCTCCACAGCCGGCACCAGGCAGGTGCTTGTATTCTGCCAATGTAGAAGTCCCTCAAACTGGAGAAATGCTGAACCCATTTAAGGGCATTTAAAATTAGTTTAGTGGATTTAAGAATACAGTCTGTATACTTTTCAGAATAATTTATTATAGAACTTTGCATTGGTGCTCAAAATGAGGTGAGAAAGAGGTTTCTCCTAGAGCCTCTGAGCAGGCTTTTTACCAGTGCTGGAGTTATTTTCTGAATGTGAGTAGGAATAGCACAGAGTGGGCCTGATAAAACAAAAGGGGTAAAATATATCACTTTATTACAGGTCACCAGCAAAGCATCCCTTGCAGGTACTGCAGAGCAGCAGGAGGTGCCTGCTTTGAAATCTCACAGTTCTCCTGCAAGCGGTGCTGATGTAGAGCTGCGATACTGAGCAAAAACATGCTGGCTGCTGAAGAGGAAAGACATGACCAATTTGAACTTAGGAGTGAAACATTTCCTAAAACTGAGACTGAATAAATTCTGGAACAGTTGAACAGGAAATAAGCTAATAATGGGATTTTGCAATATGCATTTCCCATATAAGGCATTGAAATGTAGCATGGGTTTGTTTGCTGATCTTCTGGCTATTTTGATGAAAATTTAGGTTTCTTCACTATTAGCGCGCTGTTACAATTGTGAGGACCTTGTTCCATTCCAGGCTGAGTGTTTCATCTTGCTGCTGTCGTCAGTGGTCCTTGGATGGACCATTCCTAGATCAGACCAGGGAAGAGACTAGTTAACAATTCCTCCTTGCTGCCTTTTGTTTGTGTTGGGGAGCTATTTCCTTCAGCCCTTTAGGCTGATGCATAGGAAGGGGAAGAGAGGTGGGGAGTGCCCATTTCGGTGCGGTTCGTGCTTCTGAAAATAAATTCCCCAAAATCTGATGTGAGGAAAGGAAGCCCTGGCTCCAGGGAGCCTGCTGTCTCCCTCGGTAAACAAAGGACTGGATGTGGGCAAGTTGCCCAAAGTGTTGGTGCAGGGTGCGTTCCCGTCCTTACTGCTCTGCCTGGCCTTTTAAGGATATGTGACAGTATGCTGGAGACCACAGTAAGGTGTGTAATTCAGCGGTGATTAATGGCACAAGGCTCTTCTGCAGCTTTGGTGTTTCTGTAGCATTGGTCAAATTCCCTTCTCACGGGTAAATCACTAACAGTGTCAGAGTTTGGCCTCTTTTGCGCTGTGAGTGCAATCTCTTGCTGGCTCTTACACTGCATTAATTTAGAGCCACCTACCTTTCCAAATGTGCTCTGTATTGTGGAACAGGTTTTGCTTGTAAATGCGAGGCCAGATGTTCAGAAGAGAGCTCCTGTTTAGGCATCTAGCAATTACTGCTGTGACACATACCGATCGCAGCTGAAAATCTGAAATCTGTCTGCTTAGACGATAAAATACTCAAGCTGGCTAGTTTGTGCAGTGCTATAAGAAATAGCCTATATGCACATAATTCAGGAGTTCTTTCAAAATAGCATGCACTGAATCATGGTCTCACTTAGTTTTAAACCACAGCTTATGCCAAACTAGTTATTTTGATTTCTTGCCAAGCAGGGGCTCACTTTCCAGTTACAACTAACATTTTCCTTTTCTTTTTCTGCAAAATCTATTAATGAAAGCTAAATGAAACAATGAAGGCAGGCCTACTGGCTAGATAAGAAATAGGTCTGATTCATTAATAAATGTTTCTTTCCTTTTCCAGTGACATATTCGATGCCATGTTCCCTGTCACACACATCGCAGGAGAAACAGTCATACAACAGGGTAATTCTTCCCCTAGTTTTTTCCCTTGTATGTTTGCTAAGGTTGTACAGTTCATATCTCTCTGTCTGAGATTTCACCTTCTCTGCTTAATGCAAAGAATAGCCATATTCCGAAAGCTTCTAAATGTGCAGCTATATCATAAGTTCATGGATGCAGGTCTTTTGCTACATGTGCGGAGATCTACTGCGAAACCACACTGGTAGATCTACAGGGTTTCAAAGTGCTACAGTTAAATGTAGATAAATAGCAGTTTGAATTAAAATGTACATTCCTTACCTGAAGATAGTCAGGAAGTAAAGCCCAGCTCAGAATGCATAAGGGTGGCACAGGCTAGCTGAGAGTAATTAGAGATGGAAAATATTTTTATGGTTGTTGGGAATATTCAACACCTCATTGTGCTGTATCGTAGTTATCGCACTTGGCAACTTACCTGCGTGCCTGCAGCACGTTGTGGAGGACTTCATTACCCTCAGGCTATATTAAAGCCTCTTGTGTGTTTACACTGAATGAAGTGTTGGATCAATCCAAAGAGATAAATTAATGCAATTGAAAGATATTAATAGGAAGAAATCATAGCAATATTTTGATTTATGAAGGCAAATAGGCGAGGATGTTTCAGAAAATTAACCTCTCTTTAAGTAATCTGGTGTGCAAACCTGTGCAAATATGTACAAGGTTAAATATGAAAACAGGAAATCATTGAATAGTTTAGCAGACCTTCAGGAAACAATCACCTTTTGTACTTTGCTTCCAGGTGATGAAGGAGACAACTTCTATGTGATTGACCAGGGCGAGGTGGATGTAAGTACACTCATACTGTATTTTGAAGCTACATAATAGAATTGTATGCTCTGGCACACAGCTCTATCCAGCCATGTGCTGTGATTCTGTCTCCTTTCTTCTTGAAATGGATTTCACAGGATTGGTCTCATTACTTTGCTTTTGTTGTGTTAAGTCATTTGTGTGTAATTTATAATTGGCATGTTTTACATCCTAGCTTATTTGTCCATTCCGAGCAGGAAAATATGGTATCAAAACCAAGCAAATGACATTATCTTTAGAGCCCTAACCACACCTGGAGGTGTGCAGTCTTTGGCAGAGCAGGCCACCATGCTGGAATGCACCCGAGGGTTCAGATCAACCATAAGGAAAATATTTTCTTTAATCAGTTAGCTTAGCTCATGTGTTGTTTTTTTTTTTTCTCTCCCCTCAAATTGAGATACAGCCTGAGGCAGCGAGTTTCATCTTAGAAACCTTAATTTGCTTTTAAAATTAGGTCCAAATATATGAACAATGCAGCATATTAATAAAGCAAGGATTATTATAAGTGTAAAGTGATCTGTTAGACCACAAAATGTTTACAGGAGTATGCAGTGGTTTAATCAGCAAGTCTTTGAAAAGGAGCTTCTTTCTGGACCTGCCTTCCAAATCGTAATCTATTCACCTCTTATCATTTTTAACCTGTACGAAACTCACCCTCTTGCAGTTTTGCTACCAGTTCCTCATTTGACTGAATTTTCTATGCACACCTTACATATCCACAGTTGTTGGGTAGGACAGGCTTGCTCATTAGCAATGTTGCTCTTCAGATGCCCAGATGAGTTTTGTTTGGCATATTTAAAGAAGAAAGTAATTCATTTTAAATCCAGACAGGAGGCATACAGTTATTTTAGTGAAAGTTTTTTTTTTTTTAGCAGCCTGTTTGTGTCAGGAGACCATCTAATTGGTATTGTTGGGAACTGAGAAACCTCACATGCTGCCTCTGCCTCTGGAAGTTGCTCCTCAGGAAATCCGTCTGACTCACTGTTCCTATCAGGCATACCTCTCAATAGCAAACATTGCCACATCCACAGGCCCAGAAAATAAAAGAGCAATATTTATAGAACAGTGCTAAAAATTTTGTTTTAAAATAATTGGTTAGGGCCTGATACTGAGCTTAATGAGTTCACTGGCTTTGAATCAGACCCACAAACATACACAAATGCACATATTGAAGTTATATTTTAATCCTCTTTAAAAAGAATTTGTCCTCACTCAAAACCTTCAGGAAAGCTTTCTTTAGCGTTTAGCTCAGGGATAGTGGGGGACCAAATGACATCAGAAAACAGTCTGCAAAATCCTTGCAATCAATTGCAAAAAAGATTATCTTCCATATGCACACATTGCTCTTAAATAAACAGGGACAAAATGGGGAAAATAAATGTCCAGGGCCTAGCCAGCTTTGTGTCTGCTTGTGAAAAAAAAAAAGGTGTTTTGTGGATTTTCTGTCACTGGTGGTTGCCACTAATGGCCAAGGTGGCTGTGGCTCTGCAAACGATCAGAAGGACTTGTTCAGAGCACCAGTTGCTGTATTCTCTGTTGGGTAAGACGGCGTCTTAATTCTCTTCCCAGGTATATCCCAGCATCTACTCAGAAACACCTTTACTGCATCATGTTACTTGTATATCAGAGGTCATCCTCCTTTTATGGAAATTTGGAATTCTTTCATCTTGATCACAAACAGCCCAAGAAGAGACAAGTGCCCAGATCATTTTTCATTGATGGTTTCTTGAGTTCATTAAAGTCTTATGCAGAATAATCTTAAATTTCCCAGAACATTTCAAGGGCCTTTGAGGCTTCTGGAATGGGATTTGCGGTAAAATCTGAGAGACCGCCAGAGTGACTAAATGGCCTCGGTGCCACTGCAATACAATTAAATGTAGGCTCTTAAGCTGTGTAGGTGTTTTTGAAAATTTTACCCCAGACCCCTGATTTGACAAGCTACATAAGTGCCGGTAAGCCTTTAAACATGTGAGCAACGCCGTTGACTTCAGTGGAACTCACTGTTCTGCTAAACAAAGAGCATCATGCACAGCTTTGGTTTACACTGGTGAGAGTTGAAGGCAGAAGTTTTCTTTGTATTGTGAGTAGTTTGCAGTCCTCCAGTCAGTTATGTATGATATAGGATACACATTTTTCCTGCCTTGTCTTTGAGACTTGCAACAGCAGATTTTCTAAGGAATGAATGAAATACCTGGGTTTCTCTGAGTAGATTGCAACTTGGCTTTCACAAGAATTCTCAATCCCTACTCCCCTAATTGCCAAAATTTGCCTATAGCTGCTAGGACAGATCAAAATGGACAGATCCACAATAATGTCATCCTGACACTTCTCAGACACACATATGGACAGTTTTCTTATGTGACCTGTGGAACGAATACATCTTAACCAGACTTAACCGGAGATGTCATTTGGATTGAGCTTATTCCAGGGACAACCAAAGCTCCTAACCCTCCAAGTCTTGCAAAACACTTCAGTGACCAACTCTCATGCTGTTCCCCTTCAGCATCTCCCTTCCTTCTTCCTGCTGCACCTTACTGCTCCAGTCCCCATCTCCTCAGCTGGGTTCTCCCTCCTTCCTAAGCCTTTCCTGTATCTTCAGCCAAAACACGCACTGAATTCCTTTGCAAGATACTGTGGAAGGCAGAAGAAACGTTCGCTGATCCAGGAGCAAGTTGGAACTACACCCTGATAGCTGCAGAAGTTACCTATGGTGACTGTCTTTGCTGGGAAGCTGCAGGGAGCGAGCCCCTTTCCCCCCTTCCCAGAGTAAAGCCTGTACCAGGGCCGTTAGTGCAGGGTAACTTGCTTCTGTATAAGGCAGCAGCTCCCAGACCCCATGAATGTGCACTATCACACTGTATATAGTGCTCCCCAGAAAATAGTTCTTCCACTTTCTGGGCAGCAGTGCTAAAATCCTTATTGTCTGAAGAAAATCCAGACCGCTAGTAAGTGAGCTGCAGTTCATTTAAGCCTTGCCAGATAGTTTTTTGGCACGCTTCCACCCTTCTCCAAGAAAAAAAGCAACTTGGAGAGTAGACAGTTGACCCCGAGACTTAAAGCCTGAAACCATTTTCTGCCTAGTTCAGCTGCTGTGAGCGTACGCATGGAGGTTTTAACCCCTGGCCTGGCTATCTGCTTTCATCATTTCCCTGTTCTGCACAGGGGCGGCAGGTATACCAGGAATGTTGGATTCAAGGAGCAATTTACTCTGAGAGCATCATGACTGATAAGCACCCAGGTTTTCCATTCACATGCAAAGGTACGTGTAATGGAGGTCACAATTGCCATCATAAAATTGCCATGCCCTGTAAGAAAGTCAGGGTGAAATGAAAAAAATATATGGTCTATCAACCATGCAACCAAAACCAAACAGAACCAATGGACAAAGCCAAAATAGCAAAACCAGTGTGTGATGTTTTGAGTTTAAAAAACCCCCAACATTAAAAAGTAATTTACAGTTAGAGTTTTGGCATAGGCACCCCAAAGAGTAAGTAAAAGCATTCTAATATTTTCCCTTAGAAATAATCTGAGTCAAAATAGAAGTAAAATAAAACATTTTAACTGTAGTATAACTTTATCCTCAACTCTTACACTTTCTTAGGGTATAAACAAGCCCTATTAGCATATCCATAGAATAAAGTATCTGTACATTTCCTTCCTGGTATTACTATGGATCCCAAGGAAGATGCAATGCCCTTCAGTTGCCAGTCTCACTCAACATGGACTGGGGGCCAAGGCAGAAGGGCACAAATTTTCATATGTAAAAGAAAAGTTTTTAGAAATCAGAAAGAAGTAGGTCTTGGAGAACCTGTTTTTTTCCTGTCATACACTGGGTATTACAAACCAGGTATACTTTGAGTAAAGCAGGCATTGGATGGGAAAGGACATAGCGTTGTCAGTCACAGTCTTCCTCCTTAGCTGTTCAGAGTTGAGGAGCATTGTTAACTCATGACCCGGCCCTGCAGATGGATAAAGTTTACACTAGGTAGATGATGACACGAGGTTTGAAGTCGTAGAGGTCAGTTGTCTCCCGGAAGCTTTTCTGCTCAGACAAATGTGAATGTATGCCAAAAAGTATCTGGCAGAGCTTAAATTATAGTTTCCAGTAAAGATGTTGAAAGTACCTGCTAAAGTATGTGTCTTGCAAAAATCTCTAATCCATATTTCTAAATATAAAAATGACTTCCTGTTTATTATTTTAATCTTACAACCTCACATTTTTTACTTTAAAAAGCACCATTGACTACTCTTTTAAAGCAGATGTATTTTTTTTTAGACTCAACAATGTCCTCTTCAATTTAATGTCACAGCAACTTTATCTACAGCCATTCTCAGGTTTTCTTCTTGTAAAACAACAGCAGCCAAACTATAGTATGGTGAAAATCAAAATGAAAACTTTTCAGTGTTTTTTCTTCAATAGGTTGTGTATTTACTGTATAAATTTGTATGTGGAGCTATACATGAATATTGTGGACAATAGATAAGTATCTTTTGATTGTAGGTCAAATCTTCTGGAAGCCCTTATTTGTATATACAAACTGTCTAATTTGTGTGTATGAAGAAGAAAATTATGTGAGAATACTGTTACATTTTTAAACTAGTTATATTTTATCGTTAGATTCCATAGATTGCTTTTTGTTTGAATTCTTCCATCATTAATGTTCTTCCTAATTTCAGAAGGATACTTTTTGAAACAGAAAATTTTAGAGTTTTTCAGCTTGAATTTTTAAGGATTCTCAAGGCAGTCTCCAATTTTGTTTATTTTTTCAAGAGCACATTCATAATACAAATAAAGCACTGGCTTTTTTTGAGAAGGCTACCCACATATAAATACCCTTCATGTCTAAGACTTGCTTATTTTTCCAAGAATAAATAAGCCTCATCTTCATTTTCGGATAACAAATATTAAGGCTTGCTTGACGAGACACAAAGCTCAAATTATTACAAACAGATCCAAGGGAGGGGATTTAAGATCTAAAACTTGCAGTGCCTGGAATAAATTATATTGTCCACATAGATCACGAAGTGGCAGCAAAAACAATGCTAAAAGTTAACTTGAAATCAGCAATAGAAAACTGACGTAAAGATAAATTCACTCCAGTGAAGCTCAGAGGTGGAACTTCATATCCTGCCTTCAAAGTGAAATGTCTATATTACTGCTCATGGTAAGGTTACTTGCTGCTTCTCTAGACGATGTGAAGACGAACGAGGCCAAGATGCATTCCTATTGCATTGAGCATTGTGTGACTCACTGCATTTTCTCTCACAGTTAGCGTGTATGTATATCACAGCCTATGAAGAAAGGAACTGCTGATGTTCATGGGAGATTTTTCCCATTTGCCTCCTAAAAAAATAATTAAGTGAACCAAGTTGTGTGTTTTTCAAGCCCACAAAAATTGCAGTGCTCATACTATGCGATGGAAACCGATAAAAATCTAGAGTACTTTTTATCTGTGGAAAGTAGGTGGTCCTGATGGTCTGATTATATTTGGGCATCTGCAGTTCTACATTCCTCTTCAGCTGCATGAAAGAAGAAAGTTCCAGCTATTACGGAGCTGTGATCAGCAGGACAAGTAACAATTAGGAATGATTCACTTATGTAGTCGCCATTTTGGTGAGAGTTCACAAATGCCTAAAACCTCAGCCCAGCATTTTTTAGGATAAAGAAGGAGATCATCTGAGCTACTGCCATATAACATTGGCTTTCATAAGCTGTGCTGTGCCTAAAATAGCTTTACTTCCCACACCTTACAAACAGAACTACTTTCCTTTTTTTTTAAAACTGTTTTAAAGGGATTCATTGAGGAGCTGAGCTCTCTGTTAAAGGGCAGACTAGCTTAGTAACGTTCCATCACTGCACTTTAACTTCATTATGAAGGGAAAAGTTGATTATTGACTTAGGCCTTTGCAGGAAATGAAGTGCGATGGCTTTCCTCCTAGAAAACGACAGTTGTTATGAAGCTGTTTCCTCTTTTGGAGATTGATATTGGAAATGGCATTTTTATTGGGGGAGTGAATACTGGGCCCAAAGACTGTCAGATCAGTGATTTGGTTTCACCTCAGACTACTTTAAACCTGACACCCTTAGGGTGGAGGAATGGCCATTTGCATAAACTGTTTACCGGTAAGATGTCAAATACATTTTGGGGAGCCTTGTCAAGTAAGATGGCAAAATTAAAGAAATCTTAGAGCATTTTAGTAGTGGCCTCTCTTTACAACAACTATGCAACAGTAAGTGCCCATCCTTCACATGCTCTGTCTTGAGTTTTACCAGTGTAATTCCCGTCTCTGGGCTGCAGTCATATGATGCATACTGCTTTAACTAGAAATGTTACCATACTGCTTCAAATAATACATAGAATCATAGAATCTTTAAGGTTGGAAAAGACCCTTAAGATCATCGAGTCCAACCACTAACCTATCACTGCCAAGTCCACCACTAAACCATATCCTCAAGCACCACATCTACCCTTCTTTTAAATACCTCCAGGGATGGAGACTCCACCACCTCCTCGGGCAGCCTGTTCCAATGCCTGACAACCCTTTCAGTGAAGATGTTTTTCCTAATATCCAACCTAAACTTCCCCTGGTGCAGCTTGAGGACGTTTCCTCTCGTCCTATCACTTGTTACTAGGGAGAAGAGACCGATCCCCTCCTTGCTACAGCCTCCTTTCAGGTACTTGTAGAGAGCGATAAGGTCTCCCCTCAGCCTCCTCTTCTCTGGGCTAAACACCCCCAGCTCCCTCAGCTGCTCCTCATAAGACTTGTTCTCTAGACCCTTCCCCAGCTCCGTTGCCCTTCCCTGGACACGCTCCAGCACCTCAATGTCCTTCTTGTCCTGAGGGGCCCAAAACTGAACACAGTACTCGAGGTGCGGCCTCACCAGTGCCGAGCACAGGGGCACGATCCCTGCCCTGCTCCTGCTGGCCACACTATTGCTGACACAAGCCGGGATGCTGTTGGCCTTCTTGGCCACCTGGGCACACTCTGCTGGCTTATGCTCAGTCGGCTGCTGACCAGCACCCCCAGGGCCTTTTCCTCCAGGCAGCTCTCCAGCCACTCCAGCCAAGCCTGTAGCGTTGCATGGGGTTGTTGTGACTCAAGTGCAGGACCTGGCACTTGGCCTTCTTGAATCTCCTACCATTGGCTCCGGCCCAACGATCCAGCCTGTCCAGGTCCCTCTGTAGGGCCTTCCTGCCCTCCAGTAGATTGACACTTCCACCCAGCTTGGTGTCATCTGCAAACTTACTGAGGGTGCACTCAGTCCCCTCATCCAGATCACCAATGAAGATATTGAACAGGACTGACCCCAACACTGAGCCCCGGGGAACACCACTCGTGACCGGCCGCCAACTGGATTTGACTCCATCCACCACCATTCTCTGGGCTTGGCGAATGAGTTTATTTCCCAGTTATACCTCAGACCCTGCTTTATGTTCATTAATGAAATTGCCATTGAGTTAACAAATCATTGTACCACGCCACCTCTTCAGCAATAACAAAACCTGTGCTTTTCAACAAAAGACGTGTATTTTTGGTGTGCTAAAAAAAAGCCAAGGATGCAACGTCAGCTGATATTCTGGATGCAGTCCAAAACTAATTGAAATTATTAGATTTTCCCCATCATCCCAGAGACTTTACTGAGAACATGAATTACTTTAGCAAACCCTGGGTCCATCTGGTGAAATGGCTATATTCAAATACATATCTAGACAATATTGCAATGGATTAATTGAGTTTAAAAATTTCCATGAATTCTCATTATGTTACAAGCCTTTCAGAATCCTGATTTTATTCATCCATTTATCCTGCTTTTCTCACAAAAAAGAGCCAGGAGCCACAGTATTACCTGCTTGTTTCACCAGGAAAGTCCTTGGGTTTGCCTGGCTTTTCTTAAACTTTTTTGCTTTCATTTTTTTCATTATGAGGAGAATCAAAAGCAGATTTGATGTTCTGTGAGATTTTCTTTCTGCGGTGAGTTTAGAAGTCTGAAAGGAAACACTGTTGTTATTCTCTTGTGTGATATTCTCCTATGCGACATTCATTCTGTCGTGGTGAAGAAATTAAGCTACAAACAGCTTTTGTGGCGTGAGCTCTTTCTCAGCAGTCTGCTACCACCTGCCTGTTTGGGATTATTTTTACCCTTTATTTCAGTCTCTTGATCCTCAGATGCTCCAGGAACACCAAGAGCCCCAACATTGCCTGGAGTTCAGCAGTGATGCCAATGCTGCTCCTTTTCAGCTGATACCCGAGACGTCTCTTGATCAGCTGAACTGCTCTGTGGCCTCATCCATCTCCTACTGAACCAGCATTTCACTGACCTCAGTGGGAGCTGGATCGGATCTTAACTGAATATTGAGAAGATAAATTGGGATTGATTCCAGCTGTAGTTCGTAATATGCTTTTTCATTATAAAATGAAGATGGAAGTAAAATTACTACTGACAGTTTGTTGAATTTTGACCCCAGATCATTTATTTTGGTCACAGTCTTTTCTCATGCCCAGCTTGAACACAGCTCTAATTCATATATTTTTTAGAAACTGCTAGTCTGTTACTCACTAATTGGTAATAGGTTATGGTCTTTTCCTTTGCTATAGTTTCCTGCTTAGGATGAGAATACCTGCGTATTTTCTTCTTACTATTTTTCTTCACAGATCTTCCAAACAAATGAAATTAATTCTGGTTGATTTCTGCTGTTATTGGACTGTAACAGATTGGGATATATTCTGTGCTGGGTAAATGCACGCAGCCTTTCCTGCCCTCTAAACTCACAGACACATTAACAGAATGAAAAGGGTTTATTGTGCAGGTTTATAGCAGCGAGCCTACAAGCAAGCTACAGAATACGCAATCCATACCAGTCTTTGAATACACTATTATGTCTCATGAGCTGCATTGTCCATGAATAGTGAGGAAAATGCAGCCCAGTGGAAAGCACCTGCATGAGTCCCCCTTTCTCCAGTGAAGGTTTTACACAGCACTCAAGTGTAGGAATTCTCAGATTAGATGTCATCCAGGAAAAATACTGTGCTAGTGGTATTGATCCATACTGTGTTTCAAGAGGTTTTGTTACTTAAATACGATGTGGGTCAAATAATGCTTCTGTAGTCCTGATGTGAAACACGAAGGATAATTCTGCATATAGCTTCTCAAGTCCAAAGCACTTAGCAGTCTTCTCTGAGGGAGAAACAGATCTCAGTATTTATATTTAAATAGTTGTTGGAGGTACTAGGGTTAGGGAAGAAAAAAATGTTCCTTTTCAAAAGATGTTTCCCTGTTTTGACTGTTTTTCATTTCATGGCCATGGTGCTTTTCAGCAAACCCCATTACACATATCAACAAATCTCCGTCCTTTCAAGTTTGACAGTGTTAATAAAAAGCCGAAGTTGTGACAGTTCTACTTGTTGACTGTCTGAGCCTTGAACACAAGTGGGAAAACGCAATGCCAGTTAACCACAGGAGCTGAAAACTCAGAGAGTAAATAGAGTCATTGTACTGAGGCAAGATGACTTGAAATTCTGTCCACAGAGCGGGTTGTTGCCCTCTTTGGGGACCGACTGTGGAAACTGTTAGGCTCTTGTTTTCTTTCTGTGTCCCCAGCATTGATGAT
Organism: Phalacrocorax carbo; assembly: GCF_963921805.1. Classification (NCBI taxonomy): domain Eukaryota; kingdom Metazoa; phylum Chordata; class Aves; order Suliformes; family Phalacrocoracidae; genus Phalacrocorax; species Phalacrocorax carbo. The sequence continues at coordinate 7,252,495 of NC_087522.1, forward strand.
TAGAAAGGAAGTTGCTAATAGCTTTTTAGGTAACTGGCAGTAGGAGGAAAACTGCCACTAAGTCCCCAAACTGGTTTTGCTTCTCATTTGCCTTGTGCTGTGGTAGGTTTATGTCAATGGGGAATGGGTCACCAGCATCGGAGAAGGAGGCAGCTTTGGGGAACTGGCATTGATCTACGGAACACCCCGGGCCGCCACGGTCAAGGCCAAGACAGATCTCAAGCTCTGGGGCATCGACAGAGACAGCTACAGACGCATTTTAATGGTAAGTTTATGGAGATGGGCTTGCTAATGGAGTTGATAATTTTATCTTCTCTTATAGTACCAGCACTTCTATTCTGTGTTCAGAGTACATGGATGATAGAAGGCTGCACAGTCTGTTTCTTTATAAAAGAGAGAGGACATGATGATAACATTGAGTAACTAAATTAAATGAACTGAAGGAAAAGGGGACAAGATTCAGCAGAAAGATGCTGAGTCAGAAATGCAATTCAATAACATTATTCATAACTCTTATATATGAATGAAAACCTCAGGAGGCCTCTGTTACCCTCTGAAACTATGCAAATCCTCTCCTCACTGAGAACCTCAAAATGTCTTTCAGCACTACCCCTTGCCTCTGAGGCTTTTTCCTGAACTTGTACTATACTCTTCAAGGCAGGCAAAACAAGGCAAATCCAGCTCTGCAAAAAAAAAAAAGGCTCGGTTGGACTGTGCCCTCCACCTTCGTTAGCCAGCACACAGCCACACGTATCATAGAATGGTAGCTTGATTAGTAGATGGTGGTAGTAGATGATTCATTGCTCTGCTCCTTTCAAACTCCCTGATCTCTGCAGCAAAGCTCAACAGACCTTCTGGGCACCTGGGGTGTGTGCTAGCTTATGGATTTGCTGGTGTTCCTTGAGTGGTGAGTTTATAATGGAAACTTTGATGGATAATTAACCTCAGTAATGTCATAACTTTTTTTATGAGTTTGTTTCTGGTGTCCATGCACATATCTTTTCCGTCTCCATAAAATATGCCTTTCTTTTTTATAATTAACAGACAGATAACTCTATGTAAAGCTTCTTTCTCAATAACGCTTGTCTCTGAAAGCTGCATTGTTTCATTCTGATCTGAAGGGAATTAGATTACGCTGTCAGAATAATAAAGGAGTGTGCATTTGGAGATGATCTATATTTCCAGTGGATGTCATGGATAAGAGAAAAATTAGCAAAAGAATCGAGTAGATTTTGCACTTAAATGATTAGTTCTTAAGCAACAGAGTATAAGAGTGATCTGTATTTATACTGTGTGATGACTGTTGGATGTCTGTATGAAACGTTGCTGGTTTTACTCTGTATTTCATGGAATGAGTTCCGTATCGCATAAATGAACATCACACTGACATCTAGGAGAGTACGTCTGATGGAAATGTACTCTGTCCCAAAATGCCTGATGACTCCAAGACAAACTAGAGGAATAATGATAAGTGTACTGTCTCCTCTCTTGTGGATAAGCAGGTTGAATAGTTTTTGAATGCTTCCCAGTGCGGGGAAGCAGGCAGTAGTTACTGAGACATTTCTGCAGGGCACATCTAAACCATAGAGCAGGAGAATTTCCTAACAGATTTAAGAGACACACACAACTTCTTTGTCCGAAGTCCTACATGGATGCAATGGAGGGGTGTCTGGGATAACTGGTGCGATGAACCTGCGTGCTGCAAGGAAGAATCCAAGGTGTAAAAGGGAAGGAATATAGGAGGGACATAAATGTCAGGACATTCTGCATCTTCTTTGGCTTTTTAAGCACAGCTTTTTACAGCTGCCTGTAACCTTGCTACTAAACAATTGAAGGGACAGATCCAGAGGCCTCGTAGCCTAGAGGTAATTTCAGTTTTAGCGTTGATGAAAAAAAATAGTGGTACCCAACATAATCCAGTCCTGTGAGCAGCTCAGGTTTGGTCATGTGTTCATTACCATCTGATAACAGCCTTCAGAAGATGAATATTTGATGCCAAGACAGGATGTTACTAAAAGGATTCAAAGTCCCAAGTGGAAAAGGCTGTGTTTTTAATGCTAGCTTTAGCCATACATCCAACTTGAATATTAGGGGTATACATCTATTTGATTCTAGTGTAGTGCTAAGTGCTTTTCAAATTAATTTACATATTCTCAGAACTAGCAACCGCTGTACCTTACCTAACAAGCTCAGTTTCTGCAGTTGATGACACCTTTAACTTAACACAGGGTTTTTTTTCTCTCCCTCTCTTTCTTCTTTTGTTTTCTTACAGTTGGGGCCATTAAAAATTGGCAGTCTGTTGCATTAGATTAGATACCCAAACAGTGTCATCATAATATTCCCAATACTTAGATAGGAAATTTTTCAGGTAGCATGGTGAATTCGTTGCTGCAGGTATAGAAAATGTCCAATTTTAAGTGCTGCCCATGGTGAATGCAATTTGCCCATCCAGACTACAGGAATTCTGTCTTTTAATTTATTTGTAGGTGCAGCATGGATAATTTCTTTGCTGTAGGTGAAATGAGACACCTGTCTTTGTGCATTTGTGTGAGGGGGGGTTACAGTGGCTCTCTGCACATTTCCTCAAGCCCAAGAATTAATTACATCATGTTTCAGTGGCTGCATTTCATACTTTAAGCTAACTCCGCTGTTACACGACTGGTTTTGCTGCACGCAGTTTCGAGATGCAGTAGTAGCTGCCTTTCAAGCACCAGAAACATGGTTTCCTGGCATTTAGCCTTCAACCTTCTGATTTTAGAAAGCTGATGGATATTTTGGATGTAGAAATGCTTCTGCCTTTGAATAAGAGGTAGTAATATGTAGAACATCTTTTAAAATGTATCATTTAAGATGATTTTAAAACTGAGGGAGCATTTTTTTTATTTTTTATTTTCTCATTGCAAATACTTTTGTCCAAGGGATCAATGACCTTTTTGGGTTTTTTTTTCTCCCAAATATATGTTCTTTTTCTGTGGTCAGATAGAGCCCTTCCATAATCTGAGAGTTTTTTCTTTCATCTGCATTCCTTCCCAGCCATGACCAGCCTTGTGTTTTCTCAGTCTAATGTTGAAATTTTATTCAAGTTGTAAATATTTATTTGCAAATCATGCCTTCAGGTCTGTGCTTGCCAAAAAGATTTTATCCTGTCATGAGACACTTGACTCTCTACCTCATTTCTCCTTGCAGGCTGTGTTTTGGTTCTTTGCTTTGCATTTAGTAATTTCTAGTTTTTACTTCTGCTTAGTGCCATTTTCCCCACTTATGTGTCTCATTGGTCCTGACTGGTTTATGGTATGAGTAAAATGCATCTCAGGAGGCCTGGGAGTTTGGGTTTTCATTTTTTTGGATGGACAAAGCCTGATGCAAAAAGTTCCTGCTGGCTTTTAGTTACACTTGTCATCCATTTATTATTTAGCATGTCCCAAAAGAAGATTGTTGAAACAGATACATTTCTTTATATTTCATTCTCAGCTTAGGTATCCTGATGGCTTGAAGGTCACATTCAAGTTTGTTTTAGCAGCTGTGATGATTCTGAATGTTGGGATAGTTCTTTTTGTTAGGATTTGCAGTGAAATTGCTTGGCCTTCACTACAGTCCTTAACAAAGTATTGTGCCATGAAATTCATTGTACTAGATGAATTACAAAAAGCACTTCAACACGTTCCCCCCTCAGTATACTCACAAATTAACTGTCCATCTGTGTGTGCCATTTATTTCATACAATTATCTGTGCTGAATTTCATACTTTTCACTCTGTTGCAATTTTTTTAATGTATATGTTCTCTGTGTATGCACACACAAGCAGACACACACATATTTATGTATATATTCTATATTTATTTACTTACGTTCTTCTGGGAGAGATGGAAAGGATTTTTTTGCCGTGGGATTCTCACGTAATTCAGTTGCTGAAATATTCCTGCTCTCTTCTTTGCAGTTGGGATTCAATAGCATCATGGAGTGGGGAACATCCCAGGGTAGTACAATATTTGTATTCTAAATATAGCAAATGCCACAAATACCAGAGAAGCAAATGTCTGTATCCCAACATCAGATTGATCCCCCAGACAATTCAGTTCCCAGACTAAGGAAATTTGAAGTATTAATTTATTGTAATTTCTTCTTTAAGGTGGCTTGATTCAGGATTATTTAACTATCCCGTAGTCCCCATGGTCAAAGACACCTGGTTCTGAGAGCAGAGGTGCTTGGGGTACGATACTTTTTGCCTATTCAGCAAACTGTGCTCACAGAAAGTGAGTTGTAATATTGGGATATAAGTCACAAGAAATCAAGTTAGTCAGTTCCTAATGTTACGCCTCATTTTATTTATGCTATTTTAGCTTTGTTTTACCATCTTTTCATAGCTTTGAACCTGAGAACAAGTTCTTTAACAACTGCCTTTTTCCTCTCAGACAAAATAAGTCCGGACTTTGTGTTTCTGTAAAATGTAGCCTGCATGGTGGCCAAAACATAAAGCAAATCTGATGCCTGCAATCCGTCCAACATCTGTGCAGTGTAGCACCGGGATCTTGCAGGCTATTTTGTTTTCATGGCCGGTATGCACAGTGACTCTTTCTTTTATGCTTCTGTAAGAATGTACACCCAAAGCATCATTCAATATCAGGTTTACACAGGGATTAAATGGGGCTGAAGCAGTCCAGAAGGCCATTCCGGCACCTCCTGCAGCATAACTCTTTTATTTGAAACTTGAGCCATGCTTTGCCTTTCGGTAGCCATTTCTTTGGCTTCTTACTGAAAGTGGGAATTTCTAGGAAGGGCCTGATCAACTCCAGCCAGCCCATCTGTGCACCTGGAAAAATGGAGCAAGAAAGAAGACATGAAGAATGCTGGAGAGATAAAGCAGAGGTGAGCAGAGGGGAAGAAAGACAGAGACTGGACTGGAGGAGTGGGAAGAAAATGTGGAAGAGAACAGGGAAAGTGAAGAAAGGGCAGTTGGAAAAGAGATGCAACAGTCCTATTCAACAAGAGTTGTTATAATCTCTAGGACATTGGTTTTTCCTAGCCTGTGTATTGCTTAAGCTAAGCCTAGGGCTTGCTACATTTTTAGGTGTCCTAAAACTGGCTTTGAGCTCTTTTTCTGGGTGGATTTGGCAAATGCAAGTGATCTTGTTTCTTCTTGAGACTGTTTCAGGGAGGAGCACTGCAGCTTAGCATATTAACGAGTCTTCCTAGTTAGTGGAAACCACTATCTTTAAGAAGATGAGCTTGTGCATGACAGCTCAGAACTGGGGAGAACATGAACAAAGGAAAGAGGGGAGAGGGAGAAGCAGCGACTATTGAAATAAGATATTAATAGGTTAGAAAAAGCAGAATTAATGAAGACCTTTTAAAACATGCCATCAAGAGCCCTGCCAGTGCAGAATTATTCATGTACATTTACTATTGTTTTTATATGGCTCAAGCAGTAAGATTTCTACTGCTTCCCTTGGGAAACTTTTCTGCAAGAGAATAATTCCTACGTTGGGAAAACTTCTTTTGATATTCATCCTAAATTAGATTTTCTTAATTTTCTCCTATTACTTTGAGTTATGCTGTACTAAATTGCCCTCTCTTTCTGTCATATATCTGTAGATGATTATCACTGACTGCTTAAAAACCTTGCAACAACGCATGCTAGCTATGAGCATGACATACCTATGATCCCAGCATTGAGCTGACCTATGCAGGCTGAATTTGTTCTGCTCCTTCCTTACTGGCTCTCCATAAGTGTTTTAGCATTTTCTCAGGCTCAGTTTGGTTTGGGAGCACTTTTCTGGAGAAGAGGTACCCAGGCAGAGTGTAGCATGCCAGGCACCGTCACATCCGAGCCATGGAGTTGGAGACTCTAAACTTCATTCCTGGATGATGTATTTGAGAATACAGACCAAAATAGCCTTGGCTGTATTCTTGCTGCAGTCTGATGTTGCAAACCAGATCTTACCTACTGTCTGTAAATCTCTTTCAGCTTTACAACTTTCCAGTCTTCCTCCACCTGTCAGACATCTGTGCTCTGGATTTTTTTTTTTCCTTTGCATTTCTTAGCTGTATTTTCCAAACAGAAGCTCATTCTATTATTTTCTACTCTCATTTCTAATTTCTTTAGGTCCTTTCTTGTTATTTTCCTGTCCTGGCAAGCTTTCATAGTATCTCCTAGTCTGCAGATATCGTTACTGTCTGATTTGTTGCTGCTTCTAGAAGATCCATGAAAACATTGCATAAGAACAGACTGAGCACATGTCCCAGACGGTGTGCCAGTTGACACTTCTGCAGAAGTGACTTGAAGGCTAGTAGAAGAGGTTATGATGGTGTTCATACTCACGGCCTCAACAATTTGGGTAAAGCGACTAGACCAGATAAAACAAGTAGAAAAACGGCATCAGGAGTCAGAGATGACATTATGCCTATGGGAGGGGATGAGAGGGGAATATTAGGCTGATCAAGGAAGGTAGAAAGTAGGCACTTTCTCTTTGTTTCATGGGGAGGAAAAGATTATTAAAACCAATGGAAATAGCACATTCTTTGGTTGTTTGTAAGATTTCTGCTGCTGCATTGTTCTTAGCTTATATTAGTGTTCTTTCAAAATCTCTTCACCTCACTGTGTTTATGAAAGCTTGAGCAGGAAAACACAAATGAAAAAAATGCTCGTGATGTGATCCAAGCTTCTCCTTTTGGAAGAGAAATTGGGATCTGGTTGTGCCAATTGGGATCCAGCCTCGTGTGCTCTGAAGATGTAGAGGGAGCTTCTGTGTCTGCCTGGGCAGCCTTAGGTGAAGCTCTGCTGTCAGGTGGCTCGTGCTGCCCTGGAGGCTGTTGTTTGTCTACTCCAGGAGACATGGAGGGTTGGATGGAGCCGTCCTGCATGTCAAGTCATGAGCCATCAGTTGGGTCACCTCAGGTTTCAGTGCATGTGCTGGGAAACAGGACCTCTAAGCCTCAATCGCTAGTTCTTCCCATGGCTCTCGTTCTGCCTTATGTTTGCCTGTGGTATCATTCTGAGACACGGGATATTTGCATTAAGTGGAGTCCCACTGAGGGTCTAGATACTATCTAGATACTATCACAATGCAAAAAATTATAATAGCACATGTAATTCATTCTTTCCACTTCAGTTTTGCTTTTGCACTTGTCTTCACGGTGAATTCTGTACCACTGCCCTGGCTTAGTTTAGCCAAGACGTAACACACCCATTTTCCTGTAGGAAGTGATGGGCTCTTGCTCTCTGGGCCAGGCAGGATGCCTGCAATTCTTACCTTCCTGGGTCTTGTCTGCATCTCTAAATACTCGAAGCTGTGGTCAGGCGTCACTTATGGCTACTGATTACTGCTTCTTAAAATTCATCTGTGTCCGCAAAGTCATTTAAAAAGCATTTTCCACATCTGTCCCTGGGTGCCCCAGCCCATCAAACTAAACCACCAATCTGGTTTTCCACAGCTGTCAATTTTGCTGGTCTCATTTCCACTCGATTGCAGGGAGGAAAGCAACAACTGCGCAGTGTCCAGTTTTCCATTCTTTGTCTCGCAGCAAGCTGTCAGGATCTGGCGTGGTTTGCAGAGCCTCCTCTGTTTGAAGTTCATTTTTTTTTTCCTTTCTGGCACTTCAAATGCTCTTGGGGGCCCCCGAGGTTGAGAACCAGGTTTGTCAGACAGAGAGGTCAGACAAGGGTTACCGATGCTATCGCTGAGAGGCGAACTGTCATCACCAGACTTGGAAATTATGAACGGGGTGCAGAGGGGGAGACCTCGGTAGCTGGTGCTGCTGCTGATCCAGAGATACCTGGGAAGAGTGGCAGCTCCTGACGGTGCTGCAGCTGTTTTGGAGCAGGGGTGGCCCCAGGAGAGAGGTGCAAAGGGGAGCCATCCCCAGAGGAGAGCACCCGGCAGCTTCTGCTGACGCCCAAAGCCTGTTGATGTTGGTGGAAGAATTCCTGTGACTCCAGTGGTCATTGGATTAAGCCCCACCTACACAATGCGTGTAGGAAGAGGGACAATGTTTAATTCTTAGTTACATCATTGCACTTGAGTACCCCAGCCTTCCCCATTTTCATACTGTGAAACATTTCTGAATGCTTTGACAGTGGAGGGTAAAATGTTTCTTCTTCTTTTCCTTTATCTATCCCCACTTTCTGCCTCTGGTTCCAGCACTTACCGCTGCTCACTTGGAGAAGGAGGAATAGAGAAGTGGCTTTTTCTATGGCAGACACTGACATTTGCTTCTGCCTCTCTGCCCAGCCTATAAGTGAAAGCCATCTGTGTTTCCCCTTTCTTCAGAAGATGAGTATATCATCTTTATGCTGTACTCCTGCCTTGTAGATTTGACTAGGCACCAGGCAGCCTTCAATATCCATGGGGAATCTACCTGATGGGGGCTGTCATATAACAGTGTGGAATAAACTGCACAGTGCCAAGGAAGATCCTGGAGTTCCTCTTGAGTATCTGGGAAGGTTTTCAAGTCACTTGTGTCACGGCAGGAGGAGTTAAGGATGAATTAATGATTTTTGTTTTGGTAAAACTGCATTGTATTTATTCATACCTGAATCTCCTTCAGAAATGTGTGCTGGAATGACTCCTTGTGGTTTCTGTCTATGGTGATCAAACACTATGTAAGCAGAAGGTTTCTCAGTAATTTATCACACAATAAAATATTAGAGTGGGAATGACTCTGCTGGTGGCTGGATATACATTGATGGTCTGCTCCAAAATGCTTAAATCGTGTTAAAATAATACGAATCAGTTGCTCAGCAGTAACAATACATACAACACCGTGCAGAATATAAACCAGGTTTAGAGATAAACGCTCTCAGCATTAAAGAGGTTTTAACCTAAAAGGATGGGACCCATGGGGGGGTCATTTTAAGTTTTATCCTACTTTCTATTTGTAAATTGCCTTCTAGCAGGGCCTCATCAGTAATAAGATATATATTGAATTAGCTAAACAGTTAATTGATGAAGCTCTGGCTTTAAAATAAGTGCCTGTAAATAATGGATACAATTCATCTGCGGTGTCCAGTAACACCAGTGAAGTCAGTGAAATTACACCAGGATTGAACTTGATTCCTTCTGTCTTTGCTTATCAGGACTACAACTTGCCCAGACATTTTATGGGGAAACATTTGCCTTAGGCTGTTTATACTGGCTATGCTGAAGATTTGGAAGGGGAGGGGGAAAAAAAGAGCAGCTGTAGGAAGAGATCACAAAAATACTTTGTGTAATGTTCTACCTCCTTTTTCTCTCTCCTTTAATAACAGGGCAGCACGCTGAGAAAGCGGAAGATGTATGAAGAATTCCTGAGCAAGGTCTCCATTTTGGGTCAGTTGCCCTTTGGACTTGTGTGTTAGTTCCTCTGTTATATGTGTTGGCGGAATGAATTTTCATCTTTGATGGCTTGATGAAAGCGGTGGTGGTCAAACAGAAGGTCTCATGGTTGCGTCGTTTCTGAAGGAATGAAAGTGTAAAGGGCCCTTTTTAGGACTTGTTTTTTTCATTCTTTAATATGCACTGAACATTTGTTTTTAAGGAAAAATCTTTCCTTAAATGTGGGAGCAGGCATGCACTGGTAACCTTCTGGTAGCTGCTGTTGCAGTAGAGATCATATGGATAGAGGAGAAAGCAGTGCAGAGATACGCATTTGTCATAAAGTCTACTTACATCCTTCCAGGTGACAGGTGAGAAGCTTTTTCCTGTGAGAATACTGTATTTATGTGCACTAAACAAACTAACCTCACAAATCAAAATGGACTGATTTTTTTTTTCTTCTGTGTATTTTACAGCCCCTGTCTCACATTCTTAAAACATCTGTTTAGCTTCTCGTCCTTGGATTTTGTTTCCCTTTGATTAATGTGATAGCCACGAAATTTGGACATGTTCTCGATGGCCTTCAGTAGGAAAAACAACAAACCCATAACCCATAATGCCTGACCAATCAATCACCATTAGGAGAACAAAAGCTTCTAATAAGGAGGACAGTGTTAGACGGTACAATGAAATGTTGATGCTGTAGGAGAAACATCATGTTTCTGCAGGGGCTATTTGAAAAAAAAAAGTACAGGATTAATTTGCTATATAATTAAAATACTTATATTTCTGTTTAAACAATTTCCTTTTCTTGTTTATGGTATTCCTTCGCCATTTGAGCTTATTTACCTGAAATATGAGAGTCTTAGAGAAAATACACTTGAACTTCTGACAGGTGCTACGCATGAAATTTTCAATTACATTTGTATGCTTAAAGTAAGGCCAAGTATGTTGCTCACTGACTAATGAAGTTTTCGTCATTTAAATGCCTTAGTTTATGCTTAAGTTAAATCTTCCTAAATTAAGAGCACAAAATTATACCAAATTACAATGAGTATTTAAAGAAAAAAGGATCTCTGCACCTGCACTAACGAGAAGCAATTACAACAATGAGGCATCTCAAAACAATTTCAGAGTAGAAAGGTTATTCAAAAATGCGCTTCCTTAAACATGCGGTTTGCAATATAATTATATCCTAGTTTGTAGTATGGCTCTTCAATCTGAGTGAAAAATGATGTAGGACTTCAAGATTTGAACCTTTTTTAAGTGTGGAAAAACTCCAGACAAAATAATGCATCATTTCAGGACCATCGAGAATTTAAGTGAAATATGTAAGGATCTATTTCACATGTCTAAAATGTAGATGGCAGCTGGGAAACGGAAAGGTATTTTAGAAATCTCAACACAGCACTGAGAAGGCAACTTCACGTCATGCCTTAATGTGGTCAGGACTCCGTGATTTTGTGGTGGAAAAACCTCTACCTGCTTCTTCTGTATCTTATTTCAAGGCTTGCAAGGTGTCTGTAGCTAGCCATGTAACTCTCAGAGCTTTTTTTTTTTTTAAATATAAGGATGTTTTAGATTATCAGTAGCTGCTTATAGTGTATTGAACAAGATATGAGAAAACTAATTGTTTAAACTCTTTCTTCTGGAGTTTAATTAAATGTAAAGCTATTAGTTGATGTGTACAATTTAGAAATTGCAGAAACTTGCATATGGTCTACATTATTGGATGCTTGACTTTAACTCTGCAACTAAAACTTTAGGAATTTTATCATGTACAATCTTCTATATAATACTCTATTTGCAAGAACCATTAACCAGTGTATTTGTAGTGGTACAATTCTCCTAGACAAAAGAGAAACACTTTGTGACCACAGATAGAGTTAGCTTTGAATTTTTCATAAAGCCAACTGAAGAAGAAATTTCAAGAGACTCTTTCTTTTCATTGTTAATTACCAAGTTCGTTCTTTTTTTTTAATGAAAAAGCCTCCTCTAGTCTGTATGAAAGAGTTTTATGCTTATTCTTAGTCAAACAGAGCACTTTTTGAATGTTGCATTGACAATATGGGCTCGGTCTTTGATATTAATGCTTCTGCAGCAAAAGCCACAGGAAAGTGCATGAGGGATTATTTTGGGAAATTATTAGAAATATTCATTTCCCAAACAGCAACAGAAAGTGGCATAAAAACAGGAAGACATATGAGTGCCACGCAACTGAAAACTTACCTTTGGTGCATTGATCACTTCAATCTGGTTTTGTTACCAGACTCAGCGTGCACTTCTGAGCTCAGCCAACAGGCTTTGTAACTTTTAAAGAACAATTCTTTCACCCCCACACAATACTTCTAAGCAATATTTTGAAAAAAAATGGGAAAACTAGAGTCTGAGAGAAGGGCCCAGATCTAATCTTGGTGTCAGGAGCCGTGTCTTGACTTACCATAGTCAATAATTCATAAAAAGTAAGAATCAGCAGAGCTCTAGTGCATGAATTATAGTCCAGCTCTTTGAGGCAGTGAAGGTTATGTCATTGTATTATCTGTTTCTTTTAATAACTTTTAAACCTGTCACTTCTTTCAGTCAAATCTGACAGAAGTACAGAAGTTCAAGCACAATTCATTGTCTTGAATTCTCATGCAAATGGTTAGAGGAGAGAGTCACGGGTTGGCACCCCTCCTCTCCCCAGGGACGGGACGGGTAAAGTTCATCCCTTAGCAAATGCAGGAGGAGGAAGGCAGCGGGACACTGAGCAGTCCTGGACTAGCCCCTGTGCAGGCTGTCTTTTGCCATGTAGGCATCACAGGGGATTGGTGGCAGCTGCAGGTGGGTGATAGGACACAAAGGCACAGGAACCAGGCTGGTTAGCTCCATTACTCGTAAAACAGACCATTAATATTTTCTTACTGAAGTTTACTTTCAAATTTTTTAACTTTTCTCTCAAAATGGGGGAATGAAAAGAAAACCACTTTGTAAGCCATCCCGCTGGCAAATGAAACAGAGGTGCTGCTTCAAACACCCATACCAAGCCTCTAGTCCCACTGCCACCCGTGCTACCAGCGTCTTGCCCTTGGCTTCAGTGCTGCGTGGTCTCACCCATGGAGAGGAGTCATCTTTTAGATCGGTACTTTTGCACCGCTTATCTAGCGGGCCATCGGTAACCAGCTGAGAGCAACTCTGATGAAAAGACAGTAGGACTTGTTCTGACATCTGGTGTGGGATGTGGTAAGAGAGGATCTTGGCACTCTCATATCACTGGTATCTCCAAACAGCTCCTAGGCTGCTCCAATCCACTGCACCATCAGGGCAGCGCAGATCAGATCGCAGGCATAGGGAACTGGAGCCAACTTTTCCTGTCCAACTTTTAAGATTACTATCTGGGTGATTACTAAAGTCTAAGACACAATGAATAAATACATTCATGTTTCCCAACTGGAGGTTCGTGCGAAGTGCCTGGATGAAAGAAATGTTTCTTTTATAACAGAACCAGGCATAGCAGAGCTGTCAGTTTAGATACGAATCTTCAGCCAAAGTTAGTCTTTTTACAATAAAGCTTTATGATCTTCAATATTTTAGAGTCCCTGGACAAATGGGAGCGGCTGACAGTGGCTGATGCTCTGGAACCTGTCCAGTTTGAAGATGGAGAAAAAATTGTTGTGCAGGGAGAGCCCGGTGATGACTTCTTCATTATTACAGAGGTAAGGTTGGCATCCTGATAAACTCTGTCATTTCCTGGTAAAGATCAAGACTTTTTATTAAAAACATTTGGGTTCAGTTTAATCTCTTACTTCAGCATAAATCTGAACTAACTGCAGTCAAACCAGGAGAATTGCTCAAAATTCAAATGAATTCAGACAGCAGTTCCATGGAAATGTCTTAGGCGGGACGATCCCTAATTTCCAGTAAGTTGAAGACACAGAGGAATTTTGAGGTGTGTCTAGTGTCTTTGCTGTTTGAAGGTTTGCTTTCTACATGAGATTTTTCTTGTTTAAATCGCCAGGACTTCAACAAGGCTGGCCAGCCACACACTGCATTGATTATTGTTCCCAAAGAGACTGATAGGGGAGATCACAAATGAACATCTGTAAACTGGAGCAGGAGACCTGATGTGAAAATGGATAATTTGTTCTTTGTTTTGCCTTAAACTTAGTCCAAATGGCTGAGCCATTTTCTTGTTTACTCTTGCACAGGCAGACAGATCTGTCAGGCAGCTGAAAATGCTGACATCTTTTTGGGAGATTATCTGACACTTCAGTTCCACCATCTCACTTCTGCAAACAGATGCTGATGGGGTTTTTCCTCCCTCTCTGACATAAATATTTGGATCCTTGGTTTCTCATACAAATACCTAGGTGCTGCGATATAACAAATTATAAAAAGGTATTAGAGAGACTCAGGCTAAGAATAACAAGACAGCATTAGGATATGGTTGTATATGTATTGAAGTAGGAGCTTTTCAGTATCAGCTGTGAGTGTTCCTACACAAAGCTATAGACAGGGAATGACCAACATCTGGTGACAGTTCAAGTGCAAACCCCAGGCCAGATGTCACATGACCAGCAACAAGGCAGTGGTGGCACAGGAACTAGGAGGTAATCTGAGTCCCTCTCTGTGGGAGAAGGAGGGTCACATGGATGTAAGGAAGCTGGTATTGTGTTGCTTTGGGATCCAGTTGTATGTACACAGAACACATCTCTGGCTCCATCAGGCTGCTGTGTTGTGATGTGATTTAGGAGGAAAGAGACCCTGCCCTGCTCAGGTGATAATGGGCTTGTACAGTGCCCATTCCAAATGGCTTAGAGGCCAACAGGTTTTTCTTTGATTGCTCCTTATCTGTGGATTTTTGGACAGGTGCCTCTATCCGAGGCAGCCAGAATTTGATTCATAATCAATATCTGACACTTAAAATTCCATCCTTCTTTCCTCTTCAGTGTTGGAAATACGTATTTGATTTACGAACATAGTTCATCTTCTGATGCTCACAGAAGTGGCAGTGGCAAATAACTGCACCTGCATATCACACAGTTAGACACTTAAGGAACTTTAAATATGTGACAAGCAGTGCCCCTTCAAAACAATAGTGTCAGAATAAAAGAGTCTAGATATTAGATAGAGACCTTTTTTGTTAATAAGGTATTTAGTATGTAAGAAAAATTTAGGAAATATAACTTTTTTCCACAAATATGGAATTTTTATTTCTACTAGTGTTACTAAGTGTGCTGTTATTCCTTGCAGCAGCATGAGGCTATGAAAGCCTAATTTTCTTAGCCATCAAATCCCATGTGGAAAATTGGCAGCTTGCTTAAGAATTACCAAGGGCTTTTATTTCCCCCATCTTGATGGAACAGCTGTTAAGACTTGAATAGGTAGAAAAGTATTAACCCTGCATACTGCATGATCATAAAGTAGCCGCTCACCTCACCCTTCCACTATAAATCTAACATAATTTCTCACTTTGGAAATTGCCTGTATTTTTCTACATTAAAGAACGAACACCAGTATCAACTATTTCTTGTGCTGCAGTAGTATTTGTGCCTGCTCACACATATTTTAAGTTTTGTATTTTAAACGTGATTTCACAGGAGTTTACATCTTTGATGTTAAACTTTTCTGCAGGAGAGTTGATGCAAGCCGCCAGGAACACATTATTCTACAAACTGGTTGAAAGTAGTTTTGGCTGCTTTGTTGTCACAATATGTTGAAAAGTCATTAGCTTCTTTCATATGTTTTTTTGATGTTTGTCACCTTATAATCCAAAACACTCAAAATGCAGCCAATTTGTCTGGCTGCTATATATGCAGAAACCGTTTCATATATTACCAGAATGCAGCCTCCTTTGGAGTACAGTATGTCCAGTAGTACAAAGCTAAACTTTGCCACACGATTTTTGGGTAAGGTACTCAATTATTATAAACCATGTCATTTATGGCATGCCTTAGACAAATCGGTTACCAATTTACAAAGCTGTGGTGCACTAGCATCACAAATACTGGTTCCAAGTGGGATCTTGTGACTGGTATCATAAAGAGGTTCTCTAAGACACTCAAGACTCACACATGGATTTTAAATTGTTATCAGAGTTTTGTATGAACTTCATAAAGAAATTGTTCCATTCTGGTTAGCCTGCAACACTGTGTCCCTATGTGACATCCCTTTCGGATACCATCTTAAGTATATTGGTCCTGCAGAAGGACATAGCCTGTAAGCGAATTGGCACCTTCAGGATTTGCAGACTGAAGTCCAACTATTAAACCCTGTTGAAAGGGAGAGTTCTAGCCTAGGTGATGATCAGAACAGCAATTCCTGCTTCAAACCAGGATATCATCCTGGTTAGCATGGACAAGAACATTTAGTCTCCCCCTTCTGTCAAGCAAGCACATTCACCTTTTCCCCTTTTTTCTTGGAATAACCTTTTCTTCGTGGCCTTCTGTCCACTGTCTTGTCTCCAGTGTTGAACAGGTTGTAGCAGGGTGCAGGTTACTGAGGTGCAGGCTGTATGCATGAAAATGCTACAGTGCCCCATGGAGAGCAAGGCTGCAGCAGGAGCTCAGCCAAATTATTAGAATAACAGAAAGCGTACACAGGGAAGAGTCACAGGAAACCAGGGCTTTTTGAGTTCACTGCTCACAAGGCTGTTTATGGTTCATGTTTTGTTAAAAAAGTCTAATGAGAGAAGTATTATCCTGAGATTCCAGGGCAGCTACAGTTTTTCTGCCATCCTAAATCCTCACAGGCACCAGTAAGATGTTTACTTGCAGTAGGTTGGTTGCTTTTCCATTTAAATCTCAAGCAACCTTCAACATGATTTAGTTTTAATATTTAAAGGCTGTGATTTTTTCCAGAGATAGAATTATTTTAATGTTTATACCATATTCTTTAAATTGAAGATAGGATCAGAAGCGAATGTCTGCTTACAAAAGCAAAGTAACCACTTCTGTGAGATTGATTTACTGCGCTTGAAACTGGTAATTAAAAAAAAAGAAAAAAGAAGCAGCCCTGCAGTTTCTGTATTTTCAGATATTTCCAGGTCTTACTTTCCCCCTCTGGTTTTCACACAACAAACTCGGGCTTTCCCAGACCAGACAGATGTGGAATGTATCTGCTGGATTCCAAGGTCATGGAATTATCCCACATGAGATTCCTGGCACAGAGGTGAAAAACTTTAAGCACCATGAAACAATTGTTGCCATAAAGAATTATATTTTGGCAAGTGTAAATCATAACAGATGTACAGTTTCTAACGAATAAATTTGCAGTTGTATTGTACACTGCCACACTGTGTACCCAGCAGTAGGGAGGATTTATTCGTCTGACTTCAGATAAGGCAAATATTTTTAGCTAGCATTTTAAAGTGGTAGCTTGCAAAGGCATGTGAGCTTTGCGGCGTTAAATATCCCAGCAAATGTTAAGTCCCTTTAAATGAAATGCCAGTTGAACAGGGGCTGATTTTATTCCCGACTTGTGCTTTGCCACTGACTTCAGTTCGAACAGTAGTTCAAACTAGTGTAGTAGCGCTCTGGAACTGGAAAGAAATGAGGTTTTTGCTGTTGTCTAGGTTACGGAGAAAGGTAGTGACAATAGTATTAAAAATAGTGGGTGTGATCATGTACCACTCTCTTAAGTACAGCTTGGAACTTGGCTGGGTGGCACAGCACCTCGAAGAAAGTCCGTAATGCAGCTGCCAAAAATGTGGGGACCTGCAGCTGTGAAATGCCCTGCTGGGTTTTCCAGCTCCCACCCCTCCCCATGTCAGATCATTTGGATCTACTTGTCATGACCAAGCACCGTATATGGCACGCGGATGTTGTCACGGGACTCCACCGACTGTGCTCAGGGAGTCTTGTAATCTCAGCTGCATACTGAGAGCTTGCTGAACCGCTGCCATATGGCCCTAATACTCCATAAAGTTTGACATGGCTTAAGAAAAATGCATGCACAGACACAAACGTACGCAGGTGTAGGAGGAGAGAACAGCAAAAGGTTTATAGTAGTGCCACACTGCGCCCGAAGAGCACAGCTTGTAACTGTCCTTTAAATGTGCTCTCTGTAGCCTGTCATCTCCTTGGAGGACAGTTTGCTTTAAGTGGTGCAGAAAGCAAAGAAATAAAACTGCATGAGAAGCAAAACATTTCCAATTAATAGTTGGTCGAGTTGCCCAGCAATAGCATGCAGCAGCCTAAAAATAAAAGACCTAAAAATAGAAGATAATTCACAGGAGAAAATTCAAGAAGAAATGGACCCATTGTATCAAATAGTTTCACTAGTATATTTAATTGTAGATTAGTGCTAAGTTACAGAGGGTATTTGCACCCTCCTCTCCAACTCCTTTGTGAAAAGCACTTCAAAAAAGTGTTTTTGTGTTCTGTGATTTGTGATCTTTGTTATTATCCTGCTGGTTAGAGAGGAGGTAGAGCCAGGGTGTCTGATTTTCAGTCTCACCTGTATTATCAGTCCAATCTGTGGGCAGAAGCTACCCTCCATGTTTCCCCATCAGTGAGAATAATCCTAGTGACGCTTCATAAAGGTGAGCAAAAGCTTAATGGGAAAAGCATAAAGTATCCATCAGTACTGAAACCAAGCAATGGGAATAGCAAAATTGCAAAGGAGAGAAACATTTTCATTGATAGTGCAGAAATCCTTCTAGAATTAACGCACAGAGCTGCCCAATTGACAAAACCAAATAAAATTAGTCGATAATGATTATTTGTCCAGCACTATTCTTGGCTGATTACATTGAAAATAGTCCTGTGATCCTTGGGGAGAGCTGCTAGCTTTCATACTGCTGTTGACATTTCAGGTCAGGGCCACAAACTGGTTCCAGTCTGGGCAGGATCCGCTGCGGGTTCTTGCTGAGAGTGCACTTGACATACTGTCCTGCAGGCGAAATCAGTGTTTCTAGCCCTGCTGACACTCTCGGCATGCTGTGGAGCAGCTCTGCACAAATGCTGTTCAAAGCCTTGTTAGGTGGAACAGTGTTTGTAAACTCTTCTTACCATGGTAACGTGCACCAACAGAGGAGGGTCTTCAGTCTGACTCGGAAGGGCGCTCCATTCTTCACAGGATTGGGCCTTTTTGTTGGAAAAGTCGATGCGAGTCTTAAATTGCACAACAAGCATCTGAAGATACATGATTTAAAAGCTCCTGAAGACAGAAAAGAAAAAAGAAAAATAATAGCCTGATTGTTTCCTGCTTTAAATTGTTGCTCTTTGACTTTCTAACCCAAGAGAGACCCCTTTGGCACCTACCCCTGCGACAGGCTGGAGAACTACAAAGTAAACTTCTTCTGTATGGTTAATGAAGTCACTGCCTTAGGCACACTCTGCTATCACACCTGATAATCTCTTTAAAAACACAGTGTGATTAATTATTAATTAGGAAGATGAATGTTGTCTAGAAAAGGAGTTTCAAAGGATACAATCCGAACTGTTTAGTGTTACCAGGATTTTGTAGATACCGAAAATGTTTGTCAAAGGCAGTCTACAGCGGCTCCTAATATACCTAATAAACAAAATATACTGAATAAACAGAGCCAGCAGTCACTGAGAGCTCTGTACTTTACTTATTTTTAATTGTAGAGACATTGTTTTCTGTAGAGCTCTACAGTAAAGGTATATTTGATTTTCTTGGTATCACCTAGTTGTGCTGGAGCAATATCATTTCCATTCAAAGTTCATCTGTGTTCAGGATGGCATTTTTAATGGCCACCTGACATCAAAGATTGAGAATTAGGTGTGTGATTGGGTCCCATCCTGACCAGGGATGGAGGTGAAGTATTTTGCTGAGTTGAAGGGACTAAAATGTCAGCTTAGTCCAGCTCTTGTTAAACTCAGTTTAGGTTTGACTTCTGTGGGCAGTGGATCAGCGGCATACACATGCAATATCCATATACATGCAATCTGGAGTGTGTCCTTACCTCTCCTGTCAGAAAGGGACAGTGTTTCATAGGAAGCAACTGGCTGCTCCCCTTCTTCTTCCCACCAGCATGAAGGAGATGTCAGTGACTGCAGGTTTTGGCCATTCCTTCCAACTCTTTTCTCCAGCCCTACTAATAACCACTGCAATGCAGTCATCTACAGTAAATTCTGCAAAATCCGAAACCTCAGAAGTGATGTACGGTGGAGCATTTTCTTAACAATTTTCTGAAACTTCAGATTAGCCAATATTTCTAGTCTATTTTAGAACTTTGCAGATTTTGTTCCCCGTTTGTGGCAGAAACCAGGACAACTGTATGTAAATTCTGTGAGTTGCTATGAACCCAGAGACTGGAGAATAATGTATAATAGTTTAAAAATGTACAGTTAAAAAAATACTGTCAAACCCAGTCATGACTCAATCTTGAGTCCACAATCAGAATTAAGTCCTCTTGCATCATCCTTCTCCAACACCATTAAGATCAGCTAGCTTTTACGTTATGAAAATGAACCTTTTGTAAAAAGAAGTCTGATGGGTAGGAAAGCAAAGGGAAAGCAATGCACACAGCCAATAGTTTGTTACGGAAAAAAGTTCTCACCTGGATTGGCACATCCATGTAGTATGACCAAATAATCTGGGGAGTTGTAATGACTGTGATATACAACATATGTAACCTTTTAGGCAGCTCATTTTATCTTAGCTACTTGCCTGTCTTACATGAACATCTCATGAACTTCACCGGGTTTATCCTCACTACACCTGTGTGATGAGGTGTGTGAAGCAACCTCCACGTTACGTGTTGTGGCCTGAAGCACAGGCACAAGAATTAATATAGTTCTTAATTCCTGCTGAAGACAATCAATGGGAATTGGGCACCTTGAAAGTCTGGACCTTCATGATTTGGCTCACAGAATGTCTAAGGCTGAGAAGTGGTGTTAGCTCTATAGACAGAATCCCAGGCTAATACATCAACTGACCATCCTTTTTCCTTTATGTTAATTTTTACCACCCAAAAAGGATGGGTGTTATTTTCTAACTGCAGGTTATGTGGAAGTCACTTGCACTTTGTATTGCTGACTGAAATTTATTTACTTTTTCCCTTGTTTTTGTATAAAAGTATTTCATAAATCAAAGGTTGGCAAATAATAAAAATCCAAGCTTATTTACGGGCTAAAGGAATATTTGCAGTCTTTGGCTACATAGTTCAAAGGATTTGTCTTCTCTTGGAAAGTAGCCCTAGAACTGCTGATCCTTAGCTGTAACATAAAAGCCATCCCAGGAATGATGCTATCAGCAGTCCCAAAGGGCTAAAATGGCAGCTGAGTAGTGATATGCTAGTGGTCTTCCAGGACACTGAGACTGAGAACATTGCTTATGCCAGCATCATGAGGTACATGCAGGACTTGCTGTGTTACTCTGTGTCACTGGGATGTTGGTAAACTTAGGCCTCGAAGCAAAACCACCCAGAGGATGCAGTGTAGCCGTACTATTCTCAAAGGCTTAAAAGTAGTTTTCATAACCTCTCTTTTCCACATGCTATACCCAGCGCAAAAAAATGTTTATGAATGTTTCCCCAGTTCACTTTTGACATGACAACTTGTGTAGGAGTCTTCAGTCTCATTCAGCTGTAATTTAAAACATCTGATTTGTAAACCCATAAAATTGAAGTTTATGCTGGAAATACAGACACACCCTGGCCTCTCACCGCTATAGGATATGTGGAAAACAGAGATCGTTTGGTGTGCAGAGAAGGAAAACCCAAAGTTAGTAATTGGCAGTTTCATTTTTAATGTATACATGCTTCATTTGAATTTTCATAAAAATCAGAGTGCTATATTTTCTCTGTCTTCAAAACAGCCTGTGACTTTTTATTTAGCTAATACTTGCTTTAAGCTATGGTTGATGTTTTGACTCTTTTCTCTTTAGTCTAGTATTGTCTTCCTACTGTGGCAGTGTGCAAAAGCAGCGAAGGTTCCCAGGTAACAGCATAGCTCACCGTGTGAGTAAGGGGAGCAGCACAGGCCCCTCAAGGTTTTCAGGAGGTTCTCAGGATCCTTGTAAGTTCTTTCGGCATTGAAAGCTGAGTTCACAAGCCCTGATTCAAAGGACTTAGTCAGTGTGACCAAGAACTTCATGGCCTGAGGCATCTAAACAGAAATTTTAGATCTGCTATCTGAGGAGCTGGGACCTCTGGCCTGAGGCTCACCTGAGGAATATTTCTCTGTCTTTAAGCACAAATATTGCAATGTAAACAAGACTTGAAATGTAGTGGTGTCCAACCTGGTGGAAGAGGAATGGAGAATTTCCTAATCCCTGCTGTAGTTCAGCCCTTTCTCTAGATCATGTTAAAGCTGTCCCTTACTGGGATGGCTTTTGTCCTTCCTCTGCAAAGATACTGTTGAGATGACTGCAGATTTAGTGAAAGAATATGCCCGTTAGGGCTCATTCATTAGCTGCATAGCGTGGGTTTTGCGGAGCGCGTAAGGCTGTCTGCAGTGTGCTTCAGGAAGAGGCAGCTTTGAGCACGTGAGGTTTTTTCTTCTGAATTTCAGAACTTGGTCCTCTGAATACACAAGAGTTGCTAACTGAACAGACTTAAAGAGAGCTTTCCACGGGGGATTTTCCTGATCTCTGTGATAAGCTCCCTTCTCTCCTTCTCCCAGTTTGCTCCAAGTTTTATTTCTTGCTCAGAAGCTGTTGCCCTAGCTGGCCACAGCTGCTCACCCAGCCCTGGTCACAGCATTAGTTATGAGATTTCAGTGACGATGTCTGTCTCAGCCTTTTGCTTGGTCTGGTTACTTCAGTATCTACAGAATGTTTTCACAAAGAAGCAGATGGTGGTAGGAGTAATTGGGTCGTAAAACAACATTAACAGCTAAAACCGATTTTCACCAGAAAGGATTTTGCAGGCAGGGTGAGGAAGGTTCAGCACTGTTTTCTTGTTTTCTCTCCTGTGCATTCAACCCTGACCCTTCTGTAGGTGGTAGCGCTCTGCACTGTCTGCTTCCAGGAGATGAGCCCTGTCAGGTCAGTCACAAATATGAACAGTTGATGAATAACCCATTATAGAGTCACTTTTATGTTGACTCAGTGGACGTTTCCTGGCTTCAGAGAGAGTCAAGATAATGGCTAGCTTTGTAGAAAGAAAGAATCTCTAAAATGCAACATTTTTTTTCCTTTGTGACTTTTATTGCTTTGTACGCTGACATGTCTGAGGGAGGAAAACAGTGCCTTGTTGCCAGTAATCCACAGCGCTTGGCACAGACGGTCTTTAAAATCTGGCACCACGATGAATATTAATTCAGTTGTTTTCCCACAGAAGCTACTGATTAGTCAAGGCCAAGTATCCCTGAGATGATTCATTAAAACGCGGCATCTGAGCCCACCTTTACTGTGCTTCTCGTCACAACTGCAACAGGTGGGCTGAATGCGTAATAAAAGGAGCAACTAAAGTCCTAGAAAAGGAGTAAAGATACAAATGCAGAGGGACCCCAATGGCTGAGCTGCGGTGGAACCGCTTCCCAGCTTTCTGGGCACGGAGCCACGACAACTAGCCAAGGAGGATCACACCCCAGGCAAGGGGCTCCTCCCATGGCTCAGACCTGGTATCCTCATCCCTGTGTCGCCATCCCCTCGCTCCCAGGCTTCCCAGTCCCACGTGGCAACTGGTAGTATGGAAGGGAAGCACGGGGCTATCATGACACCGAGGCTGG
Organism: Phalacrocorax carbo; assembly: GCF_963921805.1. Taxonomy (NCBI): domain Eukaryota; kingdom Metazoa; phylum Chordata; class Aves; order Suliformes; family Phalacrocoracidae; genus Phalacrocorax; species Phalacrocorax carbo. The sequence goes on from NC_087522.1 coordinate 7,275,407, forward strand.
GGAGCACAAAGGCCACCATGGTGTCCCCCCGTCATCAGATGGGGGATGATGATGACTGCAGGTGAAAAGGTCTTGAGTCCCCCAACACATGGTTACGCCTCTATCAGACACCTGCGCGATCTAGCCTGACGTTAGCTCTGCTGCTGTGGCTCAAGGGCAACATTTTGAAGTCAAAAGACTATAAAACTTCATGCTGTAATTCTGAAAAGCCTTTCAACAGGGAAGGCTTAATGAAAAAAATCCTGATTATTTTTAATTTTTTTGTGCAAAACCAACTTTGTTTCACATAGGAATTGCATAGCTTGCCATGCATGAAGCAAATTGCAGCTGGTACAGTGTATTCTGCTTCTTTTGGCTTTTCACTATATTTACTGGTCTCCCTCGACCTGAATCTTCTCTGGTTTCATCTAATAAAACCATTTCTTCTACTTCAAGGAGAGTACATTAGGTACAGCACAGGTTTAAGGCAGACACTATCAAAGAAACACGGAAGATTGAGATACTGCAATAGGAGGATGAACAAACGATGGAAAAGGTCTTCCCATGTCAAACATCTATGATTTTAAATACTAAACGATCAAGGCAAAGGCGTTTCCTGGTGATTAATGATGGGCTGGGTGTAGTCGTGTCTGGGCCTTAACCCTGGCCTCTCGTATATCCCTAGGAAATGCCCTGTGGCTCAGTTGTTTCTGCTGTTTTAAGCTGCACTTGGTTTATGATTGATTGCCATTTTTAATAGTACCTTTATGTTTGTGGCTATTTTGGTGACTGCTGTAGACACCTTTGTTCCTCTCTCTTGGGTCTGGATATTATCCCTAAACTAATACAAATGTGCCTTGGTAGCAGAAGTGGTGGAAATTTAGACATACATAGTCTAATGCAGGTGTGATGTAGCTGGGACACGCGGCAGACTGCAGATTGTTTGATATCAAGTGTGGCTGTAGATCTAATGTATAGGATTTGTACCAGATGGGTAGTAATATTTACTTCACATCTTTGCTAGATTGCAGCGTACATTAGTGTTGTTGAGAATTATGCCAATAAGAATACGATGCATTAACGTTATAATGTTATGAATACGTAATGATAATCATAGACATTGTCACTGTGGTTGTTTGTGTAAAGGCACTTTCTGCAGCGCTGCTCTCTCTCGAGATTGTATGGGTGCCATGCTGCACCTGGTATTACTGTAATGTTGCCTTTTGAGCTCATCTGACGTTGCACTATTAATCCTAAAGATGCTCCCAAGGTGCTGGCTTTCTGAAAATCTGAAATCAGTGGCACTCAAGATTTCCAGAGTCATGGCCCAAATTAAAAAGCTGAATGTGTAAAATGTTGTATATTTGTTTTCTAAAGCTGGCAGTAGTTCATGGTTTTGTCTTGGGCATTGGCATTGTCTCACCTCTGCTCTGTAATCTGCAGTGAGCCCTAATGGATGCAGAAACGAACTCACTGCATATTGGAGATAAGCAAACCAAAGAACCACCACCTTTTCAGTCAATGCAGACCTGGGGTCTGTTCTTGTAGCCCTCACCCACTCAACAGTCATTACATCAGGCGCATCGTAAATGATAGTCATAAAAGTAGTTTGCTAAACTGGGCCAAAGTTGCTTGAGGTTTCGCATCAGACAGCCAAACTGATTTAAATGATCATTTTTTAAAGTGGAGGGTGAAATACTAGCTGACAGATCTTAGCAGGTCTCGCAGATTCACTAGGCAATCACTATTTCCAGGAGTTCTGTAGCATCAGGACCTATAGCTTTTGACTCTCCTTAATTTAAGGTAATGATTTAAGGTGCTCTATGAATGATTTAATTGCATGGATGAACCAGTAAGCAGGCAGATACAACCAAGTAAGTTGTAACTTTTCAAGGTTATAGCTATGATAGTGTAAGAACATTGCCCAGACAGTGTTTGTAGATAACTAAATGGTATCTTTCATTAGATATATCCAGAGAATTAGGCAACTTGGAGAAAGACATGCATGCCCAAAAGCTCTTTTGCCTTTTCTAGCTATGCTAGTTGGTATAATAAAAGATATTACTTCCACAAACCTTGTCTTGCCTGCAATTAAATAAAATACTCCCAGAATCATACTGTGTGAAAGATCTTTTAATTCATTTCAGGTCTGCTATAGCTTCCATTAAAACCAATAGGAGTCTCTGCATCCAGTCCCGTCTGCTTTGCTGTGTGAACAGGGTCGTTTTATACCACTTCACAGCCTCTTCATTCGTCTTTTGTAGTAATTTAGCAAAGATTTCATAGCAACATATAATGGGGGTTTGTGTGGCTGTGGAGTGAGGGGAAACTTATCTTTTGAATGTGTGAATTATGGAGTGTGCGGATTAACAAAGTGAGAAAGAGCAAAGGTATGTTCATAATAACAATTGATAGAGTTAATAGCAATAGCAGATGGATTGGCCTGACCTTTTCCATCTCTAATTCTATAGACTGCCCTGCTCTTTTCTAGTGGATGGTGAAGAGGAAAACAAAATAGGCTAGAAAAATTTTCTAAGCTCAAAACTAGGATAAAAGTGTAACATTTTGAGGGCATGGGGAAAAAACTCTCTTCTGTGCTTTTCTTTAAAAAAGCAGTAAGTGAAAAAGTATGAAATAGAAGTGGAAAGAGAAAGAGTAACTTCCTGCTTATGAAAATTAAAATTCTTTACCTTAAAAAGTAGAAATTTATTCTGTATACTTAGTGTACCAAAAGGACATAGGCATTGATGTTGCATACAGTCATGGTAGAATAAATATTCTTCCATTTTAATAATGGTAAACATGTCCTTTATTACAGGCCTGTCCCACCCAGAGGTAACATGGGCACATCCCTGCCCACCACGTTTTGCCTTGTGCTGCCTGGGAATGATCCCATCCGATCCACTAAGGTGGAATACAGGAAAAAATACAGGATTTCAGTTTTTAGCGTCATGAGCACTTGCCTTTTGTAGCCAGGCTACTTCAGCCAGCTGCTGGCTGTAGGTTTCATACTTAAATATAAAAACAGGGCTCCTGAAGCAATTAGTGCTTATAAGTACATGCAGGCTAAGGCCTGGGAATCTCAGTGTTGACCCAGTTGGGTCACTGTCTTTACACTGCAGGATATCTCACTCATCTGTACAGTCCGACAGTTTAAAAGTGAAACATTTATCAAAATCTCATTACTTTGGAGAGGATGGGACCTCATGGATTATAAACCTTAATTTATTTTTTATATCTTAAATTATGGTGCAGTACCTAAGCCATAAATTTTTACAAAACAAACTGCTGATGCATTTGAAAGACACGAATAAATACTCTCAGCACTGTGACAGAGCGGACAGAGCAGAGATGGAAGGAGTGAGCAGGAGCGTGGGGTGAGGACGGCAGAGAGGTGGTGATGGCACATTGCTTTTGGAACTGCTACTCTTGTTATTTTTGCAATATGATGCCTGTATTTACTTGGAGGAGAGGAGAGAAGGTTAACGGTATCGGTTCCTGGGAATACAGGCACTCCCCAGTGACTGAAAGGGAATATTCCTGGATCTACCGAAGATTGTCATTTCACTCCCAAGTGTCTGCTAGCAGAAAGACATGCCTGTCTGCTTTCCATTTAATATCATTGCAAAGTCTTGATTTATTAAATTGTGTCAAACTTCTTGACGGCCTTTGAGCCTGTGCTCTGTAGGTTTAGCTTGTTGGTGTAGGCGGCTGAAATGTCTATCAGTGCACAAGACAGTATTTTAAACTGAGCAGCACTAAATAGCCTGATCCTGCATATCTAGGATCATGCAGTTTATATCAGAGAGACTGACCTTGCCAAGATTTGTGGGCCGCTTAAGGGGAAGTCTTTCCCACTGAGACCAAATGCTTTTTGGGGGTGAGACTGATAAGCCCCTTGAATCCTTACTAGATAATGCCCGCACTTCCCGGGACGGGGCTCAGGAGATTTATTCAGTTGCATCATTTCTAAGAGGTAGGGCTTGCTAAAGCACAAGAAGGACAGAAAGCTCAAGAACTGTGCCAGAAAGATTTGACAAGTAAAGTAAAATGAAATACAGCCATGAAACCTGTGATGGGAACAAGGGTAGGGGTCAGCACTGAATTAATTTAGTATGACTACTTTGTTAAGTATGTGGATAATAAGGGATGTTTCTGCAGTATTTTATGCTGTGTTATTTTATTTCTGTATAATTTTTGCCCTGGTTACGCTGGTCATTTACAATTGGACTCTTCCTCTAATACAGTCAGAATGGTATTGTTTCCAGAGATAAGACACGTAAAGTGAAGGTGATACAGATAGGTGATTAAAAATACATCTTCTTTGTTTCATGGTGTGGACAGTCTTCCCGTGAAGGTCACTCTGACAATGCTCCAGGATGTACTTGTGGAGCTGGTGACTTGTGCAACGAGAGGCCAAATGGCATAATCAGACCTTACATCTGGGTGCTTGCTGTCAGGGTTTCAGGAAACTTCTTTTTGCTCCGTGATAGACCTGTTCTCACTGGGCAACGGGAAAAGCCTATGTGACTGTTAAAACAAGAGTGGAAAAATATGTATCTGGAATATGCATTGCTTTATCCTGCCAAGCCAAGTGTTTATTGTGGAGGCCAGACACATCTGTCCTCCTCCAACAGATATCATGGTGTTTCTTGGATTAAAAAGGCCAACCGTAGTGGAACAGTGGAAGAAATTGCTTCAGAAGACTGACTTATTGGAGTCCTATATCATATAGACCATGTCAAAAAAATATTAGCCACAATAAAAGCTGACACTTGGGGAGATGAAAGCAATATTGCTTGATATTGTGATTACCTTTATGGCAACATGCTCAATGCAGGCAGTGGGGAATTGAGTCCTTCCTTCGTTTGACCTGGCCGGTCAATATGATTACTTTGGGGATTTTTTTTGTTTGTTTGCTTTATGTAATAAAACATCTGTAATAAAAGTTTTTTTAAAAAATTAGTTTTGGGAAAGAGACTCGGAGACATGGATTGCAGACAGCGATTCGGGTCAAGGGGTCAAGTTCTTGCCAGGCTCCAGATGGGGACAGAGAGGAGCACAGGAGCTGGAAGCAATTCTGAAGCTGATCCCATCTACATTGCACAGGCAAAAAGAACAGCATCAGTTTAGTGAGTTGCACCTGACCTGAAGTTTGGCAAGAGAGAGGTCGATATGCACGTTACGCCCTGTGTGGGGTGTTTCTGAGAATGCTGCTTGTGAATGTGTATTAGTTCTGAAGACTCGCAGTAAGTGTGAATAATAAAACTCATTACACTATTTTTGCATTTTCATGCCCTTGCAGATTTACTGGAAGGACTTGGAAAACAGCAGCTTTGGCGGAACAATTTAGTTATATCAAGGATAAGGAATTTTTGCTGGAAACTTGACAGGCACCAAATCACTTTCTTGTATCCAGTTCTTTCAGTTACTTCTGTGGATAGCCTTGCACTTGCAGTGGACAGTTTTCTATGCATGGCATGTTTTATTGGTAGATCAAACCCCAAACAAACCCCACAAAAGGCGAAAACCAACCTTCCCCTGTGTCTTTGGCTTATTTTTGAACAACCGTGCCCAGTTCAGGTGCCCTTGCTCATACACATAGTGCCAAGCACATGGTTCTGTATCTTCTGCCATCAGCTGCCTGGTGTATTAAGAGTGAAAGCATTGAAGCCAAGAAGAGTTTTGTGATTGTTTTCAAATTGTCCTGAATTTACAGCCCTGGTGTTTCTTCAGTATTTTTGTAATACCGGTATGGCACGATGGGGCGGAATGGTAAACTGTCATGACCAATGTAACGTGTTGACAGTCTGATATCTAGGGATTTATACTAAGCACATGTTACTGCTAATGGGGAAAATGAGAAATTATGCTTAGCACGTATAAAACAATACTTGCACATTATTTGATTTTGTTTCTGGTTCCTGACATCAGCAGGACCCTCTTCATTTATATAGCACATAAAGGTTACATTATAAGTTAACGTAGAGAGTGGCCCAGCAATCTGTGAAGTATATGGGCTTAAAAATAACCCTGTTATGAAATAGGACATGATGAAATACAATGGCATTACAGCGGCTTAGTAGTGCTTGTTCAGAAGAAAGCAAATTATGATCATTTGCTACAGAATAATGGATATTCTACTGCTCTTGGTTATCCCTGGGCCCCTCAGGTCCTAGAAAAATGAAAGCCAGACCTGAAGCAGCCTTACGTTACTGTTCAGATTTGCAATTCAACGACAGTGTTTGAGGTACTATAAGGTGTATTTAAACACAGTGCAAAGGTGAAGGGCCAGTTCTGCAGGGTGCTGAGTGCCTCTAACTGAAGCCAAGGTGTATCGGGGTGCTCCGTGGCTCCTCAAGCCCCCCCCCCCCCCCATACCCTGAGGCACACAAGTTTCTTTCCATGCAAGGAAGCTGCAGGATGTTTGCAGCCAGTGAATCTGCACTGAATATTCTGCACTGCAGGGCGATTTAGACTCCAAGCTGGGGTGGTCCTGCAGCCGGTTACAGGCACCGACAGCCCTGACGAGCCAAGCAATGCAAGACTTGGGTGTTAAACTGCAGAGTGAGGGCTGTGATATTTTCCAGTAACTGGCATCAACCTTCTGAGCATAGTCCACATTACTGTGTCTCCTCCCCTTCCCTGTCCTGGCTGGGACAGGGTCAGCCCCCACTTACTACGTTCCAAGCTGAAAAATCTTAAAAAGACATTATCGATGCTCTCCAACTGCACTGTCAAAAAATGGCTTTCAGCTTTTTAAAAAATCATGCCTTTAAAAAATGTTTTTAATTTCAGTTAAAGTTGAACTATGTTAACATTTTGCCTTTTCCTGTGCTTTTAGTTTGGACTCAGAAGATAATTTCATGTTACTGTAATTTTTTTCCAGAAAAGCAGAGATACCTTCTCTATGCCTCTACAAAAGCTTTATGCCACAATAATTTAAGATTTCCTCCAGGTTAGAATATTTCTGCATGTAAAACCTCTTTGAAGGTTTAAATAGACTGTAACTGAGTTTTGACATGTATTAGCACGTGTCAAGTACAGCAGTTATTAAGGGTAGTGGAGACAAGACACATTCCATCTCTCCAGCGACTGACTCGCAGGTGTCCAGATCACTGCACGCCACAAGCGGGCAAAGACCTTAAAAAAAAAAATCACCCTTTGTTGCAACAAGCATTAAAAACTCCCTTTACCAACCATTTCAGCAACGGATCAGCAAATGATCAGGTGAGGAATAAACTCTAGTTGCCGTCTTACAAAATGATGTCCCAAGCCTGTGGCTGGGAAAATTGCTTTTTTATTCCTTATGATGTAAATCTCTTTGCATCTCTTGTGAAGTTTTGCACCTACCCAGAACATATTCATAAACTATATCAAAGCACACATTTGCACAGCATGTTCTGCATTAGTTCAGTAGGATTACTGAATCCTGTCCTGTTCCTCTTCTCTTCTGTGTGAGCTGAATGTGCCTGCGTCCAAACAATTCCCAAGAGGGAAATCAAGTTTGCCATACTGATGGATTTTTTTAATTCTTTGATTCCTTTCATTCATATATAATGTCATCTCTCCCATAGTAGAACTAAAGGAGTGTGACAGGTAAAAGGAAATACTCAGGACTCGATGCTTTTTAAGGCATAACAGGTTTAAGCAAAGCCAGGTGACTTTCTGCACTTCTCTTCCCAGGGCACAGCTTCTGTTCTGCAGCGCAGGTCTGACAACGAGGAGTACGTTGAAGTTGGAAGACTTGGTCCCTCAGATTATTTTGGTAAGGAAGTTCAGCTTAAGTACGGTTCAGAAAGACAGGCACGTGGAGTTGTATCAAGTAGTTATTGTCTTAATTAGTGTCCTTTTACAAGCGAGGAGTTATGCGTAGGTCAGCTGCTGCTTCGGTGATACTGAGAGATTTCAGCGAGGCTGAAACCATGCCTTGGTTTACACCAGTGAGGCTGACAGAAGACAGAGCCAGAATCAGCAAAACAGTCTGAAAGCATTTGTTTTCAGAGGCATTTTACACACATGCATTATGCATGTGTAAAGCATTTGTACTGTCAACAGAATTATGTAAAGTGTCTGTCAAAAGAGATATAAAAGGAGACGTTCTACAACCAAAGCGACTGGATGGTGGCTAGGATATGCACCCTCCGAAAAAGAGGCACAGGGCTGTGACAGCGTGTTTATCCCTATTTCCAGGTGAGATAGCCTTACTGCTCAATCGGCCCCGGGCTGCTACGGTGGTGGCACGCGGACCCCTGAAGTGCGTAAAGCTGGATCGGCCCCGCTTTGAACGAGTGCTCGGTCCTTGTTCCGAAATCCTCAAGAGAAACATTCAGAGATACAACAGTTTCATTTCGCTCACCGTCTAATGATTCCTTCTGAAAAGCTGCCTTTGTGAGACCTTGTGCACTTAAATTTGCTCTGTGCAGCTCCATAGCTTTATGAAGAAAAAAATTTAACGTGTGCATTTTATGTGTATTTTTTATGTTCATGTCACATAGTGCATGTCAGTTCAAATCTCACATATCCTGTAAGTAGGAAGACAACTGTTTGGATGGGCCTAGCTTTGGGGAAGATTAGGCCTTTGGGTTGCAGGCAAGATTTTGACCTATTGATGGATCATATAGCTTAAAACTGTGTTTTTAACTATTTGAAATACATATGAATTTCTATTTCCTTCGTTATCTTTGAAGTTGGTCTTATTCACCTTTTGTCAAGCTTCTTTGCGCAAGTGATGTCCCTCTGCCTGTCAGTTCTGAAAGGCTTTTCACTGGTCATGGACTGGAGGTTTCTGAAATCCCACGGGGCGAGTGGCAGACGTGCAGTTTAAGAGGGAAGGTTGGAGGAAGGATTTGATCATTCCAGCAAGGCAGGAAAAAGTAGAGCTTTTGAGTCATTTTGTTTGTGGTTTAGATACAGGGGTCATATTCCTCCATGTTACAAGCCTTTTCAGGCCTGCTTTGTAGGATATGCTAAGCCAACAGCCTGCTCCAGTCTTGTGGGTGAAGAGGTCAAGGGGCAATGGTTTGTAAGAATTTAGATGGAGCCTTTAGGACCTAAGTTATTTGTCCTCAGATTTTTTTAAATGAAGGTTTGCATTAGATCCCTTAAAAGTTCAAGGGGAACTTCTTCGCTGAATTAAGTGGGCTTCGAGACATTTATCTGCAGCAGAGTGTCCTCAGTCACTTCTCTGAGTATTATATGAAATGCTGAAGAGGTGGTGCCAGGTGTACATTGGGGGCAACAACAGCAGTTTGTTTTTAATAAGGTCCACTTACTTAAATTCAAATGCCTTTCTTTTAGTATATGACTAAATTTTAGGATTTTTTAGGATTTTCTGAAAGCCAAACACATGCTTTGAAATGCTGCCTCTGCTCCAAAAGACATGTATTGCATAGCAAAAAGCACCAGGATCTTGCAGGAAGCTCCTAGAGCCCTGGTCCCTCCAGGTGCATCAGCCTCGCTGGCAGTTGTTGCTGCCCTGCCTAGGCATGGGTCTCCTCTTGAATGGAGCTTTTTGCAGGTCCAGACCTTGCTCTGCTGTGCAGCCTTCAAGGACGGGGTCATTTAGATTATTCTTTGGGAAGCTCTTCCTCTGAAGGAAAACTTGTCTTTGTGAACAGCAGCAAAGGTCTGCCTCTCAGCTGCCCTAAGTGGCACTGCCTGCTTTTCAGTTGTGGCAAAACTATATTTCTTCCTTATGATAGTGTTCTTCTGGGTAAATCCGAGCTTTCTGTACCTTTTTCGTGCCAGAGGGTACGCAATGAAATAAGGCAGCAATCTCCCTTTTGAAACTAGAGGTGTTAGTGAAGAACATGGCTAAAACTACTCCTGCTGACGTGCAATGTGCTTTCTTCTTTGGAATTAACCAAATCTAACTTGGAACTTTCCCATCGACTCCCACCAAGAGGACCCAATATTCCGGTAGCTGCCCACAGTGGTTTTTACAGAGCTGGCTGCTTCTGACTTCAGGCCCCTCTCATCACTTCAAGGTGCTTAATTTATTTCAGCATATTTTCAGTGGTCCTGTCAATGCATATTTGTTGCTACTATTTATTATGATTACATTATGCTTCTTGCACGTGTTATTAGATACGGCCATTCATATTTTTCACCCTTGCAATTTTCATCACGTACGTTTATATAGGCAGACCCCCATTATATATATAGGTCAATGTATATGCATTTGCAAAACTTTTGATTTGCTTCACTGTTTTTGTATTCTCTTGTGCAATTTTTAAAAAGAAATATTTTTTAAAGGTTACCAGCCTCTCATGTATATTCTTTTACCTATTGCATTTCTGTTGTATTGGTAAAAAATTGTGAGTGTTTTGCATAATATGCAAGATACAATTCTTGTTAAACACCAAGTATTAGCCTCACTGCTTAAAAGTTACTCAAGCGCACACACACAACAAAGATTCTTTGCTTTAAACCTTTACAGTTCATGGAAAATACATTTTAATTACGGTTCTGTTACAAGCAATCTCAAGAGAAGTGTAACCATTTAACACCAGGATTCCTACGGTTTAAGTGGAACAAAAGGATATTTGATGACATTTTAAAGATAATTGTAATATTTGCAGTGGATGATGGGACAGAATTACGGTATGAATAAAATTCTTCTACATTATGTGTGGCTGTTGTGGGTTTATTACTAACGCAAGTCCGTATGAATAGAAGTCATGTTCTAGTTAAAATCTGCATATCATAAAATTTTTGAACTCTACTGAAAATAATCAGATGCAAAGGGACAAAAAATAGACCAAGAATCCCAGTGCTATATATAGTAATGGAAACCAAACTGGTTTTCTGGAGGATTAGCATGAAGAAAAAAATCTATTGTGTTTAAATGTAACCATATATGTCTACATAAAGACACAGGGGTTCAAGGTGTCTCTCGGACCTTCATGTTGTTGTTTAGATGCCAGTTTCGCCAGACATTTAAGCACATGTGGCACATGAAGTACATGAGCTGTCTCACTCCTCGTAGGGACCCTGTGTAGAGCTTCAAAACCCACGGGACTGCTGGTGAGTCTGTTGTACAGCCAGTGGGAAGGACTGGGGAAGAACAGACTCTTTCTCAAATACCAATGCTGTTCCTTTCCCCCCTGCCCAGTATCATAGACAAAGCCCATGGCCCCGACCACCCTGGGGATCTGTCCCAGTTGTTCCTCTCAACGTCTGGCCATGCTTGGATTTTTAGAAGCGCAGCTGCCCTGGGACCGAAGCACAAAGCCTCTTTTGGCACCAGAGATGTGCTGTGCTGCTGCCATGGCTTGTGTTCATGCAATGGGCTGGCCAAGAACTACACTGAGGACAAACTTCTCAGAGAAGGCAGAGCCTCCAAAAGAACCACCTGTATCTCCTGCACCAGGGTGAATGCATGGGTTGAAGTGCTGGAGAGCATGGCTTCTGGGTGAGGAAGAGGTGTTTCGCATGGTGTTAGTGCCACACTATCTACGGTATCCACCAGAGCTCTGGGTGGCCACATAAGTAGGTATGTTGTGGTCCAGGCTTGGCTCCAGTGCTGGAGCCGTCACCCCAGAGCAGCGTGCAGAGCTTGTGGATTCACTCCGTGCAGCCGCTCTGCGGTGGCCCCCGCACAGGAATCTTGGGCGGCTCCCGCCATCCAAGGGCTGTCCAGCTTTCCGTTTTTGGAGCGTGTTATTTTTCCCCCTTTTGCTATGATTCAGGCGGGAAGGACTCATCTTTCCAGAGAATTACTCACATTATGTAGTAATCAAAAGTGACCACTCTCTCTGAGGTTCTTCCAGAAGAACGTTACCAGCCCACGCTCCCCAGAAAAGAGCATCTCACCACTCCTCATTGTCATTCTTTTTTCGGTTGGTTTTAATTGTGTCGCAGCCATTTCAAGACTCCCAAGACAAAAGAAAAGACTTTTTTTTTTTTAATAGAAACTAATTGTACCTCCAGGTTTTTTACGAGGCCCATGTGGCTGACCATGCCTTGGTGTGTGTATCACATTACTGTGAGCTGTCTAAGGCATTCCCGCTGCTCTGCGGCAACGGGTGCTGAAAGTTGTGGAGTCGCGTGGACCCCGTGAATCCTTGATCCTCAAGCGAGCAGAGTCTGCCGCCGTGTTACCTGTTCAGGAGCTGGTGGCAAACAAGAGCTGTGCAGAGAATCAAATAATCCCAGTGCACGCCAGCTTGGTTGTTGGCTGTTGGTTTGTTTTTCTTGCAGTAACTGGTCTTCAGAAGCGGAGTCACCACACGAAGGGTGACGTTTCTTCTGTTGTGAAAGTTGCATGAGGTATGTGCATCGCATTCAGTTTTGAAGTCAAATGGTGCATAAATCCTTTCACTGACCTATTTATGGAAGAGATCACGTTTGCTCTTTGCGCACATTTCTGTGTAGCAGCTGAGACAGAGAATGTTGTCTTGTGCAAAGGCAGAACCATGATGATCTTAAAGACAGCCAGAGATCCTGTTGCTTCCTGTTCATGCAGTGCCGCATGAATACAAAGACTGCTGCGGGTCCGTGGGAATTAGCAGAGTAGGAAGACTTTTTGTTGTTGTTGCACCATTGACCCAATGAGCACTAGCTGGTTTAAAAGATCACACTTCATAGAACCACAGAACCATAGAGTAGTTTGGGTCGGAAGGGACCTTTAGAGGCCATCTAGTCCAGCCTTGAACGTTTCCAGGGATGGGGCATCCACAGCTTCTCTGGGCAACCTGGGCAGTGCCTCACCCCCTTCTTCACAAAAAATTTCCTCCTTATATCTAGTCTGAATCTACCCTCTTTTAGTTTAAAACCATTACCCCATGTCCTGTTGCTACAGGCCCTGGTAAAAGTCTCTCCTCAACTTTCTTGTAAGCCCCCTTTAATACTGAAAGGCTGCAATAAGGTCTGCCCGCAGCCGTCTCTTCCCCAGGCCGAACAGCCCCAGCTCTCTCAGCCTGTCCTCGTAGGAGAGGTGCTGCAGCCCTCGGATCATTTTTGTGGTCTCCTCTGGACCTGCTCCAACAGCTCCATGTCCTTTCTTTGCTCAGGGCTCCAGAGCTGGACGCAGCACTGCAGGTGGGGTCTCACTTGATATTTCAAAGACCAGCTCATCATTTAGAGACAGAATTATCTTCTCTTACATTCCCCGGCATGTTTTTTTAATTTGTTTCTAATGATTTGGCAACTCTGACTGGAGCTCATTTTTGCCTTCTTCAAATGCACAAGACCGCTCAGAAACTCGTAAGAGAGTTTCCACAGCCAGAGTCACTTCTGTAGGTCCAACTTCCCTCCGGAGAAGAACATATTTGGATATGAGCATATGTGTAGCCTTGAAAATCTGATGTTATGGGAATGCATTGGCTTCGATGCTCCTCCTCCAAGGGTTTCTCTAGGCTCCTTGCTGCTCGGCAGAGTTTTATCTGGGATGCAGCACTTGCACAACAAGCTGGCCTTTTCTCTGAAAAAGCTGCCTGTGCCTGGCCGAAGGAGCTGGCATCTGCAGCCATCTGGTATTTTTGCGAAGGCTGAGGATATTTCTTGTGCTTGATCAAGCTCCAATAGCAGAGCGATTCTTGTGATGTCTAAAAATCCGGATTCAGCTTTTACAAGAGAGGCTGCACTTTGCCTGGGAAAGGGAAGGGAAGCAAAACACGAATGTCTCCTTGGGCATACTCTGACTCCTCGCTCAGAAGTGCATGGGTAACTGTTCGCCTCTGAGCCCTCCAGCCCCTCCCCAGCCATGTTTTAATCTTTGCTTTCAAGTCACTCTCTGCAAAAGTATTGCAGAGAGCCTCTGCTGCCCAGACAAGCTGCAACATACGTCCCATCCTCTTGAGCTGAGGCAATTTTAAGTGTGCAGAGTTCTCTTTAAGAAAGCCGTGAGCGCTCATGGAGGAAAAAAATAATCATTTTACCCAAGAATACTGCTCCTATTCCAGTATAAACTGTCTCCAAACATGGAACAGCAGCGTGCCATGTTGCTGCATGGGCCAGCAGTGCTGAATGAATTGGCAGATGCTGCGCTGCTGCGTGATCTCTGGTAGCTGGGCTGCGAGAACGCTGCTCCTCTCTACTCACAGCTTCGGTACAAAGCCAAAAGAGCCAAGTCGCCAAAAAAGTGCCCCTGACCCAAACCCCGATGGGATAAATCGAACCTTGCGCTGGCGGGACTCGCCGGGTGCATTCACCTTACCCTTGATGGGTGCTAACAGCTTCTGCTCTTGGCAAGAACTGGCAGTCGGAGACGGGACGTATAGACTGATGATGAGGTAGGCATTTTGTCACCACTGCCTGCTGTTACTGGCGCTGTGGATGTTCATACTGCTGGCTCTAGGGAAATCAAGCCTTTCTGGGAAGTGGCTACTCCCTATCCTCTTTATACAGAAAATGTATTGTTATTATTTGAAAGCACTTTTGTATTGCCCTTAGACTACAAGCATGGCGATTGTTCCATTAGAAGACATCATGGTGCATAGCAGTGAAATACGATGTACAGTACCATGCAGTATGTATTTTCCAGATAAACTGGGAAAATAGTGAAATGGATCTGCAAAGTGGGGGTACAATAGCTGCTTTGCATTCCTCCACATGTGTGGAATTTATACGCGCTACAGAGTGACTCTGTTTCGTTACCATGTGTTTACGATGACCGGATGATTCGTCGTGCTCCCAGCCGGTTTCATTTTCTCGGTTGTATCTGTGGGCCGCGCACAAAGTCGCAGCAACTACACATCGAACGTGGCAATGAATTAGTGCTGGCTAAACCCTCCCACCATTTATTTCCACTATGGCAGTGAGCGGGAACAGACTTAGCAGCTGAAAAATACAAGAGATTATTTCTCCTTCTCATCCAGGGGCAGCTCAAGCAATTTGCCAGATAGAAGTAGTTGGCTGCGTTTGCAGACTCTGGGTTATTTGATTGAGACTTTCCAGCCTGGAGGTGCATCTCCTCCGCACCCCACCCTGCCCAGGGAGCTGAACATGCCGCAGAAGCGCCGAGCCGGGAGATGTGTCACTGTTCACAGTTTGACTTGCGTAACGATGACTACGGGAATCGCTGCCGGAGGAGAATCTGCGTCTCTTAGCATCGACTCCTGCAGAGATCGAAAAGCCCTGGTCTTGGTCCTGCAATCGGGAGAAAGGAGTCACGCCTCCGTGCACGGTTTCTATGGGTCTTGGCGAGGCCGAGATAGCTATCTGGGAAAGCAATACCGCTGCTCCTGAGCCTGGCAAGCCTGTAAGTCACCGTTAGCGGCCACCGGCAGCATCACGAGCTCTGCTCCCACTGACGTGTATGCTCAGATGCATCCAGCACATGCTACTGTGGGCCAAATTCCCATGAGATGGCAGGATGGTTCATATCCTTGACACATATCCAGTAAAGCATCACACCCTCTCCTATTGCCTTGCGTTTCTGGCTCTTAGCCCGGGATTTAGCTTTTAGAGAAATACAGGATTAGCCAAGGAGGGCTTTTTAAAACTTGTATTTGCAGGGGGCAGGAGAAGGTACCGAAATGGCCAGAGGTTTCCAAGGAGCACAAGAACCAGCCCAACAAAGGCGCCCTTGTGTGAGCGGGGAGATGCAGCAGAACCTGTGTCCGGATGAAAGCTGCCCTATCAAAATAGCCATAAACAAACCCGCCTCCTCTGCTACAGAAAAGCTGTTGTGCCAGGAGCATATTAAATTGTATATGCTTTTTCTCAAGGCAAAAGAATTGCAGCAGTGACGGCAGCTGTGCGTGCTGGAGCTGAGCCACTGTATTCAACTAATGAAGGCCTTGCTGAGGACGGGGTGGGGGAAGGACTGCGGATGAATGTATTATTCAGAGGGACCCACACTGAAATAATCTACCGGCACTGGGGATATGTGGTAGAGAAAAAAATAGTGATTGCCCCGGCACCGTGAGCTGATGCATTTGGCAGAGGGCAGCACAGGTGATGGGCCAGATCCCTTCCCAAGCTGGGATCTGCAGTCCTGCGGGTGTTGCTGTTTACAGGATGAGGCAGGATGTGATTTTCCTACCCCGGCTTTCCCTGGGGCGGATCTCGGTCTCAACCCCCAGGAGAGCAGAGCCGGGCTGCAGGTGCCGCTCTGACCCAGACGGAGGAGCAGGCCAGAGGCGTTGGGTGCCCAGCCTGCCCAGAGCAGGGTGTACGGGAGCTGGGGATTGAAACCAGTGAGGAGCAGAGAGATGGGGGCAACCCCATTCTCTCTGGCAGTGGGCTCTGCTGATGGCCACCTGATTGGTCCCAGGTGTGGTAGGTAAATGGGAAATAAATTGTCCTGGTACCCTCAGGGAGGATTGTTTCAGCCTGTTTCTTCCCTGGCGGGGCTGCTCCCTGCGTGGATCTGCCTATATCCTGGAGAGACAGGGTGCAGAGGGCTCAGGACTCACCGAGCTGCAGTTGGCGTGTTGTGTCAACAGGGCCACCTCTGCCTGAGCGTCCCCACACTGGGGACAGGGGCCTGAGGGATCCCTCCAAATATTGGTGCAATCTGAACAACCATGCAACAGGGTTTCCCCACCGTTCACACTGTCTCAGCCATGTCTGAAATGAACCTTGCAGCCCAGCTCATTGCTTGGTTGGAGGAGGGCCTCTGAGTCTGCTGCCCCTGCTTTCCTCGTAACTCCTTGGGCTATTAAAGGTCCAAACCTGAGCCTTTCAGCCCCTTGCAAGAGACACACAGGTCCCATGGGAGCCCAGGTCAGCCAGAGACCTTCTGTGAAATATGGTGAGTACCTAAAATCTTTTTCCACCTTGCAGTTTCCTTGTAAGTAACGTTGAGTTGTGAGTAAAGAATACGGGATAATTTCCTATTCCTCCAAAATTTAGAAGCATCAAGAAAACTAGCGGGATGATTTCCTTATTAACTCAGGAGCATGCTAGCGTAGAGGCATCTCAAGGAGATCCTCCTTAGGAGGGAGCAAAATAAAACAGAATAAATTCAGAAAGGATGACTTCTGTGCAAACACCTTGCAGGTGCCTCATCAAAGATCAGTTTATCCCCAGGCGATGTAGTTCAAACGCTGCAGCGAGGAAATGGGATAGAAGAGGCTGACACCCATCTCAGCTTAAATTCAGTCACTGCAGCTGTCCTATTCTTTAAGGCAGAACGGGAAATTTATGGCTCTCCTGCGATGCGAGCAATGCTCTGAGCACCCACGAGGTAAATGCCCTTTTGTGCTTGAAGCCGTTCCCTATCCAAAGTCACTGAGCACATAGGACTAAACATGATTCAGTGAAAGAAAACCCATTTTAGTTGCTTCTTAAGCAGATTACAGCAGATTAGCCAACTAATCTATATGGAATCCTCTCTCCAACAATTTCAAACTGTAAACATATCCAGCCACTTTCGTATTGCATATAAATATTTACTGTGGATTATACGAAGATTAACTTCAAATTATATTTGCAGCAATGGTTTTATTTTGTGACTTGCTACCTTTAGTAATGTAAAACCTTTTTGAAAGAAATATACCTTCAACAAAGCGTGAACTTAAGGCCCATCAGCTGTACAATGGCACGTACCAGAGCATGTACACAAACAGAAGCGGAATACATTATCGCGAACAGATGAAGGAAGCTAAGAATAAAAGCTACTGGTGCAGAATAAAAAACGCCTGGGATTATCATAAGATGGAAATAAAATCTTCCCTATAAGATCTGACTTGGTGTTAGCGGCTGACACGTCACTGCTACTCACAGTTGGTTCTTCAGCTGCGGAAAAAAATCGTGCATGGTTTGCAAGCAAAGGGCATTTGACGGCTGTTGTTTAGTACCCTGAGATGTCACCCTCCTCGGGTGGTCAGCGTGAGTGAACGTGGCCCTGCTTGCTGCCCAGGTGGCTGGTAAGAAGCGAGGCAGCCTTTCTAACAAAGCAGTTCATCTTCCTGAAGATCTAGGGGTTTTTGTTGTATCTCCAGCCATATGGAGAAACTTACGAGCCACCAGATCAAAGCTTCAGAGGCTGCTGCTGACCCCAGTGAGATCCCCGTGAGCCCAGCGACTCGCCGTGTGAAAGCTCCTAGGTTTGATCCCTGAATTTAAAATGTCCCTGGGGAGGTGAGGGGTGGGAATCGCTGTTGGTATCAACAGCTCAGCAGGGGAGGGAACCAAGAGGTTGAAGACTAACATCTCTTGCTCTGCCACATCACCTGGACCTGTGGCATCCCACACAGGGACGGCATGGGAGAGCACCAGCAAGTGGAGGGAGGAAGAAGGGAGTCGATGCACAGTAGGTGCCTGGAGCAAAGTGCATCCTTCCAAAAAACAACCGGCCAGAGGCCGCAGCTGAGGGTCCACACACAAAAGCCAGCGCAGGACCATGTTTGGCAGCACATCATGCTCCGAATAGGGTGTTTCTGGGGCAGCTGGCACCAGCCTGCGCACACCTCTGATCCCCATGGGGCTGTGCCCACGCCTCTCCAGGCTGGCCGGGTCGGGTACCGCTGCTCTGCGAAGAGCAACGCCAGCCTTGCACGGCATTTGGTTGGGACATGGGGAATGTTGTGTCTACCAGGCTAGGGCAGGAATGCTCAGTTTACAAGACAATGGCTTTTTAGGAAGCTGGGAAAAGTTAAACAGCCTACCCAGATGGAAGAGTGTCCCTTCCCACCCTTTGTGTAATTAGGGCAGCTTCATACTCGGGTAAAGAGACAATCTGTTTAATATAAGAGATTTCCAAAGTCTTAACAAATGAGTATCTGAGAACTGGCTTCTGATGTGGTTTATGTTCTTTTTGATAGATTTAGGTTATGGGAATGTTGGTTACAGAGGCAGTGAGTGATTCATGCTGAAACCATCCGGGTGCCATCTGATACATGCTGTCCACCCGAAGGTAGAGGGAGGCTGCTGCCTGTGTTGTATTAGTGCCTGCAGTTTAAGCTGGTCAGTGGTAATTTATAATTGCAGAAAAATTACTACAGCAGAGAAAAAGAAAAGGCTGTGTTTTGCAGAGAGAGGTAACCCTTACCACAACAACACTTCCATAGCAAGCTGGGGTCTTGCAGTGATGCCCTGAGACCTCAGACTGAAGTACTCTGTGTAAGGAGCTGTATTGGCACCTTAGAAAAAGCAGGTCTCCGTGGGGAGTCTCTGGTCACTGCCTGACGAGCCCAAACCAACACAGGCAGGAGCTGATTGCTCTGTGCTTACTGCCCACCTTGGACCTGTGTTGGAAAACATCTTTACCCCCCTGACTGCAGTTTTGTATCGGGAGTACGTGCAGGATCAAGCCCTTGCGCAGATGGGGGAAAGAAGTGGGGGAAGAAATAGCGTTCCCCTCTATATTTTTTTCCCCGATAGTCAAGCATGATGAAGAACATCAAAGCGAGCAAAAGGGCAGAGGGTGGTCTCTGAAAAATCTCAGAGAGGGAGATGTTCTTCAGAGAAGGATTGTGGCCCTCCAGCTTTGATGTGCTCCCTGGAGCCCACGGCCCACCAGGTGACCCCTTCCGGCGGGCTGAGGCTGGGCCTCGCCGCCACACAGGCTGCTGGCTGAGAAATCACCGAGGCGTGAACCTTCGCACCCCAACAGGAGGGCAGGCGCTGAGCATGGAAAATCGGGTGAACAAAGCCGCAGGGTGCAATGCTGGGCAGCAATGAAGTGGTCGCTGTGCCCCGTGCTGCCTTGCCACACATCTCTGCTGACCCCTGTCACGAGGGCAGGGGAGTCCTCATCAAAACTCACGGATTCCCTTTGGACTTCCATAACCTCTCCAAGACTGTGTGAGAGCCAGGTGTGACCAGGAGGCAGGAGCTTCGCAGCCCCACAAACCTTTGTTGCCATGTAATAAGCAGAAGACTCAAGGATAGTATTTTCATTTGCAGGTTTTCCCCCCCTCTATTGCTCACATTTCAGCTATACATAAACCCAGAAGGAAAGTTTGTGTCTTCTTTTATATAAAGTTGTAGCTGAATTATGGGCATTCCTTGACCACTTACTCTGAGTTTATTCACGTTAAAATAAATTCAGTGTCACTAGGGATGACTGGCTTTGCAGGCATCAAGAAAGCCCTTGAAATGGTGTAGGAGGCCGCTAGTACCGGAGCAGCAGCCTCCAGCCCACCGAGCCCTTTGGGCAATGTGGGAGCACCAGGGCCGTGCTAGGTGGCCTTGGAGCGGCTCCGTCACGGACTGTGTGTCCTTCCCCGGTGAAGCCACCCCTCTCACCTCCTGTTTTGCAGCGTTTTGCTGGCCGTGTGCCTGCAGGGTGAGTTCATAAACCCCATTTCACCTACAGCTGTTTCCCCACGCAGAGCATCTCTGATTAGGAGAGAGAACAGCTGCAGCAGGAGGGACATGTATCTTTTCCAATTCAACAACCCTATTCTATCGCAAGCTGGTGGCCTTGGCTGAAGCCCGGTGCTCCAGATAACCGGGCACCGAAGGAAGCCTCCCTGGGCTGGCGAAACACTGCCCAAGGAGTAGTGCCAGCAGCTCCTGCCCGAGATAACGCAGCGTGCTCGCAAGATTTATTGTCTTTATCCCCCATTTACTGCCAGCCTGAATGTTTCAATTATCTTTTTTCTGTTTTGGCATTTCCCTAACAAGCAGTGTTATTTTGTTGCTTCTGTTTCAGCAGGGACAGACGGGGCCTTGTTTTCCAAACATGACACACATACATTGAAAAGCAAGCGGACGATGGCAAAGCATATTTGGTCTGCCTTGGTGATTTGAAAGGTTATTATCTGACCTCCCTCTCATCACCTTAGCCCCATAAATCTAGCAAAGGGGCCATTCGTAGCCCTTTAGAAATGAATCCTGTTTCCTCTGCAATGAACTCGTGATTTCATTGCTGACCTTACCAATTAATTCCCGTAATTCATTCACTCTGAGTTTCTTAGAAGTTAATCCGCTCCCCAGCTTGGCTCTCTTGAGGCAAATTCAGCCTTGGGGCAACTTCACCCATAGCTAGGCATAACATCAGCGCTGACTTTAGCCCGTGGTTCCTGCTTGTTGGCTCTAGCGCTATCTCAAATCGCTTATTGGCATCGGGTGGTTGTTTTCAAGACCTGACATAGCTTCAAGTCTTCCTCTCTGATGCTACATACACTGAGAATGAGCCACGTTAGCTAATACCCCATCAGGATTCATAATGTCAGAAGGAAAACCTGGCACAAAAAAATGTTCATCGCAGTTTGTTCTGCGGTACAAAAGGTCGCTCTGGCTGAAGAGGTTGTCAGAAAATTTCCATTTGGTGCGAAAGCTTTCAGAGAAAATTATGAGTTTCTCCTCTGCGACAATCAAACTATTTCATTTTCTAATAGCTACCAGCTATCCCCTGCACCAAAGCACAAAGCAAACATGAAAGGTCATTTTCTTCAAAAGTGCTCATGAAAAGCTCTGCAGATGTCTCCTGCAGCCCTTCTTGTGACCCCAAGCTATCCGTTACCCTCTGAAGCCCCTCCAGATTGTCTCTAGACCGGCACGGCACCCACAGCTCTCCAGCTCCCACAGGCAGCGCACAGATTTCCACAGGGCACGACTAGGGTGGTGTTAACTGGGGGAGGATTGTCTGTATCTGTATTCCACACAGCGACGTACAAAATTAGATTGTCAAAGGGAAGAAAAGCAGAAATACAAACCGATGAGAACTCTCCTTATGTTGCTGCCAAATACGATCCTTTGGCATTAGCAGTTCAACCTAAAAAAAAAATCTGGCCTCTGTTTTTTAATCTGTTTCACGTCCCACCCATCATTATAGGGGAGGCTGTCGCAGACCTGGATGTGTATCTGAAGTGACAGGGCCGGTGCCTGTCCTTAGCAGGGGATGTCTCTGTCACCTGGGGTCCCAAAAAAAACACCATCGCCTTTCCACCAAGCAGGGTGTGATGGAGAGAGGGCGCTGGGATGGGAATGGATGAATCCGAGCTCTGGTTTCAGCCCAAGCAGCAGGTGGGGAAAGAGAAATAGTCTGCAGAAGGCTGCTGCCATGCTACCGTCACCGGGGAGCAAGGGTTATTCCATGTGCTTCAGACCCAGCAAAGCCACACGCTGCCCATTAACCTGTATGTGTGAGAGCACCTCTGCGGAGCCCCAGGCAAGACCTCTCTGTCCACCATCCACTCCTGAAACCAGACTTGCAGCAACCTCTGGGAGCCAAAATGCTTCGCTTTACCCACAGAAAAACAATTACACAGCCAACCTCCGTCCCCAGGAGGGCATGATTAAAGGAATGCATTTTGGCCAAAGGGTCAAATCTGATCTAGATGTGTTTGATCTGCTGGATCAAATCTGTGCGTTTGCACGCAGCGGCGCGGTCCGTCGGGTGCCGCGCAGGTAAGGGGAGGGCTGTCTGCGGAACAGGGTTCGCCTGGAGCTGCTGCTAAACTCATTTTTTTAATGCAGCATTTTCGATTATTTCCTATTCACTTGATACACCACCAAAATAGATCCAGTTCTCCCCTGTTTTAGCCTCTGCTAAAACCCTCAGACCACATCTTCTCCTATAACAAAAAGTATGTGGAATTGGCTAAAAAAGAAACATTCCTGTTCTCACAACACTTAAAAAAAAATCCACTCCTTTCCTAAAGAAAAAAATAGCACTTGTAAGACTTTATAAAACTGCTTCTGTCCAGAAGGCTCCTGCGTCAGATCAGCTTCGTCCCTTTAACCATTGCTGTGCCAAGCCTCGCTGTAAATTATTAATCATCCCAAAATAGCTGCTGAAAATAGAGGCGAAAGGGGAGGCTTGATAACAGCAATGCGTATGACATAATTTATTTTGATCTTTCTGAAAGCCTTTAAGAAAATTTTTAAGAACTTGGGGCAGGACAAGGGAATGATAAAGCTGTGGGGAAAGAAGAAACCCAAGCACAAGAGCTTATGGACTGCCGGGGGGGACGAATGCAGGGCGCCTTTGTTGGACTTGGTGAGTAACTGCGAAGGGAGAACGAGAGAGGGAAATCAAGCAACGAGCTGAACTTGCAAATGTTTTTGGCATGAAATCATGAGGGCAAATGCAAAGCTATCCGCCCACCGGCACACGCGTGGAGCTGCCACTCTACAGGGACAATCCTATATATATAAAAGGGAGTGAATGAGACTGCAAGGGGGTTCCGCAGGCTCCTCGCTGCGGAGACTTGCGGGCCACGCTGCCCCGCTCGTGGGCTCAGCGCACGATGCAGCACTGCATAACAGCACGTGCTGAAAGGGCGATGCAGGTCTTGGGGTGAAAGCTGGATAAAAGCACATTTTTGCAGCAGTGAGATGACCCTGGGCAGGCACCCAGCCCCTCGTGAGCCGGCGCGAGCCCTGCGGATGGGGACATCTTGCAAGTGCTTTGTGCCCAGCAGTGGGGTGACCCCGTCGCCTGCAGTGCCGGGGTGAGCGGTGCCGAACAGACTCTGCGTCTCAGTTGCGGGGGAGTGTTGGGAAAACCGCACCCAAGCAGAGCTGCCGGGAGAGAGAAGGACATTTTGTTGTGAAGGGGTTTGTCTTCTTAGATATTTTTGTTTTTCAAGCTGCATTTCTTTGAGAGGCTTTGTGGACAGTGTGGGCAGAGCCAAGTGGAAGGAATTTAAAGGGAGAAGCCAGTTCAGGGTCATAGCCCGATATGTGAATATAAACCAAACAACTGCTGATGGTACGGAGCAGATCCCCAGAGCCGACGTGGGGCTGCAGACGTACGGCGTGGGACCGGCTATGGGGGCACGCGGGAGCAGCAGCGCGCTGGCTGGCTACTTGCATCTAACAGCCAGGAGCACCGGGGGATGTAGGGAGTGCCTGCAGCCAAAACAAGGATGAAGGCACGAGACGGACCTGTCGGGGAGGCGAGGCGGGGCAGAGACCCGAATAACAAGCCTGACTCGGCTGTTTTGGTCTTAGACCTTAAGCTGGGGAGGGAGTTTCTGGGCTGCTTTCCAGCAGGGGCAAGGGGAACCCGGGGAGACAGCAGCTGAGTGAACTTGGGCTGAGGAGGGAGAACATTTGAGCCAAGAAGCCTTGCAAGGAAAAACAGTCATTTGCTCTGTTGCCTTCACATACAGCGAAGACTTTGCCAGTAAGGGGTCTGATGCCCTATCAGACTATTATGGCTTTAGTAAATGAAACCTGTAAGGCCGCATTGCTTTTCCTCACTCCGTGTGTCACCTCTTCTCTGGCACCTGCTTCTTACTAATTCATGCGTGCATCAACAATTCTAGGTTAGAAAATAATCATCATCAGGAAGGAAGACTACGCCGCAAGAAATTGTATCTTAGTTTAGTATGGCTTTTGGCTCCAGTGTGCATGGCCAGATTTGGTTCTCACACTGTTTTTGTCCTAGGGATGCTCCAGACACAAAGTTCTTACTTGCTTCTTACTCTTGCTACTGATACTTTGGCAAAGGTTCCCTCACCTCCGAGGAGTCTTTCATTAGGTGCACGTGGGGTCAAAGTCAGACCTCTGGGACTGCAGAGTTACAGCCTTCACAAGACTTAGCAACAAGGCTATTTTAAAAAATGGCTTGAAAGGTAATTTGGGAGAGAAGGAAATGTAATCTGGGAAAGAGGGAAGCCGGCCAGGTGGGCAGTGCTGCAATTGGGATTTCCCTTGCCACAGACCATGCATGAGTACTGTTAGTGCCACTGTGACCATGTCCCCCTTGTGCAGGTGGTGACATTTCACTCCGGTTTGAGACCACCACCACACACCTCCTCAGGCCTCCCAGACAAAGCAGGTGGTGCTTTATGGGGGAAGCCTTTCTGACATGACCATAGGCGCATTAGAAATTGGACGGAGACCACGATGTTCACCGTAGATCAGAGCTGCATTTTGAAGCAGTGATGTAGAAGTTAAAGACTCCATCACTGACTCCCGGTCTCTTGGGCCATCTGGCTCCCTATCACTATTTTATCTTTCTCAAGTGCTGTGAATGCTGAGGCCCTGTTCTGGTGTAATGGCGTTTCAAATTAAATCAACAGCCAGTTTGAATTATGCAACCATGAAGCAAAGAAACACAAGACGCAATGCAGAAAGTCCCTCCCAGCAAAAGGTTTCTGATGACATTTATGGGAGTAGGTGGCTCAGGGGCTTCAGGGGAAATTCCAGATGGATGGGAAAGTAGCAGCGATACAGCAAACCCCTACGGAGGGTGGGACCAGGGGCACATGGTGAACCACCCGAGAAGATGTGGTTATGAGATCAGATGGACAGCCTGGGGAAAGTCAGCAGAGATGTGTGGAAACCCAGTGGGCAGCTGGCAATGTGATGCTGAGATGAACATGAGATGGGAAGGGTGTGGTAAGGCAAACTCCAAAAAGACTAAAATCTTGCTTAATGCCAGGAAAAGCAGCAGGTCCATCCTGATGATGTCAAGAGATACTCTGGGTTAGTCATGCTCTTATAGTGCTGGGCTGAATCTGGGCTGTTCTTGACCCTGCCTCTCCATCCCTCAGAAAGCCGGGGTTGAGTAAGACCACACATCACACCGCACACCTCCAGGGGGAAGTGATTAAGCCATGAATAAGAGATCCACCAGCTGTTGTGCTTTGTGTAAGTGCATATGCCATGGAAGTGCTGCACAAAACTAAACCTTAGGCCAAGAGAGCCTGGGAACAAAGGTGAGACCTCCATGAAGGACCATGACAACAACTACAAGACTAAAAGCATGAGCAATGGACATGGACACCATGCTAGTATGGATGTTTGAATTTGGCATCTTAATTTTAAACAAAGGAGGATAGAAGAGTATTTTTCAAATCCCTCTCGGTAAGTAATGCTCCCAGCTCCCATTTCAGTGGGAGTTGAACATACACACCTCTTTGATGCCCTTGGCCATTTCCACCTAACTTCAGCAGCAGCCCTACAAAGACAGGTGGGCTTTTTCAGTAGAAGTCTGTGATGGCTGGCTTCAGATTCGGCCCATTCTTGTTCCTGAACGGCTTTCATGCCTGGCCACAGAACAGTTTTTAAGTCATTGATAATTACAGTAGAAGACTAATCCCCAAAGACTTCTACCACTGACTTCTGTAAAAGAAAGATTTTACACTGGGTGTTGCTAAGGGCACATATTTTCCCCAGAGGCTTTGGACTTGGACACAGATCCGCCAGTTATGCTTGTTGTCTGCATTCAGAGTAGAAGTGGACCAGGCACTCAAACAGCATCAGCCCCTGATCTGGCCTTTCTCACTTCCACAGCAGCCACTAAGAGCAGCCAGAGTTGAAATGGCAGCACCCCCAACCTGCAGCCCTCATAGCACTACCCGGGGACTCCAGGCACGCTCCGGCTAGAGGAGCACCCCATCGCTCCGGGGCTGTCAGGGTGTGCTGGAGCAGTTGGGGCTGGCTGGTTGCAGCTTTCATTTTCGCTGGCCTCCACAGAAACTGAAGTGAGACAGGAAAGCTAAGGCAGAAGATGGAGAAAACAAAAAGACGGAGATGATCTGGAAACCACAAACTGAGGAAAAGAAGGGCAGGAACAAGACAAAAATGCAGCAAGAAGAGGAAAGTGAAGTTATAGCAAAGGAACGGGAGTAATAAACCCTGTGATACAAACAGAAGTGGTTTAAGGTTTGTATGCATAGTGGCTGGGCTCTTGCCCATCGTATTTAACTTCACAAACTAACTGAGCCATTATGCACCGAACGATCGTTAATGCAGCAGATGAAGCCAGACATACGTAGGAGTGTGTTAATATAAGGCCTGATGTAAAAAACACCTGCTAGTTTGGCAGGGTGTCTCAGGAAAGATACATGTGGCTCATGTGATTGTGCAGTATTTACAAAGGTATCGTTGCTTTCTCATCGCACCATGTGTAATTCCCATTTGCCTTAACGGGCGCTTCACACAGTGACGGTATAGCAGAGATGCCGGACTGAAGTTAAATGGAGCAGGTCCCATTTACACTAGCGGAGAAGCTGACGTCTTAAATGTTCTTCTTCTTTTTTTTTTCCTTTTTTTCCATCTGAAGTATCTAGGACATGGAGAGGAATTCTCTCTCTACAATACCTAGGCTCCAAGGCTGCCTTGTTTACAATGGCTTAAGCTTTTATAAGCCTGAAGGAATTGCACTGATGCCATGAAGTTACATGGGGAAGAGGCACTTTTGGAAGATTCTAACAATGTGGCCCGCTTTGCCCTAATCCCCGATGCCGCGCTACTGAAACAGACGTGTGTCGTTACTGAAGTCTTAAGAGGGGAGGACACGCTCTCCTGGTATAAGATGCTCTTACAAACCAAAGACCCGGCTGGTACCAGGAAATTTGGCTGCAGTTCGGGGCCAGGCTTTTTCCAGGAGCATCCCAGGGATGGAAGGCTCTGACTCACATGCGGAGAGCTAACAGCTGCAGTGGTTTAAGATGTTACCCCACAGCTGTCTGTCCAGGCTCTCTGTGGGAGGCTGCCCGCGAGCAGAGGCGACCGGACGGGACAGATGCCTGGGCCTCAGCTGTCCGGGCTCAGGGCCCGGGGGATGCATGCAGCGGGCAGATGGAGAACCGGAGCGGCTGCAGCGTGGGCACCGACGCCTCCGCCGTGAACCAGGGAGGCACTTCTGGCACAGGGGCAAAGCATGACGGAGGGAACACCATGGGCTCTCCCAGCAAAACTAATGAGAGCTCATTTGCTAGGACCCTCAGCAAACAGGTTTCTTCTCTGCTTCCCCATTACTCCATAGGATTTCTTTCCCAGGGTTTGCTCACTTTTGCCTCTCTCCCTGACCAGCTGCCCTTACTGGAGCTCCGCATCTCCCACTTTGCACCTCTCGGCAAGGTGCATGCACAGAAGGCCTCCAGCACGGGTAGCCATGCCACGGGAGCAGGCGGTGAGCAGCCAGAGCTACAGCCAGCCCTAGCTGTTAGCCGAGACACAAAGCAGGGGTGCAGAGAAAGCTGTTCTTTTATGCCCTGTCTCTTGCTTTTCTTCTTGGCATTTTAAACCTTTTCTGCTCACCTTTCTGTTTTTAGATTTTTTTTCTAGCCCAAAATAACTGCAGCAACACAACCCACTGCCATGCATTTTGTTCTCAGTCTTGCAGTCGCCACTTTATTTTGCCTTTTCCCAGTTTCATGAAAGAACGCAGTCGCATGAATAACAGGATTATTTATCATCCTCTCCCTCCCCTTCCAGGATGACTTGCTGTTTATGGAAAGCACTCGAGTGCAGGAGAGATCGTGCTACAGTTAAACAGACAATGCTTAAAGGGCCATTGCCTGTGCTCTGGTTTACCATTGTATTCCTCGCTGATTTCCAAGAAAGAAGGAGTTCTGTATCCAGGCTGATGGGTACAGCATCACAAATCACTGCTGAAAGGTAAACAAATGCTATGTTCAATAGGATGGAGAAGGTGGTTCTGCACTTCACTTTTTGCAAGAACCAAGAAATTCCCTTCTGGTGTTAATGTGGGTACGTGTCCCCTTTGTAGCCTGGCAGCATATCACGGGTAAGAACATGCTCCTAGTGAGCACGCAATGGTAGCTAGCAGGTGACAGACCGAGCTAAGACGCCTACATGTGACACAGCCAAGTGATGTGACCGCTGCGTGCTTCTAGGAGGTCTGTTGGACCTGGAACGTAGCAGGACAATGCTAAAACCTGTCCTGAGGTGGTGGGTGGCTGAGAAAAAAGAGCTTTGGAAACGGTTGCTCCCAGCTTCTCATCTGCAACTTGGCCACAGTTACATGGCAGGTTCACTACATAGCTTCACTATGTCCTCTCTGCATTTCTGATTACTGATGTGCCTTGTGGTTATAGAGGATCTTTGTCAGCTTTTAGTAAGAAATCGCGTAAGTACAAAGCATTGAGAATCAGCAGCTGGAAAGCACTGAACTCCCTGGGAATTTCTGCTGAGGAACAGACGACACAACATAGGTTGCCTGCTCTCGTCTGGCCACCACCATTAGTGGGTCTGTGTATAACAGCGTGCCTCGAAAGGATGGAATCGCTCAGAGGGGATTAGCTTTGGGGGACTTTGGTAAGGTGGGCTCCGTGAAGCCCTCTGGAGAGATACTGCACTGCACTGAGGCCTTCATGCATGGCCCTTTGAACTACGCACAACCACTGAGGCCGTGTGAGGACCAGGCTGCTCTATTCCTAGGTGTAAGAAAATGAAAAGAAAAATGTACAGAACTCTGCACTGGACCTTCTGTTAAAAAAATAAAGAAAAAAAAAAAAAAAGGCAAATCAGTCCTTCTGTTTGCTTTTCTCCTTCCCTGTATTAACTGGGTTTCTGTGACAAAAAGGGTCAGAAATTCAATTAGGAAACTTCACAGCCATTACAAATATCTGCAGTTTGAAATAAATTAGCGATTCCACTACATCAGCCTTCACATCTCCTTTGTCCTTCGGGTACTGCTGGATCCTGCAGTCTCTGGTGTGTGCAGAGCTGAAAATGTGTGTATGTTTCTCCTGAGTTTTTATTGTAAGGGAGGGAATCTCACAGGACAAATGTGTAATGTTGTAGGAGCAACAAGGTTGCATGGATACAAGAACACAAACTTGCACTTGGAGAATACGAGTTCTTCAGAAGAACAACTATCTCACTGCGTTTGGATGGAGCTTAATAAAATGGACTGCTCCAAGCTAGGCCTCTACAGGCTTCCAAGCTACAAACAATGAGGAATAATATCACAATTTTATGGTACTTAGCATGGCTGAGTTACATCCTGGATGGTCTCCACAGAATCACTGCGACTGGCTTTGATTTGAGTCAGAGGAGAAGAGCTTTACACCCACGTTGCTGAGGAGACGTGAGCACGCCACGCACAGGACCCCGGCGGCCGAGCCCTGGGCGTACTGCTTGCATTTACAACGTACACCAGTATGCCTTAAGTGGGCTGGTACTTTTACAGTTACTCAGCTGGATGAACTAAATATTACTAACAAAACACAGCCCATTTTTAATAGCTTTATCCACCAGGCAGAGGATATCCCGTGCTCACAGCAGCTCCATTGTCCCACAGGAGTGGAGAGCAGGGAGCAACTTCATATACCCACTAAAATAGCGGCCTGTGCTGGTATGCAAGTGCCCTAGTTTGATGCCTAAACATGGTATCTTGCTACCCAGGCTGGCAGGGCTGCCAGTTCGTACTCCAGCCCTGAAGGTGAACTGTGTGTCACTCAGCAGTGGCTCCTGCAGCGGGGAAGGTCAAACAGCCCCTCGCTTTCAGTTGTGCTGCTGAACCTCCTGGGTAAGACGCAGCGGGGCAGGGGGGAGAGAAGAGCACCTTAACAAGAGTGTTACTAACTGTCTTTCTTTGCTATTAAACCAAACCATTTCTCCAGGGAGAGGTGGGTCTAACCCCCACTGGGGTCAAAGGGGCAGTTTTGGGCGGAGGATCATCGCTGGTGGGACCCTGTCCCAGTCATAGGAGGGCAAAGATTCTCCAGAAATACTGTGGCTTTAAGCGTCAACCCGCGTAGGTGGCGCAGGCCACGGCTACCCTCTGCGTTCAGGGGCAGGGACATCACAAAACTTTTCTGAGCCCCTTCTGCTCACTCTGCTTGTAGCAGATTTGCATCTTATGACTATTTAAGAAAATTATCAACCGTGAAAGCATCTGGAAAGCTCCACCAGCAACAGTGTCAAAGAAAACAAAGCTCAGCCAGAAGGATGGAGCCAGTGCAAGGATCCAAAAGGAAGAGCTGGAAAAGGAGGAAATAATGTTTGTAGGTGTACCAGCTGGAATAATAACTGCCGTGCTTATTCTCCTCGCAGCTTTCCTTGTTGCTCTTTTTGGGCCAGGTTTCAGGAAAGGGAGCTGTTTGCCTGCCATCAGCGCTTTCTGCATTTGCAATCCACTGCCTGTACTCCACCTGCACCTGCACCAGCTGTGTGCCTGTATCTGCAGGCAGGCAGCAACCGCGCAGCGAGGGGCAAGATGACCTTCCCCCACCATGGGCACCTGCCCCTCTGAAACTACAGGACAAAGAAAAGTTCAAAACCAGAGAGAAACCACCCAAAGTGGGTGAGCTTCCTGTCTAGCTTTCTGCATTTTATGTTCTGACTTTTTATCCTTCGTATTACACTGTGCGGCACTGGCACTGCATGGCGCGGGTTTAAATCACTGAGAGTGTTTCTTTCGGTCCCTTTCTGCAGCCCGGACTCTCGGCTCTTGGTCCCGTTTCATTGCGGTGGCAGGAGGCGTCCCGCAGGGCATACCGAACCACTCTGGCCAGCCCCAAACAGCCACTACAATAAAAGCAGGCCACCTTTCCAAAAAGAACCTTACCCAAACTCATTCTGTTTTATTAATTTTAACGTGATTATCAATGAAGTGAAATCCCCACTAAAATCAAGCCTGAAAAAGACTCAGACAAGTTTCCCAAGACTCCTTCAGCAGGAATGTGATTGCAATGAAATGATTCCTCTTGCAACTGTAAGGCTTGTCAGAAGCTGCAAGCAAGCATCAACATTTCAGCCTGACCTCTGAAATAGTTGCCAGGGGTTGCAGGTACCATTTTGAAGCCAGCCCAGTGCCCTGGCTGGCTTCAGCCCCCTCCAGAGCACAGCAGCGCCTGCCTTGCTGCCCGGCCCCGGCCCGCGCTTCTCCCAGCGACCTTCCTGCGGCCCCGCTGCTCTCACGCATCGCAGCCCCGGCACGCTTCTCTGAAACATGAGTTGGTCCCGCTACGTGGCTTGACCTGTATTTATAACGGAGCCAGCAGAGATTTAAATGAGCTTTGTAGCCGGTGCTGGAAGCCTGATTTGGGGCACCCTGGCTTCGCGCGTCACCGCCGGCAGAAAGCACCGGCGCCACCGAAGTAGTTCCATCTTGTGTCGAGGAGCTTCTGCATCCCTTCCCCCATGCCAAGTGCTGTGCAAACCCTGGAAATCCTCCCTCTCAACACACTGTCATAGTATAATTCTATTATAATTCCTGACATTTGAGGGACTTCTAACAGTACGTGCTTTAAATTAGACACGCAGTATCTTGCTCGTTGACTCTCAGGTAAAGAAAAAAGTGCAAACCCTAATTTTCTGGTGCTCTGCTCTTTGTACTGATTTTCTTTTAAACTACAAATACAAATACCATCCTGCCACTGTCCACATGTGTGGTTTGTAGGTGTTACATAAAAGATGGTATTTCGTGTTTGGTGCACGTGTTTAATAGACCTGCCGGCTGGAGGAAGGTGCCACGCCGAGGCGAGGATGCGCTCGTGTGATGGCTTTCACGCAGACGTATCTTTGCATGCTTGTGAGGACTGGCACCGCACAAATGCATTTCCAGATCAAACAATAGATGAGAAAATGTGTTTCGTAACAGACAGACAACCCAATATAAAGTTGGTTGCAGAATCTGCGTGAGTTTTATTTAAGTTCCCGGGTCTTTGGTCTCTTCTGGGATCTTACATATTTTGCATTATTATCAAATATTTGCAATGATTCATATAAGCAGTTTAATGTTAAAAGCTACTCCAAGTGTAACTCGACCCAGAGGAAAGATGCTTATCTGAGGTCCACAATGACAGATTTTAAACGGATGCTGATGCGTTATGTTTCCCATAAAATGAGGGAAATATAAGAAAAATCAAAACTGCATAGATTTTTTTTAACCAATAGATAGACCAGGAGTTATCTCTATGTTGGCTCTCGCAGTGCAGCACCACTTGAAAGAACTACAAATACCCAGCACTTCTGATCCCAGGCGTGCTGGCCAAGGAAGGAAGGAAGGAGAGGAGTAAATGCTCGGCGAGCCGGTACTGTCAGAATCTGTTTCGTTATCATTTTTTTTTTATTACTATGACAACACAGACCGCAGGAATTGTTTCTTTAACCCCAGCAAATGATAAGTGCAGATGAGACTTTTTTTTTTTTTAACTCATCACTTTTTACTTCTGCAATGTCAACCCACACGTAAGAAAGTGACGGCAACCACCAGAGCGACCTGCCCTGGTCTGCCTGCGGCTTGCCCC
The DNA here is from genome assembly GCF_963921805.1 of Phalacrocorax carbo. NCBI lineage: Eukaryota > Metazoa > Chordata > Aves > Suliformes > Phalacrocoracidae > Phalacrocorax > Phalacrocorax carbo. The sequence goes on from NC_087522.1 coordinate 7,308,190, forward strand.
GCTGCGTGCCCACACAGCCCGAGCGATGCGTCTGCTGCAGTGAGGCACTCGGACCAGGTTTGTTTTTTTTTTAATATCAGGAGGAATTTGAGAATGGCTCCACACTGGCTCAGCATTTTCTGTCTGTAAAAAAAAAAAAAAAAAGGCATTCTCCTTTTTAAAGTGCTTCCAAATCTTTTACATCTCTTTTCCTTTTCTCTCTTTTCAACCCCCACTTTTTTTTTTTTTTTCTCTTTTCCCCCTTGTGGTCCTGGAGACCACCCTGTAAGTCTACATGACATCATGAGAGAGAATTAAACGTACTTGAAAGGCCACTTCTGTTTTGGTGGGAACTTCTATGCAATTGCAAAGTGCCCATTAAAGCACAGGTTGTTTCCTAGAAGCATGTCCAAGCCAGTAGCGTGCAAACCCCTTCAGGGCTTCTAGAAAGCATTTGCTTTTGAAATGCTGAAGGAAATTCAGAGATGAAAGGATAAGTCTCCCTGGCTGTGCATTTACAGTCTATTGTCTTCCATGAAGGATAGTATCACTCCTCAGTTGTGTTATTGCAGTTAATCCACTTAAATGCTATTGGATTTTCAGATGAGCTGAATTCTTTGCATCTGCTATTAAGATGCTTTGTTTAGATGAGAAAGGGCTGTTATTTAAATCACAATGAGTTCAGGGAGATGTCAGGGTGCAGCAGGCACCTTGTGCCAATCCGCGCCGGGGAAAAGGGGGGCATTTTCTCTCCGGGGCGGCGGGGCGGGAGGATGCGAAGGGGAAGCGAGCTGCCACCGCCCGGCCCCGGCCCCGCCGCTCGGCGGGCTGCCGGCGCGGGGGGCCGGGACCGGCTGCGACGGAGCCCCGGGGCGCCGCGTCCCCGCGGCCGCGGCGGGGAGCCCCGCACCCGCGGATGCCGCAGCCGGGTGCCGCAGGGCGGAGGGTGCCGCTGCCCCCCTCCCCTTCCCCCGGACTGCTTTGTTTATTTTTGGGGGGTGCTTTTGTATTTGTAAGGGGGAGGGGGGCTTTCCTCCTTCGCAAGGAAGGCTGCGCTGCCACAGCAGCGGAGGAGCCACGTTAAGAAAACCAAACCCCACAACATCGCCACCCTGCCCCTCCTTCTGCAAAAGGCGACCCCCCCCCCCCGCAAAAATACACCCCAGCGATTAAACACACACACACACACCCCCCCCCCACCCTGCGCGGTCATGGCGATCTCCTCCGCCTTACATAAAAGGCAGGGGCACAAGGTGGCTCCGGGCGGCCGCCCGGCGGCTGTGGCGCAGCAGCTCCCAGCCCTCCCCGCCCCGGTGCCGCAGAGGGCCGGGGTGCCCGGCCGGCCGCCCCCTCCCCGGCCCCCTCCGCCGGGGCCCCCCCCTTTCTTTTTTCCCTTCCTCCCCCCCCCCCCCCCCCATGTGGGCAGAGCCCCTCCGGCCCTGCGAGCAGGGGCTGCAGCTGGCGGCGGCCCCCACTACTTGTTGTTTGTGGGGTTGGTGCCGGGAGTACCGGGAGGAGGGGCGGGGGAGGCGCATGGCAGGGAGGGGAGCGGTATATGCTGCTCCTCGCCGGAGCCACGCTCCAGACAGGCCGCCGCTCCGGAGCGAGCCCGGGAGCCCGCCCGCGCCGGGACTTGCAGTTCGTCTCCGATCCCCTGGGGATTTAAACCTTCTTGCATATATATATATCTATATATATAATTTTTTTTCCATCCTTCTTTTTCTCCCGTGCAAAGTGGAGAAGGAACTGCACCAAGGCGGCCCGCGAGATCTTGCAATATTGCTCCGATTTACCACTGCTATTATTCGTAATTAATTATTATTTTTAACCTCACCCCAGCCGGGGAGGGAAAGCGGGACCATTCCCAGCAAGAGAACCATTTCGATCCGTATCAATAAAGATATTTTTTTTTTTAAATTCTCCCCCCTCCCCCTTTTTGAGAAGGGGGGAGAGGGTGGGGGGCGCGCAGAGCGGGGCGCGCAGCCGGCGAGCCGAGCGCTGCCCCCGGTCCCGGGGAGGCGGGCCCCAGCGCCGCCCGCCGCCGGGGGGGGCCAGCCGCCCCAGACAGGTGATGGGCGTTTCGGCTGCGCTCCGGATCGACTCCTTGGGTTTCACTTTGGTCTGATCTAAGCAAATATGCAGAAGTACCGGCTGGTCTAGTCCTAAGAGCCAAGAGGAGCGAGCGAGAGGAGCAGAGGAGAGCGGCCACGCTCCCGTAGCGAGGGGAACGTACAAACAGCCGTAATTAAGCCACCGCCGCCCCGAGGCAGCCCCGGCCCGCCCTGGATGCGGAGGACCCCCGCGCCGCCCCGCCGCCTTTCCCCTGAGGGATGGTACTGAATTTCTGCGCGGCAGGAGCCGGCCTGCAGCTCCCCTCCATCGGCGTCGCCTTCCCTCCGTGTCTAAAGTGCACTAGACCGCGATGAGGACCTGGGCTTGCGTTTTGCTGATAGGTTTTGGCTACCTGTCCTTTACCGTCTCCGAGGTAGGTGAGAGCGGCTCTCCGCGTTCTCGGGCCCCGGGGGGCGCGGCGGGCGGGGGTCGGGGGTCGGGGCGAGCCGGGGCGGGCGGGGGGGGGGGCCGGGCTGCCCACCTGGGCTCGGCGGGCATCTCCGCGCCCCGGCCCCGGCGGCAGCGCTCGCCCTGCGCGGCCCCTCCGCGGCGCGGCGGGGAGCGAGTTGCCATTTCACGCATGCCAGGGGCGAGGGGGAATGACCGTGCATTCCGCTCCGGGGCTGCTGGCTGCCCTTAGAAATTATATGTATATAAAATACATATATTTTTATATATATATATGTATCCACGCCCCGCGGGTGCCCGCGGGCTGCGGCTGTTCGCAAGCAGAGCGGGGCGCGGAGCCGCCTGGCAGCGGCCGCCCCCGCGGCGCACGGCGCTGCACACCGCCGACCGCCGGCACCGTTAGTGCCGCGGGCTGAAGTTGGTTTAATAACCGGCTCCGGCCCCCAAAACGCCCCTCCCCGGGCTTTGGAGATCACCCGGATCGCGGCACCAAGGGTCGGGCTCCAGCCCGCCCGCACAGGGCTGCGGAGCGGGGCGCGGAGCCGCCTCCCGGGGCGGCTACAGGTGGCCCCGCTCGGGGCGAGCGCGGTGCTCGGCGCTGCACGGAGCCGCTTAACTTTTCCCGGGACCGGCTCTGCTGGGCACTGGGAGCCGCGACGTGGGCGCCGGTAGGATGGCGGTGGCCCCGTGGGGTCCTCCCCGGAGCGGGGGAACCCGGCGCCCGCGGGGGGCTTCACGCCCGCTTGGGCAAACTTCATCAGCCGGCTGCCCCGGGTGGGTCTCCAGCCGTCGAGCGGGGCTCGGGGAGAGGAGGCGCAGCTCTGCCGGGCACAGGCTCCGCCGGGCCGGGGGCCGAGGGGGGGGCTGTCCGGCCGGGGACCCCCGGCGCAGGCGGGCTGGCGGCGCGCAGCCCCCGCGGGGGCGCAGGCGGGGGCGGCGGGGCCCGCGCCGGCTCCCGGTGGAGCGGGGAGGGGGGGGCGCGTGTGAATTTTTCCCTCGCTTCGTCCAGCCACGTCCAGCAAACACCCTGCCCCCTCCATAAACCCCCAAATCCCCAAGCCCCCAGCCCCGAAGCACTCAGTCCCCGGGGCTGCGGGGGCTGCGCGGTGACCCGCCGTGTGTGTGTGTCTTTGAAGGAGGCCGAGATCCCGCAGGAGCTCATCGAGCGGCTGGCGCACAGCGAGATCCACAGCATCCGCGACTTGCAGCGCCTCCTGGAGCTTGACTCCGTAGGTAAATTAGTCCCGTCCTCCTTCCTTCCGCGCCGTCGGCCGCCGCCGCCCCGGGGGGAGGCTCCGGGGGCGGCCGCGGCGCAGCGCCCCGCACGCCCCGCACGCCTCCCGCACGCCTCCCGCCTGCCTCGCCCCGGGGACCGGCCCCGCGCAGGGACCCGGCCCCAAAAGCCGGGCTGCGCAGGGCAGAGCAGCTTTATTTCAAAGGGAGGCGGCGGCCAAGAGGCCGAACGGGAATGAAAACTTTGGGGGGGGGGGCTCAGGGTGGAGAGGGACCGAGCCACCCTCGGTGTTTTCAGACCTCTCCATCCCTCAGCGGAGAAGAATTTCCATAAGGTTTGTTGTTGGTCTTGCATTGCTCTGTTATCTTTAAACTACTGTCCTAGAGGTATTTAAAATATTTGAAACAATATTTATGAATGAAGTAATGTCTCTTCAAGTGCTGGGCTTTAATAAAAGGAAAATAAACCGTCCGCACTGATTTTAAACAGGAACCTGCATATGAAGCTTACCCTTAAAAATACACTTTTTTTCCAAGAGAAAACAGTGCAGGGTTATTTTCTGCATCATTAGGCATGCAAATGGGTGTAGTGAGAACGTGCAGTTCAAACAGATCGTTGCAGCAGTAAATCAGATCTGGAAGCACTGTATTACTGGGTCTCTTATCGTTTGGTTTCACTTGATGCACTTTGTTCCTGGCGATCTCTTCCCTTCGCTGAGAGAGAATAAACCCGGCACCTTTGATGTGCCCAAGGGAAACCTGCATCTTTCTGAGGAACAAAATGGAGAAAAATGAATGAGTTCTTGCTTGCGTTGGTACTGGGCCATCTCCTTTTAAACCATATGCTGTGTATTTTGTAGAGCCTGTGCCAGGTTCAGCCACCTTCATTCAGCGTGGCAGGATCCTTCTAGAGTTTAGCTCGCTGCTATTTGTACCGCACGGTATTAATGAGCAGGAATGCGCTAGCAACTAGTATTTCGCAGACATAGCTTTCAATTTTCATGTGGTTAGGGAGCAAACAGTTTCCCATTACACTGAAAAGGGGACTATTTCTCTCTTGCACAACACTTTACCATAGAGGCTAATTACTAATTACCAGATTCATTGGCATCGGTTTAATATTTTTGGAGAGCAGTGCTTCATCATTATTGCTTATCGCTGCAATGAAAGATGATGCTTTCACAACAGGGAAGGGGTATGCAATACATGTTTCCCCACTGAAGACTGTTTTGGACCAGACAAGTGCACTACTGCTAAAATCTTTTTCCCAGTGAACTCGGTGGAAGGCTTGGCTGCTGTTGCAGAAGGGCTGGATCTGAGCGCTAGCATTTTAAAATACTGCATGGTTCTTCTGCGTTCGAGTCAGTATTCTGTAGCTACCAGAATACAGGATTTTTGTTTTTTTTTTTTCAAATACCCCAGTGTAACAAGCACATGCTTCATTTTTAAATACCACTTACAAGGGGAGCAAAAGTTCACATGGCTCCATTGCAAGAGAATCAAGCAGAGAAGTGGAGCAACGGCAGGAGCTGAATAAATTAGTAGATGTAACAGAGGATAGAAATTTACTTCAGAAAATAATTATTTAACTCGTGGCAAATATTAACCCGAGTGTGCATGATGAAAAATTGAGGAGGTCAGCCACAAGTTTGCCATTTCATTTTGCTGTCTTCGTGCAATTTGTCAGTTTAGAAACCATTGGAGAAACAAGGCACATCATAAATATTTTACTATTTCAACATGAAACAGTGATGCCTTAAGACATGAACTCAAACAACATTAAAAAATAAGACCAAAATACTCAGCCTTTCACCCTGTTCTTGCTTGCGTGCTCCTTTTCTGAGCTACTCAGGCAGGGTTGGATCCTTGTAGCGAGTAATCGGTCTTTACTACCCGCATTTACATCTGCTGGGCACAGTCCTGCAGCCTTTACTGTCATGAGTAATTCCTATTAAGGGTTTGTCAGAGTGACTAATCGAACGTGGAAATTACCATGTTTTCTTCAGTAAACAGGATCGGGCCTGTTTACTATATTTAGTATTGGCTTGGATTAGCAAATCAAATGTTTTCTAGTTGTCACTGAAAGGTGATATTTCTGAAATGTGTGAAATGTGTTTCCTTGGGGCTGTAATTGCATTTAGGGAAGGGCTAGTTCAGCCAGGGCTTATACAGTAGATGTATTTCTGTTTTATAGCATATACTGATTTAAACTGAGGCCCAGAATAAAAGCACTCCAGTGATTATTTTCTCCCTCATTTTAGTGCATGGTATTGCCAGTCCCTCTGCATGTGAGTAGCCCTGTTTAAACTCAGTGGGTGGACTTGAGAATTAAGAATGATCTTGTTGGGGAAGAGTTTGCAGGATCAGGCATGCATGCAGAAAATGTCTGAGATCCCTGAGTAACAAGGCAGAATCTGTGGAAAACGAAGGGAGAACAGTCATTTTCTCTCCTGCAATGCAAAGCATATATTTTTAATTGGAAAAATAAGTTTTGTAAGTCAGAGTGGGCAGGTTTTTCTTCTATTCTGACAGATTTGGTCTCTATATTGTAGCGCAGCGATGACTGATAACCCCCTTCATAAAATTAGAAACCACACCCCCAGACCATCTGGCATATTACTTAAAGAAAAACACTACCCAACATGGAGTGGTATTATCATTGTATTCAAAAAAGAGAATCCAGGCCAATTTGTCAGGGCCCAGTGCTGCATGTCCGATACAAAGAGAAAGCCCTGTAAAGGCGACAGGGAAATTCTCTGTTTATATCAGAAAACAGGGTCTTATATTAATTTGCTGTGGCTGGGATCCTTAGTCAGCGACGGAGTTTCCTTGGCGTGACGGAGAGCAGAGTCTGACCCTATTTGAAACAGAAAGCATGCGTGATCCCAGGAAGTAGGCAGCTGTAGCGTGCAGAGTACAGTTTTACTACTAACAGACTAAATCACCGAAACGGGGGCATTTCCTATATTCCGCCTGTGAAGTTCTCTTTGGCTTAGCAGCGTGGTTTTTCTCCTCGCGCTTCACCTCTCCCATCTGTCCTGTGGGAGGTAGAGTTCATTTCATCACCTATTATGTTTGCCTCCTGCTGGGAACAGATTTTCCCCCAGCCATCTCCCTGCGTGGGGAAATGCAGGGCTGAGTGTGCTTCTTTGCATGGTTTAAGGGCATCAACCACAGGGTCACTTTAGGCCATGCGAATTTAACGGCCTGTGATTAAGAACTAGCAGAGCAGCTTTTGTTAAGTGGAGAAACGTTCTAAATTAACAGTATACTGTCATGGGGAAGCGTGAAGATTGCTGCAGAGCTCAGTCTATTGAAAAATCTTCTGTTGACTTTGTGGCTTTTGGTGTGGCCCTCGAAGGATGTTACAATGCCACGAAGGATGTTCCAGTGCCACGTGTCCTGTGTTTTCCCTGGGACAGACAGAGGCAATACTCCTCCTCCTTTACAGCTGGTTGATCGCACCTAGGTAAAGGGAAAAAACCTAAACAAAACAGGATCTTGCAGGCTGCTACTTATATTTCCTTTAATAGATCAAAGTTGAAAACTTAATGACATCTATCTCTGCAGTTGGATGTCAGAAGGGCATACTTTGCATCAGCCAGAAAGAAGATCAAACAAACAGATTGACGTTGCCTTGGGCTTTCTGGCTCTAGGACCGATTTGTAAGACAGACCATTTCAGTTTATTGTACCTTACGCTGAATTCCTGAAAAAAAAGATAATGAGAATTTCCTCAGCTGCTGCTGTTGGTACTAGAAGGCTTGGACCTGTACTTTTTGGATGCACATCAAAGGGACATCTAGAAGGGTTTGTGCTAAGACTGCATACAGCGGAGATTGTACCTAAACTGTTTGGGAGGGAGATGGCAATGCGAAAGTACAAATTGATAAATATAAAAGAACAGTAGTCTTAGGATACTTTCCACATGCTTATTTAGGGAGAAGAGTAATCCCATATTGGCAGAATGTGACAGGAACTCTGTGATTTATCCTCCGTGACCCAGTGGAAAATTGCCAGTTTGACAAAAAAGAACAATTTCAGCTACACTAATGGATTGACCAAGGCTAATTGCAAGAGTTTTTCTACCCATCATTGATACGTTGTCAGTACATAAAAGATTACAGAGAAATTTCTTGATCAGCTGCCATGAAAACATTTTTTTATTATTAAAACGTTAAAAAGAGAGCTGCATTAATCTGGCTCCGTGCAGCATCCTCCATCTTCGCTTAGTGACAAGCAATGTTCAATTTCTAAACTAAGAACCACCGTTTCTAAGCTTTCTGCTCTAAGCCTCATTTTGTGAGGCTCTAAGCACCCATAAACTCCCATTTCCTTTGCTAAGATCTGAAACACCGTATCCTGCAGCTTCATGCTCCTAAGTCAGTACATCGGGGGGAAAATTGATGCAAATTCTGACGTGATTCGTTTGGGAATCCTTTTGCCAGATTGTAAATTAGGTATCAGGCTTCTTTAAAGGCAAACTAGAGAGCGCTATTTGTAATTACCACAGCATCATTGTTTTAATGAAGTACAAGAAAGTCTTGCGGCCACACATCCAGAGCCAAGTGGGGGTTCCAAAGCTTTCTGATTTTTCAGTCCTGCTCAGGCAGGGCTCCTGTTGACTTAAAGATTGCTTGAAGTGCAGTGATTTTCCCATTGACTTCACTGGGAAATGGAGTTCCTTCCAAATGCCTGTGGGGATCAGGGGGACACCAAGTGCCCTTAGCATCATAGTGTCTTCTGGCACCAGCCATGTGCTCTGTAATTCTCTTTATTAAAAGGAAAAAAACACATCGATGCTGTGTCGATAGAAATAATACAATTTGTGTTGCATAATGCATTGAGGTTTGACTGGAACTGGTTTTGCAGTCTGCTCTGCTAGCTGTGTAGTTCTCTTTTTTTAACCCCCACAGCGAGACATGAACTTAAGAAATGATATACATGCCTAAGATATGTAGTGAGACAGTGAGATGCAGTATGAGCCAGAGGCCTTCTTCACCTTAGAAATCATCTTATAAGCAACACATGCTCCTCGACATGTCATTTTGCTTTATAAACATGATGATAGAATATGGCTAATTGCAGCTGAGTTGAGCAGTTATATATAAGCACATGGCTTAACATATTGGTTAGCTGATCATACTATTCCTTAAGTCTTACCAGTTTCTTTAAACAAGACAGCAAGAAATCAGTCATGTTAGAAGGGAGCTATGCCAGCGCGTTGAATGTGGGATTAGGACCTGTGGCTCAGGCCTGCCGTACAGCTGGCATCATCCATGGTTTCTCTTTTCAGCAAGATGTCTGTGCCCACCAAGCACTTTGGATTAGAGGCATTAGTTTCGTGTTTAATCTTTTTAAACACTGTTTGCACGCGGACAGAGATGCTTCTTGCTCTGAGCCTAGCTTGGATCTTACACCGAGCAGAATTCATGCTGCTTGCTTTTGAGTATCACTTCGTTGCCTCAAACTGAGGGAGAGGTTGTGACAACTCGAAGCTGCCAGAAAGGAGATCAGTATTAAGGTGTTGGCTGGCTGAGCGTTAGGAAGTGGATGAGGGCTAGAGGAATATCAGAACGGACCCTCAATTTGCATAACACCATTTGGGGTCAGTTGGATGGCCTGGTGCCATTGCAATGGGATACAGGAGGCCTGGCTCTGCTTCCCAGCTCAGTCGCAAACTTCCTGTGGGGTGTCATTGCCTCAAGGCAAGCGTTTTACTTACCTCACTGGTGAGTTTTCTGGAGTATGGGGTACAATAAAAGCAGAAATGAAATCTATTGGTTATTGCTGTGTTACATTACAGGACTGGATCCACAAATAAGGGTCGCTCTCCGCTAATTGGGTTCCAAAATGTCCCATTGAAATGAATGGGCTACAAGCACTCTACATAGGAAGTAGGAGCCCACTTATTTGGATAAATTGAGAGTCTCGATTTCACTCTGACTTATTTCAGACAAGGATCTGTTCAGCTGATTAGGAGAATAGACGGGACCAGTGGGTGATCCTGGCACTACCTCTTGGACCTCCCATTCCATCTTCTCTTAGCTACCTGCGATAGTATTTTCCAAGGAGTGAAGACAGACTTCGAGGCACAGAGCTTTCTAGCTCTTTAAGGTGCTGAAGATACCATTGTCTTCATGTCTCAGCAGGCTCTGCAGGTGATTTCACCAGCTGCACGCTTTTTAGGGCAGGACTTCTTGGAGGGAGGAGAAAAGGAGTTGGTTTGTAGAGACCCTTATGATGTGCATTACTGATAATGCCGAGAATAAAACAAGTTCCAGAGTCACAGTCAACTGTGGATGCAAAATGAACTGGAAGCAGGGAGTGTGACAGTGCAGAAGGCAGAGGAATGCAGGATGTTGGTAGCACGTAGAGAGGGTAACTGAGCACTGTGTAATAACTATTTACATTTTTTAGTGTACATCACAGTTTTCTTTGGAGCCAGCAGTGAAACCTTGAAACTCCCCAGGGATGTTACAGAGGGCACTCCAAGCAGCAGGGTGCTAAAAATCTTAGTTTTGGTGTACTGGAATCTGTCCACAGTCCTCAGTCTGCTTACATCTTCCTGATCCCCTGTTTGCAGATCGTGCTTGTCGTTTTCAGAACCCCACTGCATGGGACACGACCTGGACTGCTTCACTTAACAAAACCAAATAGTTGGAGCAGTTATTTTGTTGTTTTTTTATGATAAATGAAATGCCAAGTTTTCCATCTTTGCTTTTTCTCATGGCCCTTTAACCCATGTGGTAGGCTTATTTAGGGAACAAGACAAGCCTGGATGCAGTCCCAGAGTTTGCAGTAGCTTCAGATGCCCCTCCAAAGGTTAGGATACTTCACAGGGGATTTGTTCTGCAACAGAGAGGCTAAAAGGAAACCCATGCTAGTTACTTTTTGCTTTTGATTCTGTCCTGGTGCTGCCCTGAAAACCAAACAAGAGAAAATTTACAGAGGCGGCATTGTTGCTGTTGGGTGTGTGATGCCATATTTTCTACCATAGCCTCATGCCAGAACTTAAAAAAACTTATTGTAAAAAGCATTTCACGGGAAATATTATTGTTCTTATTTCTACACCTTTCCAGTAAGAAAAGCTTTATTATGTTTTTCATATAAAAATACGACTGTTTTACTTTAGATATGGTTTTGTGTCACAGAGTGTGCACTGCTTCTGGGGGCTTTCAGTAAAATGGATATGAGAATCAAACTGTGCATGCTTATATATGACATTTAACGTCTGTGTCTTCCCTGCCTTATGGCCTTCCAGTTGCACTGACAGAAGTTACATTAGACTAATTGCAGCAGGATTTGGTCTCGTGCATACGTACAGCACAGATATATACGTATGGAACAGCACTGTAGCGACAATGATGTGAATAACATAGCTGAGGTTTAACATTTTCTTTCCTGTTTTAGGATATGATGATGTTTCAGAAACAAACCTGAGACCTTATAGCGTCCACTCTGCTAAACATGTGCGAGAGAATCGTCCTGTGCCCATTCGCAGAAAAAGAAGCATTGGTAAGAAACAAGCTATTTGTACTTAGGGAGTAGAAACAGAGGGGGTGCTTTTGGTCAGCCAAGCAGGACGTTTCACTGGAAAAATGTGACATGCACAAAGGAAAAAGGCCATTTCTAGTTTCTGCCTTTCTTTTTGCACAAAACAAGCCATTGCCTGAGAAGCTGTCTTCTGGAGGATGTCCATAGGAGACAGACAAGCACAAATTCTTTACATTCACTTTCTTGTTGCAGCATGTTAGAAAGCTAGACCTTGGTTAGAAAATGCTGTGATATTCAATGTATAATTCATAGTGTGGGGAACAACTACAGCAGTGTGCTTTAAAAAACATCAACAGTTGGTAGAGTTTTCAGTACAGAAGCTCCACAAAAGGAAACAGCTTGACTCTTTATTCAAAAGAAAAAACCAGTTTATCCAAAAATTTAAAAGCCATTGACTGAAACGCTGGGGCATTGATTTCCATCATTGCGTAGGGCACCAGGCAGCTTTACAGGGGATTTTTTTCTTATTAAACAATAATGATGGTGATCCAAGAAAGCCCAAATGTACATTTAAAGAGACGGTAATGAGTTTTAGAACAGGATCTGTATGCAATGTTTGTTCATCTGATTAGATCTGAGTGTTTTACCATTCCCTTTGACTGTGAAAAGGTCCATGTTCTTACCTATTACAGGTAATTCAAAGTCAATATATTTGTACTTTAAGCTACCGTGGTACGCAGTAGGTAGCACAGAATGCTGTCAGCATGGATTTGCGGAGTGAATTGGCAAGCGCGCTCGTCACATTGAATGCCTCTAGAGAACAGCGGTTCTGAAACAGTCTGCTACACTTGGCACCTTACTCTGCAAGGTGTTGAATGCCTCCCCATAAAAGTCAGTGGGAACTGGATATGCTCAATAACTTGTAGGAGTTGCCAGCTATCTTGCAGTATTGGATCTGTTAATTTTCTTGAGTTCATGGCATTGGGGACTGAGAAGAAGAATTTTCACTCTATTTAGCTGACTGAAATGCATCTCTTTCAAAACTAAGCCTAGATTTTCATGTTACAGGCACAGGCCAGGCCTGAACTTCTTGTACTTCAGAAGTAACTGAAGAAGTGCAGGCAGTATTCCAGTTCCCTGACACATCTAACCCGAAGCTATCACTGCTTCCACTGTAAGGCAAAAAAATCCAAGCTGCCGTCTGAGAACTTATCATCAAGCAAGTTGTCCCTGCAACTGCTAATATTTTCTGGACCATTTTGAATTGTCAGCTTGACTTCTTAGGCAGTCCTTAGGTTGAGAATGATACATGGTTTGGATTTTTCATGGGAATGTCCTGCAGCAGCACAGAGCTATTCTTTCCGATCCTCATGTGGCCAAAACGGTTGACTACAAACTCACCTCCCTGAGCCTGGCAGGATATTGGTTTAGCTGAAAATGACACTGCAGGTTCTTTGGTCATGCTACTCTTGTGGTTTCTTCTAATTAAAAAAATAACACATTAAATAAGACCCAGCATGCACAAAGCTTTGGTAGCTTCATTGAGAAAAAAAGACAGTTGCCCTTTGGGATGGCAGAGGGACAGACTCCCTGATGAGGGGATGTTAAGGTTTCGGAAGTGGAAACCCAAGACTCAGAAGTTTCAAGCTGGTGCAGGTTGTTTTCCAGCTCAGCCAGTTTGGGTGTGATATAAATATCCTCAGTGCAACTTCTGTGGTGGTATTTGCCAGGTGTCGCATGTTTGTGTGATAATTGCACATGTGTGCAGTGATAGCCCCAATATTGTGAAATACCAGCTGCTGTTACGCAGTGGCCATGAGGCCGTATTAGAGGATCATCTAATCTGGAGAAGGCCCTGGCTTGCTGTCACTTCTAAAGAGCCAGAATTGTCTTATCTAATGGTATGCTTTTTGAGCTATGTTGGGAGCCAGGCCGTTGTAAACCCTCATTTTAGGGCTGGGCTTTTGGGAGCGAGTCAGGCTTTTCTCCAGGCTAGCACCCGCAGTTTAGTGGTAGGCAAACAGTACTCAACACTGACCTGTCAGTAAGCAATGGGAACTGAGAACGTCATCTCAAACCGCCAGCTAAGGGTGCCGCAGATAAATCGATGGTGTAAAGTATCTGGGTGCTCTGAGGTGAGAGCAGCTGCTCACCTGGAGGTGTGAATTTCTTGTGTTCGCAGAGGAAGCCATCCCGGCTGTCTGCAAAACTCGGACGGTTATATATGAGATACCTCGGAGTCAGATTGATCCCACCTCTGCCAACTTCCTGATATGGCCACCCTGCGTGGAGGTGAAACGTTGCACTGGCTGTTGCAACACCAGCAGTGTGAAATGCCAGCCATCACGGATACATCATAGAAGTGTCAAGGTGAGCAAATGGTGGCTGCAGAGCCCTAAGAGGGTCCTCTCCGGTCTAACATCTCCAGGTATTCCTGTGGCTGTTCTGTATGACCTGGATCTTTATTATCCATCCTCGTAGCCGGGGGATCAGATACAATGCTCCACTCCATCTCGAGTGTATGTGATCGTTGGAAAATCTTGGGTTTGGATTTGATTTTCACAGGATTCCTTTTAGGTTTTTCTTCTTTTGTAATGAAAATAAAGTTGATTGTGTCTTTCCCATGATCTCGCACAGTACAAAGTTAAGAAGATAAAATGACTCAAGGGGCATTGGACTTAAAAAAATAAATAAATCATGGTATGGAATGCTGTTTTCTTAATTAAATATTATGCAGCCTAAATTGGGCTTTTATATTTGTCAACATAACACTTTTGATCTGAAAAAATGTGTTTCAAATTATCTTACCCCAGGGATGGAAGACTCAACGGCTTCATGCTGTATTTACTCATTAGACAAAATCCCTGTTGCAATTTTTCCAGTAAATATTATGTGAAATATTCGTATGCTCATTTGGCTTCACTGTGTTCTAATTTTTATCAGTTTTTTTACAAGTAATGTTGATTTACATCTGCATGTAGGGGATTAGACTTACACTTAGCATTTATGTTGTTAAGACTCTGAGTTCTTGTTGCCCTGAGTATTTTAAGAGCAGAATTTTAAAAAAAACCTAACACATTCTTGAACGTAAAATTGCCCAGCACAACATGCTGATCACTGTGCTTGCAATGGATTTCTTGTTGAGAAAGGTACTGTTAACCCACGTAGCGCTGTACATCCCAAACACAAAATAAGCTGGTTCATTGTTTTTCATGCACACAGGCACGCATCTGAGCAGGATTTCTTTTTCATTTCTGAACATCTGAAAAATCTTTTTGTACCCAAATAAGCTGGAGAAATACCTGAACAGATTTCCTCAGTCTTTCAAAAAATAGTTAGTGCTGCCCTTCCTTTGGGGGATACACTTTTCCGAAAACAGTTAAAAATTAGGAAGAAATTAGGAGCAATCATTATTTGAGGGCTGAGAACAAACCAGGGAAGTTGAAGCGCTACAATTCTAAGCCGTTCAGAGTAGAAGCTAAAGAGCAAAGTGCCTCAGGGTTATAATATCTAGTGCTATTGCCTTTGGGTTTGATGCTGCTTCCACTTAATATTGTGTGGCAATTAAAAACGTACAAAGCAGCTGGAGATGCCCAGCAAAGAGCTGAGCCACGTATTGTGAACTTGCTCTTGGTACTTGTGTGTGACATTGCAACCCCGTGCTTGTTTGCTACCCCTGCAGTGATGGGAAAGGTTATAGATATAGAGAGGGAGGTTTGGCTGTCAAAGTTCCCTGCTGCTGGAGACACCAGGGGTTCCCTAGAAGCTGCAAACTCCACTACTGGCAGCAGCTTTGCGGGATGTCATTCCTGCTTCCCCAGCACACCACCACGTTGAAGAATCTTAGTTTCTCATTCAGACCACTGATACGGTTTTAGTGCTTTTAGATTTGCATTCATTTTAGGGTGCAAGCTAAAAGTAGGTTCAGCTGGGCAGCTGCTTTTGTGGCTGTGTAAATATATTGCCACCAGCAATATCAATATACGTCAGCCAGCTTTGGAGGACTTTTTTTTTCCAAGCTCCAAGATTGCTCCAAACAGTCATTAAGTAGAAGGGGAAAAAAAAAAGGACAAGAGGTCAAGCAGGAACAGGATGTTCATTGTAAAGGTTGTAGGCTGACCCCACTGTCACACCAGAAGTCTCTGAACAGAATCCATATTTATGCCCTCCAGAGTCAGATCCTCTTGTAGCTTTGATATATTTGATGGTTTTATGAGCCTTTTGCCAATCCTACATTCAGAGCTGAATGTCTGCTCATGCCATTAAGTAGCTGGCCCAGGGTGAGGGTCGCTGGAAAGGTAGGGGGAGCGGTTTTGGAGAGCCTTCTCAGCTGTTCCTGCAGTGCGGTTGGAAAGCCGTCTTGTGTTTTCCCCTGATGTCAGACTGCATAAAAGCGTTCTTTTGATTAAACGCTGAAAAGGCTTTCCCCACTTCCTCTTCATTGACAAGGTAGTGAGATCATAGCTGGCCCATTCACACTAGAAAAATGTTCACCCAGAAAGGTCAGCAAGTGGGTTTGCATCATCCAACAGGCGAAAGCAAAGGGTGTTTTCTTTGTCTTCTGAGGGCCACTGTAGTCAAGGTTAAAAGACAGCCGTGGCAGTGTGGGAGGAGCAGTGGAGGTGCTTGTATTGGGGCATTCCTTTCTTGGGAACATGATTCAAAGGCTGTAGGGGTCGGGGATATCCTTACTTTGCCTCCACTGTGCCTCGGTCAGTGAAGTACTGGTAATGGGCTTGTGGAATTGGAGCTGTAAGGAGGGTCCAGGCCAGGGGTGTTGGTGGCACAGCTTCCTCGAAGAGGGTCCTCTAAGGTTTCTCTTTCATTCCCTTTCATGGGGTGGGTTAGCAAAAGGTAGGCTTGCCCTGCACTGTAACAGAGTGAGTGCATGAGAGCTCAACCTCCTAGTCCTAAAGACATCTCTGTTCAGCAAGCTGTACCTGTACAGCCCTGCAAAACCTGGACTGAAGTAAAGCAGCTGGCTGGGAGTTGCTCTTTGATAGGAAGGAAAGAATTGCATTTCTTTCCTGATAGAGTAATGGTGACAAGGGTTGGTGAGTCAGGGGTGTTGGTGTCTATTACAGATATATTTCCTCTCCTGTCTGCAAATGCATTTCAGTTACATCTGCAGATTCTGTTGCTTATGTACAGCGAGATCAAGTATTTACCAATACCAAGTACCAGACTGTAATTTATTTGGGAGGTTTCTCGTAATGTTGAGCATGATGTTTTTCATATATTTGGTCATGGCAGCAAAAACCGGTTAATATTATAGAGTAAATCCTGCCTACACTGCTAATTTTGAATAGCCAAGCTGAGTATCGTTGTTTGCAGCAACGCTCATTTCCAAACTAAGAAACAAAAGCTAGATCAGTCCATCTACCTCAGCTTTGCCTTCTGCTTGGCCTCGAGCCACAGCCATACCAGCTTTAGCCATTTCTGAATGTTCAATGTTGAGCTGATTTGGGGAAAGTATATTCTTACAGTAAATTAATATGAGGTAAAAAATGCAGAGAAAAGGAGCTGGAAAGGAAGGAACGCAGGAGCAACTCAGCTGTCATCTGGGAGTTGTTCAGAGAGGTTTTGAAGAGAGATGGAAAAGAATGCAGAAATTCAAAACCAGTTGTTCAGCAGAGCCTCTGAAGAGGTTAAAAAGGCCTTGCAGAACCAATTGCATGTGTAGGTAAAGTGGCTGTATGTAATGTCTGCAGGTTTAAGAACATTTTTCTTCAGTGACTGTTTCTGTCATTAGGATAAACAGCACTTTGATTTTAGCTGTGGCTTAACTGGAGATTACTGCCAGCACTTGGTGGGACCTGCAGGACCAGCTGACAGGTATCAAAGGTCATTTTAAGAGTGGGAGGAACAAGGGAAATGCGGATACAGGTAAAGACAAGACAGAAAACGAGAGGTGCCCTCAGAGCATGAGCGAATCCAAGTTGCCTGACAGAGGCAAGGCTCGGCTGTTCCCACTTGCAGAGAGGATGTAGAGACACACGCACCACACCCTCCCCCAGCTATTCCGTGCCCCGGGGGGTAGCGGGTTTGTGGCAGTACCCTCTGGTTCTGCCCCGGACCCTTCCTCCAGCCGCGCCCTCTCTGAGGCACCGCCAAGCCGCCCTCGGGGCGGCTCCTGCCGCGGAGCCTGCCTGCTGCCCCCCGCCGGCGCCTTCCCGGCGTGCCCCGCGGCCGCGCAGCTTCCCGCGCCGCGGGGACTGCGTTTCCCAGCGTGCCCCGCTTCCGTGACAGGGCTTCCCGCCGCCCCCGAGCCCGGCCCGGCCGCCCCCGCCTCCACGCGGGGCTGCGACGGGGCTTCCCGTCGTCCCCGCCGCCACCTCGGGCTGTGGCAGGGCTTCACGCCGCCCTCGGGCCCGGCCCGGCTGCAGCCATCCCATCCGAGGCTCTGACAGGGCTTCCCGCCGCCCCCGGGCCGGCGCGGCTGCAGCCCCCCACGCGGGGCTCTGACAGGGCTTCCTGCTGCCACCGGGTCTGGCCCGGCCCGGCCGCAGCCCTCCCACCCAGGGTTCTGACAGGGCTTCTCCCTGTCCCGGGCCCTGACAAGGCCACCCCCTGTCCTTGGAGCTGTGGCAGAGCTGCCCCCCCACCGCCCCGTGTACTAACAGGACGGTTAGTACAGCGTGAGCGTACCGTGAGGCGCCCCTGGGCCTCACTTCCCTGCAGGGAGAACTCGTCCCTGCCCCACCCTAAGTAACTGTGCACGGCGTTTCTTAGAGATTTTGCCAGAGGAGTGCCCTGTAAATGTCTCCAATGGGTATCTTGGCCGGGTGGCTCTGAGGTGGCTGGCCTCCCCTCCGCTTCCCCCGGCCCGCCTGTGCCAGGGAGGTGCGCACAGCTGCCGTGGTGTGCCCTGGAAGGCACCGTGTCAGTCCTGCCCTCGCACCCCTGGAGCGGCGGCTCCTGTCGGGCGAAATGCTCAGTGCCTTGCCAGGCCCCGCAGGACCCCAGATCCCTGCTCAGTCCTGGTACCTTTATGCCCTGTTAAGTTATGCCTTCCTTGCAGATTTGAGGGCTGTAAAGATCATAGCTGCAAGGTGAAGGTGGGTTTTCCCTCCGCCATATCAGAACGCATCTATTTCAATATGGAAGAAACAGATGCTTCCAAAAAGCATCCTCAGCCAGTTGTTTTTTTGGTTCTATTTGCCATCCTGTATTTAGCTGTCAGCCACAGGAGTTTTGCTGTTATGAATAATTTTCTGGGCTGAGACTTCTCTTGCAAGTTCCTGCCGAATAAATTTCAGCTTTGTGCTAGAGGTGTTTTCACAGAATCACAGAATCACAGGATGGTGGGGGTTGGAAGGAACCTCTGGAGTTCATCTTGTCCAGCCCCCCTGCTTGAGCGGGTACACCTAGAGCAGGGGGCACAGGAATGCATCCAGAAGTTTTGGGCGCTTCTACTTACAGTCTTGGCTTTGTCCTGCTATTACTCCCCGATTTCATCTCTCCTGGAGAAGCTCTAGGAAAGGTGTTCACGTGATGTTTCTGTTAGGCTACATATTTTTACCAGATTTTATTTTCATTTTTACTTAGCCACCACACCATACCACAGGATTGCATCTAGAGTCTACAGTGATACAAGTATGGTGCCACCAATTATATGCCATTTAACTAAGCTAGCCAGTTATTTCACTGTCTTTTACAGAGTGTTTACATAGTGATATTTAGCGGTTTTGGAGGATTTTAGGTTGTCATGGTTTTTAGTTTTGTTGTGTTAGCATCAAATAGAGGAAGCTGATGTTGGTTTGCCGAGGACTGACCGCCTCAAAGCATTAGTAATACACCAGAGAGTAACTCTACAAGATAAACACCAGGGAGAAAAATACGAAGAAGAAAAAAGATGATAACACAAGGCCAAATCCCATGCTGTTAGCATAGCTATCCCTGTTTATACCCACTGAAAATCTGACCTGCAACCCTTATCATTTTAGATTAGCATTAATTACAGATCCTGTGTGGCAGCAGGTATTAACAGATGACACAAGCAGAGCAATTTATCCGGTTTGTGCTGCTTCAGTTTGAGTATTTGCAACATCTTAGAAAATGACATTCCTTTAACTTGTGTAGCATGAACTAGGGCAGTGGAACGTATGCCGGATAGTATTTTAACTACAGTGCAGTAAAAGCCAGCTTTAAATTGCTGTATAAATTAATTACGATCCTGTTCTTAGAAGTATTACCTTTTTTGGTTTTTTTTTTCTGTTGTTTAATACCAAATAGCTACAGGGACCACATATATCTTTCCATTTGGAAAACAAAGCAAAACAAGGACAGACTTTAAAAAGCTTGATTATAGTTTATTTTTGTTGCGTGTGATTTTCAGTAAGACTGGTTTATTCTAACAGCTGTAATAAGCACAGCAGATCTGAAAGCTGTTTCATGATTGCTGGGTCTCTTTCTTTGTCTCTGATGATGGAGGTGTCTTAATTACTGTTTGTTTTTGTAAATTTTAAGGATTAGTTGTCCTTTGATGCCAGATGACTCAGTTGTACCATACATTTTCGAATCTTTGTGTTCAAAGGCTTGCTGGAGTTGGGTTCTGATAGGAGATTTTGAAACACACTGCTTCGACCCATAGTCTTTCTGCAAAAGCATTCTTTTATGTCACGGCCAATTCTTAGTCTGTTTATATGGAGAGCTGACAGCTTTGGAAGGTACCTTTTAATGTGGATGCTTTAGTTATTGCATCTTTCTCTCTGCAAGTTTTGTTTGCTGGGTAAATGAAAATCGTCTTCAGATCCTGTTGACAGAAGAGGCGGTGACTAAAATGCGGATCTGAGCTGGCTCCATGAAAGCAATGGCAGATCTCCCATTGACTTTAACAAGGCCAGGGTTTTGCTCTAGCTTCTGTTACTGTCATTCAGAGGTCCTTGGTAGTTTGTGTCCACAGAGCCAGAAGAGTGTTTCTGGGAACTGGGAATGTGATGGTTTTTTTCCAGCCACCACTCTCAGTTTGTGACACTGTTGTTCCACTTTTGGGAGGGCCAGGGAAAGATTTTCATAGTGTGAAGATTGATTTGGAGCATTAAATCCCTACCAAACACAAAAGTAAGCCATTACCAGGAGAGTCTAGTGTAATTGTGTGTATTTTTTTTTGGTAGTAACAGGAGCTTTTGGGTCAGACTTTACAGTTTTGTCATGTAACTTATTTGTAGACACGTCCAGCCTCTCTTGTCCTTCTGCTCCCTCATCTATCTTACTTATAATGCGTACCTGTACTACGTAGTCTTCTTGATTGCTGGGACAGCCACACTGCAGCCCCGTTTTGTCAAATGGTAGATAAATCATTAGGAGGGCTGAGAAGCTGTGATGTCATTTCAGCGATTTCCATTTCAAGCAAATGGTTATCACCTATTCATGCAGCATTTAACACCATTGTAAACTATATGTTGGACTCCTTACACACTGTCTAGTACTGTCTTTGCCCACATTATGCCATATTCCCTTTCACAGCTGTGACCATCATGCCTGTTACACTTAGCCTAAGTCTGTGCCCAGTATCCCACAACCCATGTCAGTGCCCCAGCACAGCAGCGTTCCTGCTTGCTGTGCCGTTCCTTCTCTCCTGGCTGCTGGCACCAAGCTGGTCAGGATGTCTTCATGTTCAGTATCCCAGTCATCTCAGTGTCCCTCTTGTCTGCGTTGGTTTCCTTCAGATGTGAGACCTGCATGTAGCCAGAGCTTCTCCAGCATACTCCTTCCTCCAACCTCACCTTGCCCTCCACATGTTTTTTTAAGGATGCCAGTGCTTTGACCCAAAGCAGAGCAGTGCAGTTGGAAGCAGTTGGATGGACTGGAGAGAAGTAGCGAACCTGCCAGCTATCCACAATAAAGCTGAAGGCTAGATCCCTTGGACCTAAAAACAGTGCAGGGGAACTCCTGTAAACAAGTCCCAGGTCACTGCAAGAAGTGAGCAAGACTGAGACTACTGCTTTCTAAGCTGATACTCAGATTCTGGTTCTGTAAAGAATTGGGCACTTCAGGTTCAGAGGGCTCTGGAGACACCAATTTGTAAATTATAAAATATATTACAAACCAACCTAATGCCTTTGCTGTTAGCCTTCAGCTTAAGAACTTAAGAAGTGGTCATCATGTACAGAAGATCATGCTAAAGGTGGTGGCAGTCTACAAGAACAACCACTGATTTGAGTCTGTATTAGAAGTTTATTGTATATATGTGAAAACTGAGTTGCTTAAAACTTCAAACCAAAATGAATGGGAAATTGTTTTATCTCTTGGGGGAAAGGAAAACTGTTTCAAACTGCTGAACTTGAATAAACAAATACTCTGTGCAATAAATAGTTACACGATGCACAATTAAGATAAAAGACAATTAGTATGCTAACATTTTGTATGGGTTTGGCTACATGAAAAAATGGAGCTATATAGTTATCTGTCTTCAGTTCTGAACTATAACTGTGTTAATGTGTCTCAGTACATACCTCATCGTATTTTATAGGTGGCAAAAGTGGAATATGTTAGAAAAAAGCCAAAATTAAAAGAAGTTCTGGTGAGATTAGAAGAGCATATGGAATGCACCTGTACATCATCAAATACTAATTCAGATTATAGAGAAGAAGAAACTGGTATGTTTTCCTTTTTTTTTTTTTTTTTTGTTGCATTAATGCTGATTTCATATAGACCTTATTTTTATATTAGTAAAGAATGTAAAGCAAACTTTGCTTCCAGTGAACTCAGTAGAGAAGCTCCCAGCTATTTCTCTGTGTATTGGAGATGCAAAATTAGGGACAGTTGGTGCTGGACAAAGAGTTTGCATTTGAAGTTTAAAGTGTATCAATTCTCATTAGATTAGCCTTTAAATAAGCCTAAGTGCCCGATAGTATTCAGGTCTTGCTTAACTCAGTTAAAGGTTGTCATGTTGCAGCTTATTGGTGAACTCTGTTGCCTAATTTCTTTAGACTTTGCAAAGACAGGGCTAAGGCTGAGATTTACTTGAGTTGGGGAAAATATTAATGAAAAGAATGTAAAGCACTTGGGAGTAAATTCAATATTCAGGAGTAAGGAGTTCTGAAACAACACCGCCAGTTCCTGTTGTTTTCTTACTTATGTATAGTCAAGAACTTATTGTTAGTTGTCATGTTAAACATAAGTTTGCCTTATCAAGCCAACATTTAAGTTACTGTGGGGAAAGATCTAAGGGGAAAGATATTTACTTTCAATGTGACTTTCATAAAACTACCTAAAATCATTACCTCAGATCCTCTTGCTAGGGTGCAATCAATGCAGAACTCGACACATATTCAGGAAACCCACTACAGTAGAAAGGACACCTCCCTTTCTCCTGATTTTGGTTGAAGGCAGCCTCAAAAGTTTGCTTTCACCTCTGCCGGGAATTTAGGGGTGCGGTAGACCCAGCCCCAAAATGAGAGTCAGTGAAGAGCAGGTAAATACAGGAGGAAAGCTGCCCGGGGTGATGGATTTCCTAGGTGGCTGGATAAGGAAGGGTTTTCTATACTGTCTCCATCCAGCATGGAGACGTAAATCTGGTCTAAGCGAATGTAAACTTCAGTTGCTATGTACAGAGGAGAAGAATTAGAATTTGTATAAAAACAAAGTTAGGCCTCTGCTGTGATTTTCTTGGACATCAATTTATAATCTGAGCTGAGTGTTTTAACTGAAACTAGGTTGAGTTATGAGTAGACAAAACCACATTTAAATGGTTACTTTTATGTGTGGAAGGGTTGCTATTTTTTCTATGTCTTCTATTTGGAAAAAAGTTTCATTAGATCAATTTCCGTTTTCCAAAATGTCTTTAATTGTCAAAGACTAAGCAGTTAAGATTTTAAGATGAAAAATTTTCTTTTTGGTGTGTGTGAAAAATGGGGTAGAATTGTCATGGAAAAATGTAGATTTCTAGGATTTAATTACTGATAGGAACAAAACTTGCACCAGCAAGTGGATGATGAGCTGAAAATAGCTTAACTACAGAGCTGAAAGCAAATGTTGAATACTGCATGGTAACAGTAATTATAGATGGATCTTGGAAATGACGTATGCAATGCCAACTTCGTTTATTATTTCTTTACTTTTGTATAATTACTTTGTAAACGGAATGTCAAATCAGACGTTATAAAGTTATTATGTTAATGCAAAGGGTAATGAGATTTCTTTGAAATGTAAACGGTTTGAGTATTTATTACTTCAGTGTTCAACAAAGTGCATTACCTTAGGGCTTTTTACCAGCCCTGCCCTTATGTTAACAGGAAGGCCTAGGGAATCAGGTAAAAAACGGAAACGAAAAAAGTTAAAACCAACATAAAACCTACTGGAACTATTTGATATTCAGGTAGGACCTATATGCTGAACACCTAATAGCACAAGTACTGGAAAACTTAATCAAATATCATCACTTCAACTTAATCACTGTTCAAAATCTTGACACTTGCTACCTCAAGGCTGCAAAAAGATTAGATTTGATTGGCTTTGATAATTCTACCTGCTGGTATTTTTCCTTTAAGCTCCACATCACCATCAACACCTTACATTCTTGAGCTACTTCCTTTTCTTGCCTTTTTTGTTTCTTTTTTTTTTTTTTTAAATTTTGAGGGCGCTAATACTTCAGCTTCTGAAATCTCAAGTTCTGTTGCCTCTGCTTTTGTTTCATTATTATTGATTTCTGGGGTCAAAATGTCCCATAATAATGCATGAATGAATCGCCAGGTTACAAATTCTTGTGTTCCGAGTTTTTGGCTGTAAAACATTGAGTGTACATACAGCAAATACTATTATATGCATGACCATCAAACCCATGTGTTGGGATGAACTGGGATTGATTGTACATGCACCTGAGACACTCTGATGATCTGCCTACCTGCCAAGGAAGATACTTAGAAACACCGTGTTTTTGTGTTACAGGGCCCTGTGTTACTTACACCAGAAAATTGAGATCTTTTTTTTGGTTGGTTCAGTCTCAGTAGGATTATGTCAGTCAGTCATCAAAATTCATGAGGTTTTCGGTGTAGTGAAAAACTAACACCCTCTCAATGCAAAAATGACTGAAATCCTTTGGCCAACATATTAGCAGTGTATGATGATGGCGATACACATTCCAAATTAAATGTGGAATTTCCATTTCTTAATGACTTGAAATTATGTAAACTGCAGCACTTGCAAATGATTCTAGTATTTGGAGCGGGAATGATTTGGATTTTGCAGTGTATGTGCCTAGCGCCTGGATGATGGTGAATTTAATTTCAAGCACCTGTTTTTGCACATAGACTCCCAATGGCAGTTTTCATTTATACTGATGTATCGTTTCTAAAGAATGCTAAACTTGATATCCTGTTTCAGATTAACAGGTATTTATTGGGAGTAGTATGATAGAAGCAAAGATTTTCTAAAATTCAACTTTAAAAGTGAGCATGTAAACTCAATCAAAACAGCATTTAGAACTTCTTGTCCCAGGTTAGTGACTCTTCATGCAGAACAGTTTTTTTTTTAAGTCATCTACTTAGAGGGTAGGACCTTTGATTCTAATCATAGAGTTATTGTATCTTTTTTCTCTCCTGCAGATGTAAGGTGAAAATAAGCTAGAAAAAAAACTTCTCTCTGGGACATGGATGTACATGGTTTGTTACATTCCTGAACCTACTATGTATGGTGCTTATTGACTGTATACTTTATTTGTTCTCCTATGTGAAAAATGGCTCAAAAGAACACTTAATGAGAACAAAGAGACAATGTACATTTGTTTAATGTGACATCAAAGCAAGTATTGTAGCACTCTGTGAAACAATAGGAAGCTTCCCTGTCCAAAAAAGAAAAAAAATGAAAGAAAGAAATGCAGAAAAGAAAAAAAGACAGTTGAATGAATGGAGGATACCAAAAGTACTCAAAAAATGACAAAAATCTAAGTGAATAGTGGATTTCTGTCAGAGCAGTCAACGGTGCTTTACGTCAAGAAATGTGCCTGCGTTCTTGATGAAGATGGATGGACACTGATGGACTTCAGGCACAAAAAAAGCAGGAATGTATGAAATGATCAAATGCCACGCAAACACTATAGAACAATACATCCTGGCTTGGTGGTGTTTTAAAAGTCTATTCAGAAAACCTTCTGGGGAGCCTTAAGTGGATTTTTTTTTTTACACCATAAAGTGATTATTAAGTTTTCTTTTTACTTTTTGCCTAGCTTTTTATTATCTCTTGGACTACATTTGCCAATAACACATATAAAAGACTGGTATAACAATAAGCAGAACACAAAACATTATGGTATTTCTCCTAGTGGGATGCAAACTAATGAGATGTATTAAAATAAAAATGGTATACCTATGCATAATTTTCTAGACGTTTCTTGGTTTATGTTCCCCAACCTCCCCCGTAATTTAAAGCATTACATAAAAAGAAAAAAAGAGAAAAAAAGAGAGATGTGCGTAAACAAATCATAGGATATCCATGCAAAAATCCTTTTTTTTTTTTCCTTTAAGACTTATGCCAGTTGCCTACTAGTGATGTTGTGTTAGCAATTGTCATTCTTATCAGTATACAGATACTTTTATTTCACCTGTTGGAGCTGTGTGAAATGTACAAATTCTTGTATCTGCATTGTACAATGTCATGGTGGCATGGGAACTACCTTGCTGCAAATATTTGAACAAAACCTAAAATTCTTTATTTTTGGTAAAATGTTATGCTTTATGTGTATTCAACAGAAATATGTGTTTTTGTAAAGGTGAAGTTTGTATTTTTATCTAAAAATTAACAGTTTTATATACCTGAGAAAGCCTGCTATGTTTTCTTGAACCAAAAAAAAAAAAAAGAAAAAAATTAAAAAAAAGAGCATTTTGTGGTCATATTTTTGTAGTAGAATAGCCCAAATAACATCAAAATCTATTTGAACTATAGCAGGGCAGATAAAAGACTCTGGCACCAGCTCCTGTGTTTTCAAAGTGCCAAAGGATTAAATGTTCAGTTCCCCACGGATTGCAGTGGGAGCCACATGGCTGAATCCTTCTGTACTGCTTTGGAAATTTAGGGCTGTGCCAGATACGACATGGCTACTCACTTGGCCAAAATCGCTGCCCCGCCCCAGTAGTTTGGATTACGTACCCTTTGTTTTGGTTGGATTATCACATTGGATATGTAAAATGAACTACTGGATTCTTCCAGTTGTGAAACATCTAAAGAGATGAAAGAGTTTCCTTAGTTTGGAACGACTAAAAAGTTTGTCTTGAAGACAGTGTTTCCACTCAAATAAAAAGATATCTTTAAATGTGAATGAACTGCAGAACCTTAAAACAACAAGAGAGAAAGATATTTTAACCTTTCCATTTTGTTAAATATAGTTCAAACATTCCCCTCCTGTTCCTGTAGCCATGTCCAATTTCAGCCAC
Source organism: Phalacrocorax carbo (assembly GCF_963921805.1). NCBI lineage: Eukaryota > Metazoa > Chordata > Aves > Suliformes > Phalacrocoracidae > Phalacrocorax > Phalacrocorax carbo. The sequence goes on from NC_087522.1 coordinate 7,334,789, forward strand.
ACAAAGCAATGTTAGCTAACAGGCGTTATTGGCTTCAGATGCTAATGCAGAGATAGAGTTAGCCACCGGTCTATTTTGTGATCATTTTCCCAGTGTATTTGTTGAGCACCAAAACTGGAAATACATTTAACTGAGATTGTCTGTGCTTGTTTTCCACTAAGTGTACTGTTCACGATGTTATGCACATGAATGTATGTGTCTGCGTTTAAAAAAGTGTATAAAATGTAATTTATATATTTATGTTTCAGTGGGATGCCAATAATGTTGCTCCGTTCCTTTTTTGTCTAAAAGATATCTAATGAAAAAACCATATATCCATTAAAATCATGTAGATGAAAAGCATTATGTGACCCACTCAGACACTGTGCAGGTATGAAAGGATGTCAAAGTCACTTAAGTGGAATAATTTGCAAAACAACCTTTTGAGAGTCCTATGGTTGCACTGGCCTGAGAAGGTTGCGTTCGGACCTGTGGGCCAGCTTCCCTGGAGTAACTCCGTTGAGCTTAATGGAGTTCTGCTGATTTACATCACGAGCGAGTCTGGCCCTATATTAAAGTCTTGAAAAAAAGGCAAACTGAGAGGCATGCATTTGATCGGTGCCAGCAAATAAATGTGTTATGCCAAATTCAGAAAACCAGGAGAGAATGAAGACTGAATGTATTCTTTCCCAGTAGTTGTTTGTTTGAGTCTTGTAGTCTCGAGTTAATTTTGTTACCAGGAATGAAATGCACGAGAGTCTTTGTTCTCAAGCGCAGTGTTTACACGGCATGCAGCAGAAAACACAAAAATCTCAGGGCTATATTCTCAGCTAGTATAAATTGGCAAATGTTTTTGACTTCAGCTGCCCCTAAGCTAATTTACATCAGATGAGGATCCAGTCTGCGGTTTTTAAAATACAAGGAGAGTGTCATGACATAGGTGTCATTTACTGTCGTCCAGCTGAGGTATTACCTGCTGGCCTTTCGAACGCCACAGGCTATGGTGTTAGTCCTCCTTCTCCAAGGTGGCAGATACAATCAGAAGGAACAGTAACGTTTTAAAGGTTGTGACACAGGAGACATTAATTCAAAGTTAAGTTGGACATTTCAAGGGCCATATCCTCAGCTGGTGTAAATCACCATCACTCCATTGCCTGCAATGGAGCTGTACCAGCTTACACCACTTGAGGGGCTGGTCCCTCATTCTTGCTCATCCCTTTCACTACTCGGTCCTGCAGGGATCTCAGATTGTCGTGTACTGTTAATGTAATCCTGTGTTCTCTAATACTTAAGCACAATAAGTGAATATAAGAATGGGTGTCAGACTTAACTTTGAATGTCCAAGCTCTGAAATGGTTTGTTTCACCATTGTGGCTGTAAATTAAACAGTTCTCTGTGCATTCGTGAATGCCGTGTCATATCTTCTTCCGCTGTCTGCTGGAGGTGGACTCCATCTGGACTTTTGAAGTGCAACATTTGGAGTGTTACAGGGAAGGGTGTGAGCAATTGGAGCCGTGAGATACCTGATTGACATCTCTCTTACTTGCGGGGCGGGGGGCGAGTAGGGGACTTAATGAAGGAGTTGAAGATGATAGTTGTAAGTCACGTTTCCATGTGATCCTTTAACACCTTGTTGTTTTTGTCCTTGAACGTACTAGGTAGAAATTTGGGGTAAAACGTTTTTTCTGTTTTACATTCTGCAGTCACTGCCTCTGTCCAGAGATTCAGAAGTGATTGGTTTGATTTAATCCTTTTTGAGGTCTTTTCTGGTCAGAAAGTATACCTGTAGTGGACTGTCCGAAAGGAATCTGAGTGTTATAATATGGTGCATGATTGCTGAGTCTCTAGTCAATTCATTACATTTAATTCTGTGCTTCATCTTTCCAGAGCTGCCCTTCAGTTGCTTTTGTTGAGTGAAATCAAGGATTGCGTGCCAGTTTGCTTTCCTTTTCTCCTGCCCTCCGTCGTGCTTAGTATCTGCTTTATTAGACAGTGCATGGTGACTACAGGCAGTTCTTCCTCTCCAGCCCTGGAGGTTCCTAGGCAGCTCCAGCACTTCTGTGTCTTTGACCTTAGGCTTTTTACTCTGCTTGGAACAGCATCTCACGGGCCTCCTCTCTCCAACGGCCTTCAGCATTCCAGCTGTGAGGTTCTTTTGGCTGTCCTCCTCGGGTCCATGTTACCTTTCTGTGGCCTATTTGCCAGCTATTCTCTGCCTGCCTTTCCCATCCCTGTGTTTCTGTCTCTCAAAAATCATTTTCCCTTCCTAGGATCTGTCTCATCATATATCTCTTCTTTCTTCTCCTGCCTGACAGAACAGCCTTTGATCTGTTTATCTCCAAATCAATTGCTTTATCTAGGCATGCGCCCCGAGATCCTGTCTCCCAGGCCTACAGGCCCGTAGCTGACCCCCACATGAAAGACAAATGCTCTTATATAGACACGTGTTTGTGGAGAGAAAAAGATTCATCTTTGCATTTGGAAAAATATTCATGACTGAAGGCTCCCTGCTAAAGCTCTGTCCAATTCCGGCAACAGTATAACTCTGGAATAGTGGTATTGAAGCTATTCCAGACATCTGACAGTTCAATTAAGATCAGTGGCCCCGTTTATAATTTAATTTGAAAGTGTACCCAAAAGCAAAGATGAAGTTTCAAAGTTACCTCAGATTTGCATGCTCATATTTTACTGTAATTTGAAGGAAATAATGTTTGTAGGGCCCTTCCATCGCTTCGACAATCTTACCGTGAATATTTATTTGACCCTCTCTTGGGCTGGAAATTGTGGTTGCTTTAAAACAGAAACAATGTGGAGGTTTTCAAGGAAGTAATTTTCGTGGTGTTTCTACGCCACAGCTTCTAGATCTCAGAAACAGTCAGGTAAAAGCCATTTAAGCCCATAAGAATCCCACTTAAGTTTGCTTTAATTTGAGGTAACAGAGAAAAGCCTATCAGTGTTGCATTCCTCAAAAATCAGCCTGTGTTTTGTACTTATATTTCATTCAATTATTGTGTGTTTTCCCACATTTTAATAGCAAGGTATTATTCCATGTCTGAGCTTTTCTGTGCCGCTCTTTGCTGTAGCATCTCTGCGGCACAGCCTTGAACTGGTTTGTACTCATATCTCCTCTGAAATAAAGAACTATTGTTATCCCATTTTAGGCGAGACCGAGGCATGGAGAAATGACTGTGCAAGGTCACACAGCAAGGCTATGGCAGAACCAGGGATAGGACTCAGATCTGAGTGCTCATCCAGTGCCCTAAATCACACGACCATCTTCCCTTTCCAAGAATGAATCCTTGCACCCTTAGAGCTAAATACTGAAAAGATTGAGGGTAAGTCATTTTGCCTAATTATTGTGCATCGGATACATGATCAAAAACCACTGCCGTATTGTCAGAGAATGTAGTGACTGATGAAAATCCAGCTTTCTGCCCATGCAATTACACAGCCTGTTATGCTGTCATGAGCTGGTCATTTCCTGCATCTCTAAGGAGTCAACCTTTCATGACTTACAATGAAAATTATGCACACAGAACAAATCAAGACTCAGATTTTATGGGAATTTACAAAAAATCAGTAGACAATTTTCATCGTGCTTCCCTTCAGTTCAGTGTCATTCATCCCTTTTATAGTGTGGGCAACATTTCCTAAGGGAGCTGTTTTTATCGTGGGCCCAATCCGGATTTTTTTTCCCAGGCCTTAACGTGGAAAAGCACTTTAAGAGGTGCCTGTGTTTGCCCTCTTCAAACCAGTGCCTAAGCATGCTTGTAACTTCAGACAAACATCCCATTGACCTCAGGCGAATGGAGCAGAGTTGATGCTTTATTACTCTCTTTGAGTAGAGTGTGCCTTCCTGCCACAGGATCCCAGAGTGGGATGGGGGTCTTCGTGCTCTAAGAGTGTTGAAGTATGTTGTAAGCAACCCCAAAGATGAAGTAACACTAGGAAAACAGCTAGGAGAATTCCACTCTCTTCTGCTCCCATGGAGGTTGCCATTTTGAAATACATGTTCTTTTTTGGGAAAGTACTTTCCTGGCGTGGGTGGGTTCAGGACTGCAATTACTAACGGCAGTGATCTTTTTGGGTACATCAGCGAGTATAGTTAGAGAACTCACAGTCATATCCATAAGAAATTTGAGATGGGAAAAAATAATGAGAGTGCATTTCATGTGAAATAGGGCAATTTTTAGTTTAGGAAAAAAAAATAATAAAATTAACAAGATCAAAAGGTTGGTCATTCATTTTTCAGTTGTGGAATGTTACCTATCCCTTTAGTCATTCTAATTACTTGCTGCATCAGGCTAAATTATGTGCTGAAGTAGCTTAGAATCACTATGACATGTAAAAAGTTATGGCTGGTTCTCGATGACCTGCTACCTATTATCCTGGTATATGACTGTGAGGTGGGGCCTGCAATCACAGTTGTAAATCAAAGAACAAGTCATAGGTTAGGTACTGTTTTCCTTAGATATTGTCTCTAGGTTTGTTTTCTGTATGCTGGGCTCTTGAGTGACATTTGGTGAGCTTTTCAGGTAGGTGTAAAGTCAAGAAGTTCCCAACCTGAAACTAAGGAAGTCCTAACCCTTCATCTTGTTCATAATCAATAGATGAAATTCTGGCAACATCCTGGTGATAGAATTTCTGTCGCTGAAGGTTTCAGTGTCACATTCTTCCAGTGTTATGTCTTCCCCTGGAGGGGAATCCAGTTATTGTTATATTTGACTCATTAGCAGGCCATCAAATCTGACTTGGTTTGAGTTTTTAGCATCTAAAAATGTCTGTTGGGACTGATGCTTGTGCATGCCAAATGTCTTCCAGGATCTTAGACAAAAATATGCAAAGACAGGCTGATTTATGTGCTTCAGCAGAAAAGAAATCCACATATGAAGGCTGGAGTAGTCCCTCAAACAGGGAAACAAGGAGCCAAGTTTGTAACAAGTGTTGCACACTCACCTTCCCAAGGTCAGACCTGGTGTTTTGGCCTCTACGTACTGTCTTTGATCTTGTGTAACGAAGGCAACTGGTTTTACTGTCCGTCTTTGAAATTGAGAGTAGCTGTTAAGATCAGGTATGCAAAAACCAGAAGCAGAGAGAGCTGCAGTTGAGCCCATAGTGCTTGAAATCCCCTGGGGATTTTGAAAACATCTTGGTTCTTGAAAGCTATCACAAATAAGTAGAAGAAAAGCATTTTAAACCCTTCTGAAAATCCCACCCTGGTTTATTTGGCAGGTGAAAAAAGAATCCAAGAAATATACTACATAAAATGACATTCAGTGACAAAGTGGGTGTTCATAGAAAATGCTCCCACTTAAATCTTTCAGCAGTTAATGATAATCTTTACGGACCATAATACTTGAATACTTCACTTATCGATACATCAGGGCTTGGATGAACTTTGAGATGTATGAAAATGGGACACTCCTTAGGCCAATGGTAGCTCTATGTTCTAGTAACTGATCAACCAATTACATAATTGGCCAGATCGCTGGCTTGCATAAATAGATACAACTCCATTGACTTCACTGGAGATGACAGTTACCTGAGAATTGACCCGAAACTCTTGCCACGAAGCAGATAATGGTTTCATATGTTGCTGTTTAGTGTTGTTGTAAAAATAGACTCATTTCCTGGAGCAGCTAAAACAAGAAAATCTGGAAAAGCAATTTCCCACAGAGACTCATCCACACTGGAATTTGCCGGGGTCCCCGGATGTGAACATGGGCTGTTAGAAAACAGAAAACAGCAACTTTGTTTAGGGAAGCCTCTGACCTGTCAAAAATGCAAAGCATTTGTTACCAGACTTTTCCTTGGCAATTAACGGGAAGAATTACTCATAGAAATTATTTAGTTTGCTCACAAGGGGAGAAGCAAGACATAAATTCAAGATATCCCCTGTTTGACCACAAGGAAGAAGACTGTTCACAGAGGGCCTGTGGGTGAAGTGCTGAGAGGCCTCAGCTCCCTTTGGGGATGAACTTGAACTTGTAGACCTCAGTGAAGTATCAAGAGCCCTCCAGAATTGCTGGACATCCCTGACTGGGAGTTTTTTCGGCAGTCTAAGGGGTTTGGGCATCCAGTTTTGACTTGTTTTTACAAGACTTCTGATAAATCTCAGTTGGCTTCAAACGCCCTGTCAGTGTTGTACAGGGAGGCTAATTTTGACCCAGGGATGTCACCGTGAGCGTTGCCTTCCTTTCCTAGGTAGCGGCACTCAAACCCCAGGTTAACTTTCTGCTGTTTGGTGTAGGTGTTTCCCAGCAGTGACTTTTCAAGTGCCTGTTGCACGCCCTGTTCACTGCTGGAACAGCCTGACATTTCAGATGGGGAGTCCTTACTCCATCCATGCCTCACCTCTTCCTTAGCACTTTGGTTTTACATGTCTTTTCTATATAAAGGTGGTGCTGGTTTAAGCTGTAAGACCAGGGAGATTTCAAGAGGCCAGGTTTTCTGCTATGGGCCCCGTTCCGCTGGAGCCTGTTGCCCAGCCGCGCCTGCTGTGTGGGCCCAGAGAAGGAGGGAGGGATGCTGCAGCACTTCAGGGAAGCCAAGATATGCCTCCTCGTGCTCAAACGGTCCTGCCTGAAGATGCATCCTCCGTGGCTACCTCCAAGCGCTGCAGTTTCTCCCTTTCCCCCTTGCCTTGAGGGCTGATGTTTCCCTGATGCCTACCTACGTGTCCCTCATGCAGGGGAGGGTCTCATGCTGCATGATGTCGTTGAGGAGACCTGGTATCTACTTGGTAGCAAGATTCCCATGCAGGCTGGGGGCCCTGTGCTCATACGCTCAGGAGTGAAGACCCTCCTTGGTCCAGATTCACCCACAGTAAAATAAGCTGCTCAGAGGTGTCCTTGGAGCCAAGAAGCTACTCAAATACATCTTCAGAATCTGAATTCTCCCTTGAGTGCAGTGGGTTTCCACAGCAAAAGTGACAGTAGCAATTTATCACAGATGGAGTGGTAACTTTAACAGGCCATGTATGAGTCCTGCAGGTTAATGCTCAGCTTGTGTACTTCGCAGATTGCCCCAAATGCTCCTTTAAATCAAATAGTTGCTGTTTATTCAGGGATATCTGTTTCTTGTACACGTTCTTCAGAAGAGCTTGCCTAACATCTTGTATCCATTTATTGTGAAGAGCCTGCTGGCCCATCCAAAATGATTCGGCTATGTCTGCATATCTAACGGGGGTTTGGGGACCTTGTAGCTGGGGTTAGCAAGTACAAATGTTTTCCATTAGCTCCCTGCATTCCCTTAAGTTGTGATTCAGCAAGAGTCAGTGCAAACCTGAACTTGAGGCATGTGAGATGTTTCTTTGAAGTTACTTGTGCTTAAAGTTAGGCATGATCCAAGTTGGCTTGCTGAACTGAGGCCCTGAAGAGCCTACTGTGCTAACACAGTGTAAGCTTAGTCTTCTTCTTTTATGCATTGCCTGGAGTGATGCTAGTTTCAGAAGCGTGTGCAGCCTTACAGTAAACTATTCCATAGTATTGAGGGAAAGCTTTAACTATTCAGTGGCTTTCTACCAGCAAGCTCAGCTCCCCTAGAAAGTCCATAGCACTGTCTGCCCTCTCTGGGCCTCTAAGGTCTCTTCCTTCCAGTTTTCTTCAGCATGTTTCTTTTCTAAGGCAAGTGAAAAAAAAAGTCTTAAAAAAGTACCTTAAAAAGGTGGGAAATTAAGCAGATCATATAATCTTGATTCCTTTATCTCGCTTAATTAAGGAGAAGTTTGCCAATAGTGATCTGGTATTTCCTAAAACAAGCATACATGAAGAACACTTTGAGCAACTTCAAAAGAATTTTCAGGGTAGATCAGGAAAAGATAAAACCAGAAGTGGAAACTTCTAATACACTTTATAGCTCATTACTTACAGGAAGTACATTGTTGCATAGGATACTAATGAATTCTGCAGGATGAGGTTTCCAAAAGTAAAAAAAAATATGGCACCTTCTATATCTTAGAGGAAAGGTCTCAGGGCTTTGCAGTTACGTTAGGTACGCAGTGGATGTGTGTGGTCATATCACCCGCAAAGATTCTACCTCTGGGAAAGGCTTTTTAAAGTTTCAAGTGTCCACACTATTGAATTTCTGTGGCATCTTCCAGTTCTAGCTGCGAAAAGTGGTAAAGGGAATGGTAAAAGTCTATCTTGTTTTCCTTTGTCCTGTTCTGCACCCTAGGAGGCAAAAATACTGCATTGCCTATGTCTAGCTGCGGGGAGGACAGCAGGAACACGTGTGAGTGACTAAGGGTGAACACGGTAAAGTTGGCACTGATGTTGTCAATCAGGTAGCAAGACCAGCAAAGTGAGAACAGCAAAATGGATGCTTAGATTTACCAGTGACGCTTGTCTGGAAAATTCATATTTGACAGACTCTTAATTAACTCAACTGAAAAAGTAATCCTAAAATCCTGGGTTTGGACAAGGGCCTGAACCCCAAGCTACTGGATTTACTGTTAGTGAGCTGATGCTCCCAGAAGTGTTGTGAAACAGTAATATTTCATACTTGTAAAGCACCCAGAGATCCTATGGATGACAAGTAACAGCTTCCTACCACTTAAAGAGTCCCCTGGCGTAAGCAGGCCCCTCGATGGTGACTAGAGAGTTGGTGGGTTGTGCGCCAGGCTCAGCTCACGGTTTCAAGTCCAAATGTGCTGTCCCCAGGTTAACACCAGCCGGTGTTGGATGTGCCTCTGTCACATGCAGGGCATTGCACACGTGCTCGTCACCCTGCTGTTCTCCACCGTGGGGGAATCTGTCTGCCCGCCAGCTCTTGTATTTCACTCAGATTTTAAGGCTAGATTTGCTGTATGTTTGAAGATATTTTAGACGGCAAGGTATTTCCATCAGGACTAAAAGGACACGGTTGGTGAAGCTTGAGCATTTTTTTCTTCAATACAGGCAAGATATTTAAATATTGGGTTAGTTGTTCTATGTGTCTTTAGGCACCCAGATACTTCTAAACTTGTGGTCACGGAAGGCTGTCTTACTGAAAATCAAGAGATGTTTGCCCTTGTGAAAGTTTCTACTCATGCTTGAAAGTGAGATTTGGACTCCAAAGTCACAAAGATGCTTTTGCAAATGTTGTGTCTTTCATTCTGTTTCTCTATAAATCAACCTGCTTGGCCTGAGCTCAATGTTTAAATAATAAACAGCTGAAGGACAGTCTGATTGCTTCTTTCTGAGTGTTTCCCTTATGGAGTGCTTGGGGTGACATGGCATCTGCTCTGACCTTAAGGACCTCCTTTCTGGAGGTTTTTTTATGATGCTAACAAACCCCACATTTTAAGTAACCGTTAAATAAACCAGTCAGTGGTAACTGTTCAAGACAGGGATTAGAAGGGTATTCTTACTGGGATACAAGATGGCTCTGTCCATGTGCTGGCCAGGGATGAAGGGCTGGAAAACTGTGTGGTGGAAGAGACTATTAATGTGATTTTCCACAACTTTCCTTGCAGCTGCATTTTTGAGGAGAGAGAGAGAGAGATGGCTAGGCTTGCAGTTACATGTTGTGCCGTCATAAATGCTACAGCCACCATCTGTTTCCAGCCCACGACTTGAGAGAAAACTGAGCAGTAATCTCATAATTCACATGAGCATTTTACACTTGTGAACCCTTCCCAACCTTTGTCTAATAATGAGGGGAGTGCGTGGTGCTAAGGTTTGTATTTTTCCTGCACGTGTATTAGTGTTTATTCGTATGTCTTTTTCTGTTTTGTTGGTTGTTTTTTTTTCATGGACCCATTAAAAAAAATTTCTTTGGGAAGAAAATCAGACCAGTTCCAGGGTCAAAAGAAACATAATAAAGGTGAAATCCCAATTCCATTGACCTTGCTGGCAAAATTCTGCAGGAGGAGGTGTATTTAACATTCCTCGATGTGTCTGTCTTGGTTACTTGTTGATTAAAAGAAAGACATTAGAAAGTGAAGAGGCAGGTTGCTGAACTGCCCTTTCCCTGCAGAAACAGAGCTGTTAGAATAGCCGGACTTGCGCATTTTAAACCCGAACCATCAGATAGGATGGTAATGGTAGGTTGGATTTTAATGAAAACAAATTCTTCTGCTAATCTTCGCTTCGGGCTGGCCCTCCGTGGGATTAAGGATACCACCTGCAGTGCCAAAGACGTGCTCCGGTTCGAGGCTGCTGGTGGGCGGGAAGAACACAAACATCTGAGAGTGACTCTGGTGAGGGATCGCTGTCTGTCCTGTTGCAGTGCCCTCAGGGAAGCCAAAGAGTTGAGATAATTTAGTTGATGGAAATACTGCTCCCCTCCAGCCTGCAAAGCAAGGCTGACATCATTAAGGATTTCTTTTTGACTGTTCTGCAAAACCAAGGGCTGCTGTTTCTCCGGGCCTCCTCTCGTCTTTGGACCCCATTTGCACGCCTCCTCCTAGCACAGCCGAACTGGCTGGATGAACTGCTGCTCTTCTCTCGCCTTAGAAACAGTGACTTTCATCATCTCGACCAGACTGCAGAGCAGTTTAAGGATGAAAGGGCTTCTCATTTCGTATATCCCACTGCTGCTAGAATTATAAATCCTTGATGGACTGAGTTTATAGCAAACTGCTACTGCAAGCAAGTGAAATTTATTTTGTGTTGTCATATGTATGGTCAAACTGTCCAAGAAGTTGCCAAACAAAGAACTGAGCTGCTGATGGGCAACCAATTCAATCTCTTCTCATTTTATTTAAAAATAATAAATAATTATCAATCAAAGGAACTTATTTTGACATGTGCTACCTGTTGGGTGATCCTTAGTATGTCCAAGATGTGTCTGTAAGTGGAAGAAAACTGCCAGCTGTTGCCAGGTTCAGCAGACGTGACATGAAGTTCCACCAAGAAAAGGTGTGTGGGCTCACTAGGGTGGGGACAGGTTAAGGGACACTCCCTTTTTTAGCACTGTTTGCTATTCTGAATATGTTTGTTCAGGCAGCAAGGGTGCCCAGAGGCCACATGCAGCTGCGTTGACCCCTGCTTGAATCAATGACAAAGCTTCACTGACCTGTATATGGCAGTGGTCCTTCTTCTGTCTTGCGGTTTGGTCAAAGATGGATTGTTGGTGGATCTCGGATCTAGAAAGCCAGCCCATGTCTATTTTGGTGCCTTTTGATGGTAGATAAGCTAAAAAGGAGACAGCAGAAGCTCTTCAAGCTGATGGCGTCTGAATCACATATAATTTCTATATCTTTTTCTTACAGAACAAACAAGCCTAGAAAGTTATCTTATTTTTATTTTTTCCCCAGGCTAATTAATTATAGCTGGGGGTGTTGGGAGCTGTCGTATTAAACTGCCTTTCCCTGCTTATTCCTGTCGTCCTGCCAGATCCAGTCCCTGCTGCCTCCCACCCCCTCGTCTGTAGTTTACGGCCACATCTGAAGTGTCTGCCCTGCACGCGTGCTGGTGGGAGCCTCCTCCCCGCCAGTGCACACGTCGTGGCTTTGGTGTCCGTGGAGTTATAAGCATCTTTCTCGATGCTTGTTTTTGCGTGAGTGGGGGAAGAGAGGGGGCACGGGAAGGGCAATGGCAGGGAGGGCCTCTGACATGAAATTCTCAGGAACAGGATTTGCACATTTTATGACTGTTCAGATGGAAATGCAACGGAGCTGAATTATTACTCCTTAATCCTGCTTTCTCACTTTCCTCCCAGCAGCCTCCTCCCCTCAAGCTTAGGTAATACAGAAGCTTATAAACAAATCCCACCGCATGAAAAATAGCAAAGGGGGGGAAAAAAAAGGACCTGGCTTAGGGCTGTGATGGATAGACAGGTGGAAGGCAGGCACCAGAAGGGAGGATGAATGGTAAAAGCCTTTGATGGAAACACTAAAGAGCTATTGAAAATCCAAGGGGTGGGGGGAGGGAGGAGAAAGAATAGCAGGAGGAGGGAAAGCAAGGGAGCCGTGCCCCCCTTCCCCCCCGCCCTCTTTCTCAGGATGTTGAAAGTATTTGTCCTTCGTTACAAAATGATTGAACTGCCGCCAGGCCAGGCCACCCTTCCAGCCATTGCACTGGGAAACTGGCACTTCTGAAAGCCTCGTCGCCTCTCAAATTTTATAGCTTTCCCTTTTTTGTGGGAGTTTTTGTGTTGTGCTACTTGCAGAATTGTTTTCAGATTTGCCGCATATGAAAGAAACTATATTTTGTTGCTCTGACAAACACAGAATCCAGGTAATGACAGGAAGAATTTAAAAATAAAGGCCCATTTTTATCAGAATACCCAGCTGCCTGCCTTTTATTGAGTCAGAATTTCATGCATTTGGTATTCACAAGGTTGCATTAATATTCCTCTGGTTCATCTCTAGTGCTTTTTGAAGGAGGGATTTCATCCTGTAAATAAAGCTTCTACTTTATCGATGTCTCTCTGTGAGCAGAAGTTATACCTGTTCTTCATAGTCACAGTAGTGAGGATGATCCTGCCACATCATAATTAAAATGGTTTTTGCACCAGATGAACACCAGATGCACCAGACAACAGTGGGAAAAGATAATCGTTGCCCTTTTCAGAATGGTCCTTGAAGTTCTGCGAAGCCTTTGTCCTGCAAGATCTATAGATGGGAAGAACTATTGAAAATCTGCCTATGAGATTGTTATGGCTGCCAGGGTCAGTATTTATATTGTGTATTTATATGTGTGTGTATTTATATAAGCTTGATGCTTGGGAAGGACTGAACCTGTGTGTAGTCTCAAGAATTAGATCTGGGTGTCTGTAGATGCATCCTCCACCCAGGCCTGTGGTAACTGGGGGAGGACCCAGGGCCATGGGGTCTCCCAGTGCCACCCACCTGCCATCCCTGTCAGAGAGGCCGGTGAGCTTGAGGGCCGGCCAGGCGGGGTGAGCAGAGTGCTGGCTATCCCCTGGGCAGATCCCTGCTTAGCTGGGCTCTGCGTGCTGGGTGGGTGCATGCCTTCCCTCCCCATCGGCCCTCCACGCAGCCCCGAGGGCACTCCTCCGAGTAACCAGTGCAGACAGTCAGCTGTCCATTGCCTCCAAGATTAGATCCTGGGATTAGGTCTCTGACAAGCTGGCCGTGCCATATAATTAAAATAGGCCTAGGAGAGCAGAGAGGCAATGTGCAACCCATACACAGCTGAATACTGGGGGGGCTGTGCTTGCTCGCAAACCCACTGCAGCTGAAAGCAAATCTCTCCACTAACATAACTTTGCATTAGCACTTTCCACCCAAATGTCTCCCGTGCCTGGTTACATTCATTGCTGTTTGCAGTGCCCCCGAGAGAGGTAACACTGCCTTCATCCCCAACTCTGAAAGATGAGAAAAGGTAAGTGATTTGCTGAAGGTTAGATGAGGAGTCACTGGAGATGGAGCTTCAGTCTCATGCCTTCAAAGGAATTCGCTGCAGCGACCAAAGCAAACAGCCCCTGCTGTTACAGAGCCGGACCGTGGCCTGTCATTCTCACTTTGTATCTGAGATGCTGCATCTGGGAAGGTATCGCTGTCCTTGCGAACTAACTTTTAGCTCTTGAGCGTGGGTGAACACTTGTCATCGTGCCAGAATGACACAAAGTCTAGAAATTATGATGGCAATTCGGGTCATGGTTTAACCGGGGAAAAATGCTGCCTCAGAAGTGTCCCCATCTAGTGTCACTGCTAGCGATTATTTAAGCTGCAGGACATGGCTGTGGCAAAGATCAGGTTGTAGCTGATATGAATCATGCCTTGAAATAACACTTTCCTTCTTACATTGTGAATATTGCAGAGGTATGGGAAGTGAAGGAAAATGGGATTTCCCTGGAGGTTAAAGATTTTCCTTTAATCAGCTTTCATAATGTTAATTAAATGTTTGGAACAATGGCTCGGTCCTGGGATCCGCCCGCTCTTGCATAATTGTCTCACAATACCGTTTTCACTTTCATGTTTATTTGCCAGCATGATTCAAAGCGAGAGCTGAGCAAGACTCCTGCACCAAGGAGCTACTTGGGTTTTGGGAAAGCTCAACTCCCTCTCTTACCTTTCCTAGAGAGAGAAGACCCAAACTCTCCCCTCCTGAGAAAGAGCAGCCAAAGGGACCACAGCACTTTGTCTGTCGTTGTTACCGCACTGCAAATGGCTAATAAAAACTTACCGGTATTTTGGGACGGGTACATATAAATATATACCCACCCATATGGAGAAATGGGTGTGTTTATAGATATCGGTACATGGATAGATATATTCCGGGTAGGTATGATACATTACAGTGCCGCTTGTTCCCTGAAGTTTTCACTCTTTCTGTAATGTAGCTGCTACGTGACCATGGGAGCCACCGTTTCTGGTCCTTTGAGCAATGGGCTTAATATAACTGAGGCTTGTATCACACACAGACAGAGAGCTCGGGGAAGAGAAAATTTGGGGAATGGTTCACAGGCAGGGGACGACATTGATTTCCCCAGGGACCACACCCCATGGGAGGGGGAACTGCGCTGGGCGTACTTCCACAACCCAGGAGGTCCTCCTGCTGCCAGACTGGGACGTCTCTCCCGGTGGTCTGAGATGTGTCTGTATGTCCCAGAGCTGGTCTGGCGACGTGCTCAGAGCACCCATGAGCCGCACGCGTGCAGGGCAGTGCACACGCACCCAGAGCCACAGCCTGGCTACCTTTGTTTGTCAAGTTAGAAAAGACTCTTTTCAAAAATAAGGTATTAAAACTTACAAATGTCAGACACTATCAGAAAAAAATAAAAAAGACCCTATTATATTTTAGGTCAAAGTGTTATCTAGCCCAAGACTTTTAAATATGTGCAAAATGCAGTTTCTGCAGAAGGACCATTAATCAGCTGCTGGAAGAACTGCCTTTTTTTAGGCTGCAGAGCTGAAAACAAAAAGCTGTGAGCGCAGGGGCAGCTCCATTTTCCTATTGTAAGGACGGCGGGTCTTGGTGCAGGAGGGCACCCATATCCGTGCAGGCTCTTGCTTCCCTAGCAACATGTTAACATCTTTGCAAAAGCTGTTTAAATACGCCGAGCCGCTTGCCACGCAGGCTCTACATGGCAGTTTCCCTGTTGACACATGCTTTTGTCTGCTTAGAGGAGGTGCTCTGTAAACATAGATGTTAGACGGTTTTTATGTTACTTATTTCTGATTCATTGGTTCTAAATTAGTAGCTCAGAGGCACATACCTTTCGTAGAGGCAGGGAAGGGATTGCCTCTCTTCTCCCCACCTTTGGAAACTTTGACCTGCTAAGATCACAAACTGTAGGAAATCTCTGAGGCGAAGTCCCAGGTACCGCCAGCAGTAAAAGCCCGGAGTAAACAGATTAGGTGTGTTTGAAAGACGTTTTAAGGGAGTTTGGGCTATCTGGCTCAGTTTCCATCTACCACAGGCAAGATTAATTTCAAGGCTGATTTTGATAGCGTGGAGGCTTCTTCCTTAGTATAGGAATTGGCTGTGTTATTTATATATGTGTGTGTGTGTATATATATATTTTATTTTTTTTTCCTGTTTGGCAGTGCAGGACATGAGAGATCGAAACTTCCTCTCCACACCCCTTTGACTAGCACAGGAGTGGCAGGAGGAATTTTTTCTCTCTTGGTCATTCTGGGCAACCTTTGAGCCCCGCTTTTCCACCCTGTTCCCATCAAGAACACAAGCGAGTCCCCGGCTAACTGGGAGCCATCAGCTGTCTTCAAAGCCTCAGCCAGCCCTTCTGTGATAAATCCACAGTGAGGGGTGTAACACGAGTGGTATCGGCCCCCTTATCCCACAGAGTTCCTGTCCCAGCAGGGATGACATTTTTTAAAAATTGGAGTGCAAAAGGGAAAACCCATTTCTTGAACTTTTAAGTTGCTTTACGGAGCAGTCAAGGGTATCGGGGCTGGGTCTTACTCATCCTTAACTAAGGGCTGCCAGCTGTAGGTTTTAACACCCTTTTGCAGGAGTGGGGTGGCAAAGCCCTAGAAACTGAGCTGCTCCCTCCTGGATCCTCCCATGCAGATGGCAAAGGACATTGTTAATTTACACACAAAAGAAATGCAGAATCCTGTCTGCACATTTTGGGATGAAACAAATGAAAATGTTGTTGTCAGTCTGTCTTGGCATCACCATTCCAATTCTTTTTTATTTTTTTCTCCCTGTGAATCATCTCTCCATTTTACTTCTGTTTTGTTTGTTCCATAATTGCTGGCTTAACCTGGAGGCAGGAGGCTTCCTTGTGGAAACATCACCACGCTGTCAATCAGTGAAGGAGAGGTGGTACAGCTGGTACAGTCCTTCCTCCCTCTCAGGAGTGAGCGAATCATCCCTTGAATATGCAATATCATCCAGGACAGGAGCCAGGATCCGCAACAGGCACATGAATTCCAGCATCTCTGGAAACATTATTTCCACATTTCGGGCAGACTAAGAGACAGTAAGTAAATAAGCAAGCTGTGGCATTTGCAATCTCTGTAGTTTTATTTAAAGTGACTGCCTGTGCTCTAAATGCTTGTGTGGATAATAAAAATACAAAGCGAAAAGCATGCCCAAGGCAGCTTCATGGTATGGCCCATTTAATGCCATTGAGCAGTCCATTGAACAACTAAGAACCTACCAGAAACAGTAACTGCCTGCTTTCCTCCTGAAAATTCACATGAACCAACCCATCCCAAACCCCATCCATTGCTGGCCCCTCTATTTCTCCTTTGAAGCAGTGTCAGTGCTGTCTCTCTGTCCCGCGTGGACATGGTTTGCATCGCCCTTGCACAGGAGCAGCACAAGACACATGGGCTCCTTCCCTCTGCTGGGTTCTTGTTCAAAAGTGTCTCCCCTCCAAGGAAAAGCCAATTTCCCGTGGTTGCTCCTGGGCTGCAGGTGGGATGTAGCCGGGGAATTGGGGAGGATTCACTGCATGATCAGGTAGCCCGTGATACAGCACTGTGTAACATCACTGGCTTCCCTAAGCTCTCATGTGCTGTGCCCATGAATTCGATAGAACTACCCCTGAACAAATACACATTAGATTTCACTGTTGAATGTGTGAGAAATACAATGGGAGAGGAACACTGATCCAATTGAGCAGAGGAATACTGGTCAGGAGGGCTAAAATACTGTTTTCTCTACTCTGTTATTAATACCAATAGCTAAGACTTTCTTCTGCTCTGTTTTTGTGCAAAGGTTACGGCTACATGTTAACCTTCATCAGTCCTTCTGACGATAACGCTGAAAGTGAGATACCACTGAAATTATCTTCCTATATGTTTAAACCATTCTGGCACTTTTCCAGGCAGTATTTGTGCCCCTGTTTATGCCGCAGACCCTGGTGACCCTAGAATACTTTTATTTATGACAGCATAAGCATCATTTCCATGGCAACATGCTTTTCAAGCTGCAGATTGAGGATTGCAATTTCCTAAGCAATAGAAGAAGCAATGGTGGATTTTTTTTCCTAATCAGCTAGTAGCAACTTTCATGTGCAAAATGATCAGGCACCACAAATCATTTAAAAGCTACATTATAATCAAGGCAATTTTAAAGCTCAGCATGGTTAGCCTAAAAGTAAGAGAGAGTTAGATCCAGTTGTTCAATGGAAATGAAGATCATGCAATGATGTCCTCGCTGCTGCTCTAGTAAATTGGCTTCCACTTGCTCTGCGATGCAGCCTGATGAGGAGCAGAGCGGATTGCTTCACTAGAACGACACGTTATTTACAGGAAGACTACTACATAATTATAATCCTATATGATTTTGGACAACGCTTTCCCATATTGGAGGAGATGACAAAGCCTGTTTGAAAATGGTCCAAACTATCAACAAAGGAATGTTATTAACAGGTATGTTGGTTAGCGGCTCATGTGAAATTGCACTTAGTGCTTTCTGCCTTCAGAGAGAACCGGGGTGCAGCTGATCCCTGAGATGGAAAAGCCGCCTGTGCATGCACATATGCCAGCAGAGCCCTTCCCGCTGTTGAGGGTGTTGTGGACAGAAATACAGAACCGAGTCCATGGGGAAACATCGCTCAGCAGTGCCACAGTGCTGCTTCCTTCCCCAAAAGCAATTTTCAAAAGTGTTAAGTGTTGTCACTCCACAAATCGGGAAGCTGAGGTGCAGAAAGATGCAATGATGTGTCCGAGGTTGCCCTGGCTGACAGTCAAAGGTGCTGCCTGGAGTCCCAGGACACTGCCCTGTCTACCAGGGGCCGTGACCCATTTATCAGAGTAAGGTGTTTGAAGGCTTGAGCCGTCCCCTGCTCAGCCAGCTTGGTGCCCAGCAGCGCTGGGACGACTGCTACTCGCTGGAGGACAGCACTTCTCCCAGCTGCTCTTCTCACCATCTCTCACTTACAGAAAATTTGCATTAAAAATACTTCTTTAAGGAGTTCAGAAAAAGATGAGGATTTTCTTTCCTGTTAGATTGTCCTTGACAGCAACAAAACCTTGCTTCGTATCCAGACAGAATTTGCTGCTCACCTGGCCAAGCCCAGGAAACTGCTTCAGTCCCGAATGGGTGGGCTTAGCAGAACTGTGCTCATGTCTCTGATTTCCAAGTTAGACCTTCATAGTAAGAGTGTCACTATAGAATTATCGAAGATAAATTATCTAAGTCATGCCAGAAATTATTTCAAAGGAAATAGGATTTGCTGTTGGTTTTTTCCACAAAATTATTTGAGGTGACAGGTAAAGAAATATTAAACTACATTCTGTAGTGGTAGAGGTACATTCCTACTTGATAAAAAACATGTTCATACCGATTTGCTTTGGACCTCCAATATTTTTTGGGGAAAACTTCCACTGGTTTTGAAAGCATTAGGACAGCAGAGGGGGCCTCCAGGTTTAAGACTCCCATGCCTTACGAGATATGGTCGGTCATTAACTCTCCTGGGGGAAACTGAGTAAACACTACTTTTAAACACCAGATTTTCCGTATCAGAGACTAGTTAATTTAGCATTCTGGAGTGTTACATATTGGCCCAAGAACACCACAGAGCTCTATGTCAAAAGCTTTCAGGACATCAAGAACTGCAAGAAACCCTTGACTAAAGCCACTGCATACTAATGGGTAAGGCCAGCCTTAGCACCCCAGCATCCTCTCCCTTTGAAGTCGGTTGCCGGGCTTGGTTTGGAGTCTGAGCACCTGGGTTAGGAAATCAGGGAACCACTAAATATGTTCTGCCCTAGGAAAAGTGCTCACACTCATGTTGGCTGGTGATGGAAGAGGAGGAAGGTTTTTCAGCCTGCTCTTATGGTTTCAGACTTGAACTTGGAACTGTTTGTTTTTGCTACGCCACCCCTTCCGCCCTAGTTAATAGTCAACTTTGAAACCCAGCTTTATGTCCCATGTGTTTGATTTACATTTCAAATGCAGGGCCAGCAGGGCAGGCTGTCTAAATCACTTGTCAGCACAAGGGAAGGAGGTGACACAGTGGGAGGAAAAAGTGAGATGCGGCTACGGCCCACTATAAACGCTCCGGCAGCTGGGCAGTGCTGTTAGCGGGAGAGTCCCCAGCAAGCGACAACTGCTCACCTTGCTCAAATGTTGAGGTCTAACCCAGGCAACACACAGGGACCAGCTTGTCTCCTTTGATTTACGCTCGATTCCTCCAACACTACAACCCTGCATCCTGTTTTCCTTATCCGCTGCAGCTGTACATGGAGGTGAGGGCTTCAAAAGACCTTGTGAGAGGAATTTCTTTTGAAACCAAAAATAGCCTGTCATGATTTTATTATTATTTTTGGTCAGTATGTCACAATCTTAAATTTATCACTGATCTGTAGCTGAATTGACATACAGGAAACCTATCTAATCACGAGCTGGAGGGCACAGGGCAGAGCGAGTTCACCGGCCACACTTGAACAACGTCTGGCTGGAAATATCATTTTCAACTGCTCTTTGATGAGGTAACATCAAGAAGCAAAGCGACTGCACATGCCACACAGGCCAATGCCAAATGGTTTGCAGGGCCAGTCAATGCCGCATTGAGGAAAGCGGAAACATTTGCAAAATCGGTCAAAAATGAATTAGATGTGTTTAAAGCAATTACTTTCCAGACTGTTTACTCTGCATGACACAAATATGATCGGCCTGTCCTTAGAGGCCTTCACGGACTTGACCCGATGGATGTGGTGATGCCTAATCCTGCCCTCACTGACGCCGCCTGGAGTGGTGCGTGTGCCTGTTTCAACAGCTCATGAGCAGTCTTGCTGGCTGCCGTGTGGCAGCCTGATGCATTTGTACTGAAGGATTGACCTCTTCCTTTCATCTTTTAAATTAAACACAGGATCCTTGGACTGCAGAAGGAACAACCCCTCGTGGAGATGGCAGGCGGTGGAGTCAATGTGGAGCCACAAGCCCAGCGCCGTCAGAAGCTGGTGTGAGCATCGTGCCTCTCCAGCGAGCCCACACCCACCAGAGCTTCCCAGGATTTTACTGGAAATAGCCATGCCTGCTTCTTGCGAGCATGTTAAAAACTACCTGCCAGGTTCAGCCGACATAAATCCCCATAAATTCATTCACCAACTTTATTCCTGGAGAACTGCTGCTTAATGCTCTGTTTCTTCAGAGCTGCAATTTCTCTCAGTTTATTTTAACGATGGTGCCTCGCTCTCAGTTTCACCACACACGTCCTCTATATTGCTCAAAAGGCACTGATGAACACAAGCTGTATTACCAGAAATCACATTCCTGTTCCTGTTCCTTGGCTCATTTCTCCCTCATTTCCCATTACCTTCCTATTTTAAGGCTGCATGCGTGACATGCCTGTCAGCTAGATCCACTCAAATATTTATCCAGTGATTTAATCAGTGAATTTCATGGTAGGTTGCTAACTACATTGATGATTTTCTCCTCATTCACATAGCTTGTGTTGCAGTGCGTTAGGGAGCTGGAAGGCTGCAGGTTCATGGGAATGTCTGAACTCAATGAAGTCTCTAAACTGCAAAGAATTTCTTTTTTTCCTTGCAGCCCTGAGGCCTGTGATGTGCCTCGCCTGCGTGTTGCGCTGAAGGGGAAGGGGAAAGTGCCTGAGATTGCTGACACTAGGGCATCAATGTGACCCTGTGTCGGTCTCAGCTGTGGGCCAACCTCTGGCGCACACCGAGGGAAAAGCAAACAGAAGAGGGGTAAAGTCCGCTGAAACAGAGAGTGAGGGATTTTAGCTTTAAATTTCAGAGGACATCCCCTTCTTTTCCCCTTTCCAATCCCCAGCCTGTCTAAAGGAGGGGGAAAATTTCAGGATAGAGAAACTGCAGTCTTTCATATGAGAGTATTCATCCCAAAGAAAGCTCATTCTTAAGCCAATCCCAGCTTCCAGTCTAGAACAACTTCAGGAGACATGCTGAACCTGCAGACTATGCTTCTGAAGCCCACCGTGATCTCAGGCTGGAGCACTCCCAGACAGAATAAGCTCCTCAGAGGCAGGCGCCAAGGCTGAGCCCCCCAAAGCATCCCCCTGTGTGCCCCAGGATTGCTGAGCCCCGGGGTCTGGTGGTTTGGCCAGTCAGCCCTTTCCTCACCTCAAAATGGGGCCTCAAAGAAAGGGAGGAGCGAGAAGTGGCACCCTTTTATAGTGTGAGTAACAGCTCAGCAATACGTCCCCCCGGGGCAAGGCATGCTCCACACTCAGTGATTTCAAAAGAAGGTTTGAAAAAAAAAGAAAGAAAGAAAGAATGAGGAACTAACTCAACACACCCTGTAGGTAGGTTCTGGCTTCTCCTGGGAGAACGATAGTGTAAACCTCCAAACAGTGTCTGCTTAATGTGTAATAAACAGCTTTTCCTTTTTCTTAAACCTTTTTCTTAAACCCCTCCTCAAACTTGAAACCACTGCTTCTTTACCAGATAATGCTCTGCCTTGACAGGATGGGAGAGATGTTGTGTATGTGCAGATATAGATACTGTATCGTCTATTTCCATTAATAGGTATTAAGAATAGGGATAGAAATGATAAACTCACTCTGTTGCATCCTGTGCCCAGTCTCCAAGAATCCTGTTACTTAATGTTTGAAACATCCTTCAGAGGTAGATGAATGTAATCGCCCCCCACTCATTCCTGGCTCTGGAAACGGCAGCGCACTTAGAAACACACTTACCGCAAGCACAGCCTTTGGCTGCAGCAATTCCGCACTTAACATGCATATGCTTAAGGGCTTTGCCGGACGGGCTCAGCTAGTGTGCTTGATATCTTGCAGGATAGGGTAGGAAGGCAGAGAGAGATTAAGGATTTTATCATGTTCCCAGGAAAGCTCAGTACAGAGTTTCATTGATTTCTGTGGAAGAGAAGCCATCCCTAAATAGTTTGCACAGCTGGGGAAGAAGCCCAGGAGACCCTAGTGTCCCGTCCTGTCCTCTATCTGTTAGGCTACACTTCTCCTAGAAGAAAAATGGGACATGGGGAAATTCACACAACTGTTCAGGTTGCTCCAAAATAAGCAATATTCTTAATAATAACTAATATAAATCTATAATAATTACATAATAATATAACTAATCTGCAGTAAACTCTGGCAAAAGGCTGCATTAAGTGCAAGTGCAAGGCTGGAGACTGTGCCTTTCAGAATACCTTGGCAGACTTACCAAAACAACAGATAAGTGGAGATTGATACAACTTTGTCAGAAGTGTGGATTTTTTTTTTCCCCTGTAGTACCCATACTTAGCTGAAATTCCAGAAGTGATTGCATTTTACTTGGGTGTATCGCCTGCAGAAGTGGTACAAGCTGTATTAGGAAATAACTTCAAACTTATTTATATTCAAAGCATTTTTAGTGTATCAGTAACCTCAGAAAGTTCTTGTAATTGCCAAAGTAATACCCTTTTCTTCTCAAACAGCATTAGCTGATTTTAGCCAAGCTAGGAATAAGAAAACATTTCTAGTCTGGAACATCTCCTCTTAAGACTTCTGTAGATGCAGTCAGACTAGGTAGCTCAGTGTGCCCTGGTTTTCTCAAAGATCTCTGAAAAAATTATAATAATAATTGCAGTATATTAGTTAGTCCTCAGGGATAGCTCCATTTTCCATGCATGTAACCTTTGCTGCTTCGGGATGCAAGCTATTTGTTTTGGCAGCCTGAAACAGCCCATAACTTCACCATGATAACCATTTTTAGTTTGGCCTGTAGATTTTTTTTTCTTTTTCAAATCCATCTGTCCCGAGAAGTCAACCCCCTGATTTTATCTTGCACCACCCACCCTCATCGCTCGCAAGGGGGACCTCAGAACAATCCCTCGTCCTCTTGCCTCGTTCTCAGAGATTAATGTTTCTGTTTCACTATGTCTGTGTAAAATACTTCTGTCCCTGAAATTTCTGGACTGGAATTGCTGGGAAGAGAGACTCTGTTCTTTGGACTTAACAAAGCTGTTGATGATGGGTGCGTGCATGAGAAAAGAAACCAGCTCTTTCCCCCATCCTTTTCTATTGCTTTCAGAGGAGAAAATAGCAAAAACATCTCTGCAAGAAAAATCGTTCTGTCCAGCTGGCAGTGGTTTGCCATTCAGCAGGTTCATTCAGGCTGTTTTCATGGGTGATTCTTTTTTCAGCTGTCCAGCATCTAAATATGGCAGATGTGGGTGTTTTCCATCTTTGAAAGGAGAAAAATAGCCATTTTGATGAGGACAGTGGGACCGATGCAGAGCATATGCAAAGTGCAGAGTCAGACCTGAGTACCAGGTGAGAGCCCTCAGTTGATTTTGGTCTTCACGTCATCCTGGAGGCAATTGTGAGGAGACTAATTAAATTATAGCAGAACCTGGGGCTATTCCATGTTGTACCAGGACCAAGTTCAGGCCAGAATATCCATAGAGTAGAAGTGACATAAAACTTCTGTCTCTCTTTGCCCTGTTCCTTGGAGTGTGTCCGCCCTGAGCTACATAGCTTTTGCCCTGCGCGCTCTCAGCAGCTGCCCAAGTGCAATTAGACCCGAGCAAACCTAGTGACGGAGGGAAGAATTATGTTGAAGAATTGTCTTAGGAATGCTGGGAAAGTGGCAGAGATTTGAGAGACACTGGGAAAAAATGCCTCTGGTAAAACATGTATTTGTTCACCAGTATTTTAGGTGTAGGAACAAAATGGTGTTGAGTGTTTCTTGCTTCCCGTGGAGTGAAAAGCTGTTCCTTCAGGTTCATCCCAAATCATCTGTGTGACTAATTCCCTCTTGGAGTTAGCAGGGAGAGAGGCGTTGGCCTGTTATGCAGAGAGTTAGCAGGGATTATTTGGTTTACCACAGTCAGCTTCCCTACGCTCCAGAGCCACTCTTAGTCCCAGCCAGGGTTCAGAGGTGGGCCTGGCATCTGTGCGGTGCTTCACCAGACTCTTCGAGTCCTTGCTGACAAATACCTGCAAAAATACTTTTTAGCCACTTGGCTTTTCACGGGAACCATACAAAACTACTTCATAGCCTGTGTTCAGCTACTTGGACTCCCCCTTGGCCACCCATGGTGGGTAGTCAGGGACTTTTTTGGGTTTTGAACCTCTGCCTCCTTGAGGGACTCACGCAATTGCCTGTTTTGCTGACAGTCAAGCTTGCTCAGTGATCTATGCTGCTTTTTGGGAACTGATGTATAGATGTTCTTCAGTAACATTAATGGTTTACTCCTGTGATTAGGAACAGATAAACTTTAAAAATAATATTAATATATTAATATTAATATACTTCATATTATATCCAAATATTATTAATTAATTAATGTGTTAACATTGATTTTTAACTAATCAGCATCAGGTTTCTTTGTTTATGGGCTTTGCTTGAAAAATCTACCGCTTCTGGGATTTACATTTGAAATAGACTTGCAGTATCAAAACCTTTTTTTTTTTTTTGGAATTACTATTGTTTTCAACATCCCAGTCTGAGGACATGTTGGACCGATCTCTCCTAGCCATAGCTGGAAGGCATCCTGTGTCATCTGAGGGAGGGCTACTGGGTGAGTACAAACACGCCACATCACAGGCTTCCCTGTCTGTCAAGGGAGTGCTTTCCACCACACGCACAACGGCAGAGTGGGAATTAGCCCAAGAAGAGCGGGTGACAGCACTCAGTCTTGCCCTGGCCACAGGGACACGCAGCGTTGGAGGTGGCCGGCAGCTGATTCCTGCACGGTGGAGCAGCTAGCTGTGGGGCTGCCCTCCCATTTCCTCCGCTTCCTACCGCCTGCTTTAGCGCCTGCCCCTCCACTCCTCCCTTGGCTTTTTTTTTCTCTTAGGGAAAAGTATAGTTTGCCCCTAATTTTTAGAAATGACCCTGGTTTTATTTAAATCTGTCATTTCCTATCCCCATGGTTACTCCTAATTCAACACCGTAAAGAATTTGCCTCCTTGACGATGTCTAGGAAATGTCTTTGTTTAAGCCTGCTCTGCCAACCCACTGACATAACCTAAGCTCTCAAATATCTGTTTCCTCGCACACAGGTGTCATTCCTCTGGATCTTTTCAGTTCTACCGCTAAACTGTATCCCATTTATTCTGGTTATCTAGAAATCCTCCCTTTCCCTCCAGCCCTGTCCACCTTTCATCCCAACCATCTGGAAGACTGCTGTTAGGCAATGCTATCTCGGTCTAATTTGTAAGAAATAATTGATTTATTACTGCTACATACCTTTCCTGATTTTCCTGGGCATGGCAGAAATAACAGGCTGTTCCAGTCTTGAAGAATTTCATGTAAATTGCATTCACATACAACATATCTCAGCAATAAGGGGACCTGAGCTCAAAGGAAGCCGCATCATATCTTAACTCTCTGGAGTTTTGGGGGTTTATTTTAATAATATCCTGACTCTAGCATATACAATCCACGGTATTTGCCAAGCTTAAAACAACAGCCACAGGAGGATCCTGTCGTACGTTTTGCAACCGGTTCTCACATCAACAGAGCGCTGATCCTACATGGAATTCATTCCACATTTTATTCATTATCTGAATGAGTTATCAAGACAGCTCGCTGCCTGGCTGGAGGTACCAACATAGTGCAGACAGATTTTTTCCCACAGAACTCTCCGAAGCGATACTGTCAGCATAGCTATATTTAATGGGCTCTACCCATGCAGTCAATCTCTCAGTGCAGAAGAAATAGTTTACAGTCTCTGAAACCCTACACTCCTCTCTGCCACAGAGCAGGAAAAAGTAACATCTACCCTCATTCCTTTTGCATGTCGCTGGATTCAGGGGGAAGGGAAGCTAATGAGACAATGAGGACATTGAAAACAATATTCTAAGAGGCAGAGCAAGGAAGAAAAAAAAATATCAGTAGCCAACATCTGCAAGCAATCTTTAACCACAGCTAAAGGCTGCCTCTAAATTCACATGTGTCATGCCCTACTTACCTTTGCTTTAGGCTTAGTATTAGTTTAGAAATAACCTGTGATCTTCCGTATATCATTGTTATTCCTGAATGAAGAGTTAGGACGAAGGCTGTTGCATGCAAAGAGGTTTTCCCCACAAGTTAGATGCCATTAAGCAGAAAATAACTGACATTTTGGGAAGATAACGTGGGGCTGCTTTATGTGCCCTCTGAGTTTTCTGTGACATACCCCTGCAGCACGCCTGAAAGAGCTTTGTGCCACACGCATTAAGGTAAAGGTCATCTGTCCTAAAGTGATTTCTATGAAATAAAATTGCCTGTTTCCCAATTTTTAAAAAAAGGTCCAGTTCATGAATATGGCAGAGAAATGCCATTACACGCTGATCAGGAGACCGAGGTAAGCGGCAGGGTACGGTGTGACCTTCACTTCACATCTGAAATAAAAGCCTCTTGGGGTGCGGAAGAGGGGCTGGTGAGTGATGTCCGTGAAACCTGGGGCCGGGGTATGGCTCTGCTCGGCACTACGCGTGACATAAGCACCATGGAGGGGAAAACAGTCATTTTAATGTGGCTTGGCAGGATTTAGCGTCGGAACAATGACACTGATGAAAAATAAAATGACCAGATGACACAACACAGCACGAACAGCAGCGACAAGAGGGATGGAGAGCGCTTTACCTGGGAATGAGCAGTGAGTGGCACAGCCCTGTCAGGCAGCTCATCGTGATCGAAAATGCGACACAGTCATGGCAGGGAGAAGGTCAGGAGTTTATATGAGACATCTTCCATCTCTGTAAGTCCGAAAACCTATCTGCAGTGTGTTATTGTTAGAAGTGTTACTCAGTTGGGAAGTCTGGAGGTCTTGAAATACAAGCATTTGAAGATCACCTTATAGCTCAAACCTTTAGGATGAGGGTTCATTACCTCTTACCATGCTGTATGTGCTGTGCCTTTAAGTCCCTTTTTTAAAGTCATAAACCACATCAATTTTAATTTCCCAACTCAATATTTGCCCTTGTACAGACATAGGTATAAAGTTGCTCTTGTGACACAGTTTAATTCTTAATTCTTCAGTTAGACTGGAAAAAATCCGGAGTCTTCTTACCCAGTGTGTCCTCCTCCTCCCCCCATTATAAAAAAATACCAAATGTGCAGGTTATAAATAACACAAGTTATCTAACATTTCACCATATAAGGAATGAGCAGAACTGGAAATGCTGATTTCTTTTTTGCCTTTAACATTCAAATTAAATGGACAATGTAGCAGATTGAATATTCCCAGCAAAAATGGTTTCTGTGCAGTACTGGTGTTCTTGTGTCTTGCTCTGAGCTTTGTGGGCCTATTTGCTGGTACTCCAACAGCCAAGAACCGTAAGATTGACATTATAAATAGAAATATAAAAATAAATAAAATATGTCAGTCTCTGACCAATTTGAAAGCAAGGGAACAGGGCTCCTCCGCTCTTGCGTTACTTCCCGTGGAAGGGTAGGGAGCATGTAGGATGTGACTGTTGAAGCTTACGGGACATGTATCTACTCGCCAAAGACTATCATGAGCTCAGTAACACCATCTTCGTTGTTGTCTTTAGCCAGAGATCAGATATTTTGAGGGCAAGCACAGGCAGTTAGATCTCTTGCCATACGGATTAATCTTGGGGTAAGGACTGAAGGGCTAAAATTGAGGTCTGGAGTAATTGGTTGGTTTACACTATTTTTTCTCTTATTAAATAACGGGTATGCTTCCAGACCCCTTTTCCCCATGAACAGGAGCTGATTCAGTTCTGGCAAGTAGTTCCCTTCCCTCTGCGCTTTTCCTCTGAAGCCTGAACTAGCCTCCATATGGAATTAAAGAAGGGCATGAAGATAGGAAGCCGTTCTGAGGCTCTCTCTCTTTTACAGGGTGATATCAGCTACTGAAAAGCAGTTTTGTATCCCCTGGTAACACCAGGCTCAAGAAACATTTCACAAATAAAGGATCTGGCTGTGATTACTAACAGCGCAGCGCTCACTTTCGGTTATCTCCTACCCTATTTGCTCATAACCAGGTACGAAAACATTTCTGCAAGTAACTGAAAATAATGGAGAAATTCACTGAATTTGGAAGCAAAGTGAGTTAAAGCAATGAACCGCAGTACATGTTCTTTATGCATGTACAGCAGCATAAGGAAACTGTGGGAAGCTAATTTGCAAGCCTGTTTACTGAATACCTGGAACAACTCCCATTTCCCATTTAAATTAGCTACAGGAAGCCAAGTGTCTAATTTGCTTCTCCAGTACCTGCTTGTTCCACTCATTTATGTCCTTACCCTCACGCATTTTAGTAGACCATCTCTCCTGGCATTTCAGATGTTTATTGCTGCATCTATAGTCTGTAGTAGCCTCTCCAGGGAAAAATAAATGCAGACTGCTAGCACACCGGGCTGGCTGCCTTTGTACCTGCTTTGCACTTCATGGGCACAAACAGCTATTTGGAGTTCAGGAGAACAGCAGGTCAGGTTCATACCATCCAACAAATCCCTGGACCAGAACCAGTATGCAGCTCTTGCAAAAGCAGAGACTTTGAGGAACAGTCTCCGTTTTGCGGTCAGTGCTAAACCTGTTCTGTGTTCGGAGACGTCTGGCTGTCCAGTGCTGAAGCAAACAATATATAAGCAGTGTAATAGTAGTATATAAAATAATCCCTTCCACACACACCAGCTTCTCAAGGCTTCTTTCCAACCTCATCTGCTCAGGGCTAACCCAAGCAGTGAAGAAAGGCTCCCCTGTCACCGATTTTGCCCTCTCTGTGGAAAAGGAGGGGACATGGCTTTGGTTGTGAGAATTGCTCATGGAAAATGTCCTGGTTTTAGTCCCTGTGCTCTGGTCTCCAGAGCCTGTGAGCTCGAAACCTCAGCTGTGCGTCTCTAACCAATTACGGGCTGTGTTAACATTGCTGCTTGCTTTTCCAGAGGTAGGTTTCTCAATGGAAAACTGTCAGAAGTGTCAATAAATAATGGCAGTTTTGAGGGCACTGGGCCAAGGTTTCTTCTTGCCTATGGACATAGTTTATAATAGCAGTTCATCATCTGTGGCCTTTTCATAACCGAAAGTCAACTGGCAATATGCTGGTAACGTAGGCAGTGGAAGGCAAGTGCCTCTTGTTTAGCAGTTGAAAACGCCTGTTTACTTGGAGTAAGATTTGTAATGGCACAAATCATGTGGAGCAGTATTTTAAATGCCTTCTCCAACCACTGCTGGTAAGATACTTTCAGCAGCCAGCCTGACCCTCCGATCAGAGGTTGACTTTTCAATAGAACGATAAATGCCAGTTCGCCCTCGAACATTTTCTGCATTTGTTTTTTTGCTATTGACAAAAGAAGAAAATTCCTTTATTCTTTTCTCTCCCTCCAGAGAGGTCAGGATTTATCGTGAATGATTACATGATCGGTTTCATGCTAATTAAATAGAAAGTGAGTAAGAACTATCATTTATGGAGTACTTAAGCCCAGAGGTCTTATTTTACATTTCAGTACAAGGCTGAAGGAAATTGAAAACATTATTCCTTAGAGAACCGAGATATAAAAACACTGGGAAATATTCATGTAAGCAGAGCACACAGAAATATCTTTCATTTATGTTTCCATTTGTTAAAACAAAAAGGTACTTTTTTAAGCAAATGATGAAAATTGAATACTTTCCTCACAGTAGGAATATCACTGGTATCAGTCTTATAGCCAGAAAGGCCATCTCCCCCCCCCGGCCCTGGGAAACATCCTTTACAATACAGTGGAGTCAAAATTTGTCCCAATAGGTGACCTGTCTTCTTAAAGCCGTTGTAATTTGCTCAGCGTTCTTCCTTAAAATAATCATTTAAAGTAAGGTTGGAAAAAGAACTGTCATTCTTCGAGTATCAACATTTGATCCACTGTTTTGACTTTTCTAAGCACATATCATTATGTCTTCCTCAAATACCATATATAGCGAATGAAATGCCTAACCAGTAGTTAAGAACGACATATTTTTAAATCATTGCTGAACACTAAGTAGTTTAATGGAGTTCTAATATAAAAAACTCCCAACAGCTAGCAACCTGGAACCTGCAGCTGCTTCTTTTGCTTCCTCAGTGGTTTAGGATTAATTTTACAGGCTTTATTACATTACATGATCTCACCCTCTCCGTTCTCCAGGTGGATGAAAACATGCTCATTGAAATGATCTTCTTGTGAAGCTGCAGAACTCAGTTTAATGGAAGAAGAATGGGGCATAGGTGATAAATGTTTCTAGGACTGAAACACTTAGCTCTTGATACTACTACTAAATTAAATTATAGTTCCTATGGAATATGCTTGGAGAGAACAATTTTAAAGCAAGGCTTATAGTAAGACAAGTAATCAGTGGGAGGAAACCTTGTGATCAGTCAAAGTACTGCTGGAGAAGATGAATTATGACTTTGTCTTTAATTGGCTTTCGATACAGTTATAGGTAAAGTACTCCTCATACCTACGGTCTTAGTTGACATATGTGAACAAGTGATTCAGTGGAAGGTGTATGGGGATGACAGCAACAGTCCATGAATGCTACATGAAAAAGCCAAAGCCATTTGTCTTAGTGACGGTCATTAAAGAAAGACTGGAAAGTTCCGTCCTCCAGTGGATGGTTTCAGTAAGCTTTGGGATATGAGTGCAGTAACACATCCCCTCAGAGCAAACCGAGGGTGTTTTCAACAATAACACAGAGTCGAATGAAGCCATTACTGCAAAATTTCACAGAGTTTAGAAAACTAGACCGCGTGAATGTCCTTCCTCCAAATGTGAGAAATGCTAGCTCAGCCATACTATCCTCCATGGCACCTTCTTGGAGGATTGTGAATGTACCTATCAAAATCCCTTCAATTTCATGGTTTTTCACTGGCTACTGATACCAATGAAGTGCTTCAGGAATCCTTCCATGCCCAAAGCAGCTGTTTTGCACCTGGTTTTATGGGAAAGTGTGAAATGAGATTTTCTCAAGATTTTTGGGGGGTTGAGGGTGAGACAAGAGCTGGTGAATTTAAAACAACTATATGAAGCTTTATTACTCAAGGAGAATTGTACATTCTGGAAGAACTCATTACTAGAAGCCTAACGAACCATCAGGACCTCACATTTCATGTTTTGATCTTTTACTGATTTCCAATAAATATTTTTAATCACGAACGCTGACTATGGTGACTAATCTTGGAAAAATCTTTCATACCAAGAGTAAGCCACAAAAAATTTGCTTTTCTGTACATAAATAACTCACAGAGAATAAACATAATACTGTGAACTGATTTTCAGTTTTACAAAATGTGGTGCTAAGGCTGCTGGAAATTTTTCCATCAAGATGGAAACTGGATTGTTAGTTGAACATTTTTATTAGTATCTGCTTTAGTTACATTTCCATTTTCTGTTAGAAAACTGATATTTTTTTGGCTGAAAGTTCTTCCCTCCTCCAGTTCCCAGTGCAAAATTGTCCAACCATTTTCTACTAAACAGGTTTTTGGCTTTCAGGTTTCCAAGAAACAAGGCAAATATATCCACCGTATCCCTTGTCTAAGCCACTTGATTTTACTACAGCACTGGGTAGTTTCACAGCTCAGTAGAACAATAGTGTGCAACGCATACCAGCAGATAGGCGGGAAAATCATGTCTCTGCCCCCACAGCTTGCAGGGTGCAGAGGAGAAAGGGAGAGGAAGGAGAAAGAGGAAAGATGTGCATAAGCAGAGCTTCAGCTATATTTTATTAGCCCAGTTGTTCTTTCCTGCATAAGAGCTCCAGGGAGAACATATGCCTTGGGGTGAAGTTTGGAAGAGGATGATATGGGCGAGATAGGAGGGAAGAATAATGGAAAAATAATGGTGGAAAGGAGAGAAGGAAATGCGTGAAGGGGGACAGAACTGATAGAGAGAGAGGAGAGATCAGAAGAGAGCAAATCATCCTCACAAGTGAAGAAAGCGATGGTAAGTGTTGGGGGACCTGAAGAGATAGGGGACCCCACAGTCAGTGTCACTGCAAGGCAGGCAGAGCAAAGCCTGGAGTTTCAGAGCGGAGGAGGTGGCAGGGGCCCAGAGCCATGCTTCTCCCCATGGCTGCTGCTTTTCTGTGTGTGGGGTCACCCTGTTTTGTGTCCTGGCCATGTTTCTCTAGGAGGGGAAGGTAGGAACTAGAAGACTGTGACATTCACCCTCCCCATCCACTGCTGGGACAGCAGTGTTGATCCTGGGGTTTTTGCCCCAACGGCAGATCAGCGAAGGGGTGGCTGGGAGCTCTTGGTGGGCTCCCTGTTGGGAGCAGAGTACAGTGTATGGTGTGGTTAAACTGGTAGCTGCAGATAAAGTATTTACTGCAGTGGAAAAAGATACACAGATGCATTTCATTCCTCTACTATTAAATCTGTAACAGGCAGCACGGCTGAGCGAGCCAGGCGATCCTATTACATTTCAAAAGGTAGCTCTAAGGATTCATCTTCCGCACACTCCGTGCTCCCATATGTTGTGTGAATGAGATGGCTTTACTGAAGCTACTATCTCCTATTGGCAAGATGGGTATATTCCAGGAAAGCTATTAAGTGAAATGTCTAAGTCTGATGCTGATGGTATTTTTTCCTCCCCCCCACACCCAAGCAAACTTTTTTCTTCTCTCTGGCTGTCTTGTGTATTAGCACACATGAAAATTTTACTGATATGAATTATATAAATCCACTGGAGAGGCTGTTTTGCAGTAGCACAGAATAGGGAGGATCTACTGTAACACAAAAGCACATCATGGATGAATGAATATAACAGAACAACAGAAAATCATTAACAGTCCACAGGCCAGCTAAGTGTGCTGACCATAATTTATTCATATTTGCTTAGGTTTCTCTTCTGATTCTGACTAGACATACATTAGAAAACCTGTTCAGCCGTATCGTGGATCCCAGGGAGAAATGCACCTTAAAAATTGATGACAGAGGTGCCTTCTCTTCGGCAATCCCCACTGTCTTCAAGAGGGTGACAGACATCCTTTGGTGAATTGCATCCAAGTGGTGTAAGATGTTGCCACCTCTCTGGTAGCAGAAGGTAGCACCATTGGTCAAGTAGCCCCCAAACCTACAGTGGAGTTCATTGCCTTGTTTATACTGATATGGCTCAGACACTGTGCAGCAGCGGAGTGAGGAAGAAAAGAGGGCAAGGGGAAGACCCTCACCTGGCACGTCCTGGGGTGCTTGAAGTCTAGAGGTCAGGGTCCAGATCTTCAAGATCTTTAGGACCCGAGGGAATGGCAGGGAGATGTGCTGGGGAGGGTTAGGTTGGGTATTAGGAAAAGGTTCTTCCCCCAGAGGGTGGTGGAGCCCTGGAACGGGCTCCCCAGGGAGGCATCACAGCACCAAGGCTGGCGATATTCAAGAAGCACTTGGACAAGGCCCTCAGAGACATGGTGTGAATTTGGGGTGTCCTGTGCAGGGGCAGGGGTTGGACTGGATGATCCTTATGGGTTCCTTCCAACTCAGGACATTCTATGATTCAACATCTCCTGGCAGAGCACAGGTAGCCTGAGAAGAATTTCACAAGCAACAGTGGAGGAAAGCCCCATCCCAGATGGGTATTTGGACGGGGTGCCCTGGTGCTCCCACCCCGCACACCCAGTCTGCAGGAAGAAGCAGAAATGCCAGGAATGTTCCTCAGAGCAATGATGAGCCAATTAACAGAAACACCTGGTTTTAAGCCATCTCTCTGAAACAGCTTATGGGGAAAGGAGCGTCCCAGGGTCTCACAAACACTCCCTGATCAGTCATTGAATTGCTCCCCAGATGTCCCCAAGTCACATTCACTCAAACACTACTTAAACACACCATTAAGGTCTGTTCCTTGATAAACATTTCCCTTTTTAGGAGGAGACAGAGTCCACCCAAGTCTGGCCAGACGGTGAAAATTTGCTCTGCGCTTGGCTGTCTTAGTCAGATCCAAGAAAAAAAATAATTGTGTTCATGAAAGTCCTTTTTGTCTTGTGTGTGGGGGTGGGGGGCCCTGCTGGCATTTTGATGAGCTTTTCTGTTTTCTTGCTGAAGTTCTTATTTATGTACCATGCTCTGTTGATAAGATGAGGACACTTCTGAGAAGCCTCATATGGAGAGAGTCCCACTCATTTCCTGCAGCATGGCCAGACACAAGTAAAGGGCTGCACCATCAGTCTTTGTGGAAGACCTCTTGCTTGCAAGGGGTTTGGGATTTGGTTCCCAGTCCGGCTAAAACAACCAATGCCTTCTTCCCTCAAAAGGAGATATCAACAAGGAGCAGCGGAGAAAGGTGGCACTGGCTCACAGAGCTCCACAGGCGAAGGAGGTGCATTTTGTATTTGTGGTCTTTCCCCCCTATAGGAGGACAGCTGCGACATTTAAGTGATAAATATGTTATTAGTTCTGGGTCATGAAAATCAAAATGCAAGTTTACTTTTTCTGAATGTAGAGTGCCTTCCCAGGGGCTTTTTATATTCACTGGACCCTTTAGTTAGTTGGGTAAGACCAGTGAGGAGAACTTGGCTTATATTTTAGGTGAATATGCTGCCACAAAATCCTTTGAAGTTAAGCAGCCTATGGCATCTTCAGCTTTCTAACTGAAAACCCTCCACATCTGCTGAAAGAAACAAGGGAAGCATAAGTGAGGGAGGAACTGAAGTGAAATTTGAGCTAAGTTACCGAGTGGTTTCACGGTCCTCTTCCCGTCTGCTGAGGTGGTCAGAGAGGGATGTTAGTGTCAGTGACACTCCCCAGCTAAACCTCTGCTCCTTTCCCTGGACCAAAGCCAAAGGCAGAAAGGGAAAACCAAGAAGCCATCAACGCTAGCTACAGCCCTGCCAATAGGCATGTAGCTGCACACAGGCAGAGGACCATGAGACGTGATGGACAAAGAAGAATACGTGTTGGCAGTGAGCACTCGATTCACATTTTAAACAAAATGGAGCAGGCAAGTTTCCGAATGAGTTCAACATTTGGTCAGGGGATATGAGTTCCTGTGAGCATATTTGTAGTTATGATAGTGACTAAGTCAACCTCCTCCTCTATCAGCAGGTTAATAACAGCAGAGGAACAGACAGCTTGAGTTGTTTACGGAGCCACTTTCCCAAATGGAGGGAGAGGGTCCCCCAGAGGGTGCAGGTCAACAGCTGCCTCTGCCATTGAGGCCAGGATGAGGCCAAGGCAAGGAAATAAGAGATGCTACTGAGATAAAGCCTGGATGATTAGGTTGCTTTGGTGATAACTGGTGTGTAGGGTCCTAATTGCTTTAGGTGACTGATGACATTATGTGGAGTGGCACAGGTAGTCAGCAGCCTGGTTCTCATGGACTTTGAAATCTGAGCCACGACACAAAGAGTTGGGCTGTTCTCAGCTGCTGATCAACTTTTCAGCAAGGCAGTCCTGATTTCCAGGCCTCTTTTGAAAATAGGCCTTAAGATCTGAGATTAACGTTTCCCAAGATATCTACATAACTTAGGGACCTATTTTCTGGTATTAACATTTTTTAGCAACAATAGTTGTAGCTTGGATGATAGATTATTGCTTTTGATTAAGAAATTACCTAGGTAAGTCCTCCAAAAAACCATGCAGCTATTGTTCAAAATTGCTTCTGGGTTTCCAAGGGGTTCTGCTTCAGTGTCCTCTGTATGGGATCTGTGGTTCTCTGTCCCCAGGGACCAGGCGACCACACTTCTTTTCTTGGTGGCTACCTGGATAAGGTCCCAAATTTTTCTCTCTTGAAGTACGGGGTCACGGTACAGAAGAGGCTGAGAACCACTGGTCTATATTTATAATTTCCTATTTTGTGCCAATCCTGTTATCATTCTCCTAATATACAGCACTTTTATCTTCCCAGGGGCCTACTTCCTTTGAACTATTTTCTTGGTCTTTTTTTTTTTCTTCTTCGCATTTTTTCATTGACATCATCTGATTGAAAATAAACTTTTTTATTTTGTTTTCTATTAATATGGCATTTTTGAAGCAAGATTGTGCTACATTTCCTAGGACTTCATTGTATTTAGCTCCGATTGCTCTTTATTTAAAATCCATGGCTAAATTCCTGATTTATAGGATTATGAAAAGAATGGATTATTGCATAAGCTTTTTCTAAATTGGACTGGGTTTGCATGGCCCGTTTGTCTATCAGGTATTGTGAATGTTTCAATATGTTTCCCTTATGCATTTCTAATTCCCTGCTGAGCCAATAATATTTCCAAAAATACTTAGGCAGAGGGTGAATTCATCGGTGTCCTATTAAATGATAGCTTGCCTGTATTTTTATGATGCACTCACAGTAGGAAAGTTAGCATCATTTAAAGAAAAAAAAAAGATGCTAAAATCTATGTAATTGTTCTCCTGCAGTATCTAGGCCAGAGAGTGCAAATCGCATGATACAGAAACCTCCTGGGAGAGTCAGGTGGAGGTGCAGGAAACGAAAGAGCAGCAATGCTGTGCGGTGCCCAGCAGCGGTGCTGATAATGGCAATCGCTGCGAGGACCTCTGACATCACCAGTCACGCCCAAAAATGCAGTTAATAAATACCTATGATGAAATAATTGCTGAGTCACTGTAAAATACAGCACCTTTGGCCTCGTCAGGGCAAACAGGAGCCGACCTCTGCCATGCAGGTTTTGGTCTAAGCCAGTTTGCCGTTAAGCAGGTTGCCATAAATAAATTAGCAGTAAAAGGGTACTTAGAGATGAATTTTGGCTTCAGTGGCTGCATTAGGCATTAACTGAGGGGCCGTAGGTGCAGTTGGCTGGTTTGCTACCAGAGTGGGATTAGAAGTAATTTTAAAAAAGGATCTTTGGAAAATGCCTGGGTGGGGAATAAGTATCAGTTTTCCATTACAGAGGAATTAATTAGGAGACCGTGATCAACCCCCTCTCTTACCCACTTTACTTGTCATTCTGGAACTTGTTCTTTGGGTGAAGAGCTGTCATTTCCAAGGCATTTCAATGGCACAGTGGGTCCCTGCCTTTGTGCCTGGTCTCCAGGTGCTGCCCTAACGTGAGTGGTTCACAATGACAGCGGTGAGCAGACTTAAAACGGTTGCAGCCTGAAACACAACCCTTGCATCAGAGCCCCTGTGTTGCAAAGGGGATACCGCGTTGCTCAATGTCCTTGGTGACTGTAGGCTTTTAGACAGTTGTAGCAATAATCAGTGTTTGGAGGCCTGGGCTGGCAGCTGGACCGAGTGCTGATTTACCCTTCCCATGTGTGGGGATAGGTCTGCCTGTGTCTTTTGTTCTAAATTTCCATTTTTCTCCAGTAGTGTCAGCCACGTTTGGATTACCAAGACACAGCATGACAGTGTAGCCCTAAGGACGGAGCTGCTTCTGACCCAGGGCTGAGTATTTCTGGTTTTATTTTATTTTATTTTATTTTATTTTATTTTATTTTATTTTATTTTATTTTATTTTATTTTATTTTATTTTATTTTATTTTATTTTATTTTATTTTATTTTATTTTATTTTATTTTATTTTATTTTATTTTATCCAGGAGTGATCCTGTAGGAAGTTAATATTAAAACAAAGTCATGCCACTGGTTCACTGAATTCCCCAGTAAGTCCTTCAAGCAGGCTTTGTTTATTCCTCATGGAGGTGCTCACACACAAGACCATTAAGTTTCAAGATGCCAACACTGAAATGACCTTTCCAAAGCATCTGTAGATAGGCCGTCCTTTTGTTCTTCTCCCTTCTCTCACCCCTTGCTGTTCCTTAAGCCTCCAGAGAAATGATGCTGTGAAAGATTGCATGGAAAACAAGCAAGGAGCTGTAGAGACTGCTTTCACCTGCTGTGAGGTGCACAATAGCCAGAGGCTGAAAAGACTTTCTTGATTCTTCTAGGAGGAGAGTCTCCTGTCAGCTCTCAAAATAGGACTTTAGCGAGCCAGAGCTGAATTTCATCCCAGTCCCACTCTCTGCTGGAGAAGGGAAAACTTGATATTATTAATGTAAGGGGTGAGGTTAGTTCAGGAATCTGTGCCAGAAGAGGCTGAAATCCCTGCTGTACATTTTGGAGAGCTGGAGGATGGTGGTTACAGGATGGGGTAGGTGCCCAATTCCGTTGAGTTTCAGCTGGAACTGAATGGCTAATGTGCCCTTGAAAATCCCCGCCTGCAATTCCTCCCTGCTGCAGTTACAACAGCACAAAGACAATGTGGTAATGTCTGCCGCATTACAGAATCTCTTTATCTGAAAAAAAAAAAGTTCTGTCAGACTAATCAGGGAATTAGCAGTATTACAAAAGTGCTCCTCACAAATGCTAAAATGCAGACATGACTCAGATTAATTTTCAGATCAGGAAACTTATCTTTTTAGTGTGCAGCACTGGCCTGTAAGAGAAGTTTCTGGCTTTAATACGGATTTGTTTGGTGGCACTTGGCAGAGAAACAGAGGGCTTTTTTTTTTTTTTTTTAAGAAAAATTATTATTATTTCAAAATCTACTGGAAAGGATTTAGCAGCCTTTTGGAAACATTACTTTTTCTCTATTTTGGGGAGATTTTTGACCTTTATTAAAGACACTAATTGTCCAGGATTGTCACATCTGATTTCTTTAAATACCCATAAGAGGAAAAAACTCACAAAGCAAATGAAAGGTTAGTGAACTTTGCTTTATTGTGCTCACAATGCGAACTTTCAAATGATTGGAAAATAATTTCCTTCTATTTTAAATGATAGAAGTTAAAGATAGGAATGACCTATTAGATCACTGTGAGCATTTCCTTGACAATGTGGTTCTGTTTCACTAATCGGAAGAAAGGAACGCAAATTTCGGTGGCTGAGCAGTTCCAAGGGCCAGTAGTGGTGTATGGAGACCCTCATCGCGAGGGAGACCTGAGCCAACTCGGCAGGGACCGGATGCCTTCACCGCCCGGCTTCTGTTTGGTGGCCTTATGAAATGAATGAGTTGCGTCTGCCCGATGTAGAGTGACCGGGGATGAATAGCACAAAAAGCACGACTATGACTGCTCCATTTATTGGCCATTTTGGCAGCATGGCTGAATAGCAAAAGGATGTGGAAACTACTCAGAAACTCCCAAACAGGGACCTAGCTATGTGGAGGAACCTGCACTTCCTTCACCCTTTGACATTTTATTATTAACTACTAATTTTGAAATCCATAGTCCATTTGATGAGCACAAAAATCATCTTGTTGGTTAAAAACACCCATCTATGCTCCAGCACTCACATGACAAAATTTGTTTTCCACAATGTTTCCTGGGCACAGCTTAACCGCAGGATAATTTTTTAACAGTTTTTTTTTTCTTTTCTTCCCTAAACCAGTACGACACTAGTAGAATGTATTTCAGATGGCAGGAAAAGACCTGTTCTTGTCCGGTTTGGAAGTCATCATGGAAAAGGCTCTTAGCATACTTCAGAACTGGAACAAAACTGTGGCTCCGCAGCGTGCAGCTCCTGCCCACTGGCTTTCCAGCAGCTCCTTGGGACAATCTCATTCAGTTCAAGGATTTTCCATGGCCAATCTGCCCTCCACTTTAAAGGTCCTTAAACAGCATCAGAGGGTTTTGCTTTCTCTACATCTCCAGAGGGTGACAGGCACAATTACTGCTATTCCCGTTCAAATTTATCCTGAGCCTTCATGGCACTTTATTGACTTTGGCTGAGGTTGGCTCAGTGCTACCGCGTAGCAGGGGTGATGTATAAGGCATATACTGCAGGCTGTCAGTCCAATGCACTCCAGAGCTATGATGGCACCTCCTCAGTAAGCTGACTGAATGTTAGGTATTCAAACACTATTAATGTTAATCTTCATAAAGCTGAGCTGTGTCCCATAAACACCAGCAGAGACCCATCTCTTCTCGTGGATCTTGAATAAAATCATCCTTCTTTTAGGAGATGGGAGAGGGGTTGGATACTGTCCCAAGTGTGCCAAGGGTGGAGAGAATTGAGTGGGAGCCAAATTGTCATAACGTACTGGTTACAGCCAAATGCAAGAGTTGCAGAAGCAGCTGTTTCCTTATCAGAGTCTTGAGTGTGATATGCAGAGTTTGGATATGTAATACAGCTGTAAAGGATCACATCTGAAATGTAGTAAGTTCTAAAGAGTCTGAGGTTGTTCGGGTATCATTTTGTCACTGGGAATGTCCTGTCAGGTTAAATCCAGACCTGTGGGCTACACTGCGTCTGCAGGCACTGAGGAGTGAAAGGGAAAAGAGAGGAAGTCTGCTGCGGGGTGGGCAAGGAGGAGGGTGGTGTCCAGCTGCAACGCGATGTCCTCGCTGAGGTGGCCCGCCAGACGGGACATGGGCACGCTGACTCCACACATCCCTCACATGCCCTCCACCATGGGGCTTTGTCTTTTCTAAAAGCGGATTTTCCTTGGTGGCTATCACTTTGGTATCGCTGCTTGCTCCAAGTGCGGCAGTTCCCTGTGCTGTGGAAGACTCAGCTGATGTAAAGCTTTTTCCAGCAGCTTGAAAAGTAAGCTGAACTCAATGCAGGGCCCAGGTTCTCCTCCCTAGTGGCCGAATCCAGGTCATGGTTGAAAGAAGAAACAGATCCACATGTGCTGAACCCTGTGAGAACTGCAAGGCTACAGGAATTGAGAAACACAAGGCTGGAAAGTCCAGCCTCCGACTGTCTCAAGTATCATACCCAATAGTCCCCTACTGATCTTAGAAATTAGTTTCACTCTGTCCCCTCTCCCACTGTCTCTCTTGAGTGTGGCACCAGAGAAATACATAAAGATGCTTTTATAAGGCAGTTAGCTGAGCTCCTCTGAAGCTGTATGTCTTGTGGGGTGTCAGTCCAGACTTGTCCTGAGGCTTGGAAGACATGTCCACATGTTATCTGGTGCGTCTGACAGTCTTTGGTCGTAGTCCCCCATGTTGTGGGGTAAACGCCACACAGATGAAGATTTATTTCCATGTGTATAATGTCTTCTTAAAAGGCTCAGATGGAAGAAACAAACATAATGACAGAAAAAACCCTTTTAGCCTATGCATGCCCATTTGCATGCCTGAATAGAAGTGGCCAGTGACTTCTGAGATGCCTTTGGAAACTTTGGCCAAACGATTTCTTAAAAGGCCTTAGAAAGGATTCAGTTTGTCTCGGAGTTTTCCCAGCATGGTCTTATCTGCAGAGCATGTAATTCTCTTGAAATAGGTAGAGTTTGTTTGGTCCTTCTGTATTTGTAGAATTTTGCATGTCCTGGAGAAACCCCTCTATTTCCTACATCTTGAGAATGCTGTTCTCTAATAAATTTCTGTTATATCTATCTCATAATTTGTATTTGCTCATTGTTATTCTTTTCCCTGACACAAGTTGCTTTTGGGTGGGTCAGGCCTTTAAGCTCTCTTGTTTTCCCTCTGTTTCCCAGTGTTTCGTTTCAAATGACATGCAACAGCACACATTTCACCTTGGCATTTGGCAGCCCCTTCCCCTCTTATCTTGTATTCATGAACTTTTAGAAATGTCCTGTAGTAGCCTTGCCTGACTGCTGGGTGTCTAAGTCTTTTAATAGTTCTGCTAAGTTTAATTTTACTTGATTTTGCTGCTTTGTTTTTATATGC
Source organism: Phalacrocorax carbo (assembly GCF_963921805.1). Lineage (NCBI taxonomy): Eukaryota > Metazoa > Chordata > Aves > Suliformes > Phalacrocoracidae > Phalacrocorax > Phalacrocorax carbo. The sequence goes on from NC_087522.1 coordinate 7,376,493, forward strand.
ATGCCAGACAGCTCATCCCCTCAAGAATGTCCTGAAGGCATCCTCTGCCATAATAAATAACAGAAGTGATAGTTAAAGTATACATATATAAATAATGTTTGCTCTAGTGTGTGAGTTTGCCTTGCAAATATGAAAATGTGACTGGAGGCCTGCACCTCTGCATTCAAATCCTTGCTGTACAGTGAAATGAACTGGAATGTGCTACAGTGATTTTCTTTGATAATGTCTGGCTTATAATTTACTTTTGGCTGAAGCAGTCAGTGAGGGAAATCCATTTGAATAGCTTTGTAAGAACGCTTTATTTTTCTGGTGCTGCAGGCTGCAAGTTTCACACTTTGAGACTAAATCCCTTTCGTATCGTCCAGGTCCTGGGGAGAGACATTTATTTAAAAGTAGCTGAAATGAAGCACAGAAACAAACTGTAAGTGATTTTTGGCATTAGTAGTGCAGTGACTGTAAAGCAGTGGCTCAGCTCCATATTTTAATAGGCTTTAACGTATCAATTATAGTGCTGAGTAGTAATTAGGGCTATACAGCAAAATGCAGAGTGACCTCTAAACCGTTCCAAAGTTGTGGGAGCTGGTGGGAAGGGGGATTTGGGAGCAGACTGAATTCTGGTAATCATACCACAGGGTATGAAAGAGAAAATGTGACTATTACAAGTTGAATTTTGTTTCAGGAATGCAGGCAAGCCTTGCCTACCCTCTGAAGGTGAATTGTCCCTGCAACATGGAGCTAAATAAATGGGCTGAGCAGTGGATAATACTTCTGGGACCACAAGCAAGAGCGTGCTCATCCTACCAGCCTGCACAGCTTCCACCTGCTCCATTAAATGAAATTCATCTGAAAGCCCTGCACTGCTCGACTGTGCTCAGCTGCTCGGGAAGCCTCTAGGGAGGGAGGGTGAAAGCTGAGACCAGGGGAATGCTGCTTCTCATTTCAGCATGGCCTAAAGACACCCCTAAAATTCCACGGTACAAAGGGATGCCCGGCCTCCAGTTACGCTCCTTCCACCCTGCACTCAGCTGGTGAAACTGCACTGATTCTGGCTCAGAAAGGGCACTCCAAAATTTTGGAGGACAGGAACGCTGCAGCCCCTTAACAATAATTATGTTAAGAGTAATGCAAAGCACAAAATTCCAAGCTTTTTTTCCCTTGTTGGTTGTTTTCTGCTCAAACTTCCCTGGAGACAGGGTGAAATGTCCAGTGGTGCCGTGGATATTTGGTCATACGGATGGCAACCTATATCTACATGAACCTGCCTGGCCAGTCGCATAGTCCTGAATGAGCCAAGCCCCAAACTTTCTTTTGTTTTCAGGGTGGAGTCGAAGCCACAAAGCACTTCAACATCTGTAACCAGCAATCAATTGTAAGCTGAAGAAATATTTATTTTAAAGCATAAACTGGGCAGTGTGAAATTTTTGCCCAGGATATTCCTCTTGATGTTACTATTTTGATATGCCTAAGTTCATTGGTATAAATAGGGTGCAGTTGTCATCACATTTAACTAAAAAAAGCCCTCCCCAGTTGACAGCATAGGTATCATAAAGTCACGTCACCCCCTACTAAGTAGTTTTCACTTGAGCAAGCCTCTGAATGACAATTCTACTTTTCTGGCCTTGGCTGGCATATAATTTAGGAGCAAGGGAAGGCTTTCAGAAGAAAAGATTTGTAGGCTTGACATAGAGCACCAATGAATCATATACTTGAAAACTTTATCCACCATAGTTGAAAACAAAAATCACATACAAGCCAAAAATGCAAAGTGGGCCCCCTGGACGTGACATGGCTTGGCTTTCCTCCAGGAGGCTTCAGCAATCTTCTAGCGTGGTTGGAACCGTGCCAACAAGTGTCCTTCATGAGGGTGGAGGGAATGAAACGTTCACAAGAACTGATTTCTTCATGTAAGATCCCACAGGGAGAAATGGCTGTACTATCCTCATGGAGAGCGAGATGAAAGTTTATCCCATTTTATGACTCGGTCTTCTCTATGCAGCAAAGTGCTTATATGGGCTCCATTACTGTCCTGCCTGGGCAAGTTGTAGTCTTTAATGCATTTATTTTTGTGGGTAGGAAGGGCTGAAATTTGTGCTTCAGATGGTGAAGACATGAATGGGAATGTAGTATGACACTCCACACTAAGAGAATGGATATTAACATTGCTAGTCTCAGCAGCAGAGTAAGTCAGGAGACGTTTTACTTGAGTGTATCTGAGCATAAAAAACTAAAGGAGAGGAGAGTCAGTCTGTATGAGGGTAGGGAGAACTGCCAAGACTCAACTGGATAAGTAACACGTAGTAAATGCTTAGAGTCACCTTGCCAGACAAATATTTGCCTTTCACTTTGAATGAAGACCAAATCATGTTCGAACTAGTAGGACCAAGAAATTCCACACATTTTAGTAAGTTGAGTGTCCTACAGAAACTCCCATGGTAAGTGTATGAGGGCAGACCTTGGGGGTTTGCTGGACAGACAGAAGGAAAAAACCGACTCAGGAGGATATTCTGGTGTAGGAAAAAAATCAGGGGGAATACTGGAAGCTGGGAACAGGGTGGAAAAAAGCTTTGTAAATGAGTGTGGCTAAATACACCACTGTACTTGGTGGATAGTCTTCACATATAGTGATGGTCAGAGGGGTGGAATCCAGGAATTGAAGAGGTCAAAGTCTCTGGGGAAACACTGGAGAAGAACTATGTCTCCTCCCTAAATCAGAGTAGCTCTGAAAAATATGTTATGGGAAGAATTAAAATCTAGAGTAAAGACCACAGTCCCTGGACATTTCCAGTCATTTCTTATAACTATGTAAACTTCCTCCTCTTGTTCAGTGAACCAAATGCAGAAGACCATGGTAAACAAAGGACAGCAGTAGAATTGTTCTTTTGTAACAAATGTGACCTTTTTAAGGACTACATTTAAGGGCAATACTCATTGTTCTTGGGTCACTTGCTCTGCCTGCTGTAATAGCCTTTTATGACCAATTTTTCTGAAATAACTGATTTTATCAGTTGTTGCTAGGTGGTTACTAGGTGAGTAGCTCTGGTTGGACTTAAATGCAACTAAATCAGTTTTAATGAAAACATAAAAAATAAAGGAAGAAGACCGAGGTGGGCCAGCTACTTGATTACTGGGCTAAGCGAGAGCAGAATTCAGATACTGGTTGTGACCCCTGTTCAGTGCAGGCTTCTCTTCTACAGTTTTTTGTTGCTTTAAAATGAGCTAGAAATGACGCCTTAACATTTTCCCTTGGGAAACCTGGGATCCAGAGCTCTCTGCATTCAGTAGGAATCTTTCCATTGACTTTGATGGCCTTTGGACTAGACCCTATATTTCCATGGCATTTCTGAGGTGTGTGTCTGAAAGTCACTTGCTTTCTTGAGCTTTCTCATGCATCGTTCTGGCTAATACATTTACTGCCATAAATATAGCACAGTGCGCAGTTAAGACGTTCTCCAGTTTCTGAGTCAGTAGGAAGCACTGTCTGATAGTCTCCTAATTTTCCTTTCCAGTTTCATCCTACTACGCCTCTCTATATCCCCTTGGGCCCCTGTGAGTCCTCTTATTTCTAGCACCTGTACAGTCATGATTTGTTACCTTGTATCATGTATGTAAACATGGAAAAACTTAACTAAAATGAACAAATATATCAAATTGTTTCACAGTATACAATCTAAGTACTTCTGTACCCTTCAAAGGCATATCTGAACCACCTGAATAAAGCAGTGTTTAGCAGCTATTAATTAAGTGATGTTTATACAATGCTTTGAACATGTAAAATGGTGAGAGTTTCCAAGTGTATCACGAACATTGTTATCACTGTTATACAAAGATCAGGAATGTACTGAACTTCTGTGAATCCCTCCCAATTACCAAAGACTTTGCGAGTTGAAGAGAATCAGCCATGACAAACTAACAGATAGTCTTTCTTCCAGCCGGGTTGTCCTTTTGTCTCCAGAAAATGGTATAAAGTGTAATTTTTTTGGGCCATCTTGTTTATTTAAGCACATTTGTCAAAGCCTACCGCAGAATGGTTATTCTAGCTTGAAGAAATCCTTCCGGGTCAGAAAGTCCTTTGGATGGCTTAGATCCAACTGCTCTCCCTTCCCATTCCTCCCTTTTAAGTCCTGAAAGTCTGTCAAAGTCTGGGCTGAATTCCTGAAACCAGTTGGAGTGTAGCTCTTCTTTTGTTCCTCGCTGCCAACTGCAGAAAGTTACGTTCACCGGTTTTTGTAGTCACCAGCTTTAAAATCCTTAAGTCCCATTGCTTCCTTTGAATGGCCAGATGCAAAGCAATGCTTTAAACCTAGGAATGACTTTACAGAGCTTTTCACTTGTGGTGTTGGATGGACTGCTGTGCTGTCTCTGATTTCAAGGAAGAATGCCTTAAGCAGCCTGTTTCTTAAGACTATCAGAGGTAAGGCTAAAACTTGCAAAATAACATCTGGAAAGCCCAGATCATTCTCTAATATAGAAATATTATTTTCATCCTTGAGTTTGAAGTCTATAAATATAGTTCTATCAGTGTAATTAATTCAGCTTAAAGGGATGTCTTCCATTTTTAAGGTATATGCTTTTCTTACAAAACATGGTTTAAATGGAGAACTGCTTCAAGTGCTGTAGGGCTACCAAGTTTTTTTGCATTTGAAGCACTAGATGTTTCGTTAAATTTTGTCCTCTTACTATTCATCAGTGAATTAAATTACTGTTCTGCTTACGGATAGAAGTACAATCCAATTCATTAATCATATTGAGATTTTGAAACCTGCACTAGGCTGTTACGACTTGTTCTTCATAAGGCTGGAAAATATTTCTTTCATCAAAATGGCTTAATGCCTATAAACATGTTCTAATTATATTTTCTTGGAATTAATCAAGTTCATTATATTAAGTTTGGGATCTACACCTGAAATGAATCTGAATTTTGAGCGTCTCCCACATTCCCGTCAGACATTACTGATAAAAACAATGGTGTGGGATTTTCAGAAGTACTTGGTTTTGGCCTAATCCTGTCCCTCTTAAAGGCAGTTGGAGTTTTACCCTTCCTTCAATGGTGTGGATTTCAGCCAAATCAAAGCACTTCTCAAACCCTTATAGTTTTGGCAATTTTTTCAAAAAAGCTAAGAGAAAAAGTCTACACAAGGTGTCATTGGATTTAGAAAAAGCAGTAGTTATCCCTGATTGTTTTTTTTTCTCTCTCTTTCCTGCTTTTTTTTTTTTTTTGACTTTTTCCCTAAAATAGAGGCTTAGTGAGCATTTGGGATGAAAAGCAATTAAACTTCAGTGTAGTCTGCTATCAGAGGTTTGGGGTTTTTTGCACAAGAAAATCCTTCAGAAACCTACAGAATCCCTTTCAAACTCAAAAAGACAATGGCCTTATATAAAGAAGCCCCCCTTGTACAGATATTAAGATTGGTTTTTGAATAAAAGCCCTCTGTGAGGGTGATCTTTATCTCATTAGTTCAACCAGAGTTGTTTCCATTTTGGTTTATTCACAAGGACCAAGTCTGGAGGTCCTTAACTCAGAGTTTGGTCAGGTCAAAGAAAGCTGTTCCCTGAGAAATGGCTGCAGGATGTGGCCTATCACCGATTCCTATTGAAGACAAATGAAATAATACTTTCAGCACTGTTTAATATTAAGGATTTGTCCAAAGGGACATGGTTGAAAATGAAGGAAGAAACTCTTTACTCAACAACCCATCATCAGTGTGATCAAATTCTGTATTTTAGCAAACCCAACCTTATGACATGGCCAGGCAATGTCCAGAAACATGCTATCTACCAATTTGAATGTTTCCTGCCTGTAGTTCTATTTGGTTTAAGTGCTATGGAGTCAGCAGTGGAATTCTGGGAAGTCAGGGTGCCAAAAGAAATTAATTTCCCACAGACAATTGGCCCTGTCAATGTTTATGAATCTTGCATTCCAGTAACACTGAAGGCCCCGAGCTGAGATCAGTGCCTGCCACTGTAGACAGGTACATGGAATGGGTTTCCTCTCACTTTGCTGTCTCAGAATTGGCTGTCTGACTGAAGATAGGTGTCTAGACTCCCATTATAACTCATGGAGAGAAATACTTGCTTCCAGAAGCCAACACACCGTATCCGACCTGTAACTGAGGTGTGATGAATCACCCTCTGGCTGTTCTTACCTCTCTCTATTAATGACAGGAAAAGCCCAGATGGGTAGGCACCTCCGCTTTAGGCAGCTGAAGTTGGACGAGATGGATCCCACCCAGGCTGCTCACACATTGCTAATTGCAGTGACAAAATATCTTGCAGATATACATATATTTAAAATAGCCAGCTCAGGCACTGCAACGTGATGTGGGGTGTAGGCCTGGCTTGAGCGGTTGTTGTTGTTGGAGACCACACTGGGACTGTCCAACTGATCTTCCTCAAAGTCAACACAGCCATGTCACTGTGAGCTATGTAGATAGCCTAGCTGTGGGGGCTCACCTTGACAGAACGCTCCTCAAAACCACGGTGGAAGGGGACAGCAAGGGGTGAGGGAAGGAGCAAAAAGCTCATGTATGTGAAGGTGACAGTGGCAGTGGCATCCAAATCCCTCAGCTGTAACCACCAGCAAAGGCTTTGGCTTTATCTAAGTGGCAAGACAGTTGCAACCAAACTCAAAAGCTCCCAGGATGAAAACTCTCATCTTGATCTTTCCAACATGCAGCTTCTAAGTGGCTGCGAACAACTTATACAACTGATGCATAATTAAAAAGCATTTTCATTTATTTCACAGGCAGCGTACAGATTTCTCAAGTGTCTGTTGGTTACAGACTGTCACTGATAGACCATTCAACTTGGCCTGGGCTTTACTTCTGTGCCTGCCTTTTTGTTAAGTACATGCATTTCGAGAACTGTCTGTCAATAATTACAAGGAATTGAGTTTTGGCTCTTTTATTCTGGGAGCTGCCTTACTGCTGGAAAAAGTCTGACAAACATTCTACTGCGGAGTGTTCAACATTGCGGCACTGCTTGGCATGAGAGATAGCTGTTTCTGACAAGTTAAATGCTAATTTTTATTGAAGGTAACAGTAAAATGTGAAATTGGTCTCTGCACTTCACTTATGCAAGAAATTAGGAAGAAAGCCACCAGCAATTGCTGTTTCAACATTATAAACTTTACAACATGCTGCTGAACCAGAGGAAACCCTTTGATTGTTAGAAATCCATGTGGATTGCTGATCACTAGGGAAAATACATTATTTTTTTCCTCCACAAATAGACAAATACACATTTATTTGTGGGGAACTCAAGCAGTAATTATCATAGTTATTGCAATGCAGGAGTGGAATAAGCCTGAGCCAGTGAACCAAGATTTTAATCAATCAATGGCAATACCTTCTGCAGAAGGAATACAGTTTAAAGGAACAGTCAATACTCAGGCGTTTGCTAGCTGAACCTGACCCAAAGTCCATTGAAATCAATGACCATAGGTTGACCTGTGTGCTGGTGTGTATGGTTGCTCAGTGCAGGTCTGGCACCCGGCTGTCTGCTTGGGTGCTCAACAAACCCAGGAATACTTATCTGAAGTCTGCCAGTCTAATGCTTAAACTGTTCATTCCCCCCATTTATTTTGCTTTGTATTTTGATAATTTACAATGAATGTTCATATCTCATCTGGCAGGTCTCCAAATATAATGAGATGACCCTAGAAAATGGAGACAAATCAGGGTGCAAAATAGGGACTCCTTTTATTCAGCTTCTGGTTGTTAGAAACATTGTTCAGATTTTTCTTCATAGGCACCAGGAGTTAAAAACTTACAGTTTCTTCTATTTTAAGGATAAGCTCTGATCCTCATGCAATCAGTTGTCTCCAGGGAGACCATTTAAGTAAAACAAAATACCAAGAGATGAGGGACAATTCAAAAGAGTTAGAAGCAATCTATTTGTGTTAGAAATATTGGGTTTTTAAAAAAAATTTAGTTTTCCACTCAGCACTCCAAAGGCCTTAGGTACAAAAAGGTGCTCTATTACTCATTTTATCTATAAAGCTCTCCCCCTCACCACATCCTGTAAAAGCACTCAGGGTGTTGTATAGTAATTAAAAGGTGATATTAATATTTCCTGACATGCACTATAAAACATCTCCAGTCAGCTTCCTGTAACTATCACACACATAAGAAAAGGAATATGGTATAAACAGAGAAATAAAATGATTGTGAAGGTGGTTCTGTATCAGACTGTGCAAAGATTCCTCTGACTTTCTGCTTGAGTGTCCTTTTTTCCCCACAAGAAGTAAATCATTCTGGTTTCCCTGTCTGCTCTGTCTCTTAGACCAAGACAGCTAAAATCTCCAGATGCTGATGTTTTTCAGGCTCGTTTCCCATTTGGAGCTGTATGGGCAAATTACCCTGTCATTGAGAGATTTTCTGTAAGAAAATAGGGGAATTTATTCCTCAGAGTTCAGATTTCTCTAGCCTTTGTGCTGGCCCAACCACCGGCATCTGAGACGCCTGATTTGAAGTGCAGCAGTAATTTTTTGTGCTTCTGTTGTGACTTTTTGTAGTCTGGGCTGTAGGCAAGGTGACCTGCCAGATGTATACATCACTTGGCCTTCCTGGAAGAGAGAGAGGGTTGTCTCTCGGAGCAACGCTCTGTAAGAAGAGCATGGTTATAAAATAAGATCACAAACCCAAATTGGTAAACCACTCATTCTTGCACAAAGGTCCTAATGCTGTGTAGTGCAATTGAAAGTGATTTTTGCTGTGGGATTTGAATTTCTGCATTTACTTTGAATTACTTCATTACTTTCTGCTTGTCTCACTTGTCTCTTCTCCAATATTTTTCTCCCTGCACTGAGTTTGGTATCTGCTGCCCGCCTTTCCCCAGCCTCTTCTATGGGACCTGCATGACATCTGTCTGTCAGCGATTTGCAGACAGAATGACGCTGACATTAGAAAAATAACTGCTAGGAAAGACATCTCAGCTTAATAGACCCAAGGACAGGTTTGGTTACAGAGCCAGATACATGCAAATGTGAAACATGCATCCACATACAGACCCCCTCCGAGCTGTTGTTTTGGTCTTGCACTTCAGGAAACAGTTACCATCTTGCTTTTATCAGCATGAAAAGCCTTTGAAGGAACAGGATATTTAGAAAGGTGGGGATATCACTTAGGGTATTTTATAGACATGAATGTTGTCCCACTGGACTTACATCACAGTATCAAACCAACCTTTTCTAATGCGGTGCTGTGCTCCAGCCAACACCCATTACTGCAGGAGAAGCTTGGGTTTAAAATTTAAATTCAGGGGGTTTATTTAAGTGCTGAAATTGTTATAGGATTTTTTACATACCAAGGTTCAAAAAAGTGGCCACAGGGATGGATCCATATACCAGTTCAGTGTGAGCCTGACAGTGTTTAGTACCAAAAGCTTAAGAGTGATGGGAGGGATCTGAGCGTCGGCTGCCATGAGGTTACCTGCCCTCCCTTGCCATTTCCTTGTGGGTTGCCTCTTGATTTCTAGCCATTAGAAACTGGCTCAAGCCCTAAAGAAGGATGCTGAGTAATCACACCATAATTTCCCCTCTTGGTATTATTTTTGACACCCTCTGGATATCCTCAGAAATATTCAGCCTTGGTTTTGATACTGTTAAGCCATCTGTGACTTCCTGTGGTGGTGATGTCCATAAATTCATTGCACCTGGATTTAAGCTATGTTCCCTTTTATTGGTTTTGGGTTTGTTGCTTTTCCATTGCCTTGAATGTCACATTTTTCTTCTGTGGCAGCAACACAGAGGGCAGAGCACCTACTCTTGACCACTTGGAATTTTACGGATATCAGAGATACACATGCAGGGTTGTTTCTAATCCTTCCTGTCTCTTTTATTCACCCAGGAGTTTCAACCACCCCTGGAACATTGTCTTTCCTCCTTTTACCCTTCCCTGAATCCCTCTTTCTTCTGAGCTTATTTCTGTGTGTTTCATTTCTGCTCTGCCATGCTTCATCATGTCAGGCCTGACTCCACGCTCAGTGATTCAGCAAAGCACTTAGGCCCACGGCGGTCTTTAAACTCGGAACATGCCAAAGTGCTACACTTAACAGAGATCAGATTATTCATGTGCTTAAAGATAAGCATTTGCTTAAGTACTTTGCTGAATTCAGGCCTAAACACACACATTAAATTCATCAGCTAGGACCCTTGACAAATTTTACTACAAAGGTGCCTATCTCTCTTTATTGACTATAAAGTGAGTCTAGATGACTAGTTTAAACTAGATAGCTAATCTTTAGACAGCTAAAATTAGGTGAGAGGAATCCCACCCTCTATATCTATCTATGGTGTCAGGCACTGATCTCCATTGGGGGCCCTCCATATTACTGTGAGGCAATTAATGGGAATCAAAAATGGTGATGGGCCCAAAAGGTTGTGGGGAGTGAATTTCTAGCTCCCTCCCTTCAGCAGAACAACACCCGGGTGCAGCAGGTCAGAAAGTTAATGATTTATTTCATTCTTGGACCTGAATTCTGTGCTGCAACAACACTGGGCAGTTTTAAAATGATCCCTTGGAAAAGATGAAATCTTGAAGTCTATGTGCTTTGAAGTGAGCTACATGGCTGTCCTGAAAAATTCCCCAGAAAACTTTCAGCCTTGACCTAGTTGTTCAAAGTTACAGAAATTTTGCTGAAACGTGACTTTAACGTTATCTAAGCTTTTTGTTTCAGTTTTGATATTAAACTCAAGGTTGCCACATAGTCAGGAGTGATACTGGGTTTCTGCCAGACCTGCCAGTGACACAAACATATGAGCCATTACATACACAGTAACTCAAGAGTGTTTTAAATGCTGATGTGCCTGCAGACTTGCCATCTTTATAATGTAAAATGCAAGTAAGAGCTGTCAGCTACATACTTAAACATCCCTATGTGAAAGAGCATGGTTTTTCATCCACCAAGATTTGCATCTCAAAGCCCAGACTTTGGATCCAGAGCAGCTGAAGGAAGGGATGTGCCCAGATTTGTGCTCACTGGCTACAGGGTGATACACTGCACTCATGAAGCTGCTGAATTGGTGTTGCTTCTTTCTTTCCTGAAGTGAGATCAAGGGAAATAAATAAATAAAAAAAAACCCAAACCAAGACATAGTGAGCAGCTCCTTACCTGGCTTCTTCATTTTGGCTGATATCAGTTGCCTTGGGAAATTTATTGTTGCCCAAGCCCTGATTACCCAATCCTGACTTTGCCTACCATGGTCTGCTTTCCCACAAGCAGAAGAGGCTAATTCTGGTGTAAAGAAAAGGAAATTTCTGAAGAGATTCCCATTCTTCTGCAGCATTAATCTCTTAAGAGTGACATATCTCATTAAGCTTCCAAAGCTATGTCACTGCTTTAAGTTGGTTCTTCATTTAGGGCTGCTCACCAGCTCACGTTTGGGTAGGAATATTAATCAGCAGTGTACTGCCAGGTATGGAATCAAAGCCACGACTTTGCAGCCATGCTGCAAAGGGCCAAAACCAAACACAAAGCCATCTTACATGGGGACATGCCTGCAAGGTGCAGAGGAGTCAGTCCTTGCTTCATGGCAGTTTCTATCCTAGGCATGTCCTGCCTGCAAAGGCCTGGCTTGTCCATGGAGATAGGAGTCTGAATGTTTCTTTTCCTTGCAGCATCTAGTCTTGCTGTGTTTGCAAGCCTCAGAGCTCACTGGGGCCATGGGAATTGGATAGTCTGTTGCTATGTAATTGGGAGTTCACCAGTTTTCTTTTTTCTTTCTCTTCCCCTGCCCTTCACTTTTCCCCTCCTCTCTGCATGCCTCTGTTCCTTTGTAATGGCTTTCCACGTCTGTCCTCCTAAATTCCCCTCTCCCACCAAAAGCCCCTGCTCTCCAAAGGGCAGCCTTTCCTTTCCTGCGAGCAACGGTGGCACCATGAATCTAGAGATGATGCTCTTCACCCTGCCCATTCTGGACAGAAGGACCTTCCTACGTGTTCTTCAACTGCTTACCTACACAAAACAGTGCTATCAGTGTGGATCTGAGATAGTATTTTGACCTCCAATAAAGGTTGCCCTTCTTTTGTGACACCCAATGTTCCCTTACTACTCATCTCTAATAATAATGGCAGTCATCAAAGTGGAAAGGCTTGGGGTTTCCACCATGCAATGGTTCATTTAAAAATAAAAATGATTCAGAAACTCACACTTCTTGAAGCCAAGAACATTATGTTGGCACTGGCGCCTAAGAAGGGAATTGGGGAAGTCTCTCCTGGGCTGGAGTGCTTCCTGGCTGATCTGAGGAATTCCTGTGTACTCCCCACTGGGTCCTGCTCCAGACACAAACGGGGTAATTTGACAGCGGAGGATCAGATCGCTTGGTCTGTGCCCTAGGAAAGAAAGGCTTGTGTCTTGACAATGTATTTGAGTAGCACAGGCTGGGCAATACATCGAGGTATTAAGCTGCACAAGAAATGGAATGTCATAATTACTCAGATTAGAAAAAAAAATCAGCAAGGGAAAAATGAAAACTCCTCCTCCCCCACCAAAAAACATGTCATTTTTTAACTGTGCCTCTGAAGTGTTAGTTTGCTTTTGGCATTTTTCCCCTTTATCTAAACCTCTCAAATAAGCCATAATGACAGCATAAGTTGCATGTTACTTCATGTACTGCCTTGCAAAGTGCTGGAATTTCTTAGGTGTCTTAAATTATGGGCTCCTTTGCGACAAATGACTTACATTCTGCCTGATATTTACTAATATGTTGCGAACAGTACATATATTGGGTAGAGTTCATATCATTATTGCGTAGACATTCATTAGTCTATGCATGGTTAAAGCCTCACATGTTTTATTGTAAACGGATTTAACAGTCTAATGAACTCTCACATGGGACAAATGCAATGAAAATACTTGTAGATCTGTAAGTCAGAACCAGCAAAACTAACCATATAAAGTAAGGGGGAATCTCTACCAAAGCTTTACCCCTAATTTAAGCTCAAACCTGAATGAAGTAATTTTTGACGTTGAGTATATGTTCTTAAAATTTCCTTTAATTTTTCTACTTGGATCCTTTTTCTTAATTTCATGGAAAAGTCTGAGAAAAGCTTTTTTCAACATATTTTCATTGGGTTGGGACCAAAATTTATTAGAAATAATATGAGAAAAAGCTAATCTCATGGAATTTTTCTTCCTTAAAAAAAAAAAAAAGTAGATCTGGGGAGTTTCAGTTAAACAACTGCTATTATGGGGCCAGTTGTCCCCTGGCCTATAACATGTTTTGTCATTTAAACTTTTGGAAACTGGGAAAGCAGGAATATTTCTGTGCTGCAATAGAAGTCTGTACCTACTTCGCACACGTCTAAATGAGCACAGGACGGACACAGTGGTGGGGGTCTGGACAGTGGATCTTGCACAGTCTGGACCACTAAGCTTTTTCACTGATTCCCAGAGTGAGGAATGATTGCTCTGACATTTTTTCCCTCCTTTCAGTACTCCAAAGCTTCTATTTTTGGCAGTCATGAATAGTATGATTTTTGCCACCTTACTTACAAATCTAATCAGATTTTTTTAATTGCCACAACAGCTTTATGGTCCTTGGCACTATTAAAATGTTTCAAGCGCTAAAAAAGAAGTCTGTAAACTAACGAAAAGGGCCCTTAGCATAATGTCCTGCTCTCCACAAAAGCATAGTCACACGGAATATTAAACCCTAAGAGATCATATACTTAACACTTTCACTGATATGAAGCCAAATTCTGCTCTCATTTGAACTACATCAAATTTAGGCCAGTGTACACAGAAAATACCCCAAATCTGTAGTTTTCATGCAAATGCAAATAAGCCATAATACATGAACGATCTTTGCAAGTGTGAGCCTCTGGGCACTACTTCTAGACCTCTTCTTTTTTAAGTCGATCCTGATTCAGTATCATTGAACACGATCTTAACTGTATGGCGTTGCCAGCTGTGCCTCTAAGAAATTAGGTCATGAAAAGTCCTGTTGTTTTTTTCTGGGTCTACATATTTATTTCAAATAAAAGAAACCAAAGGAACTTCAGCACATTATTTGAATGGAAGCAATTGCTTATGCACTGTCCTCTGTTGATCTGGGGCTAAATGGGAATCTCAGGAACTTGTCATTAGTGGCTATTGACATTTTCTGAGGTATTTGTAGGTGAGCTTTTATTAACAGCTCTGTCCTTCAATAGTGGTTAATAAATCACCGCTGAATTTGCAGGCACTCTCAGAATAGATAGGAAGCCAATTGGGCTCTGAAAGATTACTCTTCTATTTGTTTAGCCACTGGCTCTTTGCTTGTAACCGATAGGTTTAAGAGCTGGGAACGTTGCATTTCCCTGTATGCTTTAGTTGACTTGTTAGAGATAGTTGTTTGTGTTTGATAAACGAGAGGATGATGAGGGGCTGGCTAAATGCGATGGTTTTTTTTTTTTATCTGCAAAGGTCAGGGATGGGAATTCCTCAAGTAGGCAAAGCCGCTGGCTTTTGGCAATGAGTAACTGTTTTGTCTTGGATGCAACCTGAGCTCATTAGTGCTCTCTCTTCCTTTCACACATGCACACACACCCTCTTGGGTCTGCTCCAGATCTGCGTGATGGCTTAGGGGGAGCCAAACTGTTTCTTCTCTTCACTTGCCTTAGAAATCTCAAAGTGTGTAAAATGCACGTGTGTATCTGTGAACCCCCAGCTGCTTGAAACCACACTTGATTGCACTGGAAAATCTGCAAAATTGCAAATGGAAATGTGCTAAATGTGCAAAAAGTGGAAAACATGGGGAAAGTGAAGACCTGTGGTTTAATGAATTGTCAACATGGACCGGGCAAGTTTAGAACACAGATTTGTGTTTGCTAAACACACGAGCAGTTATATGCAGTTTGCTGCAGCAGTAAACAGAGAATATGGTTCTGAGCACAAATAGCTATGTGCACTTGACTCCTCTCTTGACTGCCTGTATGGGGGTTCATATGTGGATACCTAACAAAAGAAATTGTATGGACAAATTATTACAAGGAGCACCCTTGGCTTTTCTGAAAGTCTGTAGCTAAGTGCACATCACAGGAAACATTCCAGTTCAAAAATCCCATTGCAAATGCTGGAGTTCTAAGCAACATCTCCCTGCTCTGTTCTTGCAGATTTATATTTATGGTGTCTCTTAGCAGATATGACCATAGGCATTTGCACTGAACTGGATGATGCCCAGGGGTGCCATTCAGCCTCAGCTATTCTCTGATTCTGTGGCCGTGGTCTTGGACATTGCTGTAGTGTGAGATGGTTTGAATTTGCAAGTTGTCTTCAGTTTGGCTTTTCTGGCTTGCATAGAGGTTATTTTTCATAAGTGTGGAATCTAAAAATAATGATTTGAATGTAATGATTAGAAGTGGGTCAAAGAAGCTGCGATGTGAATCGTACCATGGGAGTGTTTGGAGCTAGCACATTAGCTGGTAGCTCCCCAAAAGCTCTTTGAATAAACAGGCAGTAACTGTGAAATGATTGATAGTTTGGCAATTGAAGTGGCCAGTGATCAAAAATTGCCCCCATCATTATTGGTGGAAAGGGATGGTTTGAGTTATGCTGAGCAGCCTTAATTGTAATCTGCCTTAATGAAGAGTAAATGCATAGTGTGAAAAATGAAATAAAACAGCTTCTTTTCCCTTGGGGTTATTAAAAACATATTTCCCTGTGGAAAGCAGATGTTTAATTGCCCAAGACCAGAAGCAGAATAACACATGGCTGGTCTATCTATGTACGTTACAGCTGCGTGTGCTGCATGCTTAAGCTGCTGTGTTACAGCTGATGGCTGCAAACAGGATCTGTTCATAAGGTAACTGCGAACATTACTGTATTGTCTGAAAAATCGGACTCACCTGCTACAGTGGGTGAACAGGGAAGGGAATGTAATTCTTGCCATTGTTATTACCTGCATAGAAAGAGCTGGAGCAAGTCTAGTACGATGCCAAAGGTTCCTTCTGTTATTGAGTACAATGCAATAGCCTAGCACACTATGCAGAGCCATTTCTTGAAACCTCTCTCCCATCCCACCACTGTTTGATGAAGCTTTCGTGAGTCTGCCTGGAGGCAGGGGCTCCGCACCCAGCCAGGGCTGCATTTCAGCTGCACTGAAGCTCTTCCACCAACAGGAACCTTCTGCAGGTTTGCAGGACTGTGGAGCAGCGCTGCCAAACTTGTAAGATGTGTTAAAGCAGTGGAAGGAGAAGGAACTTCTTTGAGGCAAGTAATGTGGCCAGAGCTCAGAAAATTATACGTCAGTTAAAATTCATATTAGCAGTTTACTGTTGAGTTAATCTGGCGGCTAAATTGCAATCACTACTGTTATTTTTTGTAATGGGCAATGGCAGATAGAGCCAGCATAGCACTTACCAAGGCAGGACTTCCCTGCCAAATATGTCCCCCTTTTATTTCTTCTGTGTCTCTCAGGGCAGGGAAGGGAGGGGAAGCCACGTCATGCTCGGTGCAGCTGGCGATGGCATTACAAGAAGCACAGGGACACCTGGGACACTGGGCACCCTGTGTGACTCTTGCAGGGACTGAGCCAGTAAAGATCAACACCTGTTTTCAACAGTCATGTTCTTAACTAGCAACTTTCTTCCAGAAAAGCTAACTTTAATTTCCCATCCCCCTTTTTATTTTGTTTCTAGCAGTGCACAGTTTTGTTGACAGCAGAGGCTTGTGTGTTGCAGTAAAGCACAACTGGTGTCCCATATGCCCTGGTGAGTCTCTCAAAAGAGCAAGCAGACTTGCTTCCCCTTGGAAACTCCTCCAGTACAAAAGAACCAGGACACTTCAGATGTCATCTTGACACATGGTTCATGAAATGGGATCTCTGAACTTCAGGTCCAACATACCTAGAACTCCCCCAGACCTCCAATTTAGAAAAAAACGCCAAATCTGTTTGATGAATAAGCTAGCTATTTTTATTTGAAAATTGCATCTATCTTGCTTGGGTCTGAACCCCTGGGAGAGCCTCAGGAGAAAGGCAGTAGGAAGAGAGATTAAAAAAAACCCCAAGGGCTTGTGAAAGTCACAGATGAGGGAAAATATGTAATATTAAATTATTTCTGGTTGCAGAGTTTATTTTTATTAATGCACGGTCCCAATAGTTGGTTGCCATGTAACAGGGAAGTGGCGAGAGAAGGTGCAGAATAAGGAGGGGAATAGGATTCAGAGTACTCCAGCGAAGTATAAGCTTTTTATGGTTTCACAACATCTGACCTCTTAAAGTCTCTCTCTTTCTGTTACCTTTGATAGATGGACATGAAACTCCTTGCAGAAGTGAGATGCTGTTGGCATTGCTCTGGCATGCAGCCTGGTGACTGCCCTCCCAACTCCCCTGGGATTAATAGTGATATTGGGACTGATACAGATAATGCCGAGCCTGCTGGAAAGCAGTGGGTGTTATAAAGAGCATCTGCTTCTGGAGGCACTTGGGAGGGTGGTGATGGGAAGGAAATGGTGATGGGAAGGGAGAAAGGTCTCAAGGAGCTAATAAGAGCACTGCCCTGCCATGCTTTAATGACATGAACATTGTTTCTGAAACAATAGGATGCTTTGGCTGGCATCCTACTAGATTTATTCCTATGGTTTTCAATCCTCAGGTGGCATTAATTGCAAGGAAGGCAGCTCCTTCTGGCTTGCCATTAAAGCATGCCATTTCTGTGTAGGTGAGGATCTGGCCATGTGTTTGGAAAATTCATCAAAGCTACCCTGTACACTCATAACTAGCAGGATCTGGAAATGAAGGCAGTGTCGAATAAGGAAGTTTCAGAAATAATGGACACTGATGCCTCACTTCCTCAGTGTCCTTCTGCTCCCTCCCAAAGTCTCTGCTTGTGCCAGCTCGACATCTTGACCATACTCTTCAAGCTCTTGAGTAAGCTCGTCATCCTAGAGAATGCTCAGATCTTTCCTACCCTTTCATAAGGCAGTTTCTCTGTGATACAAAACAATTCACTGGAGTGTGAGGAAGCCTTTCTGAGCTGCAAAGCCCTTGGTGCTTCACAAAAGCCCCCAGATTTGGAGCAGTGAAAAAGAAAGCATTGCGGAAGTCCTATCTCACAATAAATGAGATGGGATGGAAACAACATGAACTTCAGAGCAGAGATGCCCGTGTCAGTGAGGGATGCTTTGTGCATCTTGCTGTGAGAGCTGGTGAGCCAACTTGAGTGAGATGAACAGAGCCTGTGGTCAGTTCGAAGGGACAGGCCACCCGTGGCTTTCTCAAATCCTCTTTATCTTCCCCATTTTTCTCTTTTCCAGGCTGAAAAGCCCAGTTCCACCTGGGCACTCCTCTGCGCTCAGGATTTGGGCCCAGCACAGATTTAGAAAATGAACATTTATGATTCTATTACATATTTCCTTACCTTCTGTGAGTATTTGGGAGAGAAGTCTTCAAGGCTATTTTGCAGACACCAGCTATCACCTGACAGTAGTAAATAAATAAGGAGGATATCTTGGTTATAAAGGCCAGCCAATATCCCCTTAACAAGAGATGGATTTTCTGTTGCTGTCCTACGCTATTGCACTGCTGCCCATGGCCCTTTGCAGTTCTGTCTCTCTGCAAGCTTCGGCTGCAGCCAGGAGACCTCTCAGGGCTTGTCTTTCCCCTACCAGTGCAATATTGCTCTCAATGAAACCAGGACACAGCTATCCTCTTCTGAATGTGACCTTTCCTTCCAGCTTCTCCCTGGCGAACATACTTGCAAATGGCTCTGTTTCTTGCTGGCTCAGTGCAAATTTTATAGCGCGGGGATTTCTGTCTGGTGTTGCTCTGCAGCATGAAGCTAACAGGAGTTTATGGCTCAGGAGGGGCAGAAACTCTGCCAGGTTAAACCTTACATGTATGATCCCACCAAGTGTCAATCAAAATAGCTCTGTGAACCAGAGACTGATTTTGTCTCCTCTTCCCCTATGATGATAAGATGCACCCCATCAGGTAAGCAGCTAGAAACTCCAAATGCTTCAGTCCTGCGTGTAGAGAAAGAACAAATATTTCTGCATGTTGGTGTTCTGTTACTGTTATCAGCAGAGCAGAGGAAGGGTAGTGCAAGGAAATTTTGCTGACAAGCTCAACACATTGTGCAATTAACTGGCATAGCCTGACGCCTTGTATTCATTTGCATGTGTTTAAATGAATTAGGCAAGTACTAACGCTGAAGCGAGCACCCCGGCATTTGTATTTATACAAAAACAGCCACCTTTGCTAAAAAGGTCATTATTTTCTCCTGGTCTTTGTCTCTCTTTCATTTGATTACACATATCTCCTCATACAGAGTGTTTTAAATTATTTATAGAATATGCCTATGTCCGTATGATATTTCTAAATGATGCAAAAAATCAAACATTGTCTCACATATTTTAAAACACGTAAGGTCCATTACAGTATTATAATTGTTAATTAACAGATCAACGTTTCATACTCCCACATTTTTTATCCTCCAGATACAGCAAAACAAACAGATTAACAGAGGAAACCTGAGGACTGCAATATCTGTTTTATGATAAGAGCATTTAGTAACTTAATCCCTTCCATGCTCAACTCTCAAAGACAATGTACTGGTGGTTATTTGATACGGAATAATGAACCAATACAGAGGTACATTTGTGTTGTTCTCTGGTCAGAGAGGGAACTGAGATTTAGACTGCTTGGGTTTTATTCCTGGGCTTGCTGCTAATTTAGATAACTTGTGTAAGGCCACAGAGTAATTTCAATTATTTTATCAGCCTTGTACTGTAAAATAGAGAGAATACATAAAAAGTTCTCAGATGTGCACCTTTGTGTATCACTGCATGGGAGTATCATCGGTATTAGACTAACAGAGTAACCTAATGCAAAAGTTTTGGATAAAAAAATAATGATAATTAGCAGTAATGCAGGATATCAAATAATCATCTTCAGGTGACAAATACAGGAAATCTGAGAAGTACAGAGAGGGGAGTGGGACTTCTTCAGTTGCTGCTTGGGACTAAATTACCTAATAAAAACAGGATGTGATTGTATGATACTGAGTCATAGATCCAATGTGAGACGCTGTGCTATATTAGAAGATGAAGTAAAAAGGTATTTCGAGTCTTTCTGGCTAGAAGTAAATCCCTTATCTAAAAAACCACATACATTATGGTTTCAGATATCTGCATTTTTCTAGCCTAATTCTTGATGATTGCAGACAAGGTATTTGTTTAGCATGGGTCTCTTCCCAAAGCATCACCATTTAAATTCTCCAGCTTGCAGCAACACACTTTCTATTTTGGCAAGATGTATCTCCTGGTATCTGCATACCTCTCCTGTTCCTTCCTTCCTGTAATTAGGGCTAAATCTGCTCCAGGACCTGTTCTTTTGTAGAAGGCACCATTTTTAGAGTAATACATCATTGGCAAGTCATGACACTAACAGATCCTTGTAGAGGGCTGCTTCTCCAAAGAGATACAGTATCACCTTGATCACTGCTAGACACCGCTCAGTAAAGAGCACCATCAGTTGGTGAAGAAGCAGGAATAAACTCATTTTAGCTATAAGGTGGAACCTGCTTATCAATTACATAGCCTCAACAAGGTATCTCTAGTTGACCTTTTCCTATTTTCCATCAACATTCCCAGTAACCCTATTTTGATTTTAGGGATTCAAGTTGAGCTGGATGAATAAATAATGCTTTTTTCCTCAGAAATATTTATCTGCATCTGTAAAATAATCGCTTCTATTTTTGCACTTCCTGTGCCTTTGCTTTCCATGAACGTTGGTGTGATAGTTTTGTATTGACACAAGTGTTTGCAGAACACAAACATCAGAAGGAGTTGTGTCTTTGACTCCTTTCATGGGACTGAGGAATCGCTTGTTTACATGGCATGGCTCTTTTTCTCAGTCTAAGCACTTGCCTATGAAGAGGTTTGTGAATTGGTTACTGATCCCAGTGTATGGGAACTGCAGATGAGCTGCAGATGAAAGCCAGTGGCTTCAGAAACTGCTGCTTCATGGGTGAGCCTGGTCCCCAAAGCTTGTCTTTGTTTATTCAAGACGAAGATCAGCTGATCGGGATGCTGAAAATAAACTGCACGACAAAATTGACCTATTCAACAGCACAGTGAGAATATTGCCCAACAACCGGAAGGCATTAAAAATATTCAAAATAGAACTGAAGAAACTCAAACAAATAAATGTGAGAAGAGCCACAGGTCTGCTCATCATGTAACAACATTTCTTTGGTGCTTTTCTGTGTTGTTGTGGGTACAATTCAAAATAACTAAATGAACATTTCCAAAGGTGATTGCTTAAGGAGCTGAGTCTGAGTGTCAAAATTAGATGCAGCCAACCTGTTGGCAAACTTAACCTTATCTTTAGTTACCCAGTACCCTCTTGAGGAAGTGGATGCTGGAAAGTGAAACCATTCTCTTTGTTATGATGATATTTCCCCTTCCAACTGGTACCTCAGAAGGAAACCTGATGGATTAACACATTGGTTGTACTGTTAGGATGACTCACAGACTTTGAATTTTCAGTGTTTCAAATGCTTGCATGGAATCAGAGCTCTTGGCTCAAAACTTCCATATTGTTCTGGCGTAAAAAAAAAAGGGGGGGGGGGAGGGGGTACAAAAGCAAACCAAATCAGGTTTAGTCCAAGATTAACATCTGACTTTTGTGTTTCCTCGGCTACCAGCAGTTGTTCCCCAGTTTGTCTGGAAGCTGACCAAAGCACAGCCTTTCCAGGTGGGAACATTGCTATAGACTTGTCCTAGCACAACTACCTGGCTGATGGAAAGCACAAGGTGGACCCAGTATGTGCTTTTTTTTTCCAAAAAGTATACCCAGGTTTGGGTAATGCGTGAAATTTAAGGCCTCAGATCTGTTTCTTATTAAAAAAGAGAGGTAAAGAAATAATGCTAACTTTGCTAACTTCATAGGTATGTAAAGGAAATATAAGATACAAGTGTAAGAATGTATGTCCCTTGTCCACTGCAATCCCAGGCAGGATGTCAGTGAGGCCATGTCTCAAATGCCCTGAAAACAGTTAATATAATATTCACCATCCAGTTTGATTTTTTTTTTCTTCTGCTTGGCAATATCCTTTGAACAAGGGAGAGGAAAGATGGTTGAGGCACAATTCCCCAGTCCTCTTCTCTGAGAAGCTGCACTGGTACCACTGGAAACCACTATGCCAGCTGTAGCCATCTGAATGCTGCCCTGACTTGGCCCAGCAGAGATGACTACCCCAATTCCCTGCCTTTAGATGATCTGTAACTTGTCTTGGTCCTCTATGCTGTACCCCTGGTTGCCAGCTAAAGCAGACTAGATCAGACAAAGTGATCGTGTCCCCTCTGGCCCTGCCTTTTGCCTTACTGCTCCATCGATCGTCTGTGCTGCCCTGCTCTCTGTCCGTCCATCCATCCATCCATCCATCCATCCATCCATCCATCCATCCATCCATCCATCCATCCATCCATCCATCCATCCATCCATCCAGCCACCCAGCCACCCAGCCACCCACCACCCACCCGTTGCAGCAGCCTGAGCAGAGCTGCCCCTGCTAGAAACACCACACTTGTATTGTTCTCAGCTGAGCTCAGAGCGCGTTCGGAAGCAACACCCAGAGCCGGGATTTCCTTCATGTCAGCACACAGAGGGGGTCTCCACTGACTCACTGGATGGGTCCCAAAAATAGCAGGTTCAGAATAGAAACCTTCATGACCTTTCTGTCCTGGAGAACAATGTCTCACACTTTTCCCCCCTCCAGGTATGAAAAAAACCCCCTTTTTGCTTCCAACTTGGCAGGGTTAAGCTGGAAGGGCTCAGTCCAGTGCTCAGAGCACCTGACTGTATGCTTTAAAAGGAGAGGAGTTAATCACTGGAGCTGTTATTTACTCTGTTCTTAGCAGGGCTTTCTGTTTTTTTTTTTTTGTCTGGGCAGATGGAAACTTAAAATGGAGAGAGATTCAAGGAAAAACCTCTATTTCCAGCCTGGTTTTTATTGTTGTGGGGTTTTTTTTGTAATATATTTTTGCAGGGCAGTTATAAGAACAGGGACAGAACCATCATTGAATTAACAGGAAGGAAAAGGTATATTACTGAAGTGTAGGATCCCTCACACAGCTGAAGTGCCCATGGGTTTTTGGAGCATTTGCTTGTTTTCTGTTATTATTTGTAAAATCTAAACATCTGTCAAGCCCATCTCAGAAAAGGCAAGATCCTTCTATGTATAACTAGGCATCAGCACTATACAAATCCAGTAGCCAAACTGACCATATCGCTCTCTACAACTACCTGGAAGGAGGTGGTGGTGAGGTGGGGGTTGGTCTCTTCTCCCTAGTAACCAGTGATAGAACAAGAGGAAATGGCCTCAAGCTGCCTCAGGGGAGGTTAGATTGGATATTAGGAAAAATGTCTTCACTGAAAGAGTGGTCAGGCCTTGGCACAGGCTGCCCAGAGAGGTGGGGGAGTCACCATCCCTGGAGGTGTTCAAAAAACATGTAGACCTGGCAGTTCAGGGCATGGTTTAGGGGCCCTGGTGGTGCTGGGTTGACAGTTGGACTCGATGATCCTGGCAGTCTTTTCTAACCTTAATGACTCTGTGATTCTATGATTCTATGATCTCTGTAGGTTGGCAGCTGGTGCTGGTCCCTGTACCAACTCAAGTCCTGTTGGGTTGCAAAGGAATCCTCAGGGAACAACATTAGCAGTGGGACTCCAACCTGTCTGCCCCTCTGTTCCTAGCAGCCATTGCTCATGCCTTCCACCTCCTCTGCAAGCTGGCAGCACTGATTTTGGGAACTGATCCACTGGATTTTAGCCGCTTGCCATCTGTAAAGGCTTTATCCAAACTGCATCATTTTGGCGGGAGACTGACTATGTTGCTGGGCTAAGCCATGCACTCTCTAAGTGTTGGGTAGGCAGCTTAATAATTTCAGAGGAGTTGAGGACCTTCATTTCTTAAGTTATTCTGACCATCCAGGTCTTGCCCATCCCATCTGGGAACACTTTCATGTATCCAGGATGTTTCCTCAGTAGAGATGGTGACTGCCACCCAGAGAACTGAGAAACAGGGGAAACTGTGCTCCAGTAAAAAGCAATCGTGAGCACTGGAGAAGGGCATTTTAATATACACCTTCCTGAAGAGTAGGAGAGGTGAGATTCAAATGGTCTGTTTTTTAGAGAGAAAATCCCAAATCATCTTCTTTAAAGTATGTGTTGAGCTTTTGGAAGTTTTCCCCTTCCCCCTCCTCCCTGCCCATCTCTACAATAAGTACAATTGTTAGACAAGGCAGGTCTTTGTGCTTCAGATTTAATACATAGTTTTTGACCCATGGAGTGATAAGCTGGAAAATAAATGGCTGGATTTTCCCCAGTGTTGAAGAACGCCTTTCAGATTGACTTGGGAACTTGCCTATTCTCGTCTGCCCACCTGGCTTTCACTTTGATATCCCTAACATTATCATAACTTTTATTGTCTTTTCATGTCAGTCAAACCTTCTTCACTAAATTACTTTCATTTATACATCCTCTCCTGCTATTTGGTCTCATCATCGTCTAAGATTTAAGGTGAAAAAGTTTCTTCTATTTGACAGGGTGGGAGGTGGAAATTACTATGTGAACAGTAAACTACAGGTTACATAAATAATATGTCATTGTATATCACCCAGTGGAGCCTTAAATCAATTCATTAGTTTGTATAAAGCTTTTGTGTTCTTCTTAACTGCATCATATCCAAGTTGATTGCACATTTGCTCTAAGTTCCTTTTTTTATTCTGTATGTCATCAACTTTCAGGATTCTTATATAGTTATGCTGAGTGTGTTTCTAAAGATTGTTTTTCTTTCTTTACAGGCTTGGTTTATGTTTTTTTCCCTCCTCCTCTCGACACATCCCTAGCCTGAGGCAAAAGTGCATTTTGTTCACAGAAGGTAGACACAGGGATATTCTTCACAGTGCAGGGAGTGAAAGGCAAGCTGAGATATGCTGGATTAATGAAAGAGGTACTGAAAAGCAGCTGGTTGATTCATAGCGAGCTGTTCACTTGCTTTCATGCTGCTTCATAGCAAAAAAAAAATCTATAGACTGAACTGTACTATGCAGATAATTTATCCTGATGCCAAGAAGCCTCCTACCCTTTTCATGGTCTGGTTTTTCTTTTACGGGCATGCCAGGAAAGATTGTGTTTTGGTTGAAATTCAGGAGATTAAGGCAACCCAGGAGACCCCTGTTTTGGAAGAAGACAGTTAGTGGAATAATATCTTTTTTTACAGTCCTTAGTGAAAAACCTAAGAACTTACTAGTTTGGGGAAACAAGGAAGAGAAAGACAACATTTTATTACATTGTCAGTAACTGCCAATGCTAAAATACTGATCTAGCCTGACTGCAAAGTAAAAACAGGCATTGCTTTGATACAGTGATCGATTTTATTATTCTAGCTGAGGTTTTTCTCCTTCATTTTTCTGCAGATTTCTCCTGCTCAGTAAATCAAGACTACACAAAGTTCCTTTACAATGTAGACTTGATATACAACAATATTAGCCAAGACAATATTCAAACAGTCATGAAAGAATCATCAAAAGTACTGCTCCTTGCTTCAATCCCTGCAAGAAATCAAAACCTTTCAATTGTAGCCAGATTTTAACGAAGGGTGGCTGTTTAAAGCTGAATCACCAAAAGCCTTGGCTGTGCCTGGACTTTTATTTTAAGTATTTATACCATTAAATATTAATACAGGTCAAATAACTAAACCCCCTGAGCAGATGAAATCTGCACAATGAAAACAAACAAACTATATAACACGAGCCAATGTTACCTGCAATGTTACTGGATAAATAAGCAAATATAAACCCCAGTTTCCCTGAACAAGTTTGCTTATTGACGTTCTGGGAGAATGAGAAGGCTAACATAAAAATTAAATAATAGTCATGGCACTGAAGCTTTTAAGAGCTGATCCAAGGCTCATTGACTTAAGGGACCTTTGTCTTTCCTACCTTGAAGAGCTTGCAGTACTGCAAAAGCTGAAACACACACAGTGAAATCACAAAGTGGTGCCGTGCAGACAAGGCAATATTACATTTGGTGTAAATATGTCCTTAAGGACATATTGCTACAGGGATTAAAAAGAAAAATGTGGAACAGATCTGCTTGATTTTTACTGGGATCTACTGCATAATTTGACTACAGGCTCCCAATTTTTGCAGAGGTCCTGGCTGCAGCTCAGCCCAGCCAGTCAGGCTCTGCGTGTCACCTTTGGAGCCAGGAGTTGTGCTTTCGTTCCGTGGCTGACTGATGTTGCTGAGAAATATGGGAGGTCCTGCAAGAATGTAGGGGATGTTGTCGGACTGGGACCTTGGTGAGATCCAGGCAGGAGCTACTCTTTGTCCAGCTCATTATCAACAATTTGAGGAACAGTGATGAAGAGCATGAACAAAATTGACAAGGAGGAGGCGGCCATAGCAAGGATAGAAACTGAGAGTTTCTTGAATTGATTAGTGTGTATACAGCCTCAAACAATATTCTGGAGGGGTAGCAGTGGGAAGCCCTTGCCCTTGATCCTTCGATCTCATCTGACCCAGTCTTCACAGCTGGCATAAGGAGGACTTCGCTGCAGTTAGATTTGTGCATTCAGGAGTGACCTATGTGCTTGAGGCCTGGCTGCGCTGAGGTGCGTAAGCACTTGGAAGCACTTTGAGTTTGACTTGGATAAGGTAAAAACTTAAAGAATCTGTACAAAATAACACGGACCAACTTCTGTTCCTTGTTATGTCTCAGCAAATTAGGAATAACTTTAGCAGAATTATGGCACCTGCACTGCAAAGTTGTAAATTTAAAATAATGAGTGAAGTTTCTCCCCCAGTTCCAATATCACTTAAAATAATAGAATTTTTTTTTTGGACTTGTGGTTCTAAGGGTTTAACTTATACTTAGTAATACTTTTGCTTAATTCAATGCTTTAAGGTTTTTCTTAAAAAAAAAAAAAAGTGTGAATCCTATCTACTCCCATGCCTTCAGCAGCTGAACAGTTAAGAATAATACTGATACTGTGAAACTTAGAAACGTTTACACAGGGAAATATGGATTCCTGTAGCCAGAATATTCTGGTAACACACACAACAGTGGATGTAAAAGTCCAATTTCAAATTTTAAAAATGAACAGTTCTGCCACCTAAACTGTGATTTACCATGGGTTTTTTTTTCATGTGTGAGGAACATACTATTATTCAGCTGAAAGCTAGTAGAAAAGACTTTAAGTCATTCCCCTTTTAACTCTAATTTGGCTGCAGTAAGAGATCATGTTTTGGAGCAAATACAGAAGGACATATATTTACTTCAGAGGGGTAGAAACTAGATATTCTGCTTCCTGTGATGTTCTGCAGTTGTGAAATATTCTCTTCCAGTAAAGACACAAAATAAAAACCATAGAAATATTTCCTCCAGAAAGAACAGTTCAGGTTGCTCAAAATGTTGAAAATATTAAGTAGTTATATTTCAAATACTAAGTGAAAACATTTACATAGGAAAAGCAAGAGTTCTTGTTTTGAAAATAAGTTCTAAAAAAAATTTTAAAGTTCAAGAAATGTCCATACAATAGAAACTCTCCATATGTAATTTTTGATATAATGTTTCCACCTTGTTGAAATCTATATTTAAGGGATTTTTTTTCTAATTTCTTGTATTTTGATTAAAATTTTTAATCAGGTTTTCTAATGATGTGCATCATTCTGGAGGCTGCTTCTTAAAATGTAACCCAAACAGTCCAAATATTGCACATTAGCGTGCTGATGTAAATGAGACAACACTCGCCTGGCTTAAAACCAAGTGCTCAGCCCTTCCAAAGCACACTGATTGGAGTCATAACCATCCAGCTAAATTGAAGCTGGTAATTAAAAATATGCAAAATGGTTTGGAAATAATGTGGATCCTTCTGAATGTAGATTTTGAATATGGGTGTCTTTCACATGGGTAAAGTGGATAATTGCCTGCCTATCCTGCTTCTATTCATTGCAAATAATTGAGTTGTTGTCAAACACTTCTAACACTGCCTATCACAATAAATATGAGAAGACAGAGGGCTCTTTGAATAATCTCATTTTTGTGGCTGAGGAAGCTGTTTCTTTTGTATTTGCCTGGGGAAAGGCATAGCAACAGGAAATGAGAGACAGGAAGAATGGCAGAAGCACTGCAGGCTTTGCTGTATTTCTTTATTCTGTACACTACATTGCATATAAGACTCCAGTCCTACACCTGGGTTTCTCCAGGGCCTTCTTTTGTGCAAAACCCCATGGTTTGTCCATCATTGGAGCAGTAGCATGAGCCTGGTGGATGGGGACAGTGGGGTAGGGTCGAGGGATGCCAAATATACATGGGCAGCTTTGCATAGGTCCCCAGCTAAGACACCTGTAAATCATGAGGTATTTGCCAAGGAAGCCAGGCGTGTTTGGGTAATGATTGAACGAATGCCTACACAGCGGTCTTAGGCTGTAAATTTTCACTGGTGTGACTGAAAGCCCATCAGACTGCAAAGAAAGCTTGCTTGTGCGGAACAAATGCAGCCTGTCGGCGTGGAGGTGGGTGTTGCTATCTCCATACAAGCTCTGATGCTGCTGTGGCCTTGCTGTAGTACTTGGGTCCTGCGGAAGGACTCAGGTGACATTTTTCATTGCAGTTGATCCAGTGATGGCCCGTCTCTTACAGACCAACATGGCTTTGCTTCTCCAACAACCTGTCCCTTAACACGTCCCTTTGCAGGCCCTTCCACCACGGCGCTACTTCAGCAGTTTCCTAAGGCCCATTTCCCTGCACTGTCACAGCTCTCCATATGCTACTGCCATTCCCTTTTCCCCATATTTTCATTTTTAACTGCCTCCGACAGGTAAATTCCTTGCTGGCTTCAGAAGCTCTTTGAAGCTTCCTTTGCGGTGCTGCTTTGTGGGGGGTTATCATGTTTTGCACGCTTGGACTCTTGCACAGAGGCACACTGATGATGCCGATTGGGTGGCTGGAGCATTTAAAAGGCAAAAGTGATGCTCCCAGAGATTTGAAGAAGACAGGTGTATTTTTTGCCTCTGTTTGAGGCTCGCTGGCATGCAGCATGGGTGGAGACAACCTGATGTCTTCAAACAGCCGCAGCAGGTAGCGCCTGCTCTTTCCTGTGTGCTCCCCAGAGAAACCCTGACATTTCCCCCACCCCCCTTCCTTATATCACATTTGAATTTTAGTTTTGCTCTGAGGTGTCTGTTCTTCAGTCTCTTTCATATGATGTCTTAAATGATAATGCCTGCTGCGCCTAAGGCACAGCCTCAGAAAGAATCATTCTCACTTCTCTATTCTCAGATTTTCCTGAGGAACAGGATCCTGCCTGGAGTATTTCTGGACACACAGTGAGGAGTTTCACAAAAATTCCCTCTCACCATTAGGGTCTTGACATTTCTGCTGCCACCTTTAATATAATGGAGAGGTTAACCCAGAGATGCTGCAGCAGAAATCTGTTGTGTGTTGCGGCAACCAGAACAAACCTTTGATATCTGGGAGCTGATTCGGCCATTGTCTTCAAAGGGCTCTTGCGATCAGACAAGCTTTTTCCACAGTAATAATGCATCGGTCTGAGGGCCCAGAGGTGGTTTTGTCTGTGCAGCATCGCTTTTGTAGAGAATAAGATGCACTTGGGACCTATTATAGTCCCTGGCAATTAGATAGAGTGCAGCATCTCCAAAATGCTGTTGTCCATGCAAATTAATTACTCCTATACCCCAGAGACAAGTGTTGCTCCTCGTGTTTTGATGGCACTGGTTAGCAATTGGCAGTGCAGGCAGCAGTGGAGCCAGTGCTGACTGTGTTAGCAGCCCAGGGCTGCTGGAGAGAGGAAGGGGGGCTGAGGCAACCTTTCACCTGGGCAACTCAATTCCTGGAAGCCAAAAGACTTTCAGAGGCCACACAGCCACAGGAAGTGTGTGGCACCGTCAGCACTGGAGTTCAGCTGATGCCTGGCTGCAAGCAACAGGCCACAGTATCTCCTTCCATACTGTAATTGTTAGCGCATTTTAATAAATTCCTCCAGGGACATGTGCCATATAAAACGTGTAAGTCAAACAAACCGGAAAGCAGATCAGCTTTGCACTGTCATTTATATTGGAAGAGTAGGCATGTTAAATCCCTTTTTCCACAAATCCCTTTCAATAAATCAGTTTTGGAGCAATGCAGCTGGTTGCCGGGTGCTTTAACGGAGCTGTACTTTTCAATGACTCTCTGTACTAAAAGACGTTCTTGAAAGTTATGCTAAAATAGACCAAGCAGTTTTGGAAAAGAGAGGTGTGTATCCAAATAGATGGAGTGAATGAGTTCATTCTATGTATCAGGGAAATGCACAGCAGGCAAAGGGTGGCCAAAATTATAGGCCAGGTAATTTCAAAATGTTCTTGGCTTGCTCCACAAACAGGTGTAAATCTGCTGGATGCATTAGGAACGAGTGCAATTCAGATGTGAAGCGAGAGCCTTTGAGAAGCCCTGGGTGAGACATGGGAGGAAAGCCTAGCTCCTGCTCATTAAAATAACTGTGCTTGGGAGCTTGCTGGCTACACCTGCTCTGTAGGAGTACTGGCAATACTTTCTGCAGGGCACAGGTTGTGCACTGCCTTTTGAAAGCCGGTATAATGCTCAGAGGCACCCCCCAAATGATCATATGCACAAAGTGTCCCAGATAGTGCAGAGTGCACTGGCAGTGATTTGTATGACTGGGTAAAAGCACTACGAGGAACGCCTGAAACGGAGGTGATGAGAAAATTGTGCAGCCCAGTGTTTTCAAAATATCTTTCACTGGCTCTGTTCTAATGAATGGCTGTAGAGCTGGAAGGCTCCATCCCTTTCCACTGCCCTCACTCCCCTTAATTTTGCAGGGCTTATCTTTTCGCATGGCAGAGCGGAGCCCCAGGGTTTTAGTTTGTCTTCAAATGATCTGGGAACATTATCAGCCCCTAATAATACCCTTCAGGGCAAAACACTGTGGTTGCCACTTGGCCCTCCGGCTTGGCTTAGAGGTGTTCGAGCAAGGGGAAGAGGATCCAAAGAACTCCAACTAAACCTTGCAGGATTTTGGTGAACTTCCATTTTCTTTTCTCATTTTTGAACCTTAAAGATCTATGTTGCATCCAGTCACGTAACTACACAAATTAAAAACTCAACTTGGCAAAAATCACCCCAGAGTCCTTTATTGGCATCTTTCCTGGAATGCCAGCTGTTTGCATGAAACAGAGAAGCCAAGCTCTGCTGATTTCCCTACCCTTGCAGATACCTGCTCCAGATTTGTTTTTTGAAGAAATAATTTAGTGTACAGGTGGTTTTTGGGTTGAAAGCCACTTTTTTTTTTTGTAGATTGCCATGACTGATGTGACATCAGGTTTGGATCCAACTACTAGCATCAGGGAACTGAACTCTGGTTTTCGCAAAGGATGCGGTTTGAAGTCCATCTTTGAATTCAACTGCAGGTATTTTGGGACAGGAGTAAAACCAAGAACTGTTTTCCTCTGAACTGCAGATGAAATGAAATAAGTTCTGTATCATGAATGGTGATTAGCTGAATTGATTTTATTATGACAAAAAGAACCGCAGCAATGAAAAGCGCCAACATCAAAGCCTGTGAACATTTTCTACGTTTGCATGTTGGAAGAGATACATATTTTTAAATGTTAGACATTTAAAGGGTTTGCAGATTCCTGACGTACAGCAGAACACAGTAACTCACTTTGGATTCATAGGGCCTCACTCCTCCGTAATGCCACTCTACATTAGTTAGCTGCCTAACACATACCTCTGCCTGAAAGTTGTATTTTTGCTTCCCCATAGTGCTTTTAGAATTACTGGGGCATGTTGATTGATTCCTATTACTGAAAGCTTCTATCACATAACACACACGCAAGAAAGTCACTCCTAGTTGAGAGAGAGGAGGTTAATGGGGGAAACATGAGAGATAACAGTGATAAATTGAAAGAGGGGTGGTTCTAACTGACAAAAGTGTTAAAAAAAAACTAAAAGGAAATTCACCATGAGGACTGTGCACATCAAAATCTGTTTCCCAGAGAGGTTGCATTTGGAGGGTTGGGCTGGACTAAGCCTTCAGCAACCTGGGCTAAATTCAGCCGTGTTCCTGCTCTGAGCAGGAAGCTGGACCAGAAATCTCCTGACATCCCTTCCAACCTGAACTGTTCTGTGCTTCTGTGAGAAACTGCCAGTAGCCTGCTTTTGCCATTTAAAAACAAATGGCCAGGTTTCCAGGTTTCTATGAGCTTTTCTATACAAATAGTAATTTTTTGCAGAAGCTTTTGGGAGCTGAAGTCTTCAACAGGTGACCCTGACTGTACTGCTACACACCTTTCTACAGCTCTGCATAAGCAGTGTATTTATTACTCCTTCCTGGCCATAATCTGGCATATCAACAGCAGCACATCCACAATGATGTGGGAGACTGTTGCTATTACATGTAACAACATCAGGGTTTTTATCCTCCAATGGCATGTTTACATTGACAGATAGGTCCATCTCCAAACCAGCAGCTCAATCCTTACTATCAAACTTGTACCATGGGGTGACTTAGTCTCATTCGGGAGCTCAAAATTTTGGGTGCACTTTATAGATTATCCTGGAATAGCCCCGTGTGTATGCAGCTAGGTCCCATGTTTATCACAAGGTGGTCCAGGAGGCCTTGCAACTATCTATTTGACATGATGGACAGTACGTGGACTAGGGTGAACTTTCGCAAGGTACTTGGGTGGAAAGTTCATGAGTTTCTGCAAACAGCTTGTTCTCAACCACCCATCTCAAGCCTCCACTCCCTTGAAGTGAAGGGAGAACCAATGCAGCTGCTGCATTGACTCCCATCAACATGCA
The DNA here is from genome assembly GCF_963921805.1 of Phalacrocorax carbo. Taxonomy (NCBI): domain Eukaryota; kingdom Metazoa; phylum Chordata; class Aves; order Suliformes; family Phalacrocoracidae; genus Phalacrocorax; species Phalacrocorax carbo. Next base: position 7,409,308 of record NC_087522.1, read on the forward strand.
CAAAGCATGGCTTTTGCAGCAGTTGCTGCTGAACCATGAAGTAACCACTCAAATTCTCTCCCCATTCTCTTCTGTTCTCTGCCTAATTTTTCACTCTGAATTAAAGCACTGATGGGCTGCATTTGGCAGAATAATAGGCAAGCAGCACAAGTTGCAATCTGAATATTTGTTTCTAATCACCACTGACATAGTTTTATTGTTGCTGTTGAATGAGAATGTAGGTAAATTCCAGCAGGGAATGTACAATCTACTTCTGTGTTAGTAATTACTGATTTGTTTTCCAGGTGTCCTACAGCTGAATATTGTAGTTTCATGTTGACATACGCTTTCCAGCTTTCCTTCTGAGTTAATTGTGTAACATGCATATAAGAAATCAGCCATCAAAAAAATGGAAATTCCCAGGCCTTCATTTCCTGTCTTTTGTTCAAAATTCCGTTGAAAATGTGGGGCTGGGTGGACATGACTAGGACAGGACTGAGGATTTTGTGCAAGCTGAATTCAACATACAAAGAAAAAACACGTTAGTTAGCAAGACCTTGATTCTGACCGCCACAGTACAAAATGTGGGGGAAAGGAGGATGCATGAGTTTCAGTCTTTCTCTGTCCATGAGGCTTATGAAAAAGCCCTGTGCCACACACGAGCAAAACTGATCAAGCTGAGGGCATTTAGTGCCAGTGGACAAAGATGGCCAGGCTGAAGGTACAACCATTGGCCTCATCCACTTCCTCAGAAAGGCTTTGGCACAATAGCTTTTAAAAGGATGAAAATTTCCATCGATCCAGACCAAGTAAAGGTTTTGCAGTGCTTGCTCTCTATGCCTGAATCCTTCTTTCAATATTCAGCGCTGTCAGCACAACCAAAATGGCAAGAAGATGCCATGAGAAGTGCACAGCAAGATGGTATGAAATTATTTTTTCATTCCTCAGGACACTTCTTCCTACTGAATCTGTCTACCACTTTTAAAGCGTCACCATGCTTTTAGTGAATACTTTCTTGCCTTTGGGGCTGCTCTGCATGGGAAGGCAGGTAAGGATTAAACGGGAGGAGGTCCTTGATGTTGACAGAAATTAAGGCTTTCAAATCTGAAGTTCACTCGAGCTGCCTGGCACAGCCAAACAGGTGCACCGAGACCCCTCCTAATACTGTGTCAACGTGAGCATAAAAATCAGAAAGGTGACCCATCCCATAGGCACTTTAGGCAGACAGCTGCAAATCGACACTAGCTAAGGCACACAGCAGTGACACACAGCCAAAAAGTAGCTGGACCCTGCAGAGTCCTAGTGTTGTCCCAGATAAAAAAACCCAAGCCTGGTTTCTGCCGAGCGTCTGCTCTGCTCCGCTGCCACCCCCCACGGCTCCAGCAGAAGTGCTGCTCTCTGAGGCCAGCTTTGTGTTGTGTTTGGCACGCAATAAGGCCCTGAAAATAATCTCTTGTATTAGCTGAAACACTCTCATGCCAACTTCGTGATCCCTCTGACATATTTGCTGCCAGCTTTTGGTGTCAGTGTGTTGGACCGTGTCTCAAAGCAGTAACATTTTTAACGCTGCACAATGCGTACCTTCTCTCTGTGTGTCCCTCTTTTGTGGATGAGCAGGACTCAGGGAATTTGGCTGGATCATTGCTTCCCCCAGTAAAGATGGGACTGGTGGAGAAAATGATCTGTTTCCCCCCCAGTGTGTACCAAAATGGCATGTGGTAAGTCTCATCCTGATTTCTAAAATGCTGGATAACAGCCACCGTCTCTGCTCCTCCAGCCCCATACAAACTCTTTGGGACTGTCAGTTCTCCAAGGCCTTATTTGAACAATTCACTGAAGAACTGGAAGGGATAAGGTGATCTAAAAACACAGTGAAATCCTACAAAAGCCCCAGGATGGTTATTGTTTTACCATATTAAGAAATAACTCCAGTCCATAGAAAAATAATATCAAAATATTAGAGAATTAAACAAGCAACCTTATAAAAAATAAACTTATATCATAGTCAGCTAAGCACACCTTGAAGTAAAACCTGAGTAAGTGTAGGAAAGTAAATGGTTTATTGTTGTCCTGCAACCTTCTGCTCCCAGGGGCCAATTTTCACTCCATCTTTAGAGAAGCCAAATGTTTTGCCTGGGTGGGTTTTACTGGGTGTTAACAGAGGGCCAGGCAGGAATCCCGTCCCTGTCATGGACCATCTAAAAAGGCCTTTTAGTTGTTGGGAGGTAGAAACTGGTTTCAGTCCTGTGATGGAGAGCAGTTGCAAGTCAGCTATTGAAACCACTCTGCTTTGACCTGCAGGGTTTTAGTGACCGCAGGGCTGTGTCATGTGGTGCCAGCCATCAGTGTGCCAGGTCGCCTGGGACCCCGAGGTGTAGCGATGACTGCTGAAAGAACAAGCTTTGTAATAACAAGAGCAAACCTGACAGCAACAAAAAGATGAAAGCATCACAACAGAGAAAAAGGGAAGGCGGCTGCAGCTACGGCACAAAGCTGTGAGGAGCATGAGTGACCAGAGAGCACAGCCCGGACAGCATTGGACATGCACCTGCAGAGCAACCCAAGCCATTCATCAACTGGAAAATGAAATAGCGTCTGTGCTTTTCTTTAGCTCAGCTTGCTTTACTGTATTCGAGCCCATCACTGAATATTTTGCTACAGTGGATTAAAGAACTCAGGTGGCATTTCACTGATACAACTAAAACAGTGAAAGGTGTACAGCGCTCGAAAAGTTCTTCTGACTCAGCATCTCAGCTGTCCTTCACAGTGTTGGTATTTTTCTGCCAAATACCATTTGGTCTCCTGAATTAAGAAATCAATCTTAATTTTGTCCACAGATGGGGAAGTTTTGCTATTTCCATTTTGTCTACATGCACAAAATAAAAGCAAACTGTAATTTATTTTTTGTGGACAAAGTGGGTTTGGGTTCTTTCACTTTTCTTTTGGCATTCCTTCCTGTTGACAGCATGATTTGCACAAAATTACATTCTGTTGATAAAAATGTGCTGAAATGTCTTTCAGTTTCATTGACTGAATGATTTGCAGTAAGAGGTTTGACAAAACGCATGTTGTCGACAGAATGAAATGGGGTGGTGGAAGGAAGAATACACTTCAGACATATGGAGCGAGCAGTTATATACTCCCTTGGTTGCTTAAAAACTCTGCTCAGAGACTATTAGAAAGGATTTTGTGGGATTCAGAGAAGACAATAGTTACTTTGGAAAATCTCATTTGCACGGATACATCTGGCAGTGGGGAAAGGCATAAAGAAAGTTAATGGGTGCAGAATTTGGCCAGAGATCATTGCAAGTGCTGTTATACTTCTTTAGATGTCTTTCTATCCAAATAAATTTCCTCCATTAAGTTTACAGATTTCCTCATTCAGCTTTTAAGGGAATACTTGTACTGGAAATGAATGAGACAGGGAAAAGAAATATGTTAAAATTTATGAAAACATCTGTTGGAAGTTCTCAGAAAGATGCTTTTGTTTTAATCATCTAAGCAAGATTGATGGATTTTATCAGAGCTAAGTACCGAAGAGTCCCAAATGGGCTCTTTATCCCAAAGGCAAAGCACTTAAGCATATGCCTAATTTTAAGCATGTGAATAATGGCCTCATTGACTCCAGTGGAAAACTCAAGTGCTACAAGCTGAGTATCTTGGATTCTAAGCAACTTTGGATTAGCCTTAAAATCATGACCAAATTGTACCAAAAAATAATCTTGAGCATAAAATTACAAAATTATTACACTTAGGACCAAGTGTTTTTGGTAAAATAAATCACATCAGGTATAAGCAGCTTGCTTTGATATGGTCAGGTGCATTAGGAGAGAAAGACAGTTACTGATAAAACAAGAGAAATACTCATTTATTCAAGGAGATTTACCTGATAAGCCTTACGGGCAGTAACACAGAGAGGATCAACCTTGTGGGTAAGTAAACTCTGTTGTGTGTAGTGATGTTGCTTCATCTCATCCAAGCTTGTTCATTACACAATATATTTACTGCTTTAGATCAATTCTGAAAAGAACTTTAGTACTTTTTTTTTTATTAGCTCTTTTCTCACAGCAGCATCCTTTTGTTGAGCAAGCTGTTGGTCAGAAAGGAGGAGGAAGAGCAAGAGTCAGCTCTGTGCTCTCTTTCACAGTGGTTCCATAGGTGTGGTAATGAGCTGTTGCTGCTTCTAGGAAATTTGGGTTGTGAATTAAATTGTAGGTGGTGCTAAGTTTCCATTGCAATGTCCAGCTCAATTTTCTTTAAAGGTTGCTATGGGTATCAGGATATGGTGCCAAGCCACCTTAAACCACTATTCCAGACCATTATTCTCATTTCAGGATGTAAATACCTCGATTCCACCCCCCGATAAAAAAAAATCCCACTGGCAGGAGATGGGTCAGGGGAGTAAACAACAGTGCTTCCTGAGCACATACTCAGTTCATTTCACCCTGCCGTCAACACCGATTTCATTTCTCTGTTCAAACAACAAATGTATCAAACCAAAGGAAATGCCTGTGCAAAATGCAGCTTACACAGGGACATGGCTGGATGTGCTGGGGCACCGCAGAAACTGAGGAGAAGGGTGGGCTGTAGTGGATAGCCTGGAGGAGAGAGGGAGTCCAGCACATGTCTCAAATTAGAGCAGGCTTTGGACTACTCTGATGTTTGTGGTCCTAAAAGAGCTGAATTTTAGGAGTCCTAGTCTGACATAGTGCTTAACCTGGAACCTGGGGGAATGAGCTGAGGAAGGATCAGACACATAAGCTAAGAGCATCTTCACGGCACCTATCATCTCTTCTCCTCTGATGAGGAGGCCAATGATCTTTTCAGACAGGCATTAGCCAGGTGACCAAGTGCTATTATGCTTGACTCATTCCACTCTAGCACCTGGTGGCTATTGATTCCTATTTTTGGAAAGCCTTAATATACATTGCACATGCCTCTTTTGAATGGAAATGCTGTTTAATGGCATTCAACAGTGCAGGAATCACAGCTGCAAAACAAAATGTTTTACAGAAATTTTGGAAATTGCTTCTTTTGGCCATGAAAAAGTTTTTTCTATTTTGTTTGAAATATATTATCATTCTTTTAGCTCTTAAGCAGTAACCATCACCCAGCTAACCAAGAGTTGGAAGTGCAGACCTGTCCTCAGACTTGGGATGGTGTTTTAAGAAGGTATGCACATCTTTCTGCTGAAAATTGCGTGTGCTTAGGGTTGGTCCTACATATTGGGCAAATGTGCGTGCCTGTCTCAGGAAAACCACGTTCCAGTAGTGGTTGACTCATGAACAAGTCATGAGTTCATGAACCCATGAAGAAGTCGGCTAGAGGGAAGATGTAATGCCGGTACTATTGTCAACTACATTTTCTAGAAGGAAATTTGCATGGCGAATGATGATACACTAAAAAGTTGGATTTTCCAAAGCCATGGAGAAAAAATAGGAGTAGTAGGACTGCAGTGAAATGGAGAACTTAGGTCAGATTACTTCAAAGCATATAAGCTGTAAGCTGCCAAAAGAAGTCCATCAAAACAAATTTTACACTTGAATTTAAAACACAGCCAGGCACATTTTTCTGGAGGAGGGAGAAGGCTGGGGTACAATAACCAAGCACAGAGCTGGGGCTTACCTCACCATAGAAGAGGATAGAGTCTGTCAGAGCATTTTCTAATTCTGTTTCTATTATCTGAGAGTAAAGCAGATGACAAATCTGTTAGTTCAGAGTGTTGACACAATACACTTTTATCACTTTTTGTCAACAGAACATAATTGTGTTCAGATTACCATGTCACAGGGGAATAGCCATAAGATCATGCTGTCCATAAAAATAAATGTCATGTTCTATTTCTGGGAAAACAAGAGGGAAATAGGAAAAGCAATGCAAGAAAAGAAAAACCTTGAACAAACACTATTTTTTGGACAGAGTTTTAGTTATACAGACACTGTGACAGAGCAGTGGTTCACCCACATCTGACTCCTTTAGGCCCCTATGTTAGGTACCAAGCTCCTGTGCTTCTAATCTGTTTCCCTCCTGCCCCACTGAATCCAAACACTTTAGTGCTCATTTCTTCCAGCTATCTTCTGTAACCAATGCCAACTACGAACCACAAGCAGTGTGTCGAGAGCAGAAATTACAGAAGCCCATCAAGGAGGGATGCAGGGTTTGGATGTGGTCAGGGAGTGGAGCAGCGAGCCTGATGCCAAGGCTGAGATGACAAGGAGGTCTCCAGTTTGAGTTATCTTCCTGACTGTCTTCATTGTTGGACTTCAGGGGCCACCTTGCTAAAAACCTGAAGTACAACCCCGTTAGGGTGATGGTACTTGTGGGGTTATCACCTTCTCTCTCCCAAGCTGAATGCCCTCTGTCCGTGGCAGGGAAGGCACTAAATTGCACCTTGCTCTGTTCCCACAGAAAATCATTCCACCTCAGGCATCCATTTCCTAGACAAAATGCAAACTCCGTTGCTGAAACATGTTGCATTTTTCAAGATAAAGCACAGCGACAACTAGTATTTTTAATAAAGCAGATGGAAATATTCAGTTGGCTTCATTCTAATGGAAATAAAATTCTGCCCATCCATCATCTTTTCTTGCAACAGTCTGGAGACAGCTGTAAATGGAAATCTGAGGGCTGAAGGGGTTTTGGGCAGGTAGCAGAAAAAGGGTATTAGTCAGTATGGGGAGGAACCAACATCATTTTGTGCTCCCTCATGGTCCAACACAGGTGCAGTCCCTCTTGATTTCCTGTAACAATTACAGTGTGAATCACAGCAATGCATTCAGACTTAAAAATAGACACATGCTTTTAGGGGGAAGAAACAAACAGAAAACCAAAGTCCCTCATCAAAATCCAAACTCCGTCTCCCTTGGCCAAATTTTCTTTTCTTGTAAAGTCATGTCATGTCTTATACCTTCCCATTAGTTTTTGACATGTCATTTTATCAGCTGAGAGACCCAGAGGGGGTGGGGGTTGTAGAGGCCTTAAAAAAGAAATAATTAATCTCCGCTGAGATTAACGTGCTGCCACATATCACTCAGCATTGCATCAATAGCCTGATGGAGTCAGGAGAGGTGACTAAGAAGGAAACGGGAACTAGCTTGTGATGTTTAATGATGAAAACTGAGATATTTAAAATCTCCAGTGCCCATTTGCTATGCAGTCTGCTCAGATGTGTTCAGTGTGATTACAGCACCCAGACAGTGGCTCTTGGTGCCACTTTCATGGAGTTTAGAAAGGGATCACCTAGAGATGGAAACAGTGACTAGTGAACACACAGAGCCTTTGTGTATTCTGTTCTTGCAAAACGTTGAACTTATGGAAGCTGTTGTACTGAGAAAATGTCTATCTCAGAGGTAGCTATGATTATATTTCTGTCTTTGTTACACTGTATGTAAGCTTCGTGCATGACATAGAGGGTCTCCGGCTACATCTTGAGTTAGACGCAGAGGAGGTACTCATTAAAGCAAGAGGCTGCTGGGAGAAAGCATCCTCCTCTAATTGCTGACAACTTTGGAAAAGAGGGGTTGATACCATATCTAAGCCTAAAGCTCACAGGGGCTGCTGTTTTGGCTTGAATTTTCACTCCTGCAGCCCAAAAAAAGTAAGTTAGGCTGAGATCCAGAGTAAGGACTGACCCTGGCAGCTTCCCACAGGTTAATTGGGAGCAGGTACCCAAGCAGACTGTACTCTTTACATTACCCAGCCTAACTCTTCTCCCTGACCCTGCCGATGTCTCTTTTATTGTAGCATCACACAATGGTAGATCCTGGTCTCCTGTGCCATTTTTCAACTCACCCAGATGCACTGAAGCTGCTTAGTAGGGAACTATTTTGCTTGCACAACTGGAACAAAGTAGGAGTACAAAAAGCACCTAAACGCTCCAAAACCTGACTAATGAGCAAATCCTAGAGATAAGGAACAGTGTGCATTGCTCTAAATAGTTTGCAGGAGGCAGGCAGCCATAGCAGGGAGGACAGCAGGCTGCAACCCGTTGGGTCTAGTACATTACTCTAACTGATTAGGTCCCTTGTCCTGTCCTAGTACCTCAGCACACTCCAAGTCAGTGGGATACCCAACCTTGGAGCTTCACTCTGAGCTTCACTCCTTTCATATTTATATGAGAGGATGGGAAAATGGCCATATGCACAGCTAGATACCCAGAGGAATGCCACTAGTGGTGAGGATTCAGTGAGGGAGTAGCTGGGAATTAAACTGATGTTTCTAAGAGAGCAGGCGATAAGGTGTTGTGTGGTCACAGCTGTTCAGCTGCTCACACGAGACACAGAGGGTTTCTCAGGTGGAGCAGGCAGGAGGGAGGCACTGAAACATGTTTTCATCTTTGCTTCTGGAAAGCCTAAAGTAGATCACAGCGGAGTAGCAGCAACAGATGTTCACTCCAACCACTGTGTCAACATCCAAAAAATCAGTATGACAGGTAGGTATCACCCCCTAAAGTATCATATTTGACAAAGTGGCCTTGGAGCAGGTGGGTAGCTTCAGATAATTGTTTTTACTCCATGATGGGTGAGAAGTGTCCCAGCTCTCAGGACATGCTTTCAGGACTGGCTGCCATCTGATCCTGATGAATTATGGCTGAATCTTAGATGTAGCCCTCAAATTGACATGGGACTGAAATGTCGTTAGGCAGATCATGGCAGCTCAACAGAGAGAGATAGAAAGCATATGAAGTTTCGAGAGTACAACTGCGTAGCTGGTATATATTGAGAAAAAACCAACATTCTCCCGTCTCTTGCTTTGCTACTTAAAAGGGGAAACTTTTCTTTTAATTTGTGAAACAAACACCCTTGACTTTCCATTAAGTTTAGCTTACTGGAAATTTTTAAAGAAAATTTTAGCTCAAAGTAACCAAATGCAATGCCTTGTTTTTGCATAATCACTGGTGCCAAAGGCTAAAATACAGCACTTTTTAAAAAATTAGGGACTTTAAAAATAAGACATCAACATCTCTCTCCAATTTCAATCACCATTGTCCTTCTCACATACTTTATTTATTTAAAGACTGATTAGTTGTGCCTCCTTGGTATGAAGCACAACTTCTCTTTATGAAGAATCCAGTACAAAAAAAAAAAAAAAAGTAAATGGGGAGAGAGGAGAAACTAATAAATGGTTCTGTTTGACACCTTGGCTAGTAGTACGAATGTCAACACAGCCACAGTTCAGTGAGACACTTACGTATGTGCTTATATTTAAGCATGTGTTTAAGTCTGTTCGGATTCAGCTTCCTGCCAAGGACATACTTCACTTGTGGGACATATGTGGCTTAAGAATATGTTAAGTGTTTCAGTGATTTGGTACCAGACCAATAAATGCCCTTCACAAGTAGCTGACTAAGTATGTGCAGTTATTTCTCAGATAAAGGGTGTTCACAACTCTTTGGTTGCTGTGCTATCAGTCCTGCTGATCTTCAAGTGTTGCATTGATTGAAGGACACTGAGGGATAGAAGTCTGACATTCTGCCTCACCCAGACTTCGCTTTGTGAGCCCTGGCTAGCTTGCTTTGATATCTAAGACGAAAACCAGCGAATCTGCACTGCCAATTTGTGAGCTATGGATGGGAATGAAGTGTTCTGACATGATGGGCTCCAGTATTGGCCAAGTATGCTGTGGTAGGGCAGAGGGAAACATGAGCTAGACATGTCAAGCGAACGTATGAACATCTTCAGATGTGGTCTGGCATTTTAGTAACAAACTTTCCAATCAAGATGTCAAAGATCACCTTGGCTTTTCCAGGGGTTATGACTATGGTGCTCTGGAAGGAAATATAAGACCTACCTTTGATGTAGCAAGAGAACTGATGTTCTGGAGCCGTTCCTGAGAATTCAACTTTGGAAAATTACGGAACTGACTGGAATCTTATGGTTTTGCAAATGACATTGCTTTGTTTGTGGAAGTCATCCCAAGCTGTGCTTTTTACATCTTTTTTCCTCTATAGTGACTACACGTGCAGCCCTAGTGTTAAGTATGCAAAGGGCCTTGCTGGGCAGCTGTAGGTGGTCCTTCTGCTTGTTAAACCTGACAGTTGAATGTGTGGATGCACAGTAAATGAGTGCAGTTCATCACAGCCTTTAGAAAGCTAATTGGCTACTAAGCTTTTGAAGGGTCAAATACATTAGTATCTAGCCCCACTCTGCTCTTTGAACAGCAAGTGGTTAGGAGCAAGTCTGATTAGCATGCCTCTTCACTGTCTTCCACTTCTGATATATACTTATGAATGACCTTTTGCTGCAGTGTGTGTGTGAAATGGATAAAGACACAATCCCTATAAATAGCTTGCAGTCGGAGTTAAAGGCTGCACTTACAACAAAGTGCATAATGTTTTTAAAGTAAATAATTAGGGCTAGCTTTGCGGGTCTGCATTTTAGTTAGAGTTTGAAGCATCAAATTTGATTTTCAACCCTTCTTTCAGCTCAAATATGAGCCATAGACAAACTTCAATACAAGTGCATTTGTATCCAGGCTTGTTCAGTCTGTCGATGGCTGAAAATCCATCAGGATTATTTTTGAAGGATTTATTTTTCACAGTTGCAGACTTTCTTGCTGAATGTTGTGTTACTGATAAATCCTGTAGTTTCAGAAATTTATGTTTTGGGGTACTCCCCTATCTTAACAGGACGGACCCTAATAACTGTGCTGGGTGAAATTATTTACTTGTGTGTTTTCTGAAAAGATGGCAGAACATCTGAACTGGCTCCAGGCATGCTAGTTATTCTCATTGTTTCGATTTTGAAAACAATTTGTTGTGGCCTGGCTGCAACTGGATGAACTGCAGTCTTGAACTTTCGTCATAACTCAGATAGATACTTATTTATTATTTAAATACGAGCTAAGAGCGGGAAACTCTTAAAATTCCCCAAAGCTCTCCTCTAAAAATAAAGATCCATTAGTTCATCCTTGATAAATAATTCTTAATTGTTCCCCCAACTGAAATCAGACTCCTAATTTCTATCTCCCTGCATTTCCTTCTTGGCTTTCTTTGACTGTGGGTGCAGCATTTTTGCCCTGTTCTGCCAGCGACATTCAAGTGTTAAAGGCAAACTTTGTGAAGCCATGAGGAGGGCAATGTCAGGTCCTGATGTAATTTGCAGCGTAGCCTGGAATGACCCCCATCCACTCATGGTGACTTCTGTTTGTTTTGGCCAGTGCTTTGAGCTCCGTTTTCCCCCCTCTATCTGGAAGATATCTCTCATATCCTCCCTGTTTATGATCATACTCGCCTCTGATGTTTCCTCTTTAGCACTGCTATCCATCTCCTGGATTAGACTTAAACCCAACGTCCTGAATGCTCTTGTCATTGAAGATCTGATGGCACTTTTCACAAAAGGAGATGACTAACCTCCATGTCCTGGCCACAGGCCAACTGGGCTAATTACGCTCTGCCTACCAGAAATTCCTCCTGCCATTTCAATGGTCATGTTGTTTTTCACTTTCTGTCCCAAACAGCTATTGAATAGATGCTGTTTTTCACTCTGTGCTACAGTTCAGTAGTGAATGACACTTCAAGCTGGTAGCACTTCTTTCTGCCTTTAAAATGCTTTGGGTCTTGGGGGCATGCTGAGGCGCTACAGTTTTATTTTCAGGAGAGAGGCCCATACAGCAACAGTCCCCAGTCGCTCCATACCTTGCCCTCGAAGGATCCTGTGCCAGTCCTCCGTTTCTCCTTACTAGCTGTTATATTCTTATCTCGCTAACATTTTATTGAATGATTCCAGTATTTATTAATTTTCCCATCTTGCTTTTCTTGATGCCTTTAGAAAGAAGTGCCGGGGAAGGTGCTTAGCCACTATGAAACAGCCTATGGACTGAGAGGAGCTATGTATGTTTCCAGCTGCTGAGAAACCCTGCCAAGGACTTTTTTCCATATACGGGAGAACTAATTTAAATGAGCACCGTTAACTCTAGTTGTCTTCTGGTTGGCTTTTAGTTTAAAATTAGCTAAACATATGACTGATTTTTTCTCAGAATGGGTTCCAAAAGTATCCAGGGGACAGGAGACTGTGGTGAGACTTGGCAGGTAGGAGGGCTGCCCCTGTGAAGCCTGCTTGCTCCAACTACAGAGCGCTCTCTCATACTCACTCTATAATGATCTTAAGGATATTTTCAGATCTCAGCTTTCACTCAGTCAAAAAAGATGTGGTGCAAGACAAAGGATACAAGGTCATGCCAAGATGTATGTGGGAAGGGTAGAGAGGATGTGTGAAGCACCAAGAATTACATGCCCAGGGATAATCAGATTTGTACCTTCTTTTCTATTCTTTTCTATTCTATTTGATTACGGCTTGCCAAAATCAACAAACCTGATTTTAATACAGGTGTCTTTGTTCCCAGAAATGGCCTGAATGAAACCTGGGATTATGAATTCTTTCCCACAGTCATACTGAACCTTGGGAAGCTTTCCATGCAGTGGGTAATCCTTTTAATATTTATTTTTTCTTCTTCTGTTTGCTGTTATTAGCTTCCTCTATCCAGCTTTGATACTGCTGTTGTAGTATTTTGCTCTCCTACACCGTGGTGTGACAGAGGGGCAATACCCATTACAGATGGATCTTGTAAAAGTGCCTTTGGTTGCCGATGTGTCTCAGAAGGTCCAATCCAAATAATATCTGAGATGTTAGTATTACAAATGCTGCATGGAGGGGCTGCCAGCCTTAGCAGAGTTGAAATTTGGGATCAAGGCTGAAAAAGAAAAAGGCCCTGGAAATCTGCAAGTTGCCTTCCATGCAAGCCCTTCAGGCACATTCAAATGTAGAATATGAGAACTAAGTATGAAAATTGAAGTAATGAAAAAATTGCCCCAGTTTCACTGTTCCCTTAAAACTTGAATCTTAGCCCAAGATCACAAATAGGTCTTCTCAGGTTTATAGACCTATAAAGAGACCCTGGGCACTGTTTTGAGTAAACCTGGACTAATTGATGGCTTAGTATTAAAAAAATGTGTGAAGAACTGTGGTTCTGCACAGTTCCAATGTGAAAGCCGATGAAACTTGTTAAAAGGGGAAGGTGGTTGGTGGTTAATCGCATACCTGAGAAGCAAGTGATGAGAGTCCCTCTTAGGGAGGTTTTTTGGGACAAGTCATGTCACATCTCTGTGTATCAGTTTTTCCATCAGTAATGACAGGATGGGAGGACTTATCTGCCCTACCTGCATGCCTTATTTGCAAAATAGTTTGAAAATCCCTGGGGATGGTGTAATAAGTGTTAAAATTGCTTCATTCAAAGCCATTTAAAGTTTCTGTCTTTGGAAGGGTAGGAAATCTTACCTTTTTTACAGTGAAGAGGCAACAGCTGACCTATTAGTTTGCATCCTATATATAGAGATCCATCAACACCAGGATCAATTTCCTGAAGGTCACTAGCTCTTTTAAATCCTGCCATCCTCTGAATTCAGAAGGCATGGATTTGGCTTCTCTCTTCCTCACCTGCATTTTCCCTTCTTTCTCGTCTGATAAACACAGTCATTGCAGCTTTAAGATTTTGAGACCTTTCCCAGATGGAAAAGGTCATTTGTCTTTCGCTACTCAACACTTCCTTCATGAGTTCATTTAAACATTGCCAGACATCAGAAGAACAGAACTCAGCTGCAGGGTTATCTATGTCTTATTCCCTTTTTGTGTAGGTGGCAAAACTGATCTAGAACAAACCTGTTTGGTTCCCATAGCAATTTACAACATGTAGCGACCATAATACTGTACTCTTCCCACTCCTTATCTACACCTGTTATTTCTTCCTTTGCCACCCAGCTAAGAGCTACAGTGCCGGCGTTATTTTGAATGGCATTAAGCAGGCTGTTCCCTAAGTTTCATGCTGTTTCTCACTGTTTTCGGTAAGGACAGGATGTACTTTTAATCTAAGTAGTAAAAAGCAAACACTTTATTAGCCACTTCCAGTTGGAGTCTCAATCAAAAGTTAATTAAAGGAGTCGAATGAAGGGATATTACAGTGCATCTACTAATCTTGGTGCATTATTTATATGAAATCAGTCATCAAAATTAGTCATGTGCATTATCTTGCTGTGTGTGGTCTGGTTTGAAATGGTGTGTTTGTTTCCATTCAGCTCCACTGGATACAGTTAAGATATGCATTTGATGTGTTACGCAGTTAGGTCATATTTTGAAAGTTTATTATGCTCTCTATCTCTCTGTATCTGCAGGCTCAGCATCAAGGAACCATTAAAAGCTTTCAGCTGAACTTTGCAGTGTGTCTGAGATGAGACAAGTGACAAAAGTCATCCTTTCCCATAAGTTAACAGGCACAGCTGCCGAAACGTCCACTGGTGTGGTGCTGGCTGCCTGGACGTCACCTCCCAGCCTTTTGTCACGTCTCAGCGTGCTGGGTGCTGGTGGCGCATCTGGCAGCAGGCTGCTGGGACAGCGCTCGCCAGCAGAGCAGTGTCCCGTAGAGCCCCAGGACAACAGTGGCTCTGGTGAGAACAAGGGCCCCATTGTCCTCCCTGGCAGTGGCAGCGGAGGAGCGTCGCTTGCACCCGGGCCCGCGCCAGCCTACAGAGAACTGCTTGCTCCATCAGGGAGCAATAGCCACTCTGGCTCTGCTGTTAGTCACTAGTAAACTCTTATCCACTGCAGGTATCACACCTCCTGCTTTTTTTTAACTTTCTGTCTCGTTTTTCTCCTAGGATGTGCATCAAAAGAATCAAGGCTAACAAAGTAATTTCAGGTTCTTCCTTCATTCTGGGTGGTCAATGAGCTGCTCCTTCCCTCCCCTCCTTGTCTCATCCTCTTCTGCAGAGGAAGCAGGTAGAGTTATGAATTTCAGGCAAGGAGAACAGTTTAATGATTCCTCCTTAAGGTCACTGTCAATGCTGTTGCATAAATTCACCTACTAGGGGCTGCTGTAAGAGCAGTGCCGTTAACTGGAGACGGAGAGGTGTAGTGTTACAAAGCAGTACATGGAAGTTGCCCACTTAAATCACTGAAGCATTTTAATTGACATTCAGTAACTCTCCTTTTCTGAGGGCTGCCTTTAATAGAGTGAGCACTGCTAATGCCAGTCATGGGGTTGCTCTGTGCTCCCTGCTACAGCTTCTGTCATGAGCTGCAGCAACAGCACAGTCCCTGAGATCTGATTTTGTCCGAATTTGAAAATTTTGCATCTGAAAATTTTGTCTGTTCATTGCAAAGTGGCAAGAATAAAAACACAGCCACTCTCTCAAGCACGACACACAGCTGCGAGCAAGTTCAGCTTCGATGAGAAGAGCCAAGCTAAGAAATAAGTGGCTGCGTTGGCTGTGGGCTGCCCAGCACAGTGGAAAGTTGAGGCTCTCTGTGAGTTTTTCCTAGAAGCTGTAGGAGAAAATGCCTGCTTATTCTGGAGAGCAGGGAAAGCAATCCAGGGAGATGGGGAAGTATTCCAGCTGATACCTGGTCCCTTCGGTCCTTCCTCACCTTTCCTCATTGATATTTTTCAAATCTATTGCATTTTTAAACTGGTGAAGGGCTTGTCAAATTTCACATCAGCATCTACTTGTTTGAAGACAATATGCTTTTGCATACGCTTTCATAACATGGCAATTTCAGTATCTCCAGATTTACTCTGCAACAGCAAGTAAGCAAATACTGTTTCACCATCACACTGTTTTGCATATTTGTAGGCAACTTAAGAGCTAATATAAATACATGATAGGGAATTCATCTTGCAGTCCCAGATGAGATGTAATGATCCTACAAAATGAGGAGCTGTGCTCTATGCTCTTGAACATCTTCTGTTAGGTACATAGCTTCTCAACTACCTATAACAACAGGGAACTTGTCTTTAAGCTGCAAAATGGCAAAATAGCAGCGAGCAAACCCCAAGAAAGGGCATGGTAAAAGTCTACACTGCATTTTAAACAAAGATACATTTCTGCTGTCTGCATATATTTTGGAAGTTTGTTATCTCGAAACAAATGACCATCTATAGTTGAGATGCACTATGCTCATCAGGGATTGCAAAGTGTTTTAAGAAACCTAACAAATTTGGTGAGCTAGATACAGCCACTCTTGCTCCTGTCAGGCAGTGCCTCACTCTGTGAATAGGTTCATTTTTTAACGTTTACCTCCCTAAGCTGTTTCTCCCAGTGGGTGAAAACTGTGATCCTTCTTGCTGTGCTTCCTATAAATGGGGCAGCTGGGGGTGAACATTTCAGCTACAGTGTGAATAAATAGGGGGATGCCAGACATGAAAAATCCTCAAAAATGCCAGTACAGCTTCTAGCAAAGCTAGGAAGCAAGCCACATTCTAGATTGTTTTCCATATTTTATAACCTTTTCTCATTAGCTTTCTGGTTACTATGACTAAGAACAGGGTCAATGTCTTCAGTTTCTCACAGAGGCAAGAT
The DNA here is from genome assembly GCF_963921805.1 of Phalacrocorax carbo. Taxonomy (NCBI): domain Eukaryota; kingdom Metazoa; phylum Chordata; class Aves; order Suliformes; family Phalacrocoracidae; genus Phalacrocorax; species Phalacrocorax carbo. The sequence continues at coordinate 7,425,635 of NC_087522.1, forward strand.
TCGTCCTATATTCCAGAATGAACTATAGCAGTAAGTACAAAACAGATATATCTTGATCGAGGATACATCCACTCTGACTTTTCTTATATTAATAAGAGAGAGGTATTATCACATTCCATTTAACAGGTGTGTGGAAGAAGGGGAAATCTCATAATCATTTAATACCTTCTACAGTAACATCCTTCATCAGCTTTTGCTAACTGTGAAGCTGAAGGCATTTTCTATTTTGTTTTCCATTTAAAGCTGAAGATGAACTTCAGGAGACACCAACAGCAATTTATTTTCTTGGTCTTGCTTTCTTCATGCAAAGGAATGCCAAGGTAACCTCACAGGGTTTCGTTTAAAAACAAGAGTTCAGAGGAAAAATACCATGGCTTTAGACCGCTGTCTCTGTTAGTTTATTAAAATATTAGTCTTGTAGGTGTGTTAGATTGATTTGCCTTCTGTGATGTTTAAAAATAGCTGTGAGAATAATGGGTTTCATCAAAAATCATTAACTGGGACATTACTTTCATTTTTTAACCACAGAACAAAGTGTCACAGCCAGATTAAACAAGCCAGAAAGCATTTGGAGTGCACACAAACAGCTAGCAATTTTTATATGTACCTTAACCATGGAAAATCCTGAAAGATATTAGCCGTCCTCTGCTGCAGATTGGTCAGAATCCCCAAGAAAGGTCAGATTGTTTGAAGTGGCTGGTATTTGTACCAGCTGACATGAAAAGGCTCAGTTATTTATAGTGGTTTGCCTGCATCCCCACAATGCTAGGGGACTGAATGAGATTGCAGCGATGAAAGGACGTTTCAGTCTAACAACTGCAAAGAGCTGTAGCTCAGCAAACTTCTAAATTATGATATTACCAAGCAGGAGTTGCCCAGCTTAAGCACAGCTTTTAATCCTTATGGGGGTGATGAGTTCCCATAGGAACCTTTTTTTTTGGAGGGGCTGCATTCTATTCTGATAATGTTTAACTCCCAGTGTAGTGCAATCTAAACTTTAGGGCTTCCCTTCCAAGTTTTCCTTATGAGCTGTGTCGTCTTTATCTGGTTATGTCAGCCAGCCACCGTGACAGTGTTGGGGCTTTAGCTACAGGACTTGGACAGGAAAAGCAGAAACTGGGGTCATATGAGGAGAGCAGTAGGACTGGGAAGAAATGTGGATTTGAGTTCATCAGGGTGAATGCTCACCCTTTTGCTGAATATTTGGTAGGCAAATGACCTGCCAGAGATCAAGAGGGAGAAAAAGAAGACATTTCTGATAAAAAGAAAAACATTGATAACACTTATGGGAAAAGATAAGAGCAGTGACCATGGCCAATAGGAGCAAAAGCTCCCGTAAACTGGTGTGAAACTCCAGAAAATTTGTCCTGAAGAAAGCCAACCATAGCTTCCAGTTTTACTTGGCTCGTCAGGTCAATGGAGAAAAGGTGATTTCTGCTCACCGGCAGGTCCCGAATCAGCAGGGAATGAAAGAAATGGAAGGTTGGCCCAAGCAGCCAAACGGAAGAAAAGAGGCCCTTTTAGTCCGTTCAGCCTTGTGGGAAAATTCCCATTTTGCACCAGAAGCAGCAAGGCACAGAACAGCTGAACTGTTGTTTCTTTAAATCAGTGCTGCGGTTTGATGTGGGATGCCCTTTGGAGCATGGCTGATCAGGCCAAATATGAACAGGGTGTTATCTTTGAACAGCTCATGAGCCTTCCTGAACAGATAGCCTGGAAACAGCCCCAATTGCTGGCCCTAATCCTAAAGCCGTCCCTTGCACAGATAAACTCCCTACAGCTACAGGGACGGAGGAAATTACTGATATTCACTCATCTATTTATATTTAGACAAAAGATTAAACAACTTGGAACTGTAATGATATGTCCATGGCGTGGCTCCTGTAAACATGTAAGCACTTGCAAAACTTCTCTGCATAGGCTTAACTGGAAATGGTCTTCAGATAGTGGAAATTTTCCAACAGAGTATACTTATTCGGTGAGGAAAGCTATGGCCAAACGAATTGTTTTGTCATGGGGAAGTTACTTCAAACCACCATTTTGATGACAACAAGAGATTGTATTTTCACTCAAAAATTCTCGTTGAATTTGTGTTTTTATAAAACTCTGAAACAATTTGATGGAAGTGAAGCATTGTGACCTTGTGAAGATTGCAGGCGTGTTGAAACAAATCTTTGCAATATGATGGTCTGATGCTAGCTGAGCAAAATCACTCAGGGTTTCCATTTAATAGGAAATTTCAACTTTTCATGGTCTTTTTCTGGTAAGGTATGAAAAAAAGAATCAGAAGATTGTAATACCCCTGGCTTCAAAGGGAAATTCCAGGTTTCAAGCAGCTTTGCTAAATGTGCCTCAACTGTTGGTTGGCACTGGGCCAGCGCCAACCTGAGAAATTTTATGGAATTGCCATGTTTTTTCATGTTCCCTTCTCCCACCTTCTTTCTTTGGGTAGACACTTCCTTGCAAATAACACCCATTTTGTCGGATGATGAGAAAAATGCACGAGAAGCAACACCTCTTCTGCTGTGTCCTTCCCCATGACATGGCGGGGCACAGGCAACCTTCGACTGGTCACTTGAAAATGTTTTGCTTTTCACCGTCATGTAGTTTTTGTCAACCTAGCAAGACAGAGTGGTAACTTGTGGCTTGATTGTGTTTACATGGTTTTGAGGGATAGCCCCAAGAAGCAACTTCTGACCATTGCTGACTGCTCTAAGAAGAGTTTTAAAAGAATTTTGGTGTTAGAGAACACATTAGCCTTTGGGTTTCAGATAGCATTTCATGCTACCTTACAGGAGACTTACACAGACAGGACTGCCTTCCTTGCATTACTTTGCATTGGTAAGATGGTTGTTATGGTCTTAGTGTAGTTCCCAGCCTCACATTTCCTTCACCTTCCCCCTGAGAACAAACCCTAGACCACTAACCTGTGTCTGGCATACTTTATATATGAAAATGAAGAGCGACAACTCCCACGCCATGGGACATCTCTACCAGACTTGTCTCTGCAGGACAATGGAGAGCTTTCTTCAGGAGGTTCTGAAAGGGTGGGATGAATCTCTGCAGGAACATCTCATCACAGACGTCCTCAGTTTCTTCTCCAAATGCCTGGACTTTTAAAATAAAAATACACAGCAAATTCACACTGAACCAGGAATTCAGAAACCCAATCTAATGATTCAAGTTTGCCCCTGGCCTCACAAAACACAAGGCCATAGCAGAACTTTCTTCCCCAAGAAGAGATGAAGGAAGAGACTGGTGACAGATGTTAATTAGGCTGTAAAAATCACCTCTGGAAAGAGCTCAGACATGATGGGGAGCCTCCCGGTATACGTTTCTTTCCTTGGAGCTTACTTGTGAGTCCTGCAATTAGTGTGGAGCCTGGCTATGAAGTGTACAGTGTAAGAGAGGTGGCATTAAGGAGTGCCTGTTTTCTTAGCCTAGTTATTTTCCTCCTTGCTTTCTGCGGTATATACTTTATGTTAATTGTAGCAATACATCTGTCCTCAGAGTTTATCAGATTCCAAGAGATAAGCTATCGCCATCAAAGCCTATTTTGAGCTATGAACTCCTAAGTAAATCAATGTTACATGAATTAAGATTGCCTTGAGATTGTCTCTATAACATTTCAGCTGCCCATATCTGGAAAGAGTTTCTGATCAAAGCTCTTTGTAAAAGATGGCTTTAGGAATTTTCTCAAGCAGCTTACAAACTCTGTGGCCGTTCCATCTCAAACGAGATTTAATTACCAGGGCTTTAATGGTAGCAATTTTATGATATTTCAGAAGTGAAATCATTCATACTCTGGTGATACGGACTGCATAGGAGCCAATAAAATATAAAGCAGAATTCCACAGCAGGGGATGGATTTTTTTTAAATGGAGTTTTACAATAATTCTTAGCGTTTTCTACCAACAGTGAAGAGAGAAAATGTGTTAATGGGCAATTACGTCTTCTTTATTTTCAGTAGTTTTACCTGTTGCTCCTGTCTTTGACTTTGCCATTTTTACACACAAATTCAGCCACAAGTCTGTCCATTTCAATATGAAAAAAGCTGAGTGTACTTCCATCTACCACAGAAATCTACCTTTTTAGAGACCACCTGTAGACAATCTTTTCCTTTACTGCAGAGGACAGCTGTCACCACAACACAAGCCCTACCACAAGCTCTGCACAGTTTGGAGTGACTGGCTTTCTCCACTCACATGATGGCCACAATGGAGTATAAATATGGAAGGGTGGTCTTGCATGTCAGGGCTGAAGTAAACATGTGGTAGAGTTGGGATAGGCAAAGACTGCCAAGACTTACAGGAATAACTTCAATTATCCAGTGCTGCTTAGCTCTGGACCTCCAGAAGAATAAATATTTACTATTCTAAATGAAATATATATGTCATATAAGTGTTTATTACAGTCTATCTTGGATAGGTTAGGAAAGACTAAAAGTTGTGTAATTGTCAAGTGGTTCCTGAACTAGACATTTTCCTCCATGTAGGGATGTGCTATTTTGAAGTTCTACCACTTGCAAATATTCTTCTGACTTAGACTCAATCTCATCTGAAAAGCTCAGACCTATCTAACGCAACACCGTTCTCCTTGCAGGCCCTGGGGTCCAGGGCAGAGCCTAATAACTGACTCCTCCGGAGCCCTACGTCCTGTCCTTGCCTTTGCCGCCAAATGGGCAAATCGTTTGTTCTCTGTGGTAGTGTCGATATTACACCTGAGTAACAGGCCAAGCCTGTGCTCAAGGCCAAACTTGTCCAAGAAATTAGGATGTGGGTGCAGATGAGTCCAAAGCACGGGAAAGAAGACAATTTCGACTCTTCTGGACTGTGACTTTCTCCACTTGCATGGTGAAATGACTCTAGGAGCTACCTCAAACAAATAGTAATACCACAACACTTTACAGTTTCATTTTAGTATGCTTCAAGGAGTGGATCTGACCTAGTCTCAGCCAGGACAAGCCTCTGTCACGTGAAGGTTGCTTTGATTTATGCCTGCACTTGACAGGATCCAGGTAGCCCAAAGAGAACTTTAAGTTGTCATTGCTCCCTGCTCCAGATGAGTACAGGGTGTTTCTCAGTTGTATCCAGGTCACTCAAACAGCAGTATAATGTTAGTCATTCCATAACGTTGTAAATCAGGCCACAAAAAGCCACATTTGGAACAGTTAATGTCATTGCCTAGGGCCATACTGCAGACAGGACTTTATTTGCTTTGAACAAAATTAAAAAGAGAAATAAGAAAAGCTGCTTTTGACAACAGTTTAATTTTAAATAGATTTAATTTTAAATAGATGACATATTAAATACTGTTTATTAGAGCAGCGGGTTAATTATGCAACGTCTTTCCATTGCATCTTGTTTATAGGAACGGACTGAATCACCCAGCTTGTTGAGCCTCACATCAGTTAGGCCTGGCTTTCGTTATGGCAGAGCAGTTACCCCTTCGCAATATTTTGATACACATCACAATGTTTTTGTCTGTAAAGCCATATTATCAGATTAATGTTCTCAGACAACCTTTGGCCTGAGTGGGTTTCTGAATCTTGGCAACACAGACATCTTTCTATTTACCATCTTCCTAAAAATAAAAGGTGTTGTAGTAAGGATAATTAATTGTACTCAAGAAACATGCTGGTTTACTTCTACCACAACTTCCTTAACTCTTTTGCTGGTTTGGGCACTTCTGTGATCCACAAATTTTCATGCTTCCATAAAGTGAGTATTTTTTAACATCCAATAACAGTCATGTGGGGAAACTCTTAGTGACAGGCAAGCCGCGTGTTGATTTTCTTGGCGCATATGGTCTTGCTCACTAGTACCAAAATGTAGTTGATATATCTAGTCATAGGATTATAAAATTCTCTCTTACAAGATAAAAATAAAAGCTCTTTTAAAAATAATATTAAAGAATTGGAAGCAATAAAAACACCTGAAAATAATACAGCAATGTTCCATCACATTGAACATATATATTTCTAAAATGATCTAGGAAGGTTTTTTTTGAGAGCCAGGAGCAGTAACGAAGTGGCTGTGTTTGTACACGTATGTGCGTGCTCATGCACATAGTCACACTAACATTTTGGACCCTTTTACTGGGTACCTCTCTTTTTTAGGACCGCAAAGTATGTTAAAAAGGCCTCATTTTACTGGCTGGAGCTCAGTATATTTGCACAAACCAGCTTGTATCAGAATTTGGCCCTGAATAGCTTTTTTTTTTCCCAATGATACATAATAAATCTTCCATCTGAAAGATTTTCAGACACGCTCCTACTTGACTCAGGAGTAGTATTCATTGGAAAAAAACTTTGATAGAGAAGGTTTTTTCTCCCACCAGTAAAATGCAGTAGCGCTAAAATAATAATAATAAAAAAAGCAGTTTGTGAGCTCATGTTGCTTTTGGGGAAATTTCATTTCCAAAAAAAAATGATGAAAAAAGTTCCAATAATGTTGAAACATCCTATATTAGCTCCATACTTGAAAAAAACCCCCACAGATATATAATTGTTTTTGAAATTGTGTCATTTGTTTTTAAAAATCGATACTACATAATATATTACTTTAAATTAGAAAACAGCCATGAGTGAAACACAACTTTTAATTTCTATCAAAGCAAAAGTTCTCCATGTGAAAGAAAATAAATTTTGCTCTGAAAGGGAATGATATAATTGCTGGAATCCCCAAATCTCTGTGCAATGAAATTTCAATTCCCTCCTTCATTTTGTTCAGGAGCAAAATTATCAGTTGTGAAAAAGATCCCCAAAAAGAAAACAATGTGCTGATTCATCAAGCATCTCATTTATTTCCCCGAGTCCTGCAGTCTTTTGGGTTCTAACTTCACTTGCTTTGTTCTATTCCAAATGCCTCAGTTCATGTTTTATGGAAAGCTTTCCTCTTCCAGGTTCAGGATCTGGTGGCTGGAATTTCAGAGAATATGTTGGTCCATTTCCTTCTTTTGACTTCAACATATTTTCTCTTCAGGTTTCCTGAGTGAAAATTGTATGTATAATCAGTCAGCAAGGAATTGCCCTCGTGTTAAATACATCCACGGACTTTCTAAATTTTACAAAAGTAAAAATGTGCATTGAAGGTGTGACATTTCCTCCTGCGGTCACAACCTGTGATTCCTAACCACAATTAAGAATGCTTTTGTTCACACTTCCTTGCAAAAATTTGCTCTATGCTATATGACAGGTAAGGAATGGTGGGTCACAAACAAAATGTCCCCATGTGAACCTGTCAGAAGCAGTGTACTTATGGAGAGCCACAGCAGGGGAAGGTCCCGAGGACAGCAGACCAGGTGTCACCATCTTCATGAAGTTACTGGTTACAGATTCCTGGGGAGGCTTTTATGCTAGTTTTGGGTGAATATGGGGAACAAATAACTGATGATTTCTCTGAGATCTTGCTCCAAGCTAAGGGTTCCTCCACTAAGAAGAAGCAATAAACATTGGCCAGTACATGACGTAAAGGCTTATTTTTTTCTCTGTCTTGGGAAGTGATCTTTTAGAAGGAGCAGAAGTGGGACATGTTCATCCAAGGATGGCAAACGACTTTTTTGAGAAAGCTACAGTGCTTGATTTCATAACTACATCATAGCAGGAAGAGTTTATGAATAAGAGACGCAGATTAGCGTCCAAGCTGATGTAACTGAACACTTCCATCCTGTTGTCATAAAAACAAAAACAAACAAACAAAAAAAAGCAAGAGAGGCCCAAATAAACAACCTTATTAACTGAGGACATTTTTATCCATCAAAGGTGCTTTTCTTCAGGCTCCTGCCAGGTCCTTCAGGCTTTACATCCTGCAACTGTGGATGCCTCTCTGTTTTAGAGTGCTATGCTTACGGAATGATATCAATCTTCCTAAAACGTAAAAACATAGGTTATGTCCTTCTGGAGCAAAAAAAGGAAAACTGGTCCTGAAAGTATGTCAACCTCCAATTCTCCCCTGTATGTAGGTGTGGAATAATCCTCTCCACACCTTCAGCTTTTCCCTCATCTCTAGTAGAGAAAAGAACACCACCACAGGGAAAGACAGCCCACACATGAGGGCTCGGCTGTGAAAAAGAAATCCAGATATCATGGCCAGCTTGCATCAAATGAAGTTTCTGCTAGTGGCATCTAGGTGACTTAAAGTTAGGACGCCTTTCTTGGTCCTTGGAGCTGGATCTGCAGCTTACAGTGGGTTCCTTCAGTGCATGCCCCCTTCTCTCTCCAGTGCTCTCCTAAATAACTTGGACAAGAGGGAAGATGAAACTCCATAGCTTGTCACATGAGAGTGAGTCAATTTTCTTTTCCTATGTTTTGAGATTAATAGGAACAGAAGAAAAAAATAGAGGAGTCTACACCTTTAATCTAGCAAAAATACTATGGCCAGGGAAGTGTCAGTGCTGCGGGAAAGGGAGCCAAGAACAAAGACTCTGAAGGTAGGACTGCTCATCTACACTGCAGCCCTCTCTGCTCCTCTTAGCTGTGTTAGCTGGAGGAAAGGTAACATTCATGGGACAACCAGTTTTCCAGCTGCACCTTCATTTGGTTGTGCCAATAAACCCAGACTCTGAGGGACGACATGTTTTTCTGTTTACTGTTTGTTCTCAGTCCTCCCAGTCTTCCCTAAACTACCTCACAGGGAGAATTTCAAGGGCAAAGCATTTGATTTTTCCAAGTACTGGAGTTTTCTGTGATCCTGCTCCAGTTTGAAGTGGTGTCAGTGGATGCATTAAAACATTCCCTTTTTTGTGTGCTTTCCCATTCTGCTTTGGCAACAGACCGGCTTAAAAATCCAGAAACGATCCTTCCAGTTGTTTTTTTTGGGCACACAATGCAAGCATTGTGCATTGCTTAAATGAGGCAGATTCCAGTTGTTTACACTTCTTCATGTGGCATTGTTAGGCTTAAGCAATTTGTCTGCTGATAGCCCCATATTAGGAGTTCTCATTTGCAGTATAACTGGAAGATATGATCAGAAACAGATCCGTGGTAGTCCACACATCATTGCCAACTATGCGGAGTGATAGACAGCCTCGTAAAAAGGCTACAGGGCGAGCTGAGCCAAAGATGTTTTGCTAGTCTGAGTGACACTGTATTGTATGAATGATCCACGTTCAGGCAAGCATGAAAATGTGTCAGACAGCATCTGAAGAGAAGGTAGATAAGGAGAAAGATGTGACAGTACTTCCAGCTGGATTTTCTTTTTTGGACTTTGGAGTCTCTGAGCTGAAATGTGTTTGACTGCTGTAAGACATAGTAGTAGGAGTAACAATGATAATACTAATTTTAATAACAGCATTAATAAATAGCCCTTAAGCCATTTCAGGTTCGTCACCTGCCCTGAACTGTTAATTTTGCTTCTTTCTCTAGAGAAGGGCATGTTGTAAACATGGGCAGCTTGATATGGCTTTCACTTTGGAAAGGCTGTCTTGGAGTTTTCCAGTTTCAGGGAGCTGTCTATAAAGCTATACATATGGTCTAATTAAAAGCTTATCTGGCTGAGGTACATAAATAAGGGGAGGTCTTATTTGAAAAGAACACTTGCTGCATTTTGGCAAGGCTTTTAGCTGAAAGACATTTTGCTTTTGATTTGCCACATCCCACAAATGTTTGCACCTGCATGCTGGCCTACAGACAGGCTGCACCGATTCCTGTTCCCAGCCCTTTCTGACACTGGATCTGTCTTGCTGCACTACTATTTACATTTTATAAACTTAAATTCTGGTTTGTATCCACATGCCTTGTCTGTAATCAGTCCCTGCTCTGCAGCACACCATGAAGACAGATCACCTTGAGCTTCCAGGCTTTATCTGCGGGAAGCTGATTGAGCATGGCAGTCCTTTCTGGGGGAAAAACCTCTGTGACTGTCATATAGATTTCCTTGTTTAGTCCCATCTTTACAGACCATTACAAGTACAAACCCACTTATTTAAAATACAGCTGTGACCTGTTGCATTACCATTTACTAAAAAAAAGTTCTGTTTTCTGAGCACTAGCAGAAGTAACAGCAGCACCACTCAAAAATATTGGCTCCTGGTGTCATTCCACATGGAGCTGGCACCAGCAGATATCACTGTAGCAGCCTGTCTCTTCCTGTTAGTGGTTGGCAAAATTGCAAGGATTTGGTAACAAGGCCTTCTAATGGTCTCTACTAGACTTTTCCGTTCTGGGTGTATTCCTCTGCCTGAATATTTTGGGGAATGTTCTAGCAAAAATAGTTCCATTATTTTGAAGGGATGATACATGAGATATGGCTTTTTAAAGGAGAACTTTTGAAATCACTGAGCATTGCTGCCTGCACACTCTTAAGCTGTTAAACTCTTGAGAACACCATACTGATCTTGGAGACAGTCGCTTCAACAACCAGACCATGCATTTGCAAGTGCTCTTCAAGGCTGATGAAGACCATTCAATACATGGTAAGGAACAAGGAGTATTTCTCTCACTCTCTCAACTTACCCTACTGAAGACAAAATGAAGAAGCTGGTGGGTACCCAAGGGAAGCAAGAGGCAGGCTGGGATGCAGCAGCAGCAGAGGATAAAGATTGAATGAGTTAATAGGCCTTTGAGGAGCCATTATATCTCTTTCTGAATTTGGAGGCCAGTTTTTCCGCTTCAGTCTGTCACCTTGTAGACTGTCTGACAACTCGTTTTCCTCATTGCCCATCAGGGCTTGCCCACAGAGGAGAATACTGCATATATACCAATACCAGTTCCTCTCTTGCTTTGAAAGGTAGAGGTGTACCTTGATTCTCTGAGTCCAGTCTTGCTGGCTGGGTAGATGAAACCCGGGATAGGTTTCCACCAGTGGGAAGCCCTGTTTTTTTCATTTTTCATCTTAAAAAAATAATCCAAGAGTATTTTGTTAGCAAACGTTAGAAGAACTGAGTTGTAGCGTCTGGCATTTTGGCCTCTAGCACTATTTGAGAATGATATTGAGGAAATGAATCATGGTTTGTGCTGAAGGAGGCTGTTGTTAGCCACTCCATTGCCTCACACATCCCAGGAGCTGGAATGCAGACAGTAAAGGAGGCAGGGACCTTAGTGTATAACACAGATGATGCTGAGGTTGAGGGACCTGAATCCTTGACAAGAATCATCGATTTTCTCTTGGACTCTGCCAGGGAGGTCCAATGTGATGCTGGATAAATAATTTAGAGAAAACTTTTCATACGACTTCACTTGTGGTGAATTCCTCCCTTCCTAAATTTCTCGTGATACAGAGAAGGAACCAGCCTGTCAAAAAAAAAAAACAACAAAAAACAAACAAACAAAAAAACCCCATGAGGATCTCACCTAGACCTGGAACAAGGAAGTTTGTAGTTGTACATTTCTACTTTCATCCTATCTAAGTGCAGTATATTTAGCCAGTCAGCCCCTACATAACTCACATTAGAAAATATGACAACTTTGGGCTTAATCCTTCTAGGCCTTATCTCACAGGGTTATTGTAAAGATTAACTGATGCTTGTGGAATATTCTCAAACTATAGTAGCAATATAGTCGGAAACTCAAAGAATATATGAACACACCTTAGTGCAGTACGATGCTCAGATATAAAGAACAGCAGATAAGACCTGAAACCACTGTTGAAGTTACAAGGTTACAAGAGAATACAAACCACACATGGTTTCAGTGAGTCCCAGCCGCTCTTTGTGCTAAATAAGTGAGCAAAATAGCATGTGTTGAGGTAATTCATAAAAGCTTAATAATGGGCACACAAAAGGCTGAATGACAATTGCACATGAGACTTCAATGGGCACCTCCTACTGTGTGAGTATGAGATCTGCCAGCTTTAGCTTTTAGTAGTATAAAATTGTGTGTGGGTGTTATAGCAGAAAATGTATGGATTTTGCTCCAAGCAGTGTGGATACCTCAAGGTGACCTGAATCTGTTGGCACAACATGAGGATCTACAGTCCACAGGCACTATAAACCTGTGCCTGTGCCCAGGAGGAGCCCCTCAGGCTGTGGTCTTGTGAGCCATTGATGCATGATACATTTTAAGGAAAGTTTTCTCCCTTTGTGGAAGAACCATCACTCCAGAGTGGAATGACTCTTCTGTAGCTAGCCAGAGCAGAGCAGAATAACTTCAGGAAAGAACAAGGAAGGGCTATTAGAAGATGGCACTTAAGAAGGATTGGTATAATCTGAAGAGGGTTTACGAAGGTCTTTTCACAAAATAACTGGAATTTATTTTCGCTTGCTAGACTTCCTTGTCCCACACTTTTCATTCACCATGAGCCAAAATAGACCAGAATACTAACCCCCAAATTATTGGCAATTTGTTCAGCTCTCTAGAAAAATGCCTCCAATAAACACAAGCCCTGTGAGTCAGTGTAGCATTAAATCAAACCTTAAAAGATGAAAAATGCTTCTTTCACTGTTTTATCTGAAGCCAAAAAGGATATTGCTTTACATTTTTTTGAAATAGAAGTGCATAGCTTTACTGCTGCCTTCCAGCATCAAGAGATGTTCCCCCCGGTAAGAGCTCATTAATTTGAGAGTAGGCTTGATTAGACTAGAACTGAACAAGACCGAAACATTTCATTTCATTCTTTCATGCTAATCTCTTCGCAGAACAAACCCCCTTTTGCCCATTGCCCCCACTCAAAACACAAACAAAAATAAGAGCTCCCCCTTCTTCGAAATCTGTATGGACCACAAAATAGCCTGAAGGGCTCCTTTGTTATTACCATAAAATGCATTACACAAGTGAATAAAATAGCTGTTGGTAGTTCAGGTCTATGGGATACTAGTAATCCTATATAATCGCCAACTTGTGGGGTGATTGGTGAAAGAAACCCTAAAGCCTTTTTATTTTATCTTAGTAATGATGAGGGAGTTACCCAAAACATATGAATACACCTCTCCTCCTTTAGACCATCAAAGGTTCAACAATGAATTCCTTTCTTTGAGAAAGCTGGGCTTTAGTCTGCCATGAAACTCAATCCATGGCCCTCTAATTAATTTTGCTAAATAGGTTAGCCAATTGGGTTTGCTGCTTCAGAGGGAAGCAACCTCCAAAACAAGTTTTTCCCCATTCTCAAGGTGAGATGTTTCACTCACAGGACATCCTTTCAAGTGCACTGGAGTACTTTTAGACTGGATTAGCTGAGGCAAATGGATTAGTCTTTGTAGGTATTAGAACCAAGGGCCTTTAAGAAAGGAAAACAAGGTGCCTAGTTTCACCAGTATGCCACTAAAAGCTACTTAGTGCAAACATCCGTAAAACTGTCAAGAATGAGGACTTGTAAAAGCAACTGTAAGCACATCCTCAAGCTAATTGTAAGACACACATTTACACAGAAATATGCAAACTGCAAACACAGGTTCAACGGGGACCGTCACACACGTATCTATCTTAGTGAGCATAAAGAATTTTTACTGGTGTTTTGAAGGACACTTGAAATGCAGCAGCATTTGCTAATTTTTCTTCTGAGCAAGTAATTTGATTAAGGCATTAATCCTCTTACAAAAGTAACCCTCAGTGACACTCCTCTTTACTGATTTTCTGAGGGTCCAACCCAGAAAAGTGCTAAGCTTTACAGAGTGCGGGGCTCCACACATCAGTGGCAATGTGCGCCCATTCAGGGTTTGGTCTGAGACATGTTTCTTGCATTCACCTCTTGCTCAAGTGGGAAACAGTAAAACGGCAGGAGGAGAATGCTTGTGTGAAGCTCAGACAGGAACTGAAGAAGGTAGAAATTTAAAATACTTCTTTCTCCTAAATGGTTGCCTCCCTTATCCCAACAAGCATTGACTTGACTTAGCATTAATGAAGGACATGTTCCTATTTCTATAGAAAAGGTTTTTTTAAAAAAAACCCAAACCCCATAGTTTAGATGGATAGGCAATACATACTACCAAAAATAAAACACACATAAATAGAGTTAAAATACAGTAGTTATTTGACCTGCTGCTCAACCATCCAAAGGTTATTAATCTCTGCAGAGGCTTCAAACACCAAAGAAGAAACCTTGGCATGCTAATAGGTCATTCGAATCATATCCAGTGTTCATATTATGCACCTCTCCAAATAACTGCTCCTCAAATGGACAGTGTCTCACGACCTTGGTTGTAAAGGAGATAGTCACCTGTGTGTGGCTCAGGAAAGACATATTCCATACGAGGAACATCTTACTACAACATATTCAAAAGGGGGTTTTGCAATTATTCAATTCCTCACTAGAAATTTTAGGAATTACTATTCTGCAAGGAACCTGGAGTGCCACTCTTTTGCCTTTTCTTTCAGTTGCACAGATCAAGGAGGGACTCAATTTTATTTGTCTTGTCATGCAAAGGAAGGGAGTTACGGAACCTTCTCCAGTTTTTCATGAACTTTCCTCTTTTCTGCTTTGTCAGTTGAAATACGTTTTTCTCAGTGACATTGGCAATCCTTCTACAGATTTTATAAAGCAACAAATGTGGTGAAAGCCCGCCTTATTGCTCGGTACCATGGGTAGGAGTCTTTCTTCTGAAAGGGTTTGGTAATACCTTTCTTAAATGACAGTATCGAAGTTGAGAACTGGAAGAAAAGAAACCCTTGTGAAAGGTGGCTAAACCTTGGTCTTACTGAATGGGTTGAATAGGGACCAAGTAACTAAAAGGATGAGAGTGAATGGTAAGTGCTAGAAATACATTTGTTACCTATAAAAATGCATGGGAATTATTGTGTATCCATAAATACTCTACATACAAATTCAGTAAACAAGCTTGCATGTTATGTTGGGATAGTAACACCTCATTAAGTATTCTTTAAAAATCTGTCTCTTTTGCCCACTGGGTGAGAGCACACAGAAATGACACATACATTTGAGAATGTGTTCAAAATATCGTTTCCCTTATCTATTTAATGAGTACTGTAGAAATGCCTATAAAATCCACCTAGAGATAATGATCTACTGTTCAGTAACACTTTCCATTCAAGGTCTCACAACTTATTACAATCATTTGCAGAATTTTACAACGCTCTCAAGAAGGGAGCATGTTTCTCTGATCTAGATATGTCCTTCTCGAGGCTACTGTTCTGGGAACAGTGCACTTATCCTAGGGGTGACATTGGCCTCATGTCTGCTTTCCGAGCTGAGCCTGCACCAGTCAGTGGGCACAAGGGAAACTGTAAGTACCCAGACCCCTTCCAGAAATACTGAGATAATCTTTAGGGTTTTTATTTACGCAGATATAAAATATTCATCTAAATTATAAATGTTGTTTTCAGAAACGTAGAGCACCTACACATCCCACTGTGAACAGTGGGAGCCTTGGTGCTCAGTGCCTCTGAAAATCCAGGCCCTTGGGATGCAATGTTCCCTGATGTAACCTGCAGACAGTGCTGCCATTCAGCATACAACAAATGAAACAGTTGAAATCAACATACAACAACTGAAACAGGGAAATCAGGAAAGGCCTCTGCTACCCTACCGCTTTGTATGCGATCATGCTGCAGAAAGCAGAGTTGCCATCTCCTAGGTATGTTTACATCATTGTTCTCTCTAGGTGTTAGAAAGATCAGTTGGCTGGAGAGTGAGCAAAAACAAACTTGCTTTTATGCAGACCTCTCAGCCAGCAGAGCTCCTGGAAATCTGACAAAGGTACCTTATTTACATGCCTTATCTAACATGCATGCTATTTGTTTGTGTAGTGTAGAGGACAACTTCCCGCTAATGACACATCAGGGGTTTTTATTCTGATTGCTGACCTCAGTGAAAGAGGAACAGGCTATTGGTAATTCTCTGAAAAGAGTCATGAAGCTGTTTTCCAGTATAAGACATTTACATCTGAAGTGTGCAAGCTACACTGCAGGTCAAGGAAAGCAGAAGTGCCACATGCAAGCTGATGAGAAATATAAATACACTGCACCAGATCAGCTAATAGATTTGATCATAGATCAGACCAGCAAGCAGGGACAAGCGATAGTAAAGTAACGTGAATGAAAGTAATGAAAACAGACTGGAAGCAGATTTAGGATGAACATAATTAGAGTTAATGTTAGCACTGAAAGCAGAGATTTGGGGGTTTGCGGTGCCTGGGGCTAGCTGACGTTTATCAGCATAGCTTGACTGTCTCTCTAAGTGGGGTTTTGTACCGGGGAAGGGAATCTGACATTTTGTTCACAACTAGACCACCTGCTCATGTCTCATCAGCTAAAAAGAGCTTAAAGGCTTCTTAGCACACGGGAGGTATGGATCAGGCATGCAAAAATATTTAAGTCTTGGATGCAGCATCTCTTAGCCATAGCCACAGGAACAAGTGACCTTATTTATGCCTTTCTTCCAGCATAATCTAGTCATAAATATCTAAATAAAGGCCATTTACATCTAGAAGTATGTGAAGAGCTCCTTTGCATGTCTGCAGCTAAAAATGTGCTGAAATGCTGGGATGTATCAAGCTCTCCTGAGCTCTCATCTTTCCACGCGTCTCACCTACCCCTAGCCCCAGTGATATTCTGGTGATCAGCACAGACCAAGGGCCCCACCACGTGTCTGCTCTGATGCATCCAGTGCCAGTTCAGGGATTGTGTCACAACCCCACTTGGGAGTGTGACCTTGACCATTAAAAGTCTGAATATACTGGGCTCGCGTGCACGTTTGCTTTGCTGTCAGGTCTAAATGTCCAACTCACTGCCTGATTACTCCTGACCTGATATGCTGGGCAAATACTTCTGGGACAATGAGGGCATGTGCCCCATCACAAACTCAGTGGAAACAGGTTCTCCTCTGTGACCCCTACAGGACAATTTGGGGCAGGACAGAGGCTGCTTGCTTTTAAGACCACACTGGTTCATTTCACATTTTTCTCCCTCCAGGGTACTTCTTTCTCCTTCCACTTGAAGCTGGTGGGGTAATCTTGATAATAAGAAACCAATTGTTATTTCTGAAACTGATCATCAGAAAACTGCTAAGGGCTAACAGTTCTAGCCTTGGCACATTTAGCAAATGCACTAAAGCCAAAATTGACAGATTTAGATATTTATTTCTATCAAGGTTTGAACAGAAACTTCCAGTTGAATCCCTTGTGTCCCTCCCCTCCTCCTTTCCTCTCCTTTCTCCCCCCTAAACCCTTTGCCAAAGTTCAGCTCAAGTTGATGAAGAATGTATATTTTTTGAATGGTAAATGCCTGGCAGGCCTAGGAACTATCTACAAGACAGGTGTGTGGCTCAGGCAGCTTCCAACTCCCTGCTTGGGACTGATAGTGCTTTTGTAAGAAAGCAGTTTCAATCCTGTCCTGGAAGAAACATTCCTGCCCCTGGGGGACAAGTGATTCATTCAGTCAATGAGGTCAGTTCTGCTGCAGATTTGCCTAAGAGAAGCTGCCAGCTATATTGAACTTAACTCATAGTCACAAGCCATTATGGAATTTGTGCTTTCTACTGTTTTGCAAAATGGTAGAAACCGTGACCTTGGACTAAGCTCTGTTCTAAAATTCAGTGTCACAAGGATGAGCCATTAATGCAGTCTAAGTGGGAGAGGTTCATTCTTGGCATATGAAAGCAAACAAGCCTGCAAGGGAATGAATCTCCCCAAAACTGAAAGATAAAGGGAAAAAGGAGGAGGAGGTGAAGAATAGCTTGAATCATTCTGCGAAGTTTGTAATTATGGTTTCCCAGTGGGGGTCTCCTTACTGTGAGGGGGTTCCTAGCTGAAGGGGGTGCTCAGAGGCAAAGAGGAGTGAGTGGGGAGAGAGGAGACCTTAAAATAAGACAGCATCTGAAAAGCTTTACAGGGTGTGTGATGAAAACACAGCTGCCAGTGGGGACGAGAGAGTGTCTCCAAGCACAGGGTATGTGTCACCACAACAGATGCATCAGAAGGGAAGAATGTGTAAAAAGAAAGTTATAAATCTCTGGGACACAGCCCTCAAGGTGTTGCTGGTGGATGTCTGGGGCTGTTAGGAGTTTGCTCACATCCCTCCTCCAAAGACTTCCCAGGAAGCATTTTTGTCTCATCCGATCGCAACCTGCCAGCCCTGTTGCAGCAGGTCTGGAGGAGTGTCCCCAGAGCAAGTGCCCTCCCTGGCTTGGGCCCGTGAGCAGCTCACCACTCCATGGCTCAGTGTCTTCTCATAGGCAGAAAACAGATCAGGGTTAGGCAGTTTCTAGAGGGCTTCTGGGAACAGGTGAGGAGAGGTTAAGGATTCACTCTATAATGATTTTATTATTATTTTTCTCCCTATCTGAATCAAGCCAGTAATTTGACAGAGTTTAGGATGTGTTTGGGCACCTTCAGTCACTGTGGATTCAGCTGACTCATAAAGGTGGATCAACCCAAAAAGGAGTTTTGCCCCTTGGGAACACAGACTGCAGACACTTTTGTGTAGACAAGAGACACACTTCATTTCAATATAGACAGAAGTGGGAGCCTCATCACTCTTTTCATTTGTGTATTTTCTTTAGCATACTAGCGACCACACAGAGAGGCATGCTGGATAAGGCTCTTAAAGCAATGGAAGCATTGGGAAAATCTTCAACCGGCTTAAAAACATGTTTTAGAACTATTCAGAGCAGTCAGCTGTTAGAATTTTTTGCCTAGAAACTGGCAGCTGCCCCTAAAAGTCACGGGCTTCATTAATAGCTGTGAATTCTTCATGAAAGAGTAGAAGTTAAATATCCATGGGTTTGTTCTCCATTCACATCTTATTTGGGTCATAGAAGACTCCAATTATTGGGGTCATAAAAGATCCCAATTTGTCTTCTAATAATGCTTTCCTCTTGCAGTTGAAAATCTGAACTATCTGCAGGTTGCAGATCTTTCTTCTGGAGTAAACCTGTTGTATAATTATCAGAATTTTAAAAATGTTAACATTTTCAGAGAGCAGTAATGTCCCTTAACAGAGAGGTCAACATCTCTAGAGCATCAGTCACAAACTGAATCTTCTCTGATTTTGTTATCAACTTTCCCCGTCATCCTGAATTATTTCTAACCCAATGGCATCACAGGAGAGATGGTAATTTTTTTTTTGCTTTTTGTCATTGAACTAAATGTCTTCTTTTAAGAGGTGTTAGAATGTTTTGAGGAATGGGGTCCTTTCTAGACAAATTATTTATTGCTGGTCTGCCCAAAAGCTGTGTGGGACTGACAAGATGCCTGGGAAAAAACTGCATGCACCTCCGACTTCAAGAGGCTTGGTGCTGAGAGGACTACGCTAATCCCAAAGCCAGGTAAAATGGTTCTGCTTTCTAACTGAGGTGAAATAATTCAAATGAACAAAGACAAGGAAGGAATATCAAATAATAGAATTACTTAAATCACTGAAATTATACCGAAAAAAACCCAGCTTTGGCAAACAGGACTTTAAGGAGATGTTTGTCCTTCCTGCTCCACTGCAGCCAAAGAAATCTGTCTTATCTAACTTCCTGGATTGATCATAACGACCTGGTGATTTTCTGGCAACAGAGATTTCACTGAAGACTTTGGCCAAACTACCTCATGAGTTTAGACACTCTTGCCTAATGAACCTACAGGGAGCAAATGAGAACTTTTTTGTGATTACCCTTTAAAGAGGCAATGTTTGAAGTGGTTTATGTATAAGGCATTTTTTTCTCTTTGGTGCCTTTGGAAGATCTTACAAATGCTTCACACTCCGGTGCACACCCAACACCCATTACCGACTGCCCTCCTCCCTTTGCACCCTCGAGTAAGAAACATTAAGGTGTCTCTTGCAGTTTCTTATAGAAGGCCAAATGTGTCAATGGCAAAACAACTAGGCAAAAAGGAGTATGAAATTTTCAGATTCATGTCAAAACTGTCGGATGCAACAAAATTTGGGGGCTTCCTGTTTGAGGAAGCTGGTCAAGCTAGTTTAGGTTAGGAGAATCTTCACCTTCTGCTTCTTTGGAAAGCCCTTGGCTCTTGTGTGAAAGACCACAAGGCTTCCTTGCTCTTTTGACCCCAGTCTTAGAGCTGTGAGCCTTGCTTGCTTCATCTTTTTGAGTAATGAGGAGTGTCAATGTCTTTGTGTGCTATGTCCCCTGGCCAGATGTAGGGTGGCAGTTGCACAGTGGCTGCTGGGTCATCTTGTGCTCCTCTAGTGTCTCCTAGGGTCAGGGATTGATAACTATTGATATTTTGGAATGTAACTGATATGGTCAAATCCAAGCCAAGGGACACTGAAATTGACAGCACTCTGGAAAATTCCTGTCAGAATTTGCCATTTCATCAAGATGTGAGTCATTGCAAGTCACTTCTTTTGCAGAACCACAAAAAGAATGGACATGGAAAAGAAAAACAGGAACTGGTTTTAGGGAAGTTTCTTTTACCCACATTTCCGGGGTAGACAACCACAAGACACTGTATGACATCAATTTCGGGTGCAGGGACTCTACAGGTAAAAACAAGTAGTTGCCTAATAAAATGTAACCTTCCAGACAAGCTTCTTCTGCCTACTTTCAGATTTCTTTAAATGCCCCTGAACCCACCATTCCTTAATCCTTCCACACTCTTCGGGTCTTGGAATTGGCATGTACACATTATCAAGATAATGGTTTATGAAGACCATTGAAAACAAAGTTTTGTGCTTCTAATACATCTATAAAGGTCAGAATCCACAGCACAAATTCACCTAAAACAAAAATAATGCAAATGGGTTTTATTCCATTCTCCCTGCTGGCTAGTTCTCTATTGATGTGCAAGCCAATTTCCATATCATTGTGCAGCCCACACTTCCTTCTACCCTCCATGTGGCTTTCTCCAGATTCTTGCATGGTCCTGTCTTCAGAGGGGGACCATTGGTGGTTCAGCATACAATGGGGCGAATCTTTGGTGGACCCGGGTCTTGGTGATGCCACTGTCGCTACCCAAGGGTGGATAGAGCAGTGGCCAATGTCCCTTTCAAGCTTTAGAAGACATTTTAGACCTTGTGAGTGTAGCTCCTCTATATTAAATTTTGAACAATTGAAGGGATTAAGGAAGTTTCAAGGCAAAAGTTCCTACATGTTTACTCTCTTTATCTTCCGTGACTCACATCAGTTGTACCAGGCCTGACAAAACTGAACCATGATCAGCCCTGGCAACATTTCCTGATCTGTTTTATCAGTGTAGGGCAGGAGGGTTTAGTGAGGGCAGAGAGCAACACATAGCATGCCACACTTCACAGCCAGCTCTGGTCCATGTCAGCGTCAGCATATCTGCAAAGGAGCTTGGCATTCAGCCATGACCGCTAGTCAGCAGCTCTGGCCCACAGGAGTTCTGGCTAAAAACTTGCTGCTCCAGCCCCACAGGTGTGCTGGGTAAGACAATGGCAAAACCAGGCTCCAAAGCTGACCTGCTCTTCAGGAATGTCACCCATCAACCTGAACACCAAAGTCTATAGGGAGCCACAGAAGATGCAACCTTGAGAAATTCCTCTCTCCTGTAAATTTCTCACATGCTTTGTGACAAACACATTGAACCTGAAACTGTCACACTCCTGTCTGTTCTCCCACACCCACTCATGTTCTCAAAACACCTGAGTTTTATCTCCAGTAACTCTGCCAGCCCGGGTCCTGGGGACAATGCATGGGGACCCCTAATCATTGGAAATATTGTTTGGCATCTAGGCTCAAGAGCACAGGTGTGTCACACAGATTTTGTATTCTATGTAAGCTGAAAATTCAAGAAATGAAATACCCAGAGAAATAAAGTTGCTTTGGGAAGCAAGGACCTTTCTGATTCAAGTCAGTCAACATGCTAATTGCCTTCAGTGTCTCTCAAGAATCCAGCCCAGGGCAGCCAAAGATTTTTGACTCAAAAATAGAGAAGGTATAGATCTTTGTCTGGAAGGTCTCCAAAGCTGTTTCACTCACGTGTAAACTAAAGGACAATTCAACAGATTCAGGAATTCTGGTTAAGCATGTCTATGACACATGCAGATATTTCAATGAAAACCCAATAGTTGCCTGAGCACTCATCGGGAAAGCAATGCTACACAAAGGTGGGATAAGGCATCTACCCAGGCTTAGAGACAGTTCAGTGAGGCAGAGAAGGAGCTGTATGCCTCTTTGCTTCTTTTATGTCTCAATAGCTTTTTTTTTTTTTTCCCAGGGAAGAAAGACCTGAACATGAACCTGTGTCCCAGCAGGGAAAGACTTTAATATTTACTGAATTTCCTGAAGATTTTTTGCTTCCTCACATCCACTAATCCAGGACCCTCTGACAGATTCCTCTGTCCCACAACATTGTGCTGAGATTGAGCCCAACCACTAAGTCAGAAAAATAGACTAATACATTGCCAAATGACTCTGAGTGGGCTGCATTGAAAAGAAGGCGCTGAAGAGATAAATGGTGCACACATCTCAAGCAACAAATGAAGCTCTGAGAGACGAGTAAGCAGTTTAGTTTGATTTGCTCACCCACTTAAAAGAAGACAGATGTCTTGTGGTTTCACTGGAGAAGGGAAGGTAGTCTGCAAGCAAAAGGGCTGGAGGGAACCTAGTGGTGCCTCTTTTGCCTTCCAGATAAAACAGAAATAGGTGTCTGTGTTGCTGAAGGAGGCAACAGAGAAGCTGCTATTCTCTGGCATCAACTGTTTGCTTTTTCCAAAGCCATTGGAGCAGGATAGAGTCTTGGCACCAATTCAGCCCTGTGGTCAGTGGAAGGAGACTTGTGGTGACTGTCCTCGTTTGTTACCCACTCCCGTAGATCAAGCATGGAGCAAAGTGCAGCAACAAGTTCACAAGAGGAGCTTTTACCCTGTGCAGCCTTGGCCTCAGCTTTCAAAGACATGAGGAAATGTGTCAGTATGGGCTTGTCCTGATGGATGATGATGGCCATTACCCAGTCTCAAACTGAAACCTATGTGAATGGGAAAATGTGTCATTTCAGGGATGATGGAACAAACACTAATCTTGATGTAGTGAGCTGAAGAGATGCCATTGATTCCTGCTGGGGCATGGCAAGAACTAAGAAAACTCTGCATCATCAGTCCAGCAAGTGAGTGTGAGAGATTCCCTGGTCTGCTAGACAGTTTGGGTGTACAGGGACTTGCACTCCATGCTGTACAACAGTGAGGACTGAGGGACCTCGTTAGATATGAAGGGGAATTTTCTTCTTGCCAATAAAGTGCATTTAGTTCCCATCAAAGTGAATATCTAATGCAAATGTCTTCCTCAGAACAAACCTACAGCTGAAGATGAGTTTAGGAACTCTCTGCATGATGACAGCTTTTCCAGCCATGATGTCTCAGCCACAGAACAGAGGCAACAGTGCCCAAAAATTTCTCTAAAATAGGGCCCAATTGTGACTTTAAAATAGACCCACTTCCACTGGTATCTGCTATGTTCTGCTGGGCTGCAGGAGAGCAGGATCTGACCTTCAGGTCAGCCTCCCAGGCACACCTCTGTAGCTTTATGCTCCCTGTTTCACACCAGTGCCTCTGAGGAGAGCCCTGTGATCCTATGGAAAACTTCTGAAAGAAAAACATTGCAAAAACCAAAGAGAACTTTTCCCTAAAGCCCAGGAAGATTATCAACCCCAGAATTCATCTCCCTTCTCCCCCTTACTGCCACACACACTTCTGCCCTCTCCAGCCCATTTGCCCCGTGTGAGGAAACCGGTGACTTGGAAAAAAAAAACAAGACTGAGTCATGAGGTCATACCATTATCACATTTCTATTCCAGTGCTTTCTCTCGCTGCCTACAATTATCACTCTTTTATTCTTGTACTTGGCTTCTTAGACTTTGATCTAGTCCTTTGCTTCATATCCTTTGATGCATTTTAGCTTACATTGTCTGTAACCTGACCCCTTGCCATCTAATTCCACCAACTTCTCACAACCCATATCAACCACTCTCTCCCCCCTTTCATCTTTCTTTTGTATAAATGTATACAGAGCTGTAACAAAGAAACTACAGTGTAGTTGTAGCACTTCCAAGATCCTTAGAAGTGCTGGATAAAATCTCTATGCATTTATTTTGCCCCTCACTAGGTCATTTTAAAACATCTTTGTTTATTCCTCCTTTCCCTTAGACAAAACAAAAATGCTAAGGAAAGAGAAGCTAAATATGGGGCTCTTTTCCCTCAACTTATTATGAAATCCTTTTTTAATTATTTTTGTTGTAAACCTATCTTCAAGTTCATTCCAATGACATTAAGATGGTAGAGACACGGTACATTTTCATCATTAAATGCTGGCAGGCTTTGATCATGTTTACTTTTATTGACGAAAAGGAAGGAAAGGTCAGTGCTTACATTGCAAATACCAATTAGTGCAGAACTACAGTGTGTACATGTGTATTTATAAATATATATTTAGAGGAAAGAAAATAATTTGGTTTCTGCAAAGTAGGAAATGTGGGCAGAAATATATGGCCATATTTTGCAATGACTAAGTAATGCAGAGACAGACTTGCAGTTCTCAAAGGTGATTCAGGAGCCTGAAGTCTTTTTAAATCTATGGATTATAGGACTTAACCATGTCTGAATATTTGGGAATATTCTTAACTGCATCTTCAGGTACCTAAATTTCTTTGGCTGTCAGGTCTTAAATTCCTTTAGGGATTGGATTTTGAGTTCAGAGTCAGTGAGGCAATTTAATATGCTTTTGTCCTGTACTTCTGGGTGTATATTTAGCAGTGAGTTGGAACTGAAGGAACAGAGAGAGAAAAGAGATCTTTTTTTTAGATGCCTCTGCATATTCAGAAAGGTATTTACGATAATATTTCTCTCTCTGCTTGATAATAATAGACTTGTAAGGGCAGAAAGAGGTAACTGAGCAGTTTTGCAAGGTGGCTGTGACTTCTAGCTCAGGAGAGCTACTTGCTTTATTTTTAGCATGGAAAACAGGGTGCTTTGGGCTTGAATAGTCCTGGTACCTCCCAGGCAGGTCAGACAGGTCCCATATATTTAGGGAAGAAATGCTGCTTGGTACTTGCATGTTCTCTGGCCACCCAGTTACAGGTGTGAACTTGTTGAGGGCTGATATTCTGTGCGCTTCAGCCTCTGCTGAAGGAAAATCTGTTCTCCCCCTAAACTCAGTCCAGCATGGAAATATGGTGGAAAACATGCTTTGGGCAGATGCTGCTACTCCACCAATTTGATCCACTTTTAGGCTGGACACTGGAAAGGAGCAAGATCCCCTGCTTATTTTCTCCTGCCCTCCTTCCCCAGCGATGCTGGGCTGTGACAGCCTTGCCAACGCTGCACATATAAAATGTACTGTGTCTATACATGGTCTCTCCATTCAGTCAGTCCAGCCTCAGAACCTGATTTTTAGTCCCCTTCCCTTCCGCAAGTTCTTTTCTGTCTGAAATGTTGCAATTGTGAATAATATTTCCTACAGATACTTTGGGAATTTTCTAGCTAATAAATTCCTCCACTGCCAGCAGTTCCCATGGATGTCAGGCAAACAGTATTGCAGGTGCCGGAGGGAAAAAATAACAAAAAACATAAAAAGAAATATTAAAAAACCTTGACTTTTTGCTTGGTCCTGTAGTAGCTAGTTGGTTAAACACCTTTTCTTGCCTGCTGATTTTAATCTCTAAAATCATATTTTCCTTAACAGTGGGCCAAATGGTTCCTGGGTAGTTTGAACACCTGTGAACCTGGCATGCTGAGCCTCTAAATAATGCAGACACTGCAGTTTGCTCTGCACCTCTCTGGTTCATATCCTTTCGTAGCTGGCAAAATCCTCTGATAGTGACAGTATTTTGCAGCTGGAAAATAGGTCATCTTCAAAGCTATATATTTATACACACATACATGTGTCTCTGTGTGTGGAAGTGCCCTGAAGTTGAACAAATAAGTGGAACAGTTACACTCAAGGGAGAATTCCAATTTTGCCCTTCATGAAAATTCCTGAAGGGTTGGTAGGATTTAGTTGGACATCCAGGGTTGCAAACATGGCAGGAGGATTCAGAGGGAACCCAGATAAACTGATTTATTGGATTAGAGCTGTTCAAGAAAGGAGTCTATCACTAGATTAAGGTATGTGGGTTTCACCAACTGTGTGTTCATGGCCGCATGTGTGCGTGTGTGTACTCAAAGAGAAAACATGTCCTTGAGACGAACTGCAAGAATTCTGCCTCTGAATAATCAATTCTTTTATTTAGAGGTTTCTGTGTACAGTGGTGAACCAGCAAGTTTATTTATACTGACGAAGCTTCTCATCCGTAATTGATGCCTAAATCAGCTCTGGTCTTTCCATGGCTTGCAACTCGTCTAATGTGGTCATGTGTATGAAGCAGCTTTGAGTTCGGCATGAATGGTTTGCGTACAATCAATTATGCATGTGTTAGACACAAAGGCACTGTTTAGAGGATAGGGGGAAGCTTCTCCTTCTAAGAGAAGGAGACTTAGAAACTTCTAAGTTTTCAGGGGCAAACACTTTATACCAGAGGACTCAGTCACAGAGGTCCCATCTCCCCATGCCTTCTCTTATAGGACTTCATTTTCTATCTATTCGGGATACTTGCTAATGCAGTGGACATAAAATCCAGAAAAAGCCCTTTGGCTTATAGTTTCAGAATTAAGAGGGAGGTATTCAGTATGGAGCCCTGCCTATGCTGGAAACACACACTTTTCTCCACAAATGTGTTGTTCAGTATTGTTTATTATTTACTGTTTCAGAACACCACTGCCATTTCAAAAGGATCATTCATGTAATGATTCACTGCCAAATCTATCTATAGTTATGTGAAACAAAACATAAACTCAGCTTTGCTTTTGGAATATGTATGGGGCTATAAATATATGGTTTGCATACGGCAAATATACAGTATACATAAACAGTGTAATGAACTAAATTTTTCCTGGAAATCATCAGAAGTTCTACATTTCACTTCAAAATAGCAAGAAGACCCTAGCTCCACGTAGCACGGACACCACCAGCACTTGTTCAGACATGCATTTTGCATGGCTACTACAACTTACAACTAGTTGAGGGAGTAGGAACCCAAAGGATGGGACCTCCTGCTTGAGCAAGTCTATCCACAGTTGTTTGGTCCAACTCCCGAGACCTGTGCTGACTTACACCTCAGAGGTCCTAGTTAAAATCTTTCCTCTGCATGAACATATGGAAAGCAGTTACATTTGTTGGGTATATCTCTTCGATCCAGGTCCATTCTTTTCTTTTTGCATCTATCCCTCCTCTTATCTCTACAGGGAATAGTCTTGCAGGGAAAGAGAATCAAACCAGACAGAAGGCATTCCCTGTTTTCTAAATCCCATGGTGTTTTTTTAAGCTCCTTTCTGTTCTGTCTTGCAAGGCAGCTCTTGTTCTGCATCTTAGTCCTCATGGACCAGGAGGTCAAGCAGCGTGCTGAGCTCCACAAGACCACTGACATTAAGCGGCTGTTGGCCACTTTCTTTTCCTGGTATTAGAGAGGATTGAACTGAACTGTGGCTGCTTCACATAACTGTAGCTGAAAGGACATCTATACAGCAATAAAAACTTAACTGCCCCAGCCATTAAATCAAGGAGTATCAGATCCTTTGATGGAAATATGAGTGTCTCTAAACTGGAGGTAATTGAGGACTGAATTTGACACACATGGTACTGACATCTCGTAAAATGTCATGAATGCTTGACCTGAGATTTTTGAGACACAGCTGGTTCTCCAGGGTGGGATTTATGTGGTGTGGGAGGTTGGGGAGGTGATGGTTAATGTATCTTAAGAACTTGGTGAACCATTTATGATGCTTTGGGAAAAAAAAAAACAACCCGTTACTCATTTAGATGAGTTGGGGTAGCATATTACAGCATTTCTTACTGTCTGAGCCGTGCCATGTGACATCTACCTTGAGTCTTTATGGGGCAGTTAGTGCAAATATCCTTTTAAAATAAGGGTGGAGGCTTTTTTACATTTGAAATAACCTATTAATACTTAACAGAACTATGAATGCAGCAGAGTTCAAATGGCATATAGACCTCTAGACTGAGATTTTTTTCCCCTTTTAACAGATCTAGATGCCAAATTCCAATTCCAGTTATTGGTAATTTTTTATCCAAATCGCTTTAACAGCTTTGAACATCTCAACTGTAATATGGCAGATTAATATGACCATGAATTAACTGTGAGGAACATGGAATAAGAGCACAGCAAACAAAATCCATCTGTCTTTATAAGATACTCGCCCCACCAGATCACTCAAAAAGCGGAGGCTTAGCGGAGGATGAGCTTCCTAAATGGGTGTGAGTTTTGTTTGCTTTTGAAAGCATCTCTGGGAGCATTTCTCCCCACTAAGACCTGCATTTTCTGCTCAGTGCTTGGCCTGAGTGGTGTGGGTGGACACTGAGGGATTCTGCAGGGGAAAAAAGGGGGCTTGGTAATTTTTTTCAGCAAAACTGGAAGGAATCCAACTTTCCACAGTGCTCAGAGCAAAGGCTGAGGCAGGTTCCATCAGCAGGAGAATCAGATGAGCTCAATAGCAACATGGGATGATCCTGCTTCATCCATCCCATTGCACCTCCCCATCTTTGAAGAGCTGTATGTGTTTATGCTTCACAAGACCAAATGCCTTGGTCTTTCCCTAAAAACAAGTGTGTATTTCAGCATGGTATCAGTTACATTTTCAGACCATCCAGGGTTACTATATTCTTCTTTGTTCTTCACAAGCAGCAGTGTGAAATGCTCCATTTCTCGGCTAGATGGCAGATAGCAAATGTTTCCATTCAGAGCACCTCTGCCTTCTTGTAAAAAGCAGCATATACATGACCATTTCTATACATATCTATTTTTAACATCTAAAAAAAAGCAATCCCTTCTATTTTTAGGTACAGTTCAGTTCTGTAGGCTGGCTGGTTCTAATAAAAAAATTCCTCACTCTCTAAAGAAAACCCTGCATTGAAATCACAAATCCAGGGGAATGTCCTGTGCTATTAGCAGACCTACTAAGATGAAAACCTCAGCTTGTTAGCAAGCCCTACAAACAAAAACATTAATCCAGGCTTGAGAGGAAAAACAGGCAAAGAAGAGGCAATAACCCCAGCAAGTTTTCTACCATGCTCCCACCCTGCCATGAAAAACAAAAAGAAAAACATCTTCACCAGTTCAGAAAGGAGGTCAGGACCTTGGACATCTTTCGTATCTCTTTTTGTCTGGCCCTCTTGGCTTAATTGCTAGCTGTGTCTCCGACAGCTGTTTCTCTTTTGGAGATGATGCCATACTGCTCTCTGCTGCTGGCTTCACAACCCCCATGGACCACAGGTTTTGAAATGACTGTCTGTTACTGCTTTCTTTGGGGGATGGTTAGCAGGTTTCCCTGCTTGAGGGGCACTGCTTTTAGGAGGACCTGGTTGTTGTTCGTAACCATGTCATTGCAATGACAGTTGTGCATTGCTATTGTCTTCCTAGTATTTTTTGTTGTGTCCAGGAGGTAAGTGCCATGTTGCTCCCACTTGGTTTTTGCAGAACAAGGGCTTTCCCCATGGGCATGAGTGGGAACTGCATGCCACATGCAGCTGGCTTATGATTGTTCTCAAACCAGTTGAAAAATACTTCAGCCAGACATTATTTAAGGGACATCCTGTGAAAGAGCAAATGTACAACATACGTGGCTAACTGCTTGAAGGGCTCATCATAGCCACTTCAGGAAGGGTTTACCTGGTTTTTGCAGCCTGGAGTATTCAGGGTTCCTTGGTTTATTTGGTTAGACATCTCATGCACATAAAATGGAAGGATTGACAGTCCTCTCCAAATTTTTCCGGCGCTGCAGTTCAGTCATCTGATCTATCTCTGACTCCTAGTGTGACCGTGGGCAGGTCATTGAGAGCCGTCCCTTCAGTGTTTCCAAAAGCCATCTAAATAATGCAGTGTAGAAACCCAGAGGTCTTTGAAAATCCATTCTTTTTTGAGTCTTAGTTGCAAATCTGTAAATCTAAGATGCTGTTAATCACTAAGCATGTACTGCAGGGAGAAACATCTTAAAGAATTTGTGAGCAACTCTGAAACTGGAAGTGGAGGCACTATGAATACAGAGATGAAGAGATAGTTTCTTGACGCACATGCTATTCCCCAGGGTAGAGAGCGAAGTACATTGTATTTCCCTGTATGAAAACTGCACCTCAGGGACATGAACAGGATTGGAGTATGATTGACAAGAGATTGCCCTGTAAAACTTGTACAGCAAAAAGAAAGCAAAAGATCTGCTCTTCCTTTGTGTGAATGTGGCCATATATATTAATCTTTCATCTGTAAATCAAGTGCCAAGGAAGTGCACCAGGAACAGTCGGAGGGAAACCTGCTTCAGCAACCCTGCACACCTGGTCATGCAGGGTGAGAGGGAGAGAGGAAAAAGAAGATTAAACTGAGTTATGGCATGCTATGGTGTCTGCATATTATGGTGACTGACAATACAGAAATACCTGAGAAATACCTGACCTGTCAGGATATCACCCAGATACACTCTAACTTCTAAGTAATTTTCAGACAACTAAAGTTTTCAGAAGATAAGAAGCCCTGTGAATAGCACCTTGCAATGAACATGATATGTCTGGCATAATTATATCCAGTTTCTTGCTATATCTTTGCACCGTCAGCCTAATCAGTGTTTCGTTCATGCTACCCACTGGTTTCTTCCCCTACTGGGAGTAAAAATTAGCAGCATTTTATTCCTTCAAAGGAAAGAAATCAGTGATTTTTTTTCAGCGTTTACAGCATGAAGAATTGTAGCAAGGAGCAGGAAAAACGAAGTGGTCTTTTTTTCTTTCTGTGGGTGAGAATCAAGAACACATATTAAAATGTATCCCCTGTCCAAAGTGGCACTCTGCCCATTCTTATTTACACATGTTAACACTGACTCAATGGAGCCCTTTGTTTCCAAAACGCACAGATTATTCCAATTGTGTGTGGAGCTTGGGTTTGTGTGTTACTGTCCACTGGGGGCTAAGAAAACACCAAAGATGTTATCCAATACCATAACTAACAGAATGGCATGAAGAAGAATTCAAAACCTGTGAGCAAAAGTAGTTTTTTACTCTGACCCTTGGACTGCTCTGGCTTGTGTTTCAAGCATCTACATTTTTATCTGAAGAAGGAAACTGCTTCTGTTACCTATCAACTTGCTCATTTTCAAGGTGTTACACACAGAGTTCACAAGCACTTGATTACAGGGTGGTCCACACTATAATTTATAACATTAATAAATCAGAGCCAAATAGTACAAAACAGTCTTTTTAATAGCTGTTTCATCAAGGATCTAAAATGCTAAAAATCGTGCTGTTATGAAGCTCTCCACCACTGTAACCTTTAATTTTACTTTGAAGTGGTCAGGAAGTGTCCTGAAACTGGTGGGTTTGTATATTTATTCTCTGGAATAAGGAGTATAATTTGGTATTCTTGCTCTGTCCATAGTTCAGACTCACCTAGGCAGTCTTTCACTGACATTGTGAGACAGAAGGCAGGCTGGGCACATGTGGGAAGGAAGCTGCTCAAGGCATTAGCCTGTTAACTTCTCCCAGAGCTGCAGGGCTGATGCTAAAAACACGCGTGGGGACTTGGCACTTCTGATTAAAATAGAACTGGATTAGGGAGGACATTGCCCCCCTCCCCAGATTGTTTGGCCAAAGACAGAATCAGTGGCCAAGGTCATAATTTCTGCTGAAGATGAATAAGAGGTGAGGAAAATACTAACAGGTATAATGACCTATTTGTATGCTGGAAGATTTTGTGAATTACTTAGATTTTAT
This sequence comes from Phalacrocorax carbo, assembly GCF_963921805.1. NCBI lineage: Eukaryota > Metazoa > Chordata > Aves > Suliformes > Phalacrocoracidae > Phalacrocorax > Phalacrocorax carbo. The sequence goes on from NC_087522.1 coordinate 7,457,230, forward strand.
ACAAATCACACTAAATTGTATGTCAGGATGGGAGCTGGGCAAGGGTGTGCAACGTGAAGCCTTTCTGTGTTGTGCTTCTTTTTGTGTTTGTAACGATGCCCCTTTACAATAGTCTGCATGTGATGAATCCCTGCTTTCCTTGTGTCAGGCAGAGTGTGCAGTCATGCTTAAATGCACTAAAATGAAAGTTTTCAGGATTACAGAGAGACCTAGTTAATGGCCTGATGTTTGCTTAGAGGAGGACAGGACCGTGGAGAAAAAATTATCACCCCCCAACCTGTACCTTTATCTGACATGCGTGCAGATGCCCTCCATGGGTGGAACAGTAACCCAAAGCTTTACAAACAGCTCCGTCAGTCAATATGTTGGTTAAGACATCTCGTTACATGCTCTGTTTCCAACCTTTCCTGCCGGTGGCTGTCTCCAGTGGGACTCACAAACGTCCTACTCCATGAGTAAGCGGAGCAACTCCTTTACGGTTTGTCACCACTATTTAATAACTGCTATAGCAAGAACAGGCATGGGTCCAAATTTTGACCACAGAAAACCTGAAAGCAGGGAGGCTGGCCGTGGCGTACACCTTGGTCTGTGCAAGGAGGCATATGCTTTTGCTGCTTTTGTGCCTTCTCACTGAACCATGCTGCATGCTCGGGATCGTGTCTGGCTCACTGCCAGTGCTTTGACAGACTGGAATGATAGAGGATGCTTGATAAGCCTTTGGAAATGCATCTACCTGAAGGTAAGGGTTAGTGGAGGTGTTAACACTGATGCCGTATCTGACATCCACAGTACAGAGAGTCCTAGTTCTTGGCACCTGTGTTTTCCCATCAGGTAACACTCATTTGTTATCATATATACACACCACAGATTTACATAGCTTGTAGGGGTGAATCATGCATAATTGTGGCTTCTTACATGACAGTTCATATATTAACGAGTAACTTATTTGTGCTCTGTGCTGAATGAGTAGAGCAGGAGTGTGTGGACCTCTGGTGTCAGAAGCATATTCATCATTATCTGGAGATAAAACAGCAGTTCAGTGGTTAAAAATGAAATGAGAAAATAATTGCTGGTTTGATTTGCCTGTACCATGGGAAACATTGCTTTGATTTATGTATATATATCTAGATACTTAGTGAAAATATGATAGTAACCAGGAATCAGCCATTCTCATACAGAATGTAATGAAAAGTATTAAGAGGCAAGCTCATAACCATTTTCCCCATGTTCTGGAGTGACTTTTTGGATGACAACAGGAGACCATGGGCACAAATAGAAGGTATTCTGCATAAATTGGAGACTACTACCTGGCATTAGGCTTGAGGAAGTTCAATAGGTGGTGGCATTCTGTCAGGCTGGAGCGATCACACATGACACTGTCCTTTAGAGTAGCAAAGGATGGGGATTTTGCCTGGGTGCAGCAGTGTCTGGCACCTTGTGTGTCAGCATCAGCTCATTATGGGTTATCCTATCCCAAAATGTCCCAGAGTTGTGGAAAATTATGTTCACAGCAAGTCCTACACCAGCCCAACCAGGCAGCATAGGACTCATTTCACAGGTACTTCTAACGTTCATGTCTCCTGGGGGGCTGTAGCCTGTAGGATTCCTGTAAAAGGGCTACAAACCGATGGAGCTTTTCTTTCCTGCAAGCCAAGCAGAGCAGAGAAGGCTGCCAGCACTGCTCCCCCGCCAGGTCTGACACCTTGTGCTCAAGCTCCCAGCTTGCAGGGTCTGGAGGTGAGCGCAGAGGGAGAGGTGGCACAGCCTCTGATGAAGTGGCAGAAAAGACGCAACGTGCAGGACATTTGGCCAGAGTATAGGGAGGGGAAAAAAAACCATTGTGGAAAGACTTGGTTCCTGCAGAACGAGCAAGGGGAGACACCTCTGCACGTTACTCTTTGCTGGGTAGGGCAATTCTGGCCACAGCGCATAGCATCCTGGGGAGTGGGACCCTTGGGGTGTTGAAAGTAGGTTTGTTAATGGATCTCCTAAGGGTTGATGGATTTAATGCGTGAAGTAAGTCTGCTTTTATTTATTTTATTTTTTTGGCAGCTGCTGCAAGTGGAATTTTATGCATTTTTTTGGCTGTTACTGCTTGTCTGGATTATTTAGATGTTGAGTTACACTTGTTTCCTTCATGGTGGACCTTTTTTCAGAGCAACTGAGACACCGCCTGCAATGGCACGTTACGGTATACTTACATTTATGACATGTCCTGTGCAGTTTTAGAAATTAGCTCTGAAATGGTTATTAGGCACTGTAAGCGTGAGCGGCGTTTGATCAGAAGCTCAGCAGTAGATTAGAGAGGCTACAGAGATAAGCTATTGTTGTACACAGTCTATTGACTGTTAGCTCCGTAACAGAAAATCTAAGGGTTGGAGTGGGGGAAATATGAATATGGTACTTGTGAGTGCTGCAGCCTCATTTTCTCTCTCTCGGCCTTCTCTTCTATTTGGCTGTGGCTTTTCTTGCTTTTGTCATTACCAAGGGGTTTATCTATGTTTCTGCTGCTGGGTTGACACTTGTATTATACAAATGATGTCTAAGTGGGATGCCTTGTTCAGCCTTTAGCATGAACAGCTCTCACTCAGGTCACTGAACCATTTGGGAGAAAAACAACATTCCTCAATTTTAGGCCTTAAACAAACACCCATGTTTGAGACCTTCGCTGACACTTTGCATGATTTTTTCCCCTCTTAATTTCTGCAGAAATCTGTGCTACTGGCTACAACTTTTATACTTCAAAAACCAAACTGACTTCCTCCTGTTGATGATCTCTTAAGATCCTGCCCTGATAGAAGGCAAAACATTCCCTTCGACTTCCACATAATGATCCAAGGACCAAAATGTTCTGTGCAAAGTGAGTAAGGATATTGGAAGTCAAAAACCTTCTTTAATATAAATCAGTGTAACTCTATACGTGTAAAGCTTTGCTCTAGGCACAGACCTGGCCTAGAGCAATATTTCATTTTTGTTATAATCTCTCCCTATAATTCAATTCCTTTCGCCTTGCAGCTCTCTGTTGAACACCCTCCAGCTTGTCATCTTTCTCATCATTAGTTACCTAGAATACAGGCTGGGCTGGATACTGAAGGTCTGCCAGCCTCTATCATTTGTGGGTTGGCTTCTTGGCCAGGTAAGGCCAGATCAGAGCTACACACAAGCAGGCTGGTTTTTCTCTGCCTCATGCCTGCAAGGTCTCTGCTGAAGGAAAACAGCTCTCGACAGAACCACCTTTTCTGCTACTTCATCGTCTTGCAAATTCTTATCCAGGGTGAAACACATCTATCCATAAATCTTTTTTTCCCTATCGAGATTTCTCCCTGACCCCCATTCTAAGATTGTGAGTTCATTTATAAATACATGAATCAGTAGATAATTTTTCTGCTCCTCTCGGTAAATATCAGAACAGAGCGCATATTTATCTCCAGACTATGTAATATCAGCTAGCAGTTGCAGTTTATAATATGTCACATCTCTTCTGCTGCTTCAAGTAAGGTTTGGAAGGCAGAATCACATCTATAGAGTTATATGAAAAGATAATGGCATTTTCTGATATTATGAATGCAGTAACACTGAAAATAAAAGCTCTACTGAAAATATACTTTTTCTCAGTTAGGACACTTAAGAAATTACTGTTAGATTATGACCTCACAGTGAAATAATGGTGTGGAAGACTGTCTTCCCTCTGCTGTTATGCCTGGCTGAATGCTATAGATTTTCATAGTTAATCATCAACTCTTGCCCTAAGTTAATTGATGTCCTCATTATGTCATACTTAACTGCAGCTTAGGAGAGTTTTTTTGCCATTAACTCCTACACCAGTTAGCCTTATGGCATTGAGCAGCAGAAATAATGAAGGAAGGATCCCCAAACCAAATTGACGGTCAGCGCAGCCACAACATCACCATTTAAATTTGCAAAGGTCAGAAGAAAATGTTTCCATCAGCCTACACATTTCTCACTCTGCACATTTCATGAATACCACAGGCTAGAGTGATCTTCATGGACACCTCTAGGTAGTAATTAACAGCAAACCAGTGACTGCCTACCAGTGCAGGTCAAAATGCTATGGTTTAGGGCTTAGTATCTAGAAATGCCAAAGAGCTGAGGTTTTCACATAAAACTTTGGAGACTTGAAGCTGTCAAAGACACATTGATGCTGTCATGATAAAGCTTCAGATCCTCAATCTACAGGTCCTTTGCAGGACTCTGTGTGTTGAAACTCAAAGGTGGGACCATCATTCCCACTGCCTGGGCTGTGGCAGTTAAAGGAAAGGTGATACTTCTTTACCTGGAATGACGGATTTTGGGGTGAGGGCTGAGAAAAGTGGGAGAATGGGGTCTTGGCTATGGCAGACAGTTACCAGTTCATGTTTTCATAACTAACAGATTCTTGTTTTTTCAAAAAACCTTATTTCTTCCAAGCCCCCTTTCTATAGGAGTTGTTAAAGTATTATTATAAACTCTGGTTAGATGCACACGTCAGATGGGTATCCTCAGTTCTCAGTGCTCACTGGCCTGCCTTGCTCGGACAGCCACCAAGGAAACCCCTGCTCCAGAGCCACACTGACTGACCCTCTTGCTGAGTGCTTACTTTTGCTCTTTCCTGTTTTATTCACCTCTTAATCCTAGTTAAAAGCTATTCAAAGGTTTGATCTTTGTAAGCGTTTTACCTAAGGCATGATTCCATCTCAAACCTTAATCCCAATAATCTTGGAAACCAACCTGTCTGACTGACCTTCTAAAAACATCCCCTGTGTAACAAGATGACACGGACACTGCAGATCAATGTCCTTATGAATACCTGATGCTTACTCAGGGGAGTCAACAGAGATCCTGGCCTAAGGCTTCCCAGCAGAATTTCCACGTGGTTACCCAGAGCTAGTTAAAATTGCATTTTGAGATGTTGCATCAGGGTGCAGTCTATCACTAACATTATCTTTCAAAATTCCCAGCCTTACACATCATGATGTCTCATGTCTGGTGAAAAGCAATACTTGATTTGACTGATGTGCTGTAACTGGGGTGAACTTATTAGTCATGATGAGCCTATTAGTCATGCTGCATCTGCTTCAGTGTAGGGAGGTTCCTTTGCAAGTACAAGAATCAACTTCTGTGTATAAAGTACACTTGAGAAGAATATTCCTTTGACAATAGGCATCTTCAATTTTGAAATAGCTTATAGCTGATATAGGATATTTCAGTGAATGCCTTATTTATTAAGGTGTTCTCAATAAACTCATGAGAATTATAAACACAAAATTGAGCTATAAATCTTTTGTCAGTTAGTGGAAAATACATATATATCTAGTAACATGTGAAATTGGCATCCTTGTGGTTTGAAATACCCCACTACAAGATGAAATGTCAGCCACAAGGGTATGGGCTGTGATTTCAGGGTATCTTTGCCCAAGGGAAAATTAGGCTGCATTTCATGGATCAAACATTTTGCCACAAAGACTAAGGGAAACAGCTGAAAGTTGAAATTAAGCCCTGGCTGGAAGACCAGCTTCACTTCTGAAAACATATTTCTGTGAATCTGACTCCATCATCAATGAATTTATTTTTTTTTTCAAACTTCATCCTAGACCCTTCCCAACTCAGATATTAGCAGTTAGCCAGAGGAACGTGTATCACAAGTATACTGATACATACTGAGTCCAAGCTAAGATGTTCCAATGGCTAACCAGCATTGGTTAAGAGTCTTATTTTTTCATTGGATTTGTCTCAGTATGATTTCCAACTGGCAATTTTTAACTGGCTGGAAGCTGAACCCTTTTCACATACCAGTGCATCATGTTTTTCAGCGGCAAATGGAAGCAAGGAGAGAGGGAGGAGGCATCTGGATTTTTTTTTTTTATTATTTTATTTTGGCAAAAACTCCCATAGCCTTGTCACTAAAGAGCAAAGATCTATGCAAATGTGTAGCGCAAGGGGCTGCTCAGCATTCGCCTCTCACAAGAGCTGACGCAGCAGCGAGAAGTACCTGGTTTGCCTGAATGACAGCTGGCTGGAAGGCGGGACTCATGTTGTGCCTTATCCACTCTTTTCAACGGCCCCCAAAAAAAGATACGTGCCAGCTTCCCATGGTCAACACTCACTCTGACAGGAGCTCAACTTCTGTCTGTCTGGTGCATGGCAGGCCATTAATATTAGTCCTACCAGGAAACCCTGTGCGGTTTAGTATCAGGCTCTGCTGCTGGCAGTTTTTGAGCTGGCTTTGGTACCTATAAAACTCTGCAAAGAGGCATCTGTGCAAGACAAAACTTCACCTACCTGAGTTGATCGCTTTCATAATCTCTGCAGAAGACATCACTGCTCATGCACCTAGGAAATCTGAAAATTAAACTAATGTAAAATCACCTACCATCAACATGATGCTTTTACTCCTTTTAAGATTTATTATCTCCAGGCGTAGATCCATGTCTTAGTCATTTAGGGACTGATGTAAAGCCCATCCCAGTGATTAGAAAGATTCTTATTATCTTCCCTGGCTTTAGATGGTGTCCTCAAAAACTCTTGATTTGAATGATGCTGGATTAAGGCTGCCTATTGTCCCAGGGAGGGCAGCACTTACATGATGCAACGTGACCTTTTCTTTTCAAAACTTGATCTTTAGCTCTGCCGACTTGGCAATTCCAAGTCAGCAAGACAAGCTCATCCTCTCCCTCTTTTATGAGGCCATCTGGGAGGATGTTGCTCTCATAAGCACTACCTCTGCAACAGCTCCATCATTTCAAGCTGAAAATTCTTGTGCCAAATATAAATGTGGGGAAACATCCCCCTCCAGCTTGTGATAAGTGGTTGAACCTGGCACAGCCGATGGGAGGGAGAATCTGCCAGAAAAGCTTTAGAGTGTCTAAAGAGGAGAGAACTTGGATCCTTCTGGTCTTGGAATGACGTCCTCCCAGGGAGATGCAATGTGTTTTTCTCCCTGAATTGCTTGCTTATCTATTCCGTATCAGTGCCTGGATGTCGGTTGCTCCGCCTGCATAAGATGGTCTTTGTATTACACCAACAGAGGCTCAGGATTTCTTCCATAACACTACAGCCAATGACCCTCTCTAGCTCCTTGCTTTGTTTAGTGAAGAAAAATCATTCCATCTCTTGATCTAGCCCTACTTAGGACAGGTGATGGAAGTCCTATTTCCCTAAACCTATCCTGGCAGACTTTTTCCAGCTGGCATAGCAGTTACACTGGTGGAGATACATGTACTTTAACAGCTTTATTTGTGGAGTGTTGGTGACGCACTAGTTGAACTATTAGTAGGTATTTTTGCATTTCATTTTGTTCCTTATAGTAAAGTTTCCCACCTGGGCTCCTGAGGCAGGATGTGTTACGTCTGGCAGATTACTCAGATGTTGTGCACTATTTCAGATAACAGCTCCTCCGTCTGACTTCACAGATCAGAAACTATGTGCTTTTCTGTGTCAGTTTTAAATCTGAAAACTTGGACTCATTTCTGAGGCCTGCCGGTGAGATCACTAACCCTCAGACAAAGATACTTTGTTGGGTGACAGTCAAGGTGCCATTTCTTACAATCCATAGAGCTCCAGTTCTTGATTTGGGCCCCCTTTTAGTCACCAAAAATATAATAACTTACGCTCTTAACCATTCGCATTTTCCTTCTAGGGCTATAAGATGACTGGTACCTTGATCAACCTGTCATGAGTATTTCAGTGTTTCTTGTAGTAAGATATGTATACGTAATTAGGGTGAATTTAGTTTTCCCTTCATAAGGAATCAGAAGACAAACTAGTCTTTTTAGAGCTTTTTTGGTAACTTGAACAGTTCTTTATCCTTTTATAACACTGGATCTTGAGACTCTAATGGACTTTTTGGAATGAAGTTTTTTGTAAGAGACCCAAGACTAGAACAGGTTGGAGATGATGGCAAAAAATGTGGACTGTTTCACAAAAGATAGGGGTATGATTTGATTTGTATTCCAGCCAGGTTTTAAATTCACGAAGAATTGAAATATGGCATCAGTGGTTTTTCTGAATATGTAAAGAGCATTGAATTTGAATGTATTCTCCCCGTTAGTGAAGCAAATAACCATTTGGGATGTTCAGATGCTGCACATCAGTCTGGCACTTACAGAGGATCCTGAAATTGCCATGTGACGTTCAGAAAATATTGTTAAAGATGAAAAAAATAAAAATGGGGTTGCTTCTCCAGTTTGGAAAAATACAAATGCAGCAGAAACAAAGTAAATATCGGTCTTCCTCCCGTCCAAAAACAAAGCCAAAATTCACCGATTCAGTAAATTTCACACTTGACAGGATCATTGCATGAATGACAAACTGACAAGTTTTGTCCCTCTTTACTTGTTCCAGCCTCACATTTGCTTGCTAATTCATGCAAAGTTTTTCTAAGTGCTCCATCCTGGAGGATGTTGGCTCTTCTGCAAAAAGCAGTTTCTCAACCAACCTATTTCCTCCCTCAGACTCAGTGATCCGGCAAAGGAGTGAAATGCTGCTTCAGCTCAGGCCAGAGGCTCTGGAAGACTAAAAGCATAACCCCCCTGAGCTGGTGTGAATCCTGACATCTTCATGGCACTTCAGTACCCCTCTCTTCCTCTGTCACCTCCTTTTATTTCATATAATTGCTCAAGATTTATTCCTGACACAAGGTAGAAAGCTGCTAAGTAATTAAGTGGGCTTAATTTAGGAGCTAATAACACAATATTTGCAAGGGAGCACTGGTCTGCAATGCATTGCAGCTGCTCCTCCCTGCAACTCTCCAAGGGACTGTAGGGTCACTCCGTTACATTCCCTGCAGGGCACTGAAGGTCCTGCCGCCTCTCAGTGAGGTTGGTCCTACCGGTACAGCCCATCAGCACATTCCTGGGTCGACTTGAGGAGAACCACTTGAAAATGGCTGTAGATAGTCAGTGCCCTTCAGGAATGTGCTAAACAAGCGCTCTCCCCTGCTCTCCACAGCTGCCTGTCTGGAGATCCTAGCTTCCAGCCAGGGCGGTGGGGAACTGTAGTTCCCTTGACCTGATTTAGATCCTGTCTAACTGCCCAAATTTACAGACATGAACCAAGCAAAACATTGATGTGCACTCGCCACAAAGGCAGAGATTGACAGACAAAATCAGGCCATCAGAGACATGTGGCTTGTTGTCTAATGGCTCACCCCAGCTATGGGCAATCAGAAACTTTGGTATCTCTTTTTTAGAGATACCATATCTCTTTCTTATCTTCTTTTTCTTTCTTTCTTTTTTTTTTTTTTAAAGAAAACACATGTCTGAGATGTTGTCCTGATACATGCCAGCCTAAGAAAGATGGATTAGTAATTATATACTCTGTGTGCTTTCTTCACACATTTACTTCTCAAGCTTGTGGACTTTTCTTCTAGCACCCACCAGTGACCCTCCTCCATCTTGAATTAAGTCAATTTTTCTTGCAAGCCCCCCTGAGCTTTGGCCATCCCGATTATGGACACCTTCCCACTGCTGCTGGAGGCTCCTCTGCTCAAGCACCAGTTCTCTATGTGTCACTTTAGGCCAGCCAGCACATGGAAAAGGAAGAGAGAGGGAGCAACACTGTGGTGTGCAGATGGAGTTATCATGCCTTCAGTAATATGTTGGGGACTGGATGGACTTACACCATACTAGAGAAGGATCATGGCCATTTATGTACATCAAAACTTTAGTTTTGATGTACATAAATCCTTACATAAATAAATCCTTATATAAATAAAATCCTTAAGGATTTTCTTGCTGGATTCTTCCAAGAATCTTTTCTGTAAGGGTCCCTCCTAACCCAATCTTTTTTTCTTGGGTCTCACAGTTTCCTTAAAGCGCGCACACACACCCCCCCTCCCCCCCCCCTTTTAATGGACCTATGCTCTACTGCATTATTATACTGCATTTGGGTTTGGGTTTTTTTTTTATACTCATGCATTTCAGTTTGGGGACAGGCTGCCTATACAGAACCCTTGTTGTGCAGTTAATGAGTAATACTTGCTTGAGAATGAAACACAGACTGAAGTGCTCTTGACAAAAACCTGGACTAAAGGAGGAGTTTTTCAGTGGCTTGTTAAGCAAAAGCATTTAGCGTGTAGATTCTCAACACAATTTCTTCACATTCTCTGCATCCTCCAGATCAAATCCCCTATTATTTGGACGCATCACTTGCCTTTTGCAAGACCCCAATGTGGTCTTTCACTCACCAGGTCTAATATTTTCTGCACATTTAGAGAAGAAAAGGGATTGGACAGAAATAATTTGGTAAGATTCTGCCATATAGATAGAAATCAGTGTTGCATTTCCACCTTTCCCTTCGTACTTCTAGTGAAATGTCCAGCTTTGGCCAATAGAAATTCCAGATTCCAGTGTGTTAATGGTAATATTTATTTAGTTATCAATGTCAGCCTTTGTTTTTCTAACTTTGTCTTGATCATTAACATCCCATAGTTAATGAAGTTGTTCAAAATATTTTGTGGCATCCGACAAAGCTAGGAACATAACAGCTTGATCAATAGCTTTCAGTGATAATTTTACTCCAAACCTGTGTTTTGAACATGAACCTTCAAAATATTTTATTGGCCAAGACAAACGGTGTCTGTGCACAGTTATGTTTTTACAGTATTTTAATTCCAGTGAATCAGTACAGTAAATATTGATACACTGTTTTGCCTTCAGTATTTTTGGACTTCTGTCAAATTAATTAAATAGTAAATAGCAGAGTGGATATCCCAGCACACTGTCCTATTAAATGCTAAGCAAGATTAGAATGTCTGATAAAAAGGTCTTTATGCTACTGCAAATAAAGGAAGGACATGGTGTTACACCAGCCTTTGTTGGCATTTCCCATGTGGTTTTCTGAAGTGAACATTTACTTTGTGTTCTTTAACAGATGAGAAAGCTTCACTGCTGCGAATGTGTGCCACATACTTTTACAATTATCTTTCCATCCTTGGTGTTTATTTTCTCCTTTTTCACTGTGATTCCTCCAATTTACATTTTTCTTCTTCTTGCAGAACTGAAAGAGACACCCGTAGGTTGCTAACCTCCATCTGTGATGGTGTCTGCAGAGTTTGCAGCTGCTGTTTATCTGCCTGCACATGGATCACCCCCCGTTTCTCCAGGATAGTCTTCAACCGCACATAGAGGGAGCTGTCCTATTATCCTTATATTGTCCTGATCCTATTAAAACATTTATGTCAACGTGCAGAGAACATCAAGCAGAGATGATTGCTCTAGATACTGGCTATCTCCTTCACGGTGTTCTTCTGCTGGCCAAGCCACAGGTATGAGTTTTCTTCGGGAGCCAAGTTAGGAAATGCGTGTGCTTCCTCTCAGGCGGCAGCACCGTGGCTGGGAGCAAGCAAACACACCACAGAGCTCTGACAACCGGGGAAAGCTGCTGCTGCCACAGCCATTCTGGTGATCAAGACAGCGAAACATGTTCTCTCCAGCATTTGGTTTCCTGAGCATTGGTGCTGGCTGGCCAGCCAACCCTGCAGGCTGTTACAGGAGGTGTTCATGCTTTCCGACCTATTTGTCAACTACATTCCTGACCCTGCAGGCATCTGCTTTAACAAAGGGATGTGACGAAGGAAGCGATCAAAATTCATTGTATTATATAGCTTGGTTTTCCAGCTGATGAGCTGGGTACCTCCATTTCTTTTTTGCATTTATCTGTGCATGTTTTCTGTGCTTATGTCTTGTATTGATTGGCTTTGAGAGATACAAAACTCCAGCTCTGGCTTTGCCTCTCTGAATTCACAAACTCTGAAGATTTAAGCACTTTTGTGCCAGGTTTCTGCAAACTTGCTTCCTTCCCCCCCCCCCCCGATATGTATAGCTTGAAGAATCAGTATAATTCAGCTTTTAGTGCGACTTGAAAGCAAAACTGAATCCATACCGATGCAGAAGAATTAATTGGCTTTTATTGACAGATACTTAAGCTCACATTCATCACATTACAACATTCCCAAGTATATTTTGTTCATAAAAACAGATTGAAAACTTGACCCAGATAGACTTCACAAGAAAGTTTGTTGTCACCAGGAACTGAAAACAAACCTCATGGAATATGAAACAGACTTTTAAATAGATAGGAGTCTGTTGGGAGTCTGTATCAGTACAGCTTTGGATAATTGTATCCCAGTATTCTGGATTATTGATTTTCTGTGGAGGGTGGGATACCTGGAAGGTGATCTGCTTTGCAGGAAGGTTACAATAACTTTCATATGGGTATGTAACAGGACATATACCCTAGTGGATCCAGGTCTCAAGTAGTAGTTCCCATTAGGAAATATGGTTTTCTTGTAAGCATTAGGTATGGTCCCCTGCAAAACCCTGCAGGTCTTAACCACCCCCTACCTCATATTCCTCTTGATTTAAAAGAGAAGCCTGTGATCCAAATCTGAGCGATGTTTCCCCTTGCACACAGGAGCTTCTTCCCCATTGTTCAGAGTAAGCACGGCAAATACTTTTGCAGAGCCTGTTTGAACATGCATGATTTTTCAGAAGGGAACATAAAGCAATTTGACACGGTCTTCTTATTTTCTTTTGGAACATTGGATCTGTCTGTACTTTCTTTTTTTTTTTTTTTTTTTTTCCTCTTTCTCTTTTTCCACATGAACTAATTCAGGAGAGAGCAAGAAAAGTCCTTCAGTAGAAGGAGACACAGTGTGTGCTGGAGTGACCTTGGGGATTTTGCCTCTGTCATTGCCCTCGCCAGCTCTTGATAAACAGCAAGTGAAACGGATTTACAAGCTTGCAGAAATCATTTCATTTTCTCTCATTTTATCAGCACAGATGGAAAGCAGGGCTGTGTCTAATCTCAGTCCAGAATCAGCTGGAGTTGGACTGATAGTCTATAAAGACAGCAAAAGCAGCAGACTTATAAATTTACTGAGCTGTAACTTGTGCTGTGTGAGCTAGTAAGACAGAGCTTTTCAGTAGTTTATGCTTAAGGAAGATAGAGATACAAAGACATTTATGTTGACATTCCATTTCTTTAAAATACTCCTTAGTCCTGTACCAGATGCTACATTTCCTGACATTTCTACTTTAATGCTTGCTTTAAAATCTTTCTTGGAAATGTAATCTACCAGGGCCAAATCCCAGGGCTCTTCCTCAGTCAAGGTACATGGGCGTGAGTGTGTCAACATCTCACTACCAACCCTATCCAATAGGATTCACCCAGACGGTCTTGAAGTTTATCCACAGACGCCTTTTAACTTTCTTGCCGTTCCTCTTATTTTTTTTCTCTTGTCCCCTGAGTTCTTTCTGCAGCATTTGAAAATTAAAAAAGTTCAGTGAGCCCAACTTAGTGCTTTGCAGCCATCCGACTGCACTTCTAAACCACCGCCCAGGTATGCATTTGACCACATTTGGCACCGCTTGCTGCAAAGAGGAGCTATTAAAACTGGTTGAGGACTGGGACTGAATTGCCCTCTTACCTTAGACTGTGGTTCCTGTGATTCAGAGTTAAGTGGAGTGGGATGTCAAGCATACCCGATAGGAGTAAATTGTTAAGTTATACATTTTGTCTTTGAACAGGGTAGCGAGCTGCTGCAGAGCATTCCAATGAAAATATTAAGGAGACACTTAGTGGAATGTGTAGCTTCTACGTATGTTCATTCACGCATAGAAACTCAATTAGTACAATACCTCCACAACGTAGCCAATGCCTCCCAACAGCAAGGACTTGTCTGACACATTTCTGTATGGATGAAGAATTGAGAATCATGTACAGTAAAGAGAAACATGTGTAAAAGTAGCAAGAAACATCATTACTTCTAGGGAAAATGAAAGCCTCACTGGATTAACTAGCAAACCATTGAAGTACTAACAAATCATTGCTACATCTGTGCCAGTCAATTTTGTATTCATTGCTAAAAGGTTGAATTGAATATTAATAAATAATCACCCTTATGAGTTTTATAGCGAGGTTGTTAATGTGGGGGCTCTGGAAACACATTTCAGTCTTTGCCTTCTAGACACATGGATTTAAATCTGGGGTTAGCATGCACTAGAAATGCATACTGTGACTTGCCCACTTGCTGCCTGAAAATACCAATTAAAACCGCCCTCCTAATCAATCTGTGCAGCTAATGATCTTTACATGGCCTGGGTGTTACTAATCCGAATTCTGGTAAATTGCAAGGATAAAAAAATTAACAGGAAAAACCATGGTCTGTGTCGGATGGGGAGGGAAATCTTCAGCTTCTCTGCCTGCTGCAGACTCCTGCATTTGTTAGGTCCAGCGGATGTTACAACACCAGGCATAATGTTTCATCTGGTAGTGAGACAGAGGTGATGTGGGAGATTTGGGGTTCTTTCCTGGCTCTACAGCAGTCTTGGATGACTTTGAAACAAAACAGCTGAGATGGAGAACAGAGGCTCTCAGGAGTCTGGCATACTCAGTCTCTTTTAAGTCATTAGACTGTAGGAGCTGTAGTGCTCTTGCATTTCAAATAATACCAGTACATTAACTTGCAAACAAAGCTTTCTGATGCTGAGGTTAAACTAACTTCCCTTCAGAAGCTTTAAAGTTTCACCTTGTCTTAAAAGAAAAACACATCACATACGGGCTTGAGAGTTTTTGGCAAAAGCTGTAATGTTTTTGTTCTTTTTTAACTTGGTTGTATGTAGAAGAAGAGTTACTCCTTGAGGAAGAAAAGCTAACAGGTGTCAGAAAGTTTGAAGCTAGAAAAATAGAAGTTGAAGAAGTGCATATGGACCCTCACATGAGTGAGTTTCTCCTTTCTGTAATATCTAACATCCCCATTGTTTGGTGTATGAATTCATTTTTGTGTAAAAATATGTATACTACACTTCTTTTCTCCAAAGACCTCCAATTACTGTAATATCTCATCAAGGCTATAGTGAATGTTAATGTTCCTGTAAGGAGGCATTCTCCTTACACGACTCTGAGTCAGATTTCTGTTGCCTGCTCTAGTTCCTTTCTGGCTTTTGAGCCACAGGTAGGAGCCAAATATCCAGCAGATCTCTCCATCTGATATTCAGGGGACATTATGGGGGGGGGGAAATATTGAAAATGGGATATGGTACAGTCAGGGCCAGCAGTATGGTGCTAAACAAATGTCAGTTGTTTCCGGAGGCATTAGGTGGTTGTACATTGGGTCTGATTTTATCTGAATTCACAGTGCTGTAGAATAGCATTTTTTAATTGCAGCAGAGCTAGAGACCCTTCAGGCTTACAAATGGGAGTGACCTGGGGGCTGTTGGCTGGGTAGGCACACTTTCCGGCTTTCAAGGTGAAGGCCCTGCGTTAGTACATGCCACTGCTTCAGTCGATGGTGGTACATTGGTTTTCCAAGTTGACCCACCCTGAGTCAAGCCGTTGTGCCGCTGCAGAGTCAGCAAAAACCAGATCCAGTACGAAACCAGCCTGAGAACCAGAGAAGCAGAGCTGGCACATCAGGTATTTTCCCTCTCTTTCTATCTTCCACTTGCCAGCAATGGGTTGCAAGGGGAAGCTACCTTGGTTGTGAGTTTTATCCTACAGGTAAAGAAAAAAGGATTGTAGTGAATGGTAAGGTCTAGCGCCTTATTTTTGCTCCACTTTGTGCCTTTATTCTCATTTTTCTTCTTGCTGCTGGATCCTGCATCAAACTGCCTTCACCAGGCAGATATTAAATGTAAATCTGGAGTAATCCAGGTCCCAAAGGAGTCCAGTGGGAACTTTGCTTCCTTTCTAGCAGCTTCTCACCCCTAATGCAAAATTTGGGGAATATTAATTTTCATGCTTCCCCTTTCAATAACCAATTTTTTTTTCACTACTTGCCAGCAAAATCACATAGCAGTCATTTCTGATCTGAATTTCAGACATCTTGCCTTAAGACCCAAGGATTACATCAGCAATTAGAGCTTTAGAGACCTTTTGTCTTAAGTGATTATTACTGCAGAGTTTATTCTAAAACTTTATCTAGCCTTACCCAGCCCATATACATCTGGACTGCATTCCAGGAATGCCATTCCTTCTCCATTGTTTCTCTTGTGTTTTTATGTAACTATTCAAATCCAGAGATGCACTCACTTTTACATTGTAGACACGGTTTTAACTGGCACAGCAAACATTTTCCTACACTTATCTTTAAAAAAATATATGTTAGAGATAATCTAATCTTAAATTTAAAGTTTAACACAAATACAGGGAGAGATGACAACTTGTGAAACTATTTCTTTCTAAGACATGCTAACACGGGTGATAGGACAGAGTACACATTATTTCTCAAATGGGGAAAAATGAATATTTATACCCACTTAGAAAGTTCTGCATTGCTGTTGACAGCAGTATTGTGTCTGAGGATGATCAAATAGAGCTCGTTGAATAATTCATTAAGTGCATTTTGCAAAACTGTTCAAAATGTTTGTTTAAATTATTTATCCAGTTCTATGTGGTAAAACTCAGAGGAATGAGCCCTCCCTAAAATGCTGCAAATGTTTTACTGTATTTCCAAAACAGAACAACCTTCTTATAGCAGTTATAATAGCTTGATGCTATTTAATTTGCCTTTTGTACAATACCTGATACTGAAATGAAATGTGATCTATCACCACCATTTATCATACACATCCCTGAAATGGACACTTGGCCTGGTGCAGGGATAAAAATGGGTTGTGGAAAGGTCTGGGTTAGCACATCCAGTCCTCTAAGGGTAAGTAAGTGAACTTCAGACAGTAGTTGCATTATCGCAGTAATGCTTTCCATTGGGCAGTGATTGATGAGGGCAATGGGTACCGAGGTGTGTTTTTCATGTCCAACTTTGCCCATGACATTGGCCAGTCACCTAGACCTGTGCTCTCAAAAACATCAAGTGATCTGGAGCACTCTGAATGCTCTCCGGAGGTCTGGTTTCCTGAAGATGTAAAAAGAAAACCCCTCAGTGTGGACTGGCAGGTACTCATCTGGTGCATAAACGAAATGCGGTTCGGATTTCAGAGGTCCCCTCTCCTTACCCCCTGGCTGCACTGGTCTAATTTTCTGGTGGTGCCTGGTGCATATTCAGGGAAGTAACACCCTGAATGAAAAAAAAAAAAGGCATGCTTATTTTCTGCATGTGGCCTTCAGCAGCAGAATAGGGAAGAACAGCTTTAAAACATGACTGTAGGTCCACAGTTAAGAAATGCAAAGTGCACTGAAAACAATTTCTCCTCCCCCTTGTGTATCAATATGACTTGAACTAAAAGTTTATTAAAATACACATAACTGTATTTAGCTTCTCAATATGATGCTCTGTTTACCCCCAGCTGACAGATCCCATCTCAGTCTGGCAGAAGTTTTCATTTGCCATCACTGATGAAAAATAACTCCCAGGAAACTGAGTCAAACTAATTGCAAAGTGGATATTAACAGGGACACACTGCTTATTTAAATCCTTTTTAAAATACCACTGGAAGTTCTTGCAAGTGAAAGGGAGGGCTATAAATATTTGCTGCAGAAAGAAACCAAAATAAAAATTAAATGCCTGAAATGCAGCAAGCTCTTCAATTACATAATGAGCATCATCTTTGCAGTGGGTGATTCTGAAGGATGTGGTTTTTTCCACTCTTATTCCCCTTTTTTCAGTTTCAGAATATCCCTATAATTGTATTATATTCTTTTTCTTTCTGTCTTGTGTTCTTTCCTATATGGCTATCAGAATGTATGTTGCATTAAATCAAGAAATCTCTGTAAATTGCATGAGTTTGCATGAATAAGAGATTTCTAGAGGTATTTAGTCCAATAGGAGTGGTGGGAATATTGCAAATAATGATTAGTCATTGTGCTACCGTCTATAAACAGCCTAGCTTAACTTTTTCTTTTGAGTTGATACTTTAATATTTATCTTCATGACAATTTAATTAGCATGAGCTCCACTCAGAAAGGGTTGCAAGCCTATCCTTCCCATAGGGTAAGATGAACATCAGATTGCGCAATCAAAAATACTCATGTTCTATTCAATTTTTATGCAGCTAAATAACTTATAAAAGAAATGTAGAAAAGGTTATGTCTTCAGAACTTAACTGCTCATGGTCAGACATAGCAGCTTCTAAACCTCTAAATTTGCTGTTCGTGTGACCAGTTTTCCTGCTGGTTGTGCCTCTAAATGCCTCCCAGGTTAACTTCTTTTGAATAGTTGTCTAAGTAGTCAAATACTCAATAAGGCTCAAATACCTGCGGTATGGATGCCAACAAGTGGTAGAAGATATTCTTCCAAGTAAATATTTCAATTTATTCTCCACCCT
The DNA here is from genome assembly GCF_963921805.1 of Phalacrocorax carbo. Lineage (NCBI taxonomy): Eukaryota > Metazoa > Chordata > Aves > Suliformes > Phalacrocoracidae > Phalacrocorax > Phalacrocorax carbo. Next base: position 7,475,451 of record NC_087522.1, read on the forward strand.
GGGAGTAGACCAGACTTTCTGCAGCTCCTTTGACAGGGCTGAAAGCCGGCACAGGGCAGTGGTTTTCCCTGCCTCGCAGCCTCGGCTGAGCCATTAGAATCATAGAACCACAGGATGCCCTGAGTTGGAAGCGACCCACAAGGATCACAGAGCCCAACTCCTGTCCCTGCACACACCACCACGAATATTCACACCATGTCTCTGAGGGTCTTGTCCAAGTGCTTCTTGAATATCACCAAGCTTGGCGCCATGGTGCCTCCCTGGGGAGCCTGTTCCAGGGCTCCAACACCCTCTGGGGGAAGAACCTTTTCCTAATATCCAGCCTAACCCTCCCCTGGCACATCTCCCTGCCATTCCCTTGGGTCCCATCATTGGTCACCAGAGAGAACAGATCAGCCCCTGGCCCTCCTCCTCCCCTTGTGAGGAAGCTGCAGACCACGATGAGGGCTGCCCTCAGCCTCCTCTTCTCCAGGCTGAACAAACCAAGTGACTTTAGCCACTCCTCATATGGCTTTGCCTCTAAACCCTTCATCAACTTTGTGGCCCTTCTCTGGACACTCTCTAGTAGCTTTATATCCTTAATTTACTGTGGCGCCCCAAACTGCACCCAGTGCTCGAGGTGCGGCCGCACCAACATGGAGCAGAGCGGGACAATCCCCTCCGTTGACCAGCTGCAATGCAGGGCTTGATACACCGTGGGTCACGGTCAGCCCTTTTGGTGCCAGGGCACACTGTTGGCTCATGTCCAGCCTGCCATCGACCAGACCCCCAGGTCTCTCTCTGCAGAGCTGCTCTCCAGCCTCTCATTCCCCAGTCTGTATGTATATCCAGGATTGCTGTGCCCCATGGTGTAAAATCCGGCACTTGCCCTTGTTAAACTTCATACGGTTGGTGATTGCCCAGCTCTCCAGACTGTCCAGATCCCTCTGCAGGGCCTCTCTGCCCTCGAGAGTGTCAACAGCTCCTCCCGGTTTTGTGTCATCAGCAAACTTAATTAGTATTCTTTCAAGTCCTGCATCCAAGTCATTAACAAAGATATTAAAGAGTATGGGCGTCAAGCTGGATCCCTGCAGAACCCTACTAGTGACCGGCCACTAGCCTGATATAACCCCATTCACTAAGACCCTTTGAGCCCGACCCATCGAGCTGCCAGACCATTCACCAGACCTGCCTGTTGAGCAGGTCTCGTATACCTCATTGCACCGCTTCCCATTAAGAAAGGGAAACGAGCTCCACTGCAGATGATTTCATCCCCCTACCAAATTCTGCTGAGCTTAGGGTTCATGCAGGGCAATCTGGAAGTGCCTCGTACCCAGGTGTCCCCTCTGTAAATGCCAGTTTTGCTCTGTGGGATTAAATAGGGAAGAATATGATTCTTTCCTTTATACAAAACTTCCCAGGTTATATTCACACCACAGAGTAGCTCTATATTTTCACTGTCCTCCCACTTGCTTCAACAGTGTAGTGGAATAATTTATAAGTGTTACACTGCTAAGAAAATCTATGTAATGCCTTTAGGAGAGCAATAGCATAATTTTTGCTAAAAATTCCTTAAAGATCAATTAATTTCTGACTTGCCCTTCAAAACTATGTGAACTGTATCTATAGTATTTTGCTACAGGATATTTTCCCATGCTCATTTAGTTCTTGTCTTACTTACACAGAGGCACAGAAAACAGACTGGAAGAGACCTCAAGAGGTCATCTAGTTCATCCCTTTGCCCCGGGGGAGGATTACTCGTCCTCTGTGCTCTGCTAGAGGTTTAAAAACCTCCAGTAAATGGAACTTCACAGCTTCCCTAGGCAATCTCTTCCAGTGCCAGTTATCCTTACCACTGGAAAGTTTTCCTAATGTCTGAGCACGATGTCCCTTGCTGCAACTCATGAACATTTCTTGTCCCATCCGTAATGGAAAAGGACAAAAATTTGTGTCTCCCCTCCCTATAGCTCTCACATATTTGAAGACTTTCTGTCTTCTCTAGACTAAACAAACCTCGAACTTCAGTGGTCCTTGTTTTCAAGACCTTTGGTCATCCCTGCTGTCCTCTGGACTCTTGCCAATGGACCACATCTTTCTTAAACTGTAGTGCTAAGACAGGACAGAATCTCCCAGCTGAGGCTTTCCCAGCCCGATGTGGATGGAAATGATTTTGTGTGTGTGTGTGTGTTAGAGGCAAGACTCCTGGGTATTGCATCTCATGAGTGCATTTGTGCATTCCTGACCCATGCTTAACTCGTGATCCACCATAAACCTCACATCCTTGCATGCAGAACTGGTATGCCAACAGTCAGTCACGTCCTGTATTTGTACAATCAATTGTTTGTACTGTGCAGACAATTGTGGACAATTCTATTCGTTCTTATTGACTTTCATCTTTTATTGGCCATTTCCCCAACCTGTAAGACCTTTATAAATTTCCAGCATGTTGCAGACCTTCTAGCTCGATGCCATCTCCAAATTTAATACGCATATTATCTAGTCAATTGTACCTGTTATTTTTTGAAGTACCAGACCAGTAATAGGCTTTTAGAATATTCTAATCCTTACACTTCTCTTCTAAGAGTAATCTGTAGATAGGTCTTCCTGGGAACAGTGTTTCACACTTCGTGTTCCCATCTTGCATAAGTTTATTTTCAATCTGTTTCTCAAACTTGCAGATAAGAATACCCTGAGACACTGTCAAAGTTCCACTAAAGTCAAGGTGTATCTCCAGGCAGTCTCGAAGATTTCAATCTCTTATTTCTAATGCTTCTGTAGGACAGATGATCAAGAGTCGTCTGGACAGGGTGCTGAGCCATCTCGTCTAGACTGTGCTCTTCCTAGAAAGGTTGGACTAGATGATCCCTGAGGTCCCTTCCGACCTGCGATTCTGTGGTTCTGTGATTCTGTGATTGTTGGTCGCAGAATTGGTCTTCTGAGCTCAGAACAAAAGTCCTGTCCCCAGGGTGATGACTCTGCCAGGCTGCATAAAAATGTGCTTAGCTATAATTCCACTGCAACATTAACATTTCAAATCCATGCATTTAATAAAGCTATCATTAATCTTTCCTTCCTGTAGATAAATAATTTTCCTCATTCAGGGTATCGTTGAAATACTGAAATAAGCCTTCCCTCCTTCCTCAACATAATCAAATGTAAGGAGTTAATTCATAGTTGTCCAGGAGCGTTGGAAACTCTCCCTGGTGTGAGGTCCTATATATCACAGGGTCCAGAGTGGCATGGACACTTGAGTTTAGGGGGAAGCTGTGCTGATCTATAGTAACTGAAAAATATAAAGGTGAAAGCCATCTCACAGCCAGCCTCCTAGCTGAAGAGATTAATTGCACTTAGTGAGACTTATTTGATTACTTGGTCCCATGAGTAATAATGGGTTTCCTGAAGACTAAAGAGAGTAATACAGAAAAGTCAGAAAGAAATATGGGGAGATATTAAAAGGTAACTATGAAAGGGAGAAATATATATATGAAACCACAAGGCATGTAATTAACTTAGCATGGGACTAGATTTGTTTGCTTAATTATTCCATGCGCTTCATAAGGCTCTGAAGGAAGTTCATAAGTGGCTTAAAAAAACAGAGTTCACTTTAACAAAAGGTCATTAAATTCATGAATGAAAATCCTGGACTTCTTAAGGTCAATGACTCCTCTTGGTTCATTCATACTGGGATCTCTCCTTACACTGAATGTGGAGTCCTTGACACTTTGGGAAATATTCATGTGGCTTAATTTAGGATTTTTAGCTTAGGTATCCTGACTTGCTCTCTGGAGACTGCACTGGCACTATAGGGAGCTTGGCCTTGAGTTAGACCTAAAGTTAGAAGGTGTCAATGCTCTCCTCTGTGCGTACAAATCTTAAAAGAAAAATACTCTGCAACAGACCAATGCCTCTGTGAGATTATGCATTCCATGGTGAGGTGTCACTGTAAACAGGAAATCAGGGAGGCAACTCATATTTCCATAGATATGGTAAATGTCAAATGCCTTGTAAAAGGAGTTATAAATAACTTTGTTACTTCTGGGGAAAACAAAATTCATGGAAAAGCAGCATAGTTTGACAAGCCAGAGAATCTAAATAGACATTGCATATTTTGTACAACTCCACCAACTGTGTTTTCCATGTGTGAGTCTTTGACTCTCCCTGTAGTCTTTATCTCCTTATTGTAGCAGAAGGCCTTACATGTGGGTGATGCTGTGACCTGTTGGAAGTACTACCAGCTGGGGAGTCCCCCAGTAAAACCAGCCTGCCTGGCAAATGCATTACTAAATATCAGATCTCATCCCTGGAAATTAGACAAAATTGGTGACACTGCTTAGGATGAGAACAGAAAGGAACATAATCTACCGAGCTATCTTTCAGAAGCCTTAAGCAAAAAGAACTGAGGCTGAGGGAGGACTGAGTTGATGGGAAAGCCTTGCGCAGGTGGAGAGATGACAAGCACCCTTAAGGACTCTGACCAAGGAATGCTGAGGAGCGATAAGGAAACTTAGGGCTTGCAGGTGCACTGGGGAGTTTGAATGTTTTGTTAGATCTGCATATTTCTTTTAGTGTCTGGCTCACAGAAGAATTGTGTTACAAAGTCCAGGTGTTATGTGCTTCAGCTGTTATCTGCATCTGGAGAGGTGAGCTGTGAACCAAGGAGTTTGCAATACCCCAGACCTGAAAAGGACAGTAACCAGCCATGTAGGGGTGCGTGGGAAGGAGGAGTCTGTCACAGGTCTTGGTGTGGCACCTCTGCTGCAAGACTCAACTTCCAAGGGAAGGGAACCTGTTGCAGAGGTAATGCCAGAGACCAGCTACGGATGTCTTGTAGGGTCTCTGGGTTGCTGGTCTCAGCATGGAAACCATCAGATAGTGATCCAGCCTGCCACTGGAAAGTAAGGCTGGGCCCTAAAATAATGCATAAGTGGATCCCTCCCCACTAATTTCTGTGCAAACACAGGCTGCTAAATCCTTCACAAAATCCCACTTATTCATAGTAAAAAAAAAATGTAATCTTCCCTCTTACTCAGAGGAGGCTGGACGTGTTTGTATGCACACACGCAGGAGATGGGAAGGTCCAAAGGACACAACATCAGTGCTGCCCAAATGAGCATCGGCACAGCAAGAGATCCCTTGTGCTGCTGGCCGTGCTGAAACCCGCTGTCAGGGACTGTTCATCCAGAATAATGCCTTGGCAGCAGGCTGACTGTTTTGTCAACACTTCTCCTTGCTGAGGCTGAGGTTACTCAAATCTGGCCTTGCCCCATTTTTCATATCAATATCGACCTCTCTCTTCCTTCCCCTTCCCCTCCTGCCTCTGCCTGGGGTGAGCATGTTCAGGACCTCTTGCTGGAAAGCTGTGTCTGGGTCACTGGTAGCTGACCCCAGAGGCATCTTGATGATGGCCAGGAATATGTGATGGGCAGGAGGAAGGCTTAGTTTTTCTCTTTTGGAAGAAAACTCAGAGTTTCACTTCAAATTGAAAACGTGGTGAATTTTTCCCCCTAACTTGGAGTGCAGGATCAAGTCCTCTGAGTGTCAGGGAGTTTGTGTGATGTAGTTTAAGGATAAAAAAAAAAAAAAAGAAGAAGAAAAAAGAATGACAGGCCTAATTCATGCCCTTCCAAAATTATTATTATTTTTCAGCTGGGGAAGGAGGAGACAGGATGTGGTAGAAAAACATTTACAGGAGTTTGGCATGTAAAAACCTGAATGATGGATTAACAGCTTATGCCAGATTTTACCTGCCTTTAAGCAGGTAACATTTCTTAAAGCTCAACAAGCTCCTGCTTGCCTAGAGCTATACTTTTCTTCTCCAGATGAGTGAAGCCAAAGAACCTCATGCAGCTTTCATTAGCTCCAACTTTCTCTCAAATGTTTTCTTCTGCAAATTTGATTTCACTTGGGGAAGCAGTGGCACTTGGGTAGGATATATCTAAATGAGGATCCTTTTTTTTCCTACAGGTTAGGTTCTGGGTTTTATTGGTGGGGCGGACCTGAGCTGTGTGCAGCCGGCGGGGTTGCATGCACACAATCAGAAGGCTAAGGGCAGGAGCTGGAATGCAGAGGATAAAGCAGAATGTAAAACCATTCAGTGCAGTAATTTAAGGTGTGGGAGGTCTCCTCTTATGCATAGAAAGGTCCTGTCAGTAAACGAAGCAGGAATCTTTAGCCTGCAAAAGAGAGCTGACTTTTGAATCTCTGGTTTCCCCTCTGCATTGTGCGCCTGAAAAAGAAACATAAAGGAGCTCTGTTTCCCCTCCCCATTTTTGCAAAATGTCTAAAAAAACATGTTGGGATTGCAAATGGCTACTGTATGTGTTGGTAACAGCCTTTCCCGCTGCACTGGAAGTAAATGGTTCCTTTTCAGCCTTTTTTGGCATGTCCCGTGGTATCTCTCATAGGAGTGGAAGTTTATCCTCCATGTCTTGCCTGATTTTCCCCTACATGATTTTAGTTTTCCCACGGTAAGATTAAGCTATTCTATATACCATCAGTCCCATAATAGTCAGTGAACTTTAAGTGAACTCTAACATCTAGACTCAAGTCATTGCATTATCCTAATAAGTTCATTGGATAGCTGAGTATTTTAATATTAATCTCCCTACTAAATGCCTATATACACTGCACAGACTTTCATACAAATGGCTCTCTCCTTGGAGCGCAGGGTGTCTGAAAAGGCCAACTCACTCTGAACGTGAAGCAAAGTGATTTAGTAACATACCCTGGGAATAAAGTGGAATTTCTCATCTGAACCAAAAATTGAAATTTGAGTAACTCCAGCCTTTGCAAGCCTGGAAAACTGGGCCTGGATGAGCAAGGAGCAGGGTCTGGGCTCTGATGGGATGAGGGAGTACAAGCAGGAGGGCTTACACCATGGTTTTAGGGATATTTCCCTTCCCTCCCATTCTTCAAATAATTTCTTTGGCAACCATTCCTTTTTATTCTATAAGCAGATGTTGGTGTCCTCTGTTTCTTGACAATGACTGGTAAAATCTCTCCCAGTTCAGTAAAACCCCCAAATAGAGGAGAGTCTTCTTGTTTTCTACTGCTTAGGCCCTTCCTTCGGGGGGTGTGGTAGCCATGTGCTACTGAGATTCTGCACTAACACAACTCTGCAAACAAGGTCCCTTTATGAGTTACCTTATGCAAGAAGTGAATAGTTTATCTCAGTGCTTCCCTCCAGTAAACAGGACAGTTTCTCACCTTGATCACCATCACTTGTGCCTTCTCTTCCCTGCCTCCAGTTTGGGTGGAGTTAGACAATGGGTGGAAATATATAGGACCCAGCACTGATCCTCCTGTGCCCCCTTCATGGCCTTGTGGCAGGAAGGGTGGTTTGAGACATAACCTTTGTATCATCTTTGCCCAGGGTAAATATTTGCACAAGAGGCAAATGAGTGGGTCTGGAGAGGTAGCAGCACTGTTCAGCCCAGGCTGCCCACTCAACGTGGGAAGCTCCAGCAGTGAGTGCTCCTCCTCCAAGATGGGTAGGCACATGCCAGACACTACCTATTAGTGAGCAGGTTTGACCTGAGTACGGTTGCCAGTACATTTTATCCAGCTACGTAAAGAACACGGTCTCCGCAAATGTGAAAGGCTGCATTTCAGCCAGCCAAGGAGTGGTATTACTTTATAAATATTTTGGAAAAGCCCAAAACCTAGATAAAGGTCCATAAAGCTATTTGGGCTTGATCCAAGGCCCGTTTAAGCCAATGGGATTTTTCTGTATTGCTTTCAATGGGCTTTGGATCTGGTCGTCTGCAACAGCTACTACAAAACAGCCTGTGAATGAGAGTTGGATGAAGAATTTCCTGCCTGCCCTGTTTTGGTGAAGCAGCAATGAAGGAGGGGGAACACTGCTTTTAAAGAGATAACTATATTAAAACCCATTTGGCTTCAGATGAAAGACGGCACAGGCCTATCATTTTAAGTATGTGCAGGACTTAGCAATTGCACTGAAACATTGGCAAGAGCTGAACTCACACAAAATAAGAAAAATATCTTTGCCACTAAAAAGCAATTAAAAAAGATACAATGCAAGAAGGTAAAAAAGGTTAGGCAGCACAATTCTGGAAAACATGGGAATTCTTCCTGGAATTAAAGAATATATCTGTGGAAAATTTACTTAAAGAAGACCATTTATACTCATTCTTGGGTGGAGTAAAGAAGTTTAACTCCTCAAGTTCTCACAGGATATGGACTTGTGATGGTTTGTGGTGATGAGCAACAGTATCTGGCACTTGGCTTACATGTATTTCTTGCCCCATGATTCCTCATGTGAGGTTCTTGATCTGCCCTCATACTAACTCATTTTATGTAGTCTAGAAAGAAGAAACAAGCCATGGGAGGGCCTATATTTTGCATTGGAGGCAACAGTAGGAACACAGAACAGGTGTTCTCCATTATCTACCTGAAGGAAGGTCCAGTTTCCCTAGTTCCCTGCAACTCCATGTCACCAGCCCATACGTAACCATTCTCTAAAAAGTCCTGCCAAGTTTGGGTTTCATTACAGCTTGGTCTGAGCTTTCTGGAAGTTCAAATCTTTTCAGTGAACACTGGCCCGGTTTGAATAAAACCCTGCTTGTAGACTCTCACTGAAAAATTCCTTTGCAGCATGGGCTGGACCTTATTGTGCACAGAGTTTAGGCCATATTATTCTAGTGGGAGCTTTTTTTTTGTCATTTAGTTCAATTCCTCTGCTTCGATCACTGACTCAAGCCAATCAGAACTGCAGAGGTCTGGTTTATGCCCATGGGGAGTCATGGTCTGGGAGTATTTCTCTGAAGAAGAGTTCTTCTGCACAATGGTGTAAATAAACATGAGCAGAAACAGGGCAGATGTCAGTTTAAAATATACCACATTCTTACAGCTCCAGATTGTGAGCATTACAGCAGTGCAACCACTGTTACACTGGATCAAGAAGATATAAGGATACCTCTGAATTCAAGTTAATCTTAGAAAGTCTGAATGACATAATCTTGAACATCCCATCAGATCTGGCTCCTCCACCATTGCTCCTGCTCCATCTCCAGGCACCCATGCTTTGGGTGAGCGTCCCGATACTACGTGCCACCGCTGCCCTGTATTCCCTGCCGGGGGAGGGCTGAATTGCATGATGGCCCATTGTTCCTTCTTTCCTGTAACAGACTCCAGAAGGAAGGGGAGGAAGTGACTAACATGGCTGGTGCACTCCAGCTAAGTGCTTAAGAGCATAATAAGCCCAAAATTGCCATTTTGGGTAGTTCCAAGGCCATATAGAGCCATATCCTGTTCCTTAGAGTGGGCAGAGGTGGACGCTCAGGAGGGACTAGAAGCAGCAGGGCGTTTGGAGATGTGTCCCTGTGTATATTTTCCCATGTGCAGCTGCAGCTGAGATTTCCTGAGCTAGAGGGTGCTGAGGCTCTTGTTCAGGTCTCTATGAACGTAGGGCTAGGACACCCCGTAAGGAAATTTGGATGGGTGCATTGTTCTACATGGGCTGCAACAGGAAAGCCAACAACTTTCCTGGAATTAAAATATAAATGAACACATTGCTTATAAAAAATACTTCTGAGATAAGTAATTTGTAAAGCGCAGAGAAGTTTATGACATATAAGGCAATCTGTACTGAAGCAGCTGTGAGAAATGCAATTAGCTAATTGGCAATGTTTCTTCTAACTGCTACTTTAGTAGGAAAGCGATACCAGTTAGAAAGGACGTGGTGCTTGGCTAAGAACAAACTGGATCATCCCCAAGAGAGTTATTTAGGGTAGGAAGTGGGAGTTCCCCTGTCTCCAGTGTCATCATATGTTTAGAGCAAAGCCTATTACAAACCACCGCAGAGCGAAGCTGATCCTCTGTGCTTGCTTTGCCACCTGGGGAAGGCACCAGAGTCTGGGTGTGGGCTAAAGTACGTTACCAGCTTCCAGAAGGAACAAGCCAGGAGAAGCCAAGAAGCCAGAATTTGGCAAACAAAAGCTGCTTTTAATCCAGATTTAACCTATATTTCCTCCTCTCTGGGAATATTCTTGCCTTTAATAAGTGTGCCATTCTCGGTGCCTGTATTTCCCCCAGACTCTGTAGCTCAGACTAAATAACTAATTTGAGAAATGGTATTAGCATGTTCCTTGCAATAATTCACCAGGGAGGTTTCTGTGTGGTAGGCATCGAAAGGAAATATTCAAAGGCACCAGCAGGAAGATAGCTGATCTCTAAGCCCTTTTATTGCTTGTTAGACTTTATTGGAGGCAGAAAGAGCAGGGATAGATAATGTTTTCACTGTGAAATCATAGAGCATTATCTTAGTGTCAAAACAAAAATGAGTTCTTTTCTCCAAAGATTAACACTTGGTACCAGATGGAGCAGTATCTAGCTCCTCACAAGGATATTATTACTTTCATTTTTTAGTTAAAGAATTCCCTTTTAAATAGTGTCTTCTGGAATTTACAGACCACCTATGTCTGGAATGCTTGCACAGAAGTTATAAATAAAATAATTTGCTAAAAATGTTTCCTAGTATAAACAGACTGGGTTTACCAATGTAAACATACTATATGTGTTCACACATATTTAAATTGGTTACTGTGATTCTTTTAACATTTGCTTGCAAGATAACATGACGTGAGTACATTATGGATTTCAAGCCTTTTCTTAGTGTGCAGTGATGGTTAAAGACTGAGACACTAATGAAATAATGAGTTTTAATCCTCCTTTCACTTATCTATCCACATACTCATCTAACTCATTAACAGATTTCAGCCAGCCAACAGTACTATGACATGGAGAAGTTATTTTGCAGATGGGAAAAACTCACACCGGGCAGATGAGAACAATGCAGGGTGCATGTTGCTCAGCTAGGAGCTGAATTCAAGTTCCCATAGTCCCACCCATTCGCCTTACAGAATGTCTTATGTCTATTGTAGCTCTGGAAGAACTGATCACATCAGAGTTATTTAGTGCTGCTGATATCTAACATAAGGCAAAGATGCTTTGTTAGAGGAGTTCACATTTAATTAGATATGACCTACATGGTTTTTCACAGTATAGAGCTGAAAATAGACAGCTAAGGAGAAGCAGAGTGGTAAATACAGATTTTTTTTTCACAAAAGAATGCTACATGTGATTTCCTTTATTTACTGAAACTGGTTACGTTGCATGCCAAATTAATTCTCATGGTTTTTTTTAGGAACTATTTGTTTTGTTAAATTGGAAAAATTTACAATGATTGGATGAGTTTCCTCTTGAAACTTGTTAAGCTGAAGTTGTTCGAGAGATAACTGTATGTGTACAAGGCCTTGTTTTTTTCCTTTTTCATTAATTTTCCTCTTTGTTCTGCCCTGCTTAAGCCTGTATCTCCAACCTTGCAGAGGCTTTAAGAAGCAGCATTGGTTTTACTTAGGGGAAGCTCCACTGACTAAGACAGGGCCTTGTATAGCCACGGTCAATTAGAAAAGAAAAGCTTAAAAATAGTCAGCACACTGTGGCAACATTCTCAAGCTTTGCACAGACCCTGCAGTCCCCGAGGTGTGTGGTCATCTTCTACTCATTGCATGGTTTCCATCCTATATCCCCACTTTTTAAACTCAAACACCATACCATGCATCTGCTGAATGGACTCGGTGACATGCCTGCCCTGGAGTGCACTACTTCCCTAAATGGGAATATTTTTCAGCCAGTATTTTTTTTGTCTTTTTCCCCCTCACTAACCAATGATCTTTTAAAAAATACCCCTAATTTTGTTTGCCTCCTGCATACAATCAAGCAGCCAAAGATTTATTTATTTCTGGTTAAAGCAGTGGATACAGGAAGCAATGCAGCTTTGCTAGTTTTCACTAGCTGAGGCTCTGGCTTGGTGCAGTCACATTGCACGTGCCAATAAAATGGAAAGGTAACCAGCCGTTTTATTCCAACCGTTTTTTTTTCCTGGAGGAATTTTGCAATACATGATTTGTAAAAATTACTTTTATATGTAATTAGTAAAGCAATGAATATTTTCTGACCAGTACCTCTTCCTCTAATTTTTATTTTCTAGGCAAGTCTAGCCAAGTCATAGCAAAGAACACAGCAGCAGAAGAAACTTATTGCAAAAAAGCTGGAATCAATGTCAATAAAATAATGCCAATATCATTTGTTAGGAGCAGAAATGCATAGGAATTTCTTCCTAAATCTTGAAAAAAATGCATTTGTAAGAAACTGGAGGGCTTCAAATTAATTTTAAACATTTTTGTAGAGGACTTTTAGGGTAATACTGAAAATGCTATCAGTTTAAGAAATCTGAGCCTGTTCCTTATATGCATAAAATTCATTCAGCATATACAGCATGCCTTACTGCAAAGGAAAATGATCCTTCATACATTACACGTTAGTTTTCATTTGGAAAGAGACAAAAGGAGTTGATGGCAAAGCATATGTATTGTACTAATGCACACACACAGCTCCACTGTACGTACTCTAAAGGGCAACAGTTTCTCTGATTCATGCAGCAAGTTCACTCGTGTGGTCTCTGTAGGGACAAGAAAACAAACAAAACATGCTGTGTTTCAGAAATAACATAGATCTCATAGGCCGTGATAGAAAAGCAGCTACCAGCTCCACATAGCAAAAAGTGCGTGAGAGGCATGAGCACTGCCTGGTGGGACAGCCCTGTCCGGGGAGCCACGTCGAGCCTTGGATAGCCGTGACCCACATGGCAGAAGACGACCTGCAGTGGGTCAGACAAAAGCACCATCTTGCTCACTTTGTGTCCTACAAGAACACAGGTAGCAAGGGCAGAGCAGGGCATCCTCCTTCCTCAGTTCTCCTTCAGGTTTTGGCCGAGCTGTAGCTTTGGGACCACTGAACTGCAGGCAGCATGCAAACCTTCGTGTTTAATGGCCGCCAGCGGACAGGCCCTTTGTTGGCTTACTGAACTATTTCCAGGGTCTACAGCGTTCACTGCTTTGTGTGGCGCTAGGGACTTGTTTCTGTGTCTGATTATTAGTGCAGTGAAACTATGTATATACCAAACTTTTTTGCTGATCCAAGGGAAACAGCTCCTGAGCTGTAATTTTCGTCTTCGTGATTTAAACAGGACACAAGTAGCTCTGAAACAAAACACTGCAAAGACTTCCCAGGACAGCACTTTCAAAACACCTCCAGCTGTGAACATCCAATGACTTATGTTTGAAGAGATTAAGATGTGTGTGCCCACGAGAGATAAGCCCTGATGTTGCTTTGGGTAGGCTTTTGGGCAGGGTGGTCAAATTGCTGAGCTCTGTGTTCAAAAGCCAGGAGGCACATCTGAAACTGGAGGTGAAAGGCAGCTCCGTGAAGCCAAAGCAGGAGTCCATGCATCAGCTAGGACTGATCTGTAGCTTGAAAGATCATAACCCTGATAGGACCTATGCCAGCTGCTGATCACCAAGCTCCATCTGAGCTCAGCTTTCTCTGACATGAGTCTGGCAAACAGAGTGGTTCCTTTTCTGCTAGCTAAATTTGAAAAATAAAAATGGCCAATTTTGAATGATAGGCAAAGATAAAAATAGATACAGAGAAAAATATATGAAGATAAAGAAAAAGTTTATTTTCCACAATGTTATGAAGTCTTTGGGCGTGCAGAGAGCTTCCTTTTCCCTTCTAAGTCATTACAATCCATTAAGTCAAGACCTCAGGATCTAAAAGCTGTAAGTAATGAGGCATTGGCCGAAACAAACCATTTAGCTGCTGTGTCCACTGTGTTAGCAACATCCACATTAATGCAGAAAGACCCACCAGAAAAGCTGATATGGTCAATAAGTCATGAACTAAAATTCTTTCTTCTTCCATAATTGCTTCTTTATGTCAGGAATTTGCATTTTAATAACTCCCTAATTATTTATTTACTCAGTATGGTCCATGGTATGCACTTTAAGGTGTTTTAACTGCATGTTTAATTGACTGTCCATAATAGCTATTGGCAAAATATATGTAATTAGGAAGACTATAAAATGTCTATTATATGTAAATAATAGTTACTGTTCTATTTCAGGGCTTTTTTTAAAGGAAGATTGCAAAAGTAATTAAAAAGCTAATCTAATCTAATCACAAGAACTTCTATATTTTTAAGTGTCTTCATTTGTAAAACAGGGAAACCGAGACCTTTAGGAAGTAAATAATTCTGATCTCTGTTTATGTCATTGTGGCTCTTTTCCACCAGCCATTCTGATGGTCAAAGCTTGGGTTTTCAGTCTGGGCTTTTATCCTTAACTGACTGGCCTTGCTCTTATAGTCTTAATCCAACCTTTTAATACTACCAGAAAGACACTTACTTGTGGTTGAATTAATAATTGTGAGCTCTTTGGCATTAGATATATTCTACCTTAGTGCTACTTCAGTGTCTGGAAACTCCAGTTCCTGGCGTCAAGGGGCTCCAGTCACTTCCACAGTTTCTAGAAATAGCTATGACCTGCTTTTTTGCACCATTTCTATCCTTTCAGGCTAACCTGAGCTCCTAGAAACAGAACGCTATTCAAGCATGAGCCTTTTTAGTGCTTACTGCTTGGTAACTTCAGTTTTCCTGTTTAATTACAGGTTTAATGTTTAAAGTATGAAGAAGAACATCTTGTAAAGGCACCTTTTCATGTGTGGACAGACCATAAAAATGTAGGTAGGGGCTACTTTTCCACAGTGGGTGCCCCTGTGGCATTCAGAAATGCCTCCCTGCTCTGTTATCAAGTGGACCTGTTTAGAAAAGAAAGAAAAAGAACCCCTAAAGTACAACCAGCTCCTACTCGGCTACCTCAGACCAGACACTATTTGGTCACGTGGGACCAAATGTCAAGCTAGACAAAGAAGGCGAGCATAGAGTGAGTTAGGCTATTGTGGAGAAAGAGAAGGAATACAAACAATGTGGAGAACAGTGACATTTCTGACAGTCCAGTGGGTGCAACACACCCACTTGCTTATTCTGAAAAACTTGTAGGGTGCAAGTTCTCGTAGTCAGCACAGATGTTATTAAAATTCACTATAGCATATATTAGCCATTAACTTTTTTATGGTTAATAGCCGCAATTTCGTGAGTCAATCTAGATGAAAATAGTTTAATTAAAAGTTGCCCTAATTAGTGTGTTATTGCACCAAATAAAGAGGATAACACATTAATGTTCCTCTGAAGCATATTTCTTTATAACCTCTCCCCTTCTATTGGAAGAGTTAGCATTTGACTGACTCAGTAAATTACTTATTCATTAATTTATGCTTGGGGGATGAGAAAGTTATTTTCAATAGAATAAAGTCTACAACATACTAATGTATGAGACTCCTTGTGAGAATCCTCAATCCATTTTTTCCCAGTTAAGGGCTTTGGAGCACCAGCTAAGCTTGCTTTTGTACCATGAGGGCTCAAGAATTGTTTATTTTTCTTCCAGATAGGGTAGATGGTGCTTGTCATAAATTAGCTGAGGTGAGGAGCTGGGGAGGAGGTAGAATGAATGTAAAGGTTACAAAAGCTAATAAAACCACTTCTTTAACACAGGACCATGAGCCACTTGGCAATATAACATCAAAGGTGCAGACACCAGGGAGATTCCTACTCCAATTACATTGACTGTTTTAAAATGTCTTCCTTCCTTCCTTCCTTCCTTCCTTCCTTCCTTCCTTCCTTCCTTCCTTCCTTCCTTCCTTCCTTCCTTCCTTCCTTCCTTCCTTCCTTCCTTCCTTCCTTCCTTCCTTCCTTCCTTCCTTCCTTCCTTCCTTCCTTCCTTCCTTCCTTCCTTCCTTCCTTCCTTCCTTCCTTCCTTCCTTCCTTCCTTCCTTCCTTCCTTCCTTCCTTCCTTCCTTCCTTCCTTCCTTCCTTCCTTCCTTCCTTCCTTCCTTCCTTCCTTCCTTCCTTCCTTCCTTCCTTCCTTCCTTCCTTCCTTCCTTCCTTCCTTCCTTCCTTCCTTCCTTCCTTCCTTCCTTCCTTCCTTCCTTCCTTCCTTCCTTCCTTCCTTCCTTCCTTCCTTCCTTCCTTCCTTCCTTCCTTCCTTCCTTCCTTCCTTCCTTCCTTCCTTCCTTCCTTCCTTCCTTCCTTCCTTCCTTCCTTCCTTCCTTCCTTCCTTCCCTCTCCTTCCTTCCCTTTCCTTCCTTCCCTTATTTTCTTCATTTTCTTTTTGTTATTTATTTAATTCATGGTATCAGCATCTTCTTATTTAGCTTTACACTATAAAGGTATTCATCATACTAATCACATTAGGTAGATAATATCCCTGCCAACCTTCCTGGGAGAGCTAATCACCACTTCTATTGTTCCACTCCTTTTGATTGTTTAGGAGACAAGAAGTAGGCTCTTCCAGCCAGTAGACTCAGTCACTGAAATTTAAGACCTAATTAGATCCTCACACCTTTGTCCAAAGCAACTTGGAAGTATTAAACCACTAAGGTACTTAAGCTGATGACTCACGTAAGTCATGCTGTTCTTTGCAATGAGGGTTCACCCACAACACAAATACAACACAAGCAAGAGATGTACTTATAACAGAGTTGTTACTTGACCAGGTGAGAAAACAGTTAAAGCATGTAGGGTGGATGGGATCTGCCTAGTTCGGATTTCATCTCATCTGCAAAAAACCTACTGTTTCCATTTGTTCTTTCTGAAAACTTTTCAGAAGAGGACTCTAGAATTTAAAGAGAAACATGAATGCACTTGGGAAAAACTAGACAAATTTGTGAACCTTTCTGCTCCCACAGACCTCTGTTCACTGAACAGCATCCAGCCCCAATGAGCGCGGAGTACCGGTGAAAGTGTGCTGGTTTGTCAGGTACCTATTAACACCTCAGACAAGCCAGTGAAGGTAATTCCTCTTTCCCTGCTTTCATGTATTCAACCGCACGGAGATGTGCTCAAAGGTCAGTTGTTTTGAAGTGCATGCATATTTTGTGTAATTTTCCTTTTAGTAAATATACCAATCTATTTCATACAAAAAACAACTGTGTTTTCTTAGGCCCTCTTTAAAAGGTTGTTCTCACATGGGATTAGATCAGTCCTCATTTTTTTGTTTAACACCATTTCTATTTGATTAGTAGCTTTCATAATCTGGTGGTAAAACCATGCAAGAATAAGGCTGGCCCTCCATCTAGATCACATTTTAAATCAGAAAACCAAAGTCATCTGCAAGTTGCAAAATAAAAAACTTAATACACATGAAATCCTGTGCAGCTCAAAAAATAATGGAAAGGGAACGTATTTCAGCAAAGTCCAGAGGAAAGACTTAAGTGAGGGTAAAAAATGTCCCTCTAGCTGAGAGCAGAGGACAGAGGTATTGCTGTTGCTGGACTTGCTGGAGGCTTTGAGGTCAGTGTCCATGGATAAATCTCATTCACTCCCCAGGAAGGATAAGGGTTGGGAGGTGAGTGGTGGTGAGTTTGGATTTATGCCTTGGATTCAGCACGTGTCCTCAGTCTGGACTCTAAGTCTCCTGGAGATGTGGCTGTGAAGATGTTAGAGATTGGTCAGAGAATACCTTTAGTGTTTTGGGGGTTTGGCATAGTTGTAGCCTGAGGTGAAAAGGGATTAAGTGTTTTGTGCAGGGTCGTTCATGAACTCCCTGCAGGTTTTGAACTTTTTGGTCCCTATCCAGTGAGTTTAATGATGAAGCGATCTTCTTCTCTTAGGTAGTCCAGCAGTCACTGCACACATGGGATGCTGCTCTGTTTGCAAAATATTTGCCAGCACTGAAAGGACTGGAGGAAGTGTCTCATAAGGCATGTTGGAAATTAACATCACGTTGCTGAAGAAAAGTTAATTTATCAACAAAGTGGACTTCAAGACAAAAAGTCTGTTTGTTTCATTTCCCCCGACCATTTCTGTGAGTCACTTAAGCTCATAAAGAAAACACATAATCAATTAGAGTTCAATGCCCCATGGTTCATGAAGGAGTACAAAAACTTTACAAAAGACTTTTTAAAAACTGCAAACAGATTCCAACGCTCCCCATACTTCATTTTCCCAAAAAAGTTATAGCAGATGTTTAGTCCTGCATGAAGATTTATAAAGGTTCCTAAAAGTGCTGGGCTAAGGACAAAAATGGCCGGGTGCTGATGGAGAACTTGGGGGAGCTGCTTCACAAGCCAGTTTGATCTGGAGACTTTTAGAGGGAGGATTGCAGAGGATGGAGTGGGTGCCTTCAGCTCCAGTCTTCCTCTGAAATGGTCTGACAGAGTTGTATTAGTGGTGCAGCTGTTACAGCTTTGTTGTCTTCATGGTGAGAGATAAAATTAAAATTTTGACCACTACCTCAATAAAGCCCAAATACACCCCTTCTCCTTGGAGTCTCATGTCTGATATACCTCGAAGGAGGAACCTCTTTGAAGATCCATCAGTGAAGAAAACTGTGCCACTTCTTATCATGGCTGGGCTCAGTTTTCAAGGCAAGGGAAATTCCACTGAAACGTCAAGATCCATCAAGGTGTTTTAGCTCTTACTCATCACTCTCCTGGCAACCAGGCTTGAAATTCTTAACGTGATTAGTGCTGGGGAAACAATTTTCGTCCTCCTCAGCTTCACTCACAGCCCCTGCTAGAGTGCAAGACTTGATGATCGAGAAGGGAGGGTTCACTAAATGCTCCCCTATTTATAGCTGTGGTGAAATGGCAGGGCTCTGTCCTCAGCGTGTGATTTCATGGAATATGAATGTCCGCCTGTTGCATGGCAAACAGAGCCAGAACAATTACACAGACCCACAATAAAAACACTGAAAAGAGAGAACACAAAACCTGAACTATTGTGGCAGAAGTAACGTCTCATACACTAGTGATGTATGGTCAGTCAGGAGCGATGTCTGCTAACATTGACATTCTAATGCCATTCTTCTGTAAAGTCATGGCATCTGGTATGTTATTAAGTAAATCAGTAGAGATCTGTTAAAGGCATAACCTTCCTGCACAAAGGATACATTCTCTTACCAGATTTCTCCCTTTAACCCATGCTTCCCTTTGATACTTGTATCCTCCACAGTTGCCAACTGTGATTTTGAAAACTTGGTTGAAATATATCAGTCGGACAGATCACCTCATTTACTCCCTGCCATTCTCACAAGTTTACAGTCAGAGCCTTAATTGCTTTCAGTCTGAAACTTCTTTGCTTTAAGCAGGTCACAAGAGTTTACAGAGAGTTGGGTTCAGAAATATTGCTGTAGCCTACTGGAACACTATAATATAGTGTATAGAAGAGCACAACCTTACCTAAATCTGAGGTTTCGTTTTGAGCTCTGGTGAAAGTAAATGCCAGACTCATGATACTGATTTAGGATTAGTTTTGCCACAAAGATAAAAATGTCTTGGAGCCTGGATGGGTCAATTGACATCAAGTCAAGTGTCTTCCAGTTAAAACCACGGTCAGATTCTTAGACACTGTGTCTAAAGCCATGTGACAGCTTTGGACCTGAAGTTTGAGCCACGGCTAATGCAGGGGTATAACATCCTTGTCACTGTGTGAAACAGTGAGTGAATCATTCTGCCTGGCTCCCTATGGTCCCTCCTCTCCACGTTCATGCTTCTTTTACCCAAATAGACTGAGAGCATCCCCACTGCCCTGCAGGCTGGGGCTTTGTGTGCTGCCAATGCACAGCTCTGCCCCTTCCTTTCCCTGATGCTGCAAGGCCTGCTTTAAGCCCCACTTTGTACCAGTTGTTTATCTAAATTAGGGACCCATACGATTAAATTAGCAACAAACAAAACCTAACTGCATTGTAAATAAACACTTTCTCTGACAAACAAATAGGCAGCACACTCCCAAGATGGGTAAATCTCCCTTGTTTTCCCCTCTCCCTGCCACCTCCTGCTTTGCTTCAGGGTGTGGGAAGATTGGTAGGAACCTAGGAATGGAGGTACCAATTCCTCACATTGCCGTTGACACGAGGAAAGGGCTTCCTTGAGAAAAGACAAATACAGGAGCCTGGCTGACGTGAATAACTGAATCAGCACAGTAAGTAGTGGAGAGTTTGTGGCTTCCTCAGCTTTTATCTCTTGTTGCTTGCACAAGTCTTGCAACAGAGGAGGAATTTGTATTTTTACAATGTCTGTAACTCCTAAAGACATTTGCACATGGCATCGACCATCACTGTGAGTGAAAAGGAAAAGCTGTAGATCTCAGTATTACCTGAACCGGTGCCAGTCACAGCTGGTGCCAAAGCAGAAGTTGTGTGAGTGGACACAGCAGCTCAACATTCAGCCCTTGTCTTGTCCTCTTCCTCACAGGATGTAAAGCTGATCTAATTATCACATGATCGTTATGAAAAGGAGGAATGTTATAACTATACAGTTAGACAGCTGTAACAGTGACCCAAGGAGCGGAACTATCCCGGAAAAATGCAGCCATGTAGTATGTATCCTAATACAAATGCTGCTGATTTGGCTGTAGAAGAAAGGAAATTAAGATCATTAGCATAAAATATAAGGAAAAAAGAGAAAGAACTGCCTCTTACAGCCCCATACTCCTACTCCTTACAGTTCCTACAACATCCAATACTCGTGGTGTTTATAAGGGTTATCTGCACAAGTATTAAATGAATGGGAAAAAATCACAAAGTTAAACATAGCTGGTAACGGTGAAGGTCTGAATGTATCCGTCACTGATGTAGGGAGGGAACTGTGCAATTTACTGTAACTGTGGAGTGATTGGAAGCAGCTTGCTCAGTGCTTCTGAGGACTTTTCCAGCAGCATGGCATGTTTCCTTAATAAGAAGTTTTGTGTCATCCCATAATATGTCTTCAGGATCTTCCTTGTTCTACCACACTCCAGGGTTTTAATACTTCCATTTGCATACCTCAAGACATTGATTTAAGGCTGTGGAAGTTAAAGTGATTCCTTTTACTCACTTCCCTAAGGTTTAAATCAGGCCCTAAATATCTTCACCTCCCTGACATGTGCTTTCATAGAATACTTGATTTTTCATTATTTCCTTGTGTGTTCCAGACCCAGCTTCCCCACTCAGGGGAGACCCACCTTCTGGGACTTTATCTTAACTAAAAATGATCACCAGAGTTATTCAGAAACCTTTCTGTAAATACTCTTCTGACAGAGGTCAGCATAATTAGCATCCCTCATGAACACGGTAACTTGTGTCTCAGGATAAAGTATTAATTGATCTATGAAATATTCTAAAATCCAACTGGACTGAACTTTATGTCTAATGAGTTTCTTTTTGTCTTTTACTCCTTGCGTTATATTCAGCTAAATTCATCACAACCCTGTTAATCAACGTTTCTTTCTAATGAGATTGTACTCTTCAAAATTCATAGCACTAGTACTAAGAATTAACCAGATAGCTTTGACTTGTACCCTGTACTGCAGGGCATACATAATTTGCTCATTTAATAATGATTTTAAAATGTTTAAAATCTAAACAAAACAACAAGTTCCTACTCTTGTATTCAGGTGTGATTTATCCCTCTTTCATGATGAGACAGGAGTAATAATTATATAAGCCCTTGGGCGAGCATACAGGAGCATTAAAGTGAATTATGACATGATCAGACTGCTAAAGAAAGCCACAGTTATTTTGCAGAAATGGGGCCAAATTCTGCTCCCCTGTAACTGATCGCAATCCTACAGAAGTCAGCAGTTACCTTCCCACGAAATTTGCTCCATGCAACCTAATGTAAACTTGAGAGTCTAGCGTTGTCATACTTCTGCACTTTGCTGCCAAGATAATAACACTGAAACAAGATGATAATTGTTCAGTTTTACATTGTAAGTGCACCCCTAACACTTTGTGAAACAATGGGAACAAAACAAGAGATGACTTGATACACAGATTTAAAATATGTGTGGTTTCCGGATGCAAAGCGTAAAGGGGGAAAGTGAAAGAATTCTACGGCTACAATAGTTTGACCAAAGATCAGAGAAGTCAATGGGAGTCTTTCTATTTTTCTTTCAATGGGATTTAGATCAGATCCCTTTGGGGAGTCATAATGAAGTTTATTTCCATTATAAATATACAGTGGATATGTCAAATTATACTACCATCATGAGAAAAAGGTCACACACAAAGTCACAGCCCAGCTGAATTTCACATGAAAGAAAATTACATTAAGTTACTATTGCCAAATTCTAAAGGGAATGACATTTGACAAGGAAAACATTCATATTTCTTAGATACAATCACTAAGTTTTATTCTTTCTGTAGTGATAAGCCCATTGCATTCACTAACTAGCAATCTGTCCCTTTTAAAGACTGATCCTTGCTGACCTTTCTCCATATCTTCCTCCTGATCTTAGCATATGTCTTAATGGAAGGAAAAGAATTATAGTTTTTTTACTCCAAAATAGTCAACTTCTTTTGGAGATTGGGTAGGTGTACTAGTTGCAACTAACTCATTTTGAGGTAAAGATTGTTGTCTCCATGGATTTCCTAATTCAATGACTAGCTTGATTTATAAATCAGTTTCTTTTTCTCCTCTAGTGAAGGTAAAGCATTAGCGCAAAAGTAATCTCTCTTTTTACAGTCATAAACTAGATGGTTGGATTCATGGCTTTCATTCTCTGAATATTATATATATATGAACCACATCCTACTTCAGGAGGAACCACAACTTCTGTGCAGACCTCTGTACTTCATAAATGAACAAAACCAACCAACATGTTGTTAATTACACAGAGAATTGATATGGAAAAGAGCCTTTGACAACATTTACATCAGAATCTGTTCTTTCCCTTCTGAAAAATAAAGTGAACAACACACTTCCATCAAGCACTCAAAATTCAGATTTTTCAACCATTTCTACTCATTATAAATATAATTTTGTTTTGGTGGGTGGAATTCTCATTAGACTCTGAGCTGATTGACATGTTTTGATAACTGAAAAAAAGTCAAAATCTCAGCAACGTGAAAACAAGAACATTTGCTTATTTTCCCAAATGACCCTACTGAAATTCTCTCCCCAAGTTAAAAATATTCTAATATATACTGATAAGTTTTACATGTCACTAATTTTGAGGGATATCATTCATTTAGATTCTAAATTACTGAGCTCTCCCTATATTTCATATTCTCCCATTACTGTATGTACTGACAGGTTGGAAAGAGGACATAACAGAACAAAGTCTAGGAGGAAAATTACAGCAAAGGGATGGAGGAGTGGTTTTTGTCTGTCTGTTTCCTGAAGTCTTCAGATGGTGACTAGATGCCTACAGATAAGACATTTTTTAATCAAGGAGTTACAGAACTCTATAGATGAAATGACATGAGTGAGTCATACGGTAGATCAGACCAGATCATCTAACGATATCTTCAGCCGTTAGAACATACATCCTTCTGAATATAGTTAATATTTTCCAGGAGCTAAAGACCAGTTCTTCCTAAATCAGTTATTTCAGTGGGGAAAGGAGCTTCAGGGGACCTACATGTCATTTTTAGAAGACCTAAATGTTAGAGCTGACCTAGGATAATGTGACAGAAGAAGCTGGCTGAAATTCTGGCTCCACTAAGCCCAGGAGGGAGTTAAAATTCAATGGGGCCATGTTACGACCCAGTTGGTCAATGGGAGAATTGCCAGTTTAAAAGAGAAAATTATGTGAGATATTTAGCTCCAGAAAGCAAAACAGAAAAGATATTCCACTCCCCGGTCCCCCACCTCCCCTCAATCTCCTTCCCCCAAACCAACTATATGGGCCAAATGGAGAGTGACTTCAGATTTACCGGTCTGTCTCAGCACAAGATATGTGTGAGGCAGGAAGTTCTCTTTTCTTCTAATACATGAAATAGGTAACTAAGGGAGTAAGAAATTGCATAGTTTGGACAAAACAAAATTCATCAGTGGGTTCACAGCATCCATCACAGAATAGTTGAGGTTGGAAGGCACGTCTGGAGGTCATCATGTCCAACCCATCTGCTCAAGCAGGGTCACCTAAAGCAGGTTGCCCAGGACTATGTCCAGATGGTTCCTTTTCACAGAAACATCCAAGGACATATTCCAGTCTTCATCATCAAAATTCAATGGCGATGCCATCAGACCTTTCTTCTAGGGGCAAACTCTTCTCCAACTCTCTCAGTACTGCTCTTTCTCATTCACCCATGGATCTTCCGGCAGAAATTGCTTGACATGTGGGTAGCTAATAAACCCAGAGTCGTTATGAGAGTCAGGGCAGAGCATAATTCTAATTACAGGAAACAGGAGGAAGAGGGGGGGACTTTTGGAGTGTTTTATTGCAATTTAAGTAAGCTTCTAAGATATGAGAGGCCAGAAATCATGTCAGAGGTTATGAGGAGTTTTCATGCAATCGCAAATCCATATTTCTCCATCCTATCACACAATCTGGGAGAAGGGCAGCCAGAGGTAAGTGGCAGAGCCAGGAGAAAGAGAGCTGTTAGCCGGCTCTGGTTTGTCTCTCCTTCTTATCAGATCATAACTTCACAGTAGCAGCTTCCATGGCAAACTCCTTGTAGCCCTTCCAGATTAACTTTCAAGCCTGACTCCCTAGAGATGGGAAATTCCAGGCACACAAGAGCATCTAGCGAGGCAGAGGAGCAGTTCTTTCTGGCTGCAATGAACTGGGTGGGCTCCCTCCATGCGGCAGCTGAGTTTCCTTTGCGTACAAGCCCTGCAGGTTCCCTGATGAGATGGACTACATTAATTTGTCATGTGTTATTAGGAAAATCCTGACAAAGATCAAGACCACGCTGTGAATGTTTGATGGGCACCTGTCTGTGTATTTTTTCTAATTGGCCAAGAGTTCCTCTGCTGGATATGTATTTTAAACTGCTATAAAATCAGTCCCCACTCAACTATTTCATGCTAATAAACATCCCAAAGGATGTCATTGAATGAACTGAAGTAATTTGGGATACTACTAACGCAATTACTCTGCTGAGATTATTCCAGTTTTACATCCACTTATGAAAATACAGCAGGAATCTGTCCACTGGTAAGATTTGAATTATTATTTTAATTTATTTCTTTGCATGTCAACCAGCTTTTCCAACATTTTAGATGATATTTCCTGTTTTAATCCATCCGGGGTACAATTGATTTTTTTTTCCTTGCAATTCCCAGGGCAGAAGGAAGAAAACGGGCATCAGTTTAGATTGTTTCTGCCAGGAAATATATAATAATTGTGTCATTCTTGAGAAAACTCTGCAGCAGCAGGCTCAGACAGCTACAAAGTAGAGCACATGCATGGATTTGTCATCCTGCCTTATTCTTAAACAACATTGGCTTCTTTGTCAATTGTGAGGAAACAAGGGGGAAAACCCCTTGGAGGTGAGCCACACATTTATTTGTTCCTGAGCTCGGATAGCAGTGTTGGCTGCAACACAATCTTTTCTTTTTTTTTCTTTTTAGAAAGAAGAGGTGAGCATCTGTGCAACTTCTTCAGAAAAGTCAACAGATACGTTTGACAAATGCATTTTCTTGACAGATGTTGACTTGCGACATCCAAGGACAGGATGCATGTGACTGCGTAAATCCAGTGTTCATGACAGATCATGAGTGCTGCTACCTGTCCCCTCCAGCTCCACTTCTGGTATGAAGCAGCCATCAGGTGTAGGAGTGATGTGTGGGCTGGAGGTGCCCCACCACACTACGGACACAGAATGAAGCAAACCTTGGTGACTAGGTGGGCCGAAACATCCTTTTTGCTCTTCTGCATCAATGTCCACCATCATGTTTCTATTTGAATTAGTGATTTAGTAAGGCTGGGTCTTTGATCAATTTTAGCTGAGTGTGGCAGGTCTTGCTGACAGGGGACATATTGGACTTTACTCCACCTCCTTCTTTTTCACTATGCTTAGGTTATGAAGAGGTTTGGCTCTATCTTTATCTTGTGGCCAAGCAGATACTAGATCTATAGATCTAAAATCCTACCAGTTCCTACAATGTCTGTTTCCAGTATGCCAGTGGGAACAAGATGCCTTCAAAAGTCCCATTATTCAGTGTTGTAGATTATTCAGTATTTTTCCCTTTACCAAGTACTTGGAAGATATAATAAAAAGGCTATGTGTGAAAAGCAAAGCCCAGTGCTTGAAGATACCATTTAGGTGGTTGCATTCCCCATCCTTACCAGTACCAGAGACTGGGCCATCCCAGGGCCTAAGCAGTGCTCTGACAAACTTGTGACATGGGGTGGTAGTGACTTAGAAACATGCTTTACAGGTCTTTGTAAAAGGGTCTAAATCCAGATGCAGGAGCACATGAACAGCCCCTCAGGAACATCATGAGGGGGATGGTAGTACTTTTAAACTATGTTTAAAAGCACATGTTAAGAGGTTTGGTAATCCAATATGAATTCTAAAATGTACAAACACATCTGTGTCAACCCCTAATAAGAAAGTGCCTCTGAACCACTCCAGTAAAACACCTGCAACATGTATGACTCTCTTATATTGCCTTCAGATAATCACGTACTGCCTTGTAATAGATACCTTGCTGTTTAGGTTGATGTAGTTGCAGCTCATGGAATATGAAAATGAGTACTAGTAATACTGCTGCTGTAAATCCTGGTGGCAAAACATGTTTCCCTTAAGAAATCAATGTCACAACTGATGGATGAAATCTAGTTGAGTGATGTACTTCCATACACATCAACATATACTTTGCCCAAAATAGAACTACTCCATTTTATAGAAAGTCTCTTCAAGGAAGGAAATATTCCTCCCTCCTTCCTTTTTGGTGCACTTAGAAGGCTTGAGATTTCCCCACTGTCTCACTTGTTTCTAGAAATTCGGCTTCTATTAAAGTCACAGGCAGCACTGAACGTCCACTTCCAGACATCCTGTATAAAGGGAGGCTTCTGTGCGGTGCTGTGCTGGATCCCAACAAGAAAAGACGACTAACAAAATAAATGCACACAAAGCTCAGAGAACATTTGATGAAGCAGACTGGCTCTTTTGCTCTTGCTTATTCACCACAGATGTCCCCAGCGAGAGTGCCCAGATCTACCAGAGAACCCTGTAAAGCAGCTGAGGCCAATTGCCAACATTTAGGCATAATTCAGGTCATCTCATACTGAAAAAGAGTCCAGGACAAACTGCATCAAGTGCTACCTCTTTTTCTTGCCCAGCTTCTCCTGGACCCCCACAACATCATGCCACTGGAACATGCTCTGTATCACCTCTCCAGGAGATGCTGTGGTGCTCCAGAGTTCCCTCCCATCAGCTTCACAGCTAGTCCTAGCCTCCATTTAATAGATTAAAATAAATAACAATGACAGAGAATTAGTAACTAACTAACTGAGGTTTAGAAAGACCAGCAAAATCATCACAGATCTAAGGAGCTTTCCATAGCTTAGGTTTGAAAAAAAAAGTTGATACATGAATAATATTTAGCTTCTAATCCTTCCCTATCTCTTGCTCAGTCTCAGTGAGAGAAACATACCTTTCCATCTCTCTTCTCTTTCATTTTGTGTTTTTCCTCATTAATCTTGTATTTTTCCTCAAGTGAGTCCAGCTCTGTTCCCATTCAGCCTCAAGGCTGGGACCCTGGAAAATATCTTCTGAATCTTCAACAAGTATTTGTCTCCCTCATCACAGCTCTTATTCCTCTCTTCCCTTAGGAAACATAACTCATTAAAGATCAAGAAGAGTTTAATTCAAATATAGCTCTTATTTATAGCATTTCCCTCTCTTTTCCCTCCCTTTTCCCTCCCCATCTCCACTGCATTTTTCTCAGTATATTTTATTTTCACCAGCTGGACTATCCTCTCAAAAACAAGTTTCTGACTCTGTAGCTCCCTCAAAGTTAATGGAATCATCCTGCATTTGCAGGGAGAATAAAGATCCCTGTTTTATACCGCTTTATCATTTAATCAGTAAAAGCTGCAGTTTGCAGGTTCTGCAATCTTTCAAACTTTCCTTAATAAGGAGCATGCATGCTTGTCACAAAAATGTAACCTTAGGATTATACAACAGTAAAACTTTCTTTTCTCTTTTCTTCCAGGTGTCCATATGTCTGCA
The DNA here is from genome assembly GCF_963921805.1 of Phalacrocorax carbo. Taxonomy (NCBI): domain Eukaryota; kingdom Metazoa; phylum Chordata; class Aves; order Suliformes; family Phalacrocoracidae; genus Phalacrocorax; species Phalacrocorax carbo. The sequence goes on from NC_087522.1 coordinate 7,503,296, forward strand.
ACAGGGAACCCGGCCAGCTCGCAGAAACTGCCTTTCCTCCAAGAACTGCATATTGAGGCAAATTCCCAGCTTATTAAAAAATAGTTCTGTTATTTTGCCATCTTGTTTGTTCTGCAATTCCACTGTATTTTTCCCCTCTCTTTTTTTCATTTAGCCTCAGGCTTTTTTTTTGGGAAAAAAAGGAAATGGAAAAGAAAAAAAAAAAACCAAACCCCAAGAAATTCTTAAATATATATTTATTTTGGGCTTCTTAGCATCACAGAAAAAGCCAGTGTCCCTTCCAAACTTGTATAGGAATTAATAGGGAGATCCCAATATTCAGATGCTATTTGCCCAGTGAAGAGCTGTTTGCATGAAGAAGCTTATAGAAGCTTCCAAAAAACCCTAAAAACCGTAAAGTATGTTATAAAGCTTCTCTTCAGCTTCTGACAGAAGTTCCTTAACTTCACTGTTGCTTAACTTTTTTCCAAAGTAAATTAAATCACAACTGGAATGGCTAAAACTTGCGTAATGCTGCCCCAGAGTTTAATGCCCCATTCAATTTAAAAATTTAGGTTAGTTGCTTTAGATTAGTTTTCCTGAGTGATTCGTGAGACAACTTTTCAATTCAGTGATAGGTTTTTTTTCTACATATTTGCCTCAGCTTATAGCTTCCAGGATGTTTTTCTAGATTTTAAGGGTAGAACCCAGTTACATTGAGGTCCGGGAAACTGGCTCTTCAAAGTAAAGGAAAATGTAACGGTCTGTGGCTCAGTTCATGAAGGCACTGAGATGACCATGGCAACTTATTACGTATTTTTAAACATGCTCCATCCTTCATTATTATTTTGAAGGAAAGGATTAACATGCAGAGAGAAGAATGCCTTATATAATTTCTTCTTTGAATGTTACAAAGGAATTCTACAATTTATTTTTTTCCTGATATACACTTGTGAAAAAACTGTGTAATATTTGATCATGAATCATCAAAATAGCACCCAGACTCCCTGCTCCAAGACAACAGACAATTGCATAGCTATTTGCATCTTCACTTAATTGAATTTTGCAATGCTGTTTCACAATGCCACTTTCTACTGCTTTGTTTTTAAGCATCTAGTTGCTTACTGCTTAAAAATTCCAGTTAGGCTTCTGAGAGGAGACTTCCAGTTCTGCCCGTTCCTGGCTTTTCATAATCTTTCACTGTACTACATCTCCTCCCTGCCCCAGGCTAAGCTATCTGCACAGCTCATCCAGGGATGTTGTTTGAGTAAGGGAGTTACACCTCCCAGTCATAACACATTCTTATCCTTTTACATCATGCAGCGGACCAACAGCCCGATTCAGTCATTGACTGCCTTTGGTGTCTCTTCATTGCACAGTGGTTATGGTTTTAATACGGCCTCCAGGTTTTTCCTGCTCTACCATAGCAGAGCCACAAAGACCCCTGTCCTCCAGCAGCAAACCATGCTGTTTTGGTAAACTTTTCAACCCTCCTGGCAGGCCATAGAGCTGAATGGTGGGAAGAGCTCATTATGTCTTAATGGCCTGAGCGGATTCAGCACAGGGCTGGGAGTATGAGTGTTTATGGAAGGAAGAAAAGCAAAAAAAATAAGGTTTTACGGAGAAGTATGATGTCACCCACATCAGAGCCTATTTCTGGAACTAAGCCGTGAAACTCATGATACATTTTGACACATAAATGTTGCCAAGTAAAACTGATAATATAATTGTTAATATGGTCACAGCCAACTGGTTTTCAGATAAGGAGTTAAACTCTTCTATGCCATATAGTGTTTGTGGAACATAGCACCTAGTCGTTCCATGCTTTCATTGGCTCTGGGATTACCTCCTATCATATTTAAATAAAAAGACTAGATTATTAGGTACCATAAGAACAATGGATTACTTAATGGTCTTGCAGCATTTATCTTAAGTCAATACAAAAGTTTTGAGTTCCTAAGCCTATGTCAAGGGCAGTGAAACAAGGGCTGCATTCAGTGAATTAGTAATTTGTTTATTTTTTAATGCACATAAGTATCTTATTTGGGGGACTCAGATATACTTAGATGATTCAGTTAAATACAGATTAATTTTAAAAAAATTGTGTCTGTCTGAAGAACAAAATCTGATAGAAAATAGTAAAGCTTATTATGTGCAATTTGTTCTAGATAAGAGTAATGATCAAACAACTTCCTTGTCTCTTTGCCACAGCACAAATTCCCCTGTGATAGAGGTCCATTTTGTATAGCATCCTTCATACGAGCTTTGTTCCTAAAAGCTTGACAGGGGTCCATAATATAATTGTAGTGTTATTAGGAGTAAGTAATACCAGAAAAGATACTCTAGAAGTGTAGGTATGGAAAGGAAGGGATAGATTCAGATATGAAACAGAGAGAGGCTGTAGCCCAGAGACATATGAAAACTGCTGAAAGGGGCTCCAGATGTGGAAGCAAAGACTGAAGGCCAGGGCTCAAGGTGTGCAGGGAACAAGTGTGGGGCTGAAGGGTGAAGCCTGTGCTTGAAAAGCAAGTGGAGCATCTGCACTGCCTGCAAAAATGCAGACAGGCCAGAGCTTTAGGTGACCAGTTAAGAGTTTCAGAGAACCAGAAGTCTCCCTGGTTCTTAAACTCCTATGTGCTCCTCAAAGGCTCATAATGTCCTTTTTTCCATCTTTACAGACAGACACTTTTAAGTACAAGGTTATAAAATCTTACAGTGTTCCATTTTTAAAATGGATGCTTTCTAATCCTTAAATTCTGAAATTTCTGATTAAAATGAAATAAAATAAATTTTCTCCTGGTCTGAAGTGGATGACTGCAGTTCCTTTGCAGGTATGGCCAATTTACTTCTCTAAAGAAAGAAAAATAAGTCTCTGGTAGAGTGTTTCCTTCAAACACAGAATAATATCTTTACTGCTGACCTTTCCCTCTCCCAGTGTGAGAATGGAGTGAGTGATTTTGGCCATGAACACACTGTGCTTCTGACTTTGATGGTGTCTGAAGGTCCATGAACAATTCAGATGGGAGCCATTTGTGTTGGTGTTATTCCTGTTTCTTCAAAAAACAGCTTTTCTGCGATGATATGAAGGCAGCAGCATGGAGGCAATGCTATATTATCGGTGGAGTGGGGTGCAGGGGTTGATGGAGGCTGGGAGTCTGTGGCCAGACCCACGTAGGAGGATGGCGGTGCCTGTGTGGAGCTCCCTCAGCTACAGTGCGTGTTGCCAGCTGCTTGCTTGGTTTGCAGCACCAGCTCGTTATGTTCACACAACCTCCCTATGGTGGACAGCGATATGATGGCATGATCAGTGAGGTCCATCAGACCACGTTGCACGTAGCTAAGGAAAGCACATCTAGGAAAGAACCACTCGTACCCCCTGGAGCCCCGTTCTTCCCCCCAGTCTGTCTCCTCACCTTGCCCAGCAATGCCTGCAGGAGAGCTTGTCTTTCTCCCTTCCCCTGCTTAATACACAATATCACACCATTTTACTAAAGTAGTAGATAAGCTTGGACTCTGCTGTCCTCTGATGCCCTGCCTTGAGCCAGAGCTACACTGATTTATCTTTTGCTTTCTCAAGTAGTGACTTCCCAAATAATGGGTCGGGGCTGAATGGGAGCATGAAAGTGGGCTGCCAGAAGACATTTATACATATTGTTTTTCCTTACCAAAGACAGAACATGAATTCCAGATGATTCAGTGTTGCTGCCAACTCAGCATCAGCTCAATCCTAACCTTTACTGTGCATTGAGCAGCCGTTGACCAGCTAACACCAGGGTGCAGTCTCGCCTGCTGAAACTTGGATTTCTGCGTGACTGGTTCCCGTGTTACTGAACTTACAAGGTCAAATTACATCCCCTTGCCTTAGCAGGCACCTTTCCATTGGCATGGTGCCGAGTCTGACAGCTATGCGTCTCCCTTTTGATAAGACCTGGAGCCCAAGCTCATCCACCTGCATTCTTGGGCCTCCTATCTCCTAGTAGTTGGGAGTCTTCAAGTCTCGGAGTCTACTTGCAGTCCTTCACGTGCTGAGCCCATAGGAAGTGCTCATCACATATTCTTGGGTAGAAGTTAGGCCAGGGGAAGGCAGACCTTATTAGAGGGAGAAGGCGATGGTCATTTGGAAACCTTTATTAATTTGTTGGTTGAGGATGTTTGATCAGGGACAACACAGCTAATTTTGCAAAGCAGAGGTGGAAAATGTGCGTTTATACCCTGAATACCGACTGCTTGTGCCAGTTGTGGGAATCATAACATTTGTGGAAACAGGTGCTTGTTCACTCCAGTGTTCACGGAAGGACTCTCTTCCCTACAAGAACCTCAGTTTGCAGTGAAAAGGCTATTTGTACATAAATAACTGCTACGCATGTTTCAGATTCCTAATGTCTATGAAGTTTCAATTACCCAGTAAAGGAGGGTAAAAAAAAGAGTATCATGTGACCGATTCATTTAAGAAATTATGTGGCCCCTCAACACTTGGGGAATCTGTGTGTAGCTGGCCCTGCTACGCTTGTTTTCCTCTCATTATTAACCTCTTTGTACAGATGGGGACCTGAGAAGTGAAAAGATGAAATGCTGTATGACAGCCAAGCAGGGAAACCGTGGCCGAGTCACGGAGACAGCTCACATTTCCTGAGGATTTAAATGCTCAAAGCCATTCCTAGGTGACAGAGGAACCAGGCAGGGAAAACCTTAGCAGACCACAGAAAGTCAGAGATAAGGAAAACATCTTAAGGACTGGTGTAAAGGTAGCATGAACCAGTCTTGCTGTGTGATCAAACGATTCCCATCAGCGGCAGTGTCACAAACAGAAAACATGTGGGCATTTCTGCCATTCCTCAGCCCATGGCAGCCTGCTCTCTTCAGTGCTTCTTGAGAGTCCCACCTCTCTCTGAGGCACTTGCAAAGTTCACAAAAATCAGCAGGAATTAAGGTTGGTCACATTTGCCTTGTGAGCGCAACAGGTAATTGATGTTGGGGGAAAAAAGGATAATCAGGAAGGAAATGGTAAAGAAAAAGCAATCCCAAATATCAGTCTTGCCTCTACCCTTGCTCCCCCATCTCCTGAGGTGCCTGGTGGCCAGTGTGGCACTCAGAACCATGGATTCAGGATTCACCACCACCAGAAGGGTAGGAAGTGCTGCCAGCAGCAGTGGGTCTCCAGAAAGCGTCTACTTTGGCATTGGCTCATCTGTCTGATATGGCTTTTTGCCATCTCCACATCTCCATCCTGCTCCTCTGCCAAGAGCCAACTCCATCACTTTTGTGTCCACAGCCTAAAAAAGCAGGTAGGGACCACAAGCAGGCAGAAGGTATGAAAATAGGTAGGATTGGTGGAAGACGGGGTAGTATTGGTGACCAAGAAGTGGGGCTAAATCCCTTAAAAATAATAAACCAATTATCTTTGCCCAAACTGCCATTAGTAAATGAATTACCACTGGGCAGCCCCAAAAGGAGTGATTCCTTTGGGACAGCATGGCCAGGCCACGTGTTGGTGGGGGACGTTGCTGAACTGAGGCCACTTCCCAAGTCTCACCCACAACCTGGATGGAAATCTCTTCCTCCATGTGTCGGGGCAGGCTCCAGTGCTTCAGTTCAAAGGCAATGTCAGCTGAGCACAGGTTTCTGTTCCCCAGGAGTGTGGTGATCATGGTACTTTCTTGTGGCTGTGGATGGTGAAGGAGAAAATAATTTGATAAGTCTGAAGAATGTTTTTATTGTCATGTCAACAAAATATTTTCTGCCTCCACAGACTGTGAAGTACTTAGCATGCAGCATCCATCCAGTTTTGGAAAACACTTGAAAACCACCGACAGAATCTCACTATTCCTTTTTTTAGCTACATAATGAAAAAGCAAACAAGAAATATGCTGATTCCCAAAATGAACTAATTTTTTTTTTCTGAAGCAATTTAATTTTTTAGCTTTGATCTGATACCAGAACCCAAAGGACTTACTTGCTATTTCTAAATAATGAGTCTAATGTTTATGCTCTGAGCCTGAACTTTTCTGGGTTTGGAAAAAATGTGACTTTACATAAAAGTCCTTTGATTAAGAGATCTGCAGTCAGAGGAGTTTTCGATACAATAATGAAAAGGCCTTTCAGATCGCTAACTTGAACACTGCTCAGCATGATATTACTCAAGAAGCAGAGAAGCCGACAGAACAATCACACTATTAGTCTTTGCTTTGCCAAGTGTTATGTTAGTCGTATTCCTGGTCAAATCTCCCAGAAGTGGCTAAGAGAAGACTTACATCACATGGAGTGATGCATGCCTGATAGATGCACCCTGACCTGGGTGGTCTGTCGCACTGGCGCTCTCCTTTTATTGGTTTTTAACCCTGTTTCACTGAGGCTTTAGGAGGTCATTGCTATACAGAGGGAAAGTGCTTGGAGAAGAAACAGGCTGTTTCCTCTCACTGTGGTCCAAATTCCCTTGCAGCAGTGATAGTACCTACAGCAGGCTTTTCTTCCAAGAAAGGTGACAGCACCAAACAGCACTCTCCTGCTTGCACAGTGAGGATCCCATTTGCTGCCCCATCGGAACAGGCGGACGTTGAGCAAAAGGGCTGCTGTGCACCCATGTCTCCCTGGGTGCCAGGAGCCTGGAACACCTGGGCTGATCCCAGCTCTCACTGCTGCGAAGGTCACCCCGCTGCCCTGGTCCCCGCTTTCCTAAACGTGAGATGGAAAGAGTGACTTTCACCCCTGCTAATTAGGTTGAAGTTTCGAAGCTGAATGCCTGTGTTATTTATGCAGAACTGACACGTCTCTTTGTCCTGAGCCATGTGGCCCAGATTCCAGCCCTTGTATCTACAAAACATTACTCATGTGCGCGCTCCTCTTTCAAGTCCTTGATTCCAATGGGATTACTCACATGTGCATGCATACCGCGACTGTGCGCCTGATTGCAGCTCACGTCTCTGCAAAGCAGGGGTAAATCCTGCTGCTTTCAGCTGATTTACACCAGTATGCTGGAGATAAAAATCTGAAACAGGAGCAGCTCGCTGGGAAAAGAAAGTTCAACCTGATACCTATTTCTCCTCCTTATTCTCCTTCCACATTTCCCATCCTCACCGTCAACAGGGCAGCCTGCGGGGAGGTCTGCTTCTGTGTACCATCAGGGCATTGCTGCATACTAGGGGTTAAAATGAGAAGGCATTTTGGTTTTGGAGATTTATTGCTTTCCTCCTGCTATATTTGTAAAGCTCATCATTACAGTCAGCCATCCCCACCCCTGCAGCTGTCTGTACATTTTTTCTCTGGTTCTAGATTTGTACTTTACTGAGGAAACTATAATTATTAAAACACACAAGGTCATGCTCTAGATGAACTTGGAAACAGTTCAAATATGTTTCAGGTTTTAAACTATTTAGCAGCTATGGCCAAGTGGTGAGTTCATAACAAAAGAATGGTTAATTTCACACTTCAGATAACATTTCCCCCAGAAAGCAGTAAAGCATGTTGGTACAGAAATTATTGAAGGTCGAAAATACTGGAGACACATAATCAGTCATTAGTCCCGATAATTAGATATTAAAGGCAGGCTCAGGGAGGGGGCAGAGTGTTCTCCCTGAATGAGCCAGTGTCTGCCCCTTACCTTTAAATCACTCTTTTAAACTTTTTCATCTTCAGAAAGACACTGTGACTTTGTGGGCTTCTAGTGTGGAACATCTCTTGAGCTACCCCACAAGTGGCTCTTCTCCCCTGCTGCAGATGACACAGCTCTGGTTGCATGTCGCTGCACAACATCATCAGGCCAGAATTAAAATTTGCAAACTGTACACTGAAATAGCAGCAAATAAAATGCCAATATCCCTCTCCCCAAGTTACCTTCCTCTATGCATTGGGATGGTGAGAGGAAGGCAGTGGCAGGTGTTTGTACCCTCCCCAGCAATCGGCATCAAAAATCATCACTGCTTTCCCTTGCACACTGCAAAGGGCTTTTTGACAAAGCAAGTTTTGAAAGATCAAACCTCCTTTGTGCAGACGGCAGCCTGAAACGTTTCTCTGTAAGCCTATGTGAAATCTGTGGCTAAAGCAGGTTGATCTTTATTGGTTTTCTTCCAAAACTCAGGCTCTCCCATGCAAACCTCCCCTCCTCCATTAAACTGGATTTCAACGTTGAGGTTTATCAGCAGCCCTTCAAAAATATCACTTAAAAGAATGTTTCTCTTAAACAAAGCAAAACAAATCCCCCAAACTATCTCTGCCTTCCTGCTCAGTGACATCCAAAAATTAACATGCTAAATGTTACAAATCCTTCCTCAGCAGCTTTCCCCTAGAAACAGCAATGGCCCAGCCAGGGTCACCCAGACAGCCTCAGCTCTGCCCCCAGTTCCCCAGTCTCATCCTGCACCAGGGGAAAACACACAGTACGTTTGCCTTTTGCAGCTGGAGCTGTGAAAATCTAGTCAACAGAAAATCAGGAGGTGACTGATTTTATAAGCACATCTCAGAGACATGTGCTATTGCCACCTGCATGTCCCACTGCCATGACCGGGGGTTGACATTGGACTCTGGTCTGTGGCTTTGGGGAAATGAGTGACACCCCTGGATGCTGGGGTGGGGGGGAAAGGTGATGCTTTATCTGGGTTATTGCCCTAGCTGAGGGTTTTGTATTTTCTCAGCTGTGCACAGCTATGGACATGCCCGCAGACTGTCTCTGAATCATGTCCTGGTGCTGGCTATTCAGCTGCACAGCAAGGCGATCACAAGGCTTAGCCTTGCCTCTGAAGTTTCCTTCTTCCCCAGGTATCATATTTTATTTTTAATTTAGCAAAATCTTGCTCATGTATTTGTGGAAAAAAATAAAGAAAAAAAAAAAGGAATGGCAGTGAGCATTCAACACTGGTTTCGTTTTTCATCACCATTATCAAGGTTTGGATTTTAACTTTGGAATGTCCTTATCTAAAATGAAATCAAATAAGCACTTTGTGGCATGGGGTCCTACATTCCCTCCTCACCTAAGGGAGCTCGTGCAATGTGTAGCATTTGCCCCACTGCTGGGTGCTTGAATCAGTTCACCTGAGTTAGCACATGTACACATCTACATCGATGTAGTGCCACATGCACATATGGCTGGTAACATATATTATCCCTGCTCAAAGGATCATGCTACAGCAGACTCCCCAATCTCTAGGTACAGATAAGGATGGCTGTGGGTGCAGCTTATGGACAGATACCCAAATAAAGTGAAATACATGTAAAACCCAAAACGTAGTGTGGCACGTGGCGGGACACCATCAGGACCCCATCCTCATGATTCACACATGCAGAGCAGCAAGCCCGGCCCTCACAACTCTGTGGTATAAGAATCTGGGAAAGGCTTTCACTTCATCTAGCCTCATGACCCATGTTCTTCCATAGCTTCTCTCAAAAGCTGGACACAGGAAGAAAAAGGCACAGGACCTGCAGAAGGACCTAACCCACCACATGACCAGACCACCCAGATGGGCTGTGTGTTTGTGTGGCCACAACACAGACAACTGGCAAGTTGGAACTGGAGAGCGGCCTTGGGCCTGGGCTTAGTTGCAAATATGGGTGCAGACACCTAGTGTTCTCCCAACCCCTTTCATATTGTGAAAGCTTGCAAATAGAAGCAAGCTGATTCCTGCCTCTGCTTCCACCACATGCGGGATGGACAGAATGAGCCCAAGTGTTATGTCATCTGCTTTCCATGGGGTGGGGAGACCTTGGCAGAGTCCCACGCTCAGATTTGGGAGGGCTGGCAGCCCTCTGGTTTCTCAGCAGCTTCCAGGCTTTCTTTTCATCCTGAACCTAATGGGTGAATGGCAGCAGAGTTCATGAGGATTTTCAAATGAGCTCAGAGGAGCTTGTTCATGAGAATTTGAATCCTTGGCAAATAGCCCACAATAGCTGATATTTTTCCAGTTTATGGGGGTAGAGTGTTTTCTAGCTATGCGTATTTTTTAACTCCCATAACCAACACATTATTTTAATGCTAATTCCTCTGCATCCCTTTTGGAACCGTGTGCACTCTGGAATGACACATGCTCATTTCTGAAAGATTGATGGGCTTTTCACATGGGTGTCCTCTCACTCACTCCCATGTATGAAGTTTGGCTCCTGAAAAACCTAAATGGTTTGCATGGGAAGTGGAGCTGCCACAGGTTGGTAAAATAAAATGTAGAAACCTCTAGGAGGTTTCCTATTAACGAAGTTAATAGTTGAAGGACCTGACATACCAAATAAACAAAAATAACAGGAAGGTGAGAGGAGAGAGAGGAAGCGGAAGACAGTTCCCTGTCAGGCACTTGGCGTGGCTCTCCTGACCAGTTGGCTGTAGACTGCGGTGAACCTACTGCCCTTCTGCACCAACACCTCAGTATCGCCCAGGCTGCATGTTGTTGTGTGAGCAAATCTTGATGCTTTTGTCTTTTATAAACATTGGGGCTATTATCTGCAATATTCCATCTTCATGTCATTGAAGAAGAATGTTCTGAAAATGAACTGCTGAAGACTATAGGCTTTATAAACACCAAGAGCCAAGAGTCAGCTCTCATGTAAATCCATTGACTTGGATAGAGTTACTGCAAGGGTGATACCCCCCTCCCCCATCTTAATCAGTACCATTTCACTCTAATTTCTGTAATAGTTTGGAAGTAGTGCTGGGAAAAGCTCTAGCTGCTTCTTTCTTTCTTTTTTTTTTTTTTTTTTTTTTTTTGGCAAAAGTGTGGATTTAGCAACATGAAAACGTTTTGTGAATTTGCCTCATTTCTGCTGAATTGTTTCTGCTGAAGTAAACAAACAAACATTCAGAAAAAACACCCTCCAAAACAGAATGTTTTGATTTTCCAATCAGAACAAATATCTTAACACTTGCCACCATCATTAATGTAAATTACCAAAAAAAAAAGAAAATAAATGAAATTTCTCGAACTTGAAGGGAAAGGTAACATTTTATCCCAGATGAGCTATTCTGTTGGTCTTGGAGCTAACTGAAAAATTGATTTGCTTTTCAGCTTGCTAAAATATGTAAATCTTTGTTTTCTGAGTTGGTCTCTTAATTCCAATATCGGTTTATGAAATTGTCAGAGGTACAAACCAAGAAACCAAAAGAAGCAAGCAAACAGTGATCTCATCCAGCTCTGTGTGGAAGGCTGTAAAGAGCACGAATGAGTGAACTGAGTTCAGGTGTTCACTTACACCACTACAAACTCAGCGTGCAAGTGAGATGGCAGCAATACGCTGCCTTTACAATGCTGTTTCAGCTTTCAGAATTCTCCAGTTGTGACAGGAATCAGAATTTGCCTATGCCATTTCAATATATTGATTTTATACCTTCTTGTTTGTGAAGGTTGCACATAATCTGCTATGTCGTCTCTTTCCATCATGAGCAACAAGCAGAATTGTGTCGGACTGGTGTTTCAGCAAGCCTTGGTCTCATCTGACTTTCACCAGCCTGAATCATAACATGACTGCTATAACCTGGTTAGCTATATAAAATAGCCCTGGGTCAGCCACCTCTCTTTCTTCCAAAACTGGGGCTGGAAATGCAGTGGCAATCCCCTGATTTTGGAAAAGTTGCTTTTTCTTGGATTTCCTCGCATGCCAGGAAACAACTTGAAAGCCAAGACCTCACCCTGACTCACACACACAGGTTGCTTTGTTAAACAATATCAAAGTTTCACTCCATTGCTTCTTCTTCCGGAAGCAATGAACCGACTACTTAAAAATGAGAAGTTGTACAAACTTGTACAAACAACACAATTTACAGCACAGTTTGCAGTGCTTTAGTCCAAAACTGAAGATTTCCCCTCTGACTTGCACCAAGGCTCCTTCAGTATCTCACTTTTGCACCATATCCTTGGCAGTTCCCACTGGTACACCTCGATGTCAAGGAATTTTCAAGATTTTCAACTGGTGGATCACAAAACGTTTTGGTTTTTTTTTTTCATATATGCCTATCTTTTGGCATCTCACAAACTGCTCTGTTGAAAATGTGGCTTTGTGTTTCATGGTCACCTTTGGTGGATTCTTTCAGGATATGACAAACAAAAAGGAAAGGGGGAAAATTGATAGATTCGGAGAGAACCATGGTGCAGATCTGAAGGGGAATGCTCGCTCGCTGCCAAACATCAAAACTGCTATCACTGCATGTCTTTTATACATCACTGCCCTCTTCAAAGAATAGCCCAGCCCCTTTGCAGCATAAATTAACAAGTTTACTTTGAACTGCAAAAAAACATGGTGTGGCCACAAATCTGATCTTGTTTACACTGCTGAGAGGCAAGACCCTCTATTCATTGAAACATTATAAAAATAGTGTAAAGGAAAGGGCCTGTCTGTTTTGGTAAGGGCTAAAAACACCATTAGTCTGTAAAACAATGTGCTGCTATCTGCTTTTAGAAGAAGACTTGGGTTTCCAGTTGGGCAGGTAAAATATTGGTCAAGTTGAAAGGACAATGCTCTCCCATAGCAGCTTCTTTCATGGTTTCCTAGTTTCACATTCACTAGAAGAGCACACTGGGGACAAGCATTGGAAAGAGAAAGTGTCTTTGGAGTCCGCAGTCCAATGTAAGTTAACATGGGTCTACCATTTCTCTATGTTCAATTTTGCATCAGAACAAAACAATTCAATTTAACTCATTGAAGAGGTGCTGCTTTACATGTGAGACTAATTCAGAAACCGAGGGAGGGAGCCACTCGTTTTCTGTGTGAAAATAAAGCTCCATTCAAGTTAATGGAGTTACACTAATTCACTTCCATGGGGATTTGCTCCTGTTCTCAGAAGTATCAGCTCACAGTAGTTAATGGGCGCTTTGGCATGGCCTTAGGAAAGCCTGAGTATCATCCCGGTTAGTAGGTGTTGATATTAAAAATAAACCCAGGATAACATTGAACCAGTAAGCCATATTAGTATTTACCTGCTACCAAACAGGTAAACCATGATTTTAGTATTATTCCTAGTACAGTTTGTGTTGTGTCAGCCTGATGACATCTAAGTGGGTTAGGCACTTCATGACTTGTCAATCCATAGTCATTCCACTGTTATAAAGCTCTAAAATTGATCCAGTTAACTTTATCATTATCTAATGAAGGAACTTGAGTGGCTGAACAAAGTGCTCTGAACTCCATGGCTCTATCCATCATCTTGTCCTAAGGACCTTGCTGTCTTGCTTTCTTAGAACTGGCTCCTGTTCAGAAAAAGATTAAGCAGCAAGTCTTCAAAAGCAAGATAAAAAAGCAGAACTACAGGCTGCGCTTGGCTTTGCTCAGCCGCTTCTACCTCCCGTCTTTGGAGCAAGGAGGAATGGCTGGATAAGCTGGGCACTGCAGCTGAACGAGGCATGGGGTAGAAGAAATCACAGTGTCGGGGAGAATAGCACGGGCTGGCATGCACTCAGTTACAACTGTGTTAACAAGCAGATGTCGTTCAGGGGAAACAAGGTAATCGAGTTTCTCTGCACACTGTCCCTGTTTAGGTTTCACAGCCATGAGCCATGTCCCTTGTCCCTGCAGGAATTGGCTGAGATACCAGCTACTAACAATGGGTATAAGCGGGCACTGTGCACTTCTGGTGTCAGCCTGACCCTCCTTTAATCTTTTATCACTATGTTAACTGAACACATTTACTGTAAGGAAGTTCTAACACATCTAAACATTTCCCGCTGCCTGAAAAACTTTGTCCAACACAGCTGAGACGAGTGCAAAACTAAGAGAAATGCCCCCCCAGATTAGGCATTCCTAATGGCTGATGTGATGGCCAGTCAGATAAGGTGTTCATTAAGGTCTTGTATGGTGGGAAGGGGTATAACACAGACGACTGGATGTTGCTTAACAGTGTTTGATGTATGAAAAGGGAAATCCTTTGGAAAGGGTCACTTCTGCCTGGTGAAGGATTAGCAATAACATTTATAAAGCAAGCTAACAGCACAGATAGTTATATATCTATACCAATAAATCATATGATGGGTCTTATTTAAATGACATTCAGCTAAATGGTGCTGCTTAGGACAGCCCCAGATGTGGGTAGTGTGAGGCAGTATGACCTTCGTATCCATTTTTGTCAGGATGCAGAAATTGGGTGTACATTCCTGACTCACAGCACTGGTGGGTGCTGGAAGGCAAAAATTCCAGGCATATAAAGGCACTGTTGCTCAGTTCAAGGCATAATATACTTCAATGCATTAAGAAAAAAACCCCAAACGTAGGTGCAGCAGCCTAACCCTCACTTCCTCCCTGCTGTCCAGTTTTGGAGCTGAAATTTATCTAGCCCTCCCTGGGAAAGGGAGGACTACTACATCTGCCTGGTAAGCTACTCTGAACATGGGTTGGGTCACAACTGATGACCAGTTTTCTCCTTGATGGATTGATATGGGCTCCTACAGTAATGATCAAGGTATCTAAGGAGGAAAGGGGGATAAGGTCTACATCTTCCCTGAATGTGTTGTTCAGTTAGCTAAATGATAAATACATCATCAGACACCTGTTAAAGTGTGATATAAGGCAATAGCCCACTAAATTGCCTTACTGATTTCTTCTGCTATTTGAACACCTTCCATGTAGACCCTCCGGGGTATTCACAGCCTTTGGAGAAAGAAAGGATTCAATTAAAAGCACAAATACTAGACCAAGGGCACACAAAAATGATGTGAGGGATTTGTTCTGTCTTGAGCAAGGATGAAAGACTCCGAAGCTCCAAAGCAAAGGTTGGGATGTCCATCTCCAGGGATGTCCAAGTCCAGTAGGATCTTGCCTCTCCTTATTTAAAAGCAGACATAAAATCCTGAAGGCATACCCCAGAGTTTCAGCTCTTACGTATTATTTTCATGTGTGATAACTGTTAACCTGGTTAGATGAGGCAGTTTCAGTATGAGATTCCAGAACTATTTCTTTCTGCTCCTTCCTGAATGATTTATATTTATTGTTCAGGAAAACCAATATAAAAATACTGGTCCCTTGAGACCGCAGTCTTTGTGGCAGTCTCAAGCAGAGTATAAACAACTAGTTGTATATGGCATAGCAGTGGGCATGTACTCTTATGCAATTCAAGTGGCCAGGAGCAGAGTATTTTACTCTTTCAATTTAGGGCATCTGTCCAGGAATTACATGTTAAAGGGCTGAGAAATGAAATCCACTGGAGTAACTGATGTGCTGTTGTTGTTGGACTCACAGGGAAAGATTTCAGCCAAGATTCCTCCTCAGACATAGAGATCAATTTAACTGATGGCTCCTTTCTTGGAATCACGTTGCATCGAACATTTGAACTGCAAACAGCTTTGTCTCTGAAACAAAGCCGCCGGATGGCCTGAGCATCGCATACAGGTACAGCTTCTCCAAGGAAGGCTTTGCATCATGCATGACACAGTGGTGGATGCTTGGACTAAGTGCTCAGCAGAGGTATATTGGCATGGTCTTATTCACTTCAGTGATGTTATTGCAGTTTACAGTGGCTGCTTGGCTTCTTCAGGGTTGCCTGGGGAAGGAAGGGCATAGCATGGCATTTGCGAGAGAAGTGGTGAATGGATGTGGTGGAGTGATGTGCTGGGAGTTGCCTGAGATGATGCAGTCTGGGCTGGTAGTTCATGTGTTTGCCTCCAAGCAAAGGCAGCTGTAGGCATAAGCACTGATAAACAGTCCTGCATGATCTGATAGTTGGTCCTGGTTTTTATTCAATGGTCATTTTCAAAAGCCTGACTCAGGTGACGTCTCATTTCGCCCAAGCACCGTGGTTACCCCCATAAGGTGATGGCAGTAAGAGGTGTGACAACCATATCCTGTTAGGCAGGATGTACACGGTCACCACCTAAACAGTGGCAAAAGAGACTGGGCAGCTGCCAGGTGGTCCAGAGTGGTGTGGCAGTGTGCTACCCTCCGTGTTAAAGTGAATGGGTGACTGCAGGGTTAACGTGCTTTACCGGGGGCTGTGCTGCTAGACCTGCACCTGCCTACTTGCACATATCTATATAGTAGATTGAGTGCCTGGGACACATAAATAAACTACTTCCTGGCAGGTCATTTGAGATGGTGTGGGATGGTATGTTTTTATATCATTCCTTCCAGTCCTGGAGATATGAGCTGATCTAATCACCAAAGATAAGCAACATCAGGTCTGGTCAATATGGAGATGAGAGACCTCCAAGAAAAACACAGGTGCTCCAGGAAATGCCACTGCTGATCCAGCACTGCAGACAACGCTGCATGGAGCTTCTGGAGCACGGCTGCAGCAGCAGCGAATCCCCTGGGAGAGCCATAAATCCCTGACACTTCTCACGGGAATGGGTTGTTAACTCGTGTGCGTGTGTGCTGTCATGTAATTCCTGCATGAGAGAGAGCTCCTGTTCTATGCTTCTTCTCATGCAACAACTGAGGTACTGGTGTGGCTACGATGAGCACTCTTGGCACCGTTCACCATGGCTGTGGGGTGGTTTTACCGGGCACAAGTCTCTCACATGAACCACAGTATGCATAATTATTTGACTACCTGAAGTATGGCCTGCACCCTGTTGTTCCTTGTGGCTTGTTTTCCTCTCCCTCTAAAAGGTGCACACTGTGCCTGGTGCAAGCCAGCTACCCTGCTCCACCCTAGAGGTGGGTGAATGTCAGCACTGAATTTGTATTTCTGCAGAATGAAAGACGATAGGAGTTTATTATTACCTCTAGAAATGATGTTGCAATATTGGTCAGTCATCACTAGCAACAGACTCTGGATTTATTCTCCTTTCTTGTTTTGGGAGGAATGGATGGCAAAGCATTCATACTTCATCTCTAAAGTACTGTTTTTTCATACTGTTTGGTGGTTGGGGTTTTGGGGTTGTGTTTTTTTGTTTTTTTTTTTTTTTCACTTCTGCTGGCAATTAAACTGGTATACAAATATCTGACTTTACTGGAAGATTTAGGCAACTCTTGTGTTTTGAAGTCTCTCTCGTTTGCTAAAGAAAACTTGAATGTCGCAATCTTCCCAGTTCTGAGAATACAACCTTCTGTGAATTAGCATTTCACAGAAGCTGCAATTATGTATTTTGGAGGAAGAAAAGGTGGGAGGGAAAAAAAAGAAGTGAAGAAGATATTAAAAAATCTCAGAATTGTCTGTAGTCCTCACCAGATGCATGAGGATGAGAAGTGGACACAATTTCTAACAAGGGAGCTGTGACAGAAAAATAGAGCTTTATTATACCACAAGGTAGGCTGAACAGCATCCCAGTTTATAGTTTAAATGGCCTGGGAGCTTCCAGAAAAATCTTTTGCGTCAAACCTTTACTACTATTGCCACCATGTGGTGAAATCCGACAAAAGGCTACTCTAGCTGCCACAAAATGTATTCGTTCATTATGATTTGTCTCATATCAACTGTATTTGGAGAGATTTAGAGACCACTATGTTTTTAATAATGACAGGAATTACAATCTTTATTCTGCCTTCTTGGACAAAGCCTTGTATGGGATGCAGCAAGCTCCTCCATGTTTTAAGTCACAGCATCTGTGGCAAAGTTACCCAAAAGGAGTCGGCATTTTCAGCTGGATCCAAGCTCTGGGGATGAGGGACTCTCCAGCTTTCCTGCGATATTCCCAACCTCTTCTTAAGTGTCTCAGGCTGCTGGTAATACCTCTCTAACCAGCCATATCATGGGTACTGCAACAAAAAGATGCATTTCCTTCCAGGAGAACTCCCCTAACCTACTTTTCCTGAAGACGCAGCAAGCAGCCGTTCCTCTGCTAACCCCCTGGCACCCGTTGTGGGGACGCGTAACCAGGCTGGAGAGTTTAAGCTGATGCAATAACCCCCATCACATGGAACGCTGTGTTGTGCTGCTTGGATGAAAAGACATTGGATGAAAGTAACCTGATGGGACTAAAATGGCAGGGCAATTCTGGTAGCTGTCTGTGGAGCTCTACTTTGCTTCCCCTTAAAATATGTCTACTAGAGATTTTTCAGAAAGGAGAATTGCAGCCAGATGTCTTACTACTAATGCAAACCTACAGGACATCTCTTTTTTTCAAGGCCAAAAGCTTGTATTTTGGTCATTTCAGCAGTTTGCCTAATAATTTCACCAGTGGACTCGGGAATCCTCCTACAATGTATGGCTCAGTTGGACTTTCATGTCCCTTTCCCCTCAGGTCTCATTCTTCCACTGCTATTAAGCATATTTTTGCAGAAAAAAAGCAATTACTAAGCATTTGATCCATACATACCCCATGCCGTTTTCCTTCCAGTTAATCCTGGCCTCTGTGTTGCCTTTTTTCCCTTAGTCACTCAAACTAGCCTGGTTTCAAACATTTAAACTGGGGTACTAGTTTTGCCTTTCTCCCTTTATGTGGCTGAGGGCCTGAGATCAAGGGAATGTGACCAGTGCCTGTGTGTTCCTGTGCTATGGGTTATGTCTCAAAATTAAAGTATCATCTAACTAAGTCTGACACCCCTATCCCTACAGGTGGTCTAATGCATCCACCGTGCCCCATTCAGAAGGCAGATTTATTGAAGCCTGTTTCCAGTTCAGGCTCTGTTTAATGGTTCCTTAGGGTTTTTTGAGTGGGAACTGAGTTCTTCCCGGTTTAGTGTCTATAGTTAGTCACCCTACATCCCCTGTCACAGTCCACTTATAGAAATGAGCACTTAGGGCACCATTCAGCTGACCCGATTGAGAAAGCTGAATCAACAGAAACAAGTCATGCTTAGACAGCAATGAGTATCTCAACTACATATTGCTTGGTAGTAAAGGAAACCCAAAGGGCAATCTTTTTTGTAGACACCATACAGATGCATATATCAACATATATATATATATATGCATGCAGTCCACTGCGATGAGCCCCATCTTCAGTCAGCCTTCTACTCACCTCCTTTGCGAGGGATGCCACTGGAAATACTGGCTGCTTCAATTTTGGCTGAACTCCGACCAGACCAGACCATGCTGAACCTGCCTGTGCCTTTCCTGAAGAAATTGCTTCTCCAGGCATCAGCTCCTGGGCTGCCACATTCCTGCCTGCTGTGGGAACAGCCTGTCCCCTCACTCCCAGACAGCGCCAGTGGCTGCCCTCCTTCCCTCTTCAAAAGTTCAACACATGGGAGAGGAAATCCTGATTGATAGACATGGGGTGTGAAGGACCTGTGGTTGTTTTGAGGCCCAACTGGGAAAAACAAGTGAAGCTGGTTGAAGTGGAAGAGGCTTGTGGAAATTTTTGAATGAAATGAAGTAAAATACATCCCCCTCCTCAAAATTTTTCATTTTGGCTAACCAGACTTGTTTTCGTTTGAACTGAAAATCACAGAGTCACAGTCTGGTGGGGGTTGGAAGGGCCCTCTGGAGACCATCTTGTCCAACCTCCCTGCTGGAGCAGGCACCCCCAGAGCAGGGGCACAGGACCGCGTCCAGGCGGGGTGTGAATGTCTCCAGGGAAGGGACCCCACAGCCCCTCTGGGCAGCCTGTGCCCCTGCTCTGGCACCCGCACAGGGAAGGAGGTTTTTTCTCACCTTTAAGCAGAACTTTGAAAATGCAATATTGTCTTCCATTTTCAGGCTATTTACCCTTCTCAAGGCTTGTGAAGTGCTTTTTATGAAAAGAAAACCACTGTTTGCAAAACAAGAAGTCAAGGAATTTAACTTTGAGAAGCGTGAAAACATGAACTGCAAAGGTTTTCAGAATAGAACATTTCATATAAGAAACATTGAAGGTATTTATTTAATCACAATTATTTCCTTGCCTTTATTCCTTTTTTTTTTTTTTTTGACTGATAAGATTTCAGCACAGTTTTTGTCCTTTATTTTATTTTTTAATAATTAAAAAAAATAGGAATTGCCTTGTTTGAAAAATGACTGGATTGGGAGGGTCTAAGCACTCCCATCCTTTAAACAGGCAGACATCTGTGTTATAGATGGTTAGAGGGGCAAAAAAGCAAAAGAATAGGCTATGAGGAAAGGAAAACCTCTTCACTATCCTGTGTCTATCTGCCTAGTGCTGTGTGCTATCATCCATGCACCATTGCTACTGTAACAACCTTTTCCTGTGCTGGCTCATTCACGCTTTAGAGCTGCTGTTCATTTCTCAGCAAGAGCAGGTGGCTCACCCGCATTCTAACACGCAGCCATTTGGCCAAAAAGTTGCTTTGCTGCCCTCACCTTCCCCTTGTCCGATGACTCCAGGGGTGGCTTTTTTATGACTCAATGTTATGTTGCTACTTCTGGCAACCAGCAATTGCGCTTCTGCCTGAATCAACTCCCCGCCCCCAAAGCCTGGGGTGGGGGTTGAATGTTCTCCCTTTTATTTTATCAAATGTATCCATGGAACCTTCCGAGTACTTATAACAACCACAAAACCCCATCAATTTACTGAGAAAGCCTGCCACAAGTCTCGTCAAAAGATAGCAGGGCTTTAATCACAGCAAGACTCACCCTTTTGAACTGCACTCTTGAGCAAAAAAGTACGAGGCGAACACAGTCTTTGGCACATCTACATGGAAAAACTTCGGAGTGCTCCATGGCTTGGCCTCCCGAGCGCAAGCCTGAGCCCTCGCTCTGTCAGTCTGATGGGATTTTTACTATAAGTTTTTTTGTTGTTGTTGTTGCTGTGTTGTTGGGAGAGAGGGAATCTCTAGCTGCCAGATATCAAACTGCGTATGATCTTATTGAACAGTCAATGGAAAAATATCCTACCCTTTCTATACATCGTAATGAAAGCTCTGTTGATTTCTCTGGGCTTTGGATAGCCTTATTTAGGCTGGATTTTAAGTAGGTTGTAATGACTGTCATTGAAGTTCATGATGGAAACTCAGGTCCAGATTCTCAGTTAAAAAAAAGTTCCTTGTAATTAATGGCAATTTTATCCCAGGATCTCAGTAGTGTTGACCAAACTAAAGATGCTGTTCTCAGCAAGGAAAGCTGCTAGTAGTGATTTTAGCAGCTATTCCAGCTGAAATAACATTAGGACTTTCTTTTTTCTCTTTATGAGCTGAACTTCAGCAGTGAGGCTCCAGCATCTTCCCTTCGAGTGTAATTCACCCTGTTTTTTCTGTAAATATCTGTACATATTAATATTAGATACAAAAAGTATGTTAAACTAACATTAAGCATTCAATGCCAGTAAAAACAACAACAACAACAAAAAATCAGCATTGAAATGATTACTTGGCTTTAAACTCACAGTTTGTTTCTGGCAGGGTGCCAAAGCATATGATTACCAAGGTCACGCACTTTGATGAAGTTCCCTGGCACAGTGGGAGAGTTAAAATAATGTATCGTAGTTCCTTTTGCTGTGGGGTAATATTACAAACATTATTTATTTGGTATCTCGCCTACCTCCAGCCATCCCCACTTCAGACTAGGAAGGAATCAGATCTCACGAGGTAAATAGGGTCAAAGCTGGTGAGGTGTTTGGATGTGAACAGGGTGAATGTTTGTGGCCAAATATTTTATTAACAAAACCAAAAAAATGTGAATGTGAGTCCCTCTGACGGGCTTGTCATTTAAATCAAAATTCTAAGGTGCTTGAGCCAAGAGAAGATTATAGCTAACAGTAATTCAAAATAATAATTCATAATGCTCTGCTCTTTGCTTTGCAAGGTTCTCAGGATGAAGCTTTGCTTTGCTTTGATTCCAACATTTTTTGTTGGAACTTTTGTTTAGCTATGGATCTAAACATGCTTGTGCTCCAAGGAGAGAGGAATAATGGAAATTAAATATTTCATGGTTGGTTTTTGCTTGGGATGTTTTGTTTGAGTGAAATGTTAAAAAATCAGGTGGAATATCATCTGCAGGGCTGGTCAAATAAAGTCAAGTCCCTTCTTACAACTTTGTATGGCGGTCCTGCTGCCCAGAGGGAATAGTCCTGGAGGTCTGGTGGGTAGGTGCTTTCCTTCAGATAATGTTGATTTGCTGCTTTAGGAAGTTACCCTGATACCTGCTGTTCAAAGCTGAAAATTAGGTGCTCTTTGCTTGTAGTTATTCATCCCCTGGTACTTCCTGCAAAAGCCCTTTTGCTGACTAAGGGCAGTGCATGGGGGCTTCACGACATTTCTCCAGTATTCCGCTTGGTTGTGGCATCCTCAGACCTTCCAGCTCTTTGGATTTCAATGTCAACCTCATTGTTTTGATGTATAAAAATGCCCCAGCTCCTGGATCTGAATCATCATGTGACAATTTCAGCTTTTCATTACAAGAACATAATTTTCAACCCTCTGGATTTATGAGGAACAAAATGCGCTCAATATGTCCCAAGTCACCCCTCATACTTGGAAATCAGATGGCAAATGGTGAAAACCCAAAAGGGGGAGATGATGTTGACCTTGGCGGAAGGGTTTGAGCAAAATTGCAGGTATTTTAACCAGTTTTCAGTTTGATTCTTGAAGTGTTGGATGCTCTAAGGCAGGCAACACTTCATCCTTCCCCTGGTTGTTCCCTGCATGTTGCTCACTACACCCAATGAGTACTGGTTGCTTGCCTGGAAGCGGCTGCCTTTCAGCAGCCTTTGCTGGTTTTCGGGTTTGTTGAAAGGTGCTAGGACATACCTTAGCACGGTTAATTTATATTTGTTATTGTCTGTCACGGTAACGTTATTTATAGTTGATTAAAGCTCTTGGTTAGGGAGGCTGAATTCGTACAAGCAGCTTTTGGCTGCTCTACATTAAAGTGTGGCCAATGTTTATGGAAAACAGAATACGGCAGAAAACTTTGGGGTTTGTGGTTACTACAGAATGTCCCCATTGTTTTCTTCTCTGGTGTGCTTCCTTCACCACTTCCCTTCAATGGCCAGGTTTGCTTTTGTTTCTTGATAGAATGGCTTGCCAAAAACATTGTTTTCTGATTAATATTGTAGTTTGTCAGCACTTTGGATGGATAGATGGTGCAGATCTTCCTTCTGCTTCTTAAAAAGAAAACAGCCCTGAAATCCCCATGCTGGTCCCTTCCAGGTGAACAGTGCTGCAAAACAGCTGGCTTTGTATACAGTTAAAATCAAATCCAAGTGCCTGGGAGGAGTAAGGAGCTTTCAGCCTCTCCCAGGGAAAAAGATATCATCCTCAAACCTAGATTTTTTTCTGGCTGGAGCATTGCCTTTCTTTGCATTTTGCCTTGTAGAACTAGGGAGGAGAGGAGATAGTGTCCCAGCTCTGTGGGGATAATGGAGGAGATGGGCACCTACGAGGTGTCACTCTGTGAAGACTTGACATGGAGGCTGTGGCTTCTGCCACCTCTCAGCATGTGGATAAAGGACATGGTGGATGTCCTAAGTGGTCCTCTCTGGAGATACTTTCCTTTGAGGACCACGGTGCCTTTGCCCAGTTTCTGTTCATACATGGTTGGGATTTACCGCAGGCTCATGAGAGCAGTTGGGTGTGTGCACATGCATCACACACAGCATGCTAACAGCAATCCCCCCTTCCTCCAGCCTGCTCCCACTGTTTGCCCCCCACTCTGGCACCAAACCCAAATCCCTTTCTGCCCCACGGACCACACCAGGCTGTCTCAAAACTCAAACTCAGCAAATGTAAACCAGCAATGCGAGTGACCCTGAGAGCCCAAACTGGGGGCCCTGTTTTTAATCAGAGGATTAGTCTGAAGGAGCAGGAGAGGTCCTTGCAGCTCTCCTAAATTTAACCATAGTTAGCGCCTAATTAATGAAACATTTAACTTGTCTGGGACATGGGATTGGGGGGGGGGGGGGGAGAGATACCCCAGGCCAATCAGCACTGATGTATTCTGTTTCTCTTGCACTGAGGCAGAGCATTTCTAAGTGATGTGTGTGTGATTGCTTCCAGATTTACGATTACTTCCATCCTTTTAATGCTGGATTAAAAAAAAATACTCCAAAGAAGTTGGTTTGGCATAATCTAATTTTCTCATGTGAAACAGTTTGTAGACCAGATGACCCCAAACAATAGGAGAGTTTGTCTCAGCCTGGCTGTTCCTGCTGCAGGCAACCTTCCTCCCTGCTGCCCTCCTGTAACCAAATGTGACAACTGTCCCTTATTTATACTTAGCTCTGCTTGGGGACCTCCGTGCTCCTGCCTTAACCAGGTTGCAGTGCTGGCAAGTGATGAGTACATTACAGCAGATGAGACTGGACGTGTCTTCTGCCAAGGGGAGGACCAAAACCAGTCTGAGTCAGAATCTTTTCCCCACAAACCAGCAGATTTTGGAAATTCTCTATGAGGCTAGCCAGAGGTTAAGGGACATGACCTTGGACCAGTTAAGATACAGATGAATTCAAGAGCACTTAAAACCCTTCTAACTGAATTGTATCTTAAATATCTCAGTTCAGATACCTTCCATTAGCTGAAAAACAGCGTTTCACCCAAGGAGTTACTGAGAGCCTTCTATGAGGACCTCTTGGCAGGAAAGGAAAGAAAGGTTTTCAGTGCTTTGTGCTTGTGTCTTGCAACAGAGGTGTGGGAAGGCTCAGGTAAGCTCTGCTTACAGCGAAGACAATCTCCTCTATCAGGATATGACCCTATTAATATAAGAAAATGAATTTAAAATGGAAACTAAAGCATTTATAAGGCTAAAGAACTGCATGCCTGCCCTGCCCTCTTCCCTTTAAATTGTTCCACATATTTATTATATGTTCCTTGTTTTTCATGCAGTACCTCTGACATCTAAAACTGGGTAAGGGATCCAGCTCCCTGCGCTAAATTTGGACATGGAGAAAGGGACTGGACTTCAGTGTTGTGCTGCCCTCTCACACCTGGTCTGGCTTTGGTGTTTGGTGCTGTAGGCATCATCAGCAATGGAGGGGAAAGCAGAGCTCAGAGAAAAGAATTAACAAATAGAAAGAAAAAAATTCCAAGTTGTTTTTAATTCCTAACAAATAATTTAGATCCAGTTCAACCCTTCTGTGTTCAAGGTATAAAAAAGAAACAGGGAATTAGTGGTCCTCCTGCTCCTGGCTTCTGTGTCTGTGTGTTCTGTTCTTTCCTTTGTGGGTTTTTTCTTTGTTCATTGATTTATTTAATATAGAGAATAATTCAGCTAGACAGAGGAATGCATGGTTTGTTCTAAAGGGAAAATGTTCTGGATATTTGTATACAAGTATCCCAAGATGACAGCAGCAGGGCAAAACCCAGTGTTACTCTTATCTTCACATGCGGCTGATGCTGGTATTGCCACACCATATAAAACTTCAGATAGGGAGTTCTGCGCATAATTAAACGGGGTCATATCAGACCAGGTTCAGTGAAGTAAGCGCTATCACTCCTGGTGTCTCGCATGAGATTGATAGAAGGACTAGCTTGTGGATGACTGTATAGTTTGTTGTATAGTTCCTACTTCTTTACAAGTGGCCAGATATAAGTAATGTATAGGGTACAGATCCTTACAGGAGGAATCTATGCTTTCTAGTCCTGAGCTGGCAAATCCAAGGGTTTGAATCTGTGCCAGAGAAATCAAGGAAACAATCTTCCAAATGCAGTGATCAAAATGTTTCATTTGAAATGATTCAGGGGTGAAGATGGAGCAGGAAGGAATTTTTCATCACCTTGAGCTGACTGTTATGAAAATCTGATAACACATGCCTGTGGCTGATAAAACTCATCGCCATGGGGTAGAGATGCAGCTCAGTTCCCAGCCGGGCACTCCTCTCCACACCTACAAGGGGACCTCAACCTCTGCAGACTTTCTTGCTCTCTTTTGTGTTATCCTTGCCATTTGCACTGTCCCATGGCACGACAACATGGCCATGATAACTGGTAAGAGAGCTGGACTCTGTATTTCATCTTTGTGACAGTTGGGTAGTAGGCAGAATTCCCAAAAGTTGGTGGTTTCAGAGGTCCCTCTCCATCCAACACTCTTTATTATTCATGTCCTTGAGATTTACCCTAGCCACATGCCTTTTTGTGTTTGTCTTTGTAGTTTATTTTGCAACCCTTCCAATTAGCATGTGAGTGAATGACATTGTGAATATTAATATGATTTTCATTTATTTCCAGAGACAATAGCCATGTGAATCAGCAGGGCTCCACTAATCTACGCTGAAGATTTCAGTGTTGTTGAAGCTAGTTTAAAAGGCATGGGAACTAGTGGCTGTGGAGTAGCTCATTATACACTCATTATGATTCCATCCTTGAAGGTGAGGAGTATTGAACATTTGATTAGAGCTGTGTATATAAGTAGGGCAAATGTAGCTGAAAAATCTGTGAAGTGTAATCTTACATTGAAAGAAAAAGCCAATAATAGAAGAAAACCCCAGACAGAGAGTGGACAGAGAGATGGACATATGTTAGCACAGATATTTGCTCTTCCCAGCAAAATGTGTCATAACATTTATCAGAATGCCTTTCCTGTGTGCGGATCTGTGGTTCACGTTTGACTCGGATTACAAAGACATTTTTCCGTTTCCTTCTGAGGAAAAAACGCAGAGCCATGGGAGTTGGTTGGAGGTCAGGGTGGTCTTAATCTGCTTCTGCATCTTTCCTTCTCTGCCCTCTTCTGAGGACCTAATTTAGATAGCCACGGCAGACTGTCCCCAGGGCTTAGTGAATGCCAGCACCGCACAGATCTCCCACCCTGCTTGCAGAGCCACAGCATTATGTTGGAGCACATCACCCCGTCCCCATGCTCTCTGCCTTCTCCCCAGCCCTTTCAGCCACCACAAGCTCCTTTGAGCTGCCATGAGAGGGCAGAAGCAGAAGATGCAGCCAGCTGACCTTGAGGATATTGCTTTCATTTGCTGCCCTCTTATCTAGTTGTCTAACCTGTGCCCATCATAGCCTATGCACGAGGCTGCAAGGGACAGCAGGAGTTGAAGAGGATTCACTTGAGTCCTGGAATTTCCCTCCTAAAATTTCATATATGGGCCAGGATATGTTGGAGGTAAATGGGACATTACTGAAATGTCTCATTACATTCATGAGGCATTTGCAAGCAAATACAAAAACTAGGTAAGGCGTGTGTTTTCTCTCATTGTAATCTGTGTGCACAGACAGAGGGAGACAGACAAAAATCTTCTTTCTAATATTGATCAGGCAGTAGCTCAAAGCTTAAAGTTAACTGGCGTATCCACGTGTGATGTTGCTGCCCAGCCCATGTCCATTGCTGAAATACTTGCCTGCCATTGCTGAGCTTCAGAGTCCCAATACTGCAGAATGAAGATCTTTGGGGGCGTTTTTTAAATTAACTGACTCTTCTGTCCTTACACGTCTTAATGTCACTAGAAGTGTCCTGGATACCTGATTGGACTGATGCCCTTCAGGAATTTGGGGAAAAGATTACTACTGTTGGCTCTGCTAAATGAAACAGAAGAAAATTATTGTGATCTTCTACCTGGCTGCCTTTAAATAGAATCATAGAATCATTAAGGTTGGAGAAAACCCTTAAGACCATCCAGGCCAGCTGTCAACCCAACACCCCCAGGCCTCCTAAACCATGCCCTGAAGTGCCACGTCTACACGTTTTGAACACCTCCAGGAACAGTGACTCCCCCACTTCCCTGGGCAGCCTGTGCCAAGGCCTGACCACTCTTTCAGTGAGGACATTTTCCCTAATATCCAATCTAACCTCCCCTGAGGCAGCTTGAGGCCATTTCCTCTCATCCTATCACTGGTTACTAGGGAGAAGAGACCAACCCCCACCTCACCACAGCCTCCTTTCAGGTAGTTGCAGAGAGCGATAAGGTCTCCCCTCAGCCTCCTCTTCTCCAAGCTAAATAATTCTAGTTCCCTCAGCCGCTGAGGGAACTTCACTACTCCCACAAGCTTCTTGCCTTGGTTAGCCTGCTAAACTGTATCATTTGTGAGTCTCTGTAAGAAAGAAATACGACGTAAAGATTGAGCCAGGCACTCGGCAGCGTTTGGAAGCACAGAGTACTCCCAGCTTTGGCAGCCTTCGGCACCCTGCCCACAGAAGTGACAGCTAGTGAAAAAGCTCGGTAGCTTCCATTTTTGGCTAATAGCAGCCTGGGAGTGACGGTCCTGTTCTTGAGGACTTTCTTTTGCAATTTCCTTGGATAGATAAAGCAAGAAAGGTTGGTTTTATTTGTTTACATTCTGAGGTCTGGTGACCAGACTCTCGTTTGCACTGAGTAAAGAATTGCCTGGCATCACATTTATTGCATGAAGAGTGGTGGAAAGAAACATTTCCATGAGTGACCATAATGATCTTTTCCTTGCTGTTTTGGCATCAGTTACTGTATTCCATTCTGATCTAATTTGTGGCATTTCCCCTCATATTTGTTGTTTTATATTATATATTTAAATATGATGCATCCATAATACAGAAAACCTGCTCTATACTTCTGAGCACATTTATACAAAGACTAATTCTTATGCTGTAATTTGAAAAACATGGATCAAAACCAACAATTAAAAGGAACAACTGCTTTAAACATATTTAAGGTAACGGCATACTTTCAGGAAAGACAACAGCGTATTCATTTTCATACTAAATCAAATGTACCCTGGAAGAAGATCTGGATATTAATATTAACTTATTTTAAAGTCAGTGATATGTCATAACAAACAGAATGAGGTAATCAGTCTTTATATGGTTATATAAATAAAACAAACTACTTAATTTGTTGTAAGTTACAAAGAACTGGACTCTTAACAGGAATAGAGTGCATTTGTGAATTTATGTAACAAACATATCACTACCAACACCAAATTACATCTCAATCAATGTTAAAAGGCATCTGACATTTCCCTTTGATTTATGGATTAACCTTTACAGTTAATACAGTCTAGCATTTATTGTTTTCATCAGTTTGTGGTTTGGTAGCAACCCCAGATCTCATTGCAGGGAACTGACTCAATTAATAGCTTTTCCCACCATGATCAAACGACTAATGAAAAAGGTCCATTTTGCAAAGTGGTGGATGCTAATATTTAAACAAACAAAACAAACCTTTATGAAGGACAAATGAGTCTTGGATCCTGATTCTGCTCAGTAAAGTTATTTATCTGGGGAAACCAAGGTGTGCTCATTGACCAGGGTTAAACCTGGCTAAAATGTAACGTATTAAAACCGAAGTGACATGAAAGCAGTCCCGAAGCAGCAGCCAGAGGAATACATTTTATTTTAGGATCAATTTTCAGGCAAAAAATAGAATGCATACCTCATTGTCTGAGACGTTCTCTCTTTGGCATGGAAAAGATTGGGAAAAAAAATTACAGGTAGTTTTGCCAAGTTCTGTTCCCATTAATACTGTTCAGATGCTGAGGGATTATATATTAGAATGACAAAGAATTAAGCAATTATCTGCATCATTTTGTGGAAATAATTAAAATACAAAAGAGCTTTCTTGAATAAAGCATAACATTGCCTTAAAATAACACAGCTAGTCCCCCAAATTACCGTGATTGAGGACTAATTATTTTAACAAGAAAAACATTATGCAACTTAAACTGATTTTAGTGATGAAAAGTCAGTTAACTGGGGACTTTTCATTTCAAGCATCATTTTACACACATTTAATCAACATGAAATTCCCATTAACTTTTGTGTTGCAAGCAAAAAAGGATTAGCACCTGGTTGAGTACAACACAGTCTGGCTCCACATAAACCATGGAGAAGGTAGGACAGGCTTGCCCAATTGCCAGATACACTCGTGTTCCACTTTGTCATGATCAAAGATAGGCTGAGACTAAGAGCGTTGAGAAAACTGACAGATGTGGTTACCTTTGTACAATTCTCCTGAATTTCTCTTATTTTTGTCCTAGATGCCTCATGGTAGCAGTGAGATTTGCACTCTGCCCCATTGGAGGAAGGGAAAGTTCACTAAGAAAAGTCACTTTTGTTGTATTTTGGTATGTCTGCTTCCTCACTCTCTTAAATTTTCATTTTTCTTAAGGTTCACAGAAAGTTTCCAAGTCTTAAAAGTCAGGGTTCATTATAGCTAAGCTTTTGTTTGAATTGTAAACATTTGGCATTACAGAGAGACAGAAAGTCCTATACTGCATCCTTATTATAGCTTATAGTGGCCCCAAAAGATGCTACCTTACACCTTCAGCTGTGGCTGCAGATGGAGGATCTCTGTAATTATGGTGAAGTTTTATCCATTTTATTCACACTCACAGCTAGTTTTTGCCGTGGCTTAGTCACACACGCAAAGCCCCAGGGACTTCTGAAGGACAGAGGAGGGCAGCGCTCATTAGTGAAAGCTCTTTCCTCACAAGTCACACAGGCACATAAAAAAAACCCCACCCAAACCCAAACAACTTTCCCACTTCTGCTGAACTTTTCTTCTGAAAAGGTTGGCCTGTCGAGAAGCCACGATCCATGACAATCCACTTTTTCTCAGCCTCTGCGTAACGGATGGCCATGGATCATTACTCCAGGATGGCACCAAGACTAGGTTTGTAGCAAATGCTAAGTAACGAGCTTGTTTTGGCCTGGGAAATTTCTCTGAAGCAAAATCAAGGCTCTTTTCTTGTCAAGCCTGTATAACTGCGGTATCAAATACTACCCTGCTTTGAACAGGGTTGGGAATATCACAAGAAGAGTGAAGCAGGATTCTCCAGGAGATTTTGCATCCAGGGAACATGCACTATGGCAAAATTATTTTAGGCTCCTGCATGGATTCCTTGGATTTGTACAAATATCCTGGCAGTATAGAGATCCTTTGAAGAGAGTAGTTCAATAACTCATTGCAATTCCATTGTAGCCGGTGCTAGAGACTCCTCTTGAAATTACATGGCTTCTCTGCTCATTTTTACTGCCAGTAGAAGGTTTTTTTTGAGGGCATTTTTTGAAAGAACTGGCTGCAAAATGCTTCTACTTGCTATAACAACACAATGTTTGCTAATGCAGGTAGCAGTGTGAGTTAATATGTGTTGCAAATTGGAAAGTTTCTATCATTTAGCTGGAGACAGCTTTACTTCACCTTGAAAATGAAGAACAAGAAGATTATTAAAAAAAAGGTCACAACATTTCCAAGCCTTGTAACCTGATCCCAGTTCTCTTGGTATTTTTTTGTGTTTCTTAAAATTCCCGCTCCTGGAGTCATGTGTAAGTGGGAGAGCTGGTAGTTTTACACATTTATGCATGACTCAGCCCTCTGTGAAACTGATCTGCGGCAACTGGTCAGTGGCAGGATGGATGAAATGTTCAGGCACCAGAGAAGATTAAAGCAGAGACAGGAAAGGTGACAGCAAATGAAGAGTGTAGAAGGTCAATAACATAAGCTTGCTGATATAGCAGGTTTCTAACTAAATGCTTTGCAAAGGTGAACTCTGTACTGCCTTGCAAATGGGGATGTGGAGACACAGAGACACAAAATGACTCGCCCCACAGCATTGTCCATGTTGGAGACAAAATAAATGTGAATCTCTGGAGCCAGAAGGTTTTCTTCTTCGTCTATTCCAGAGGAAAGGCGAAAATATAGAAGCAAACAAAAATGTTTTCTTGCCTGTAGTTTAAAAATGAAATATAGAATTTCCTGCTGTCTTGAATGAGTGCATTATAATCAGAGTATGGTTAAATTTAATATAGGAGTCCGTGTGCCACCACCAGCAATACTCCTTTTGTAATTGCCTCCAGCTATTGCTACTAGTAGTTCAGATTGCAATTTCCTTGTACTGTATGTCAATATTACTGGATCACAAGCAGGGAAACAGGAAGCCTGATAATCAATTTTGGTAGCTCTACAGTCATTTAGCTTGTGAGTTTGGCAGTTGGAAAATTTTTAAACTTCAGCTCCCATAATTGCAAGACAGAATTAAGAGAGAGATACCAATTTCATATGTGCTGTATACATGCCCATGTGCCTGTAGAGCCCAGTACACAGAAAACTCACTTGCTAATAGGAATAGTCATTACAGGAATAAATTGCAGTTGGGTTTGCAGCTCAAGTATAGTCTTAGGTCTCCAAATTCAGCTTATGCTGTTGTCATGGTATAAATAAGTCAGATTGAGCCAGGCTTAGAAGTAAAGAAAATGGTTCCTGTACATTAAGGTATATTCATTTTTTCTCACTGAAATGAACATCTGGTGTTAAGTAGCAAGCTTATATGATGCTGTAGCACAGACCTGCCATGGTTATTCACTTTGTCTTACAAAACATCCACTAAAAGAAGAACTCAGCTTCCTCTCAAATAAACATCTGTCAAACAAGGAGTGTTTCAGGTGAGATCACTTAGTTACAGAACCTCCTCTGCCAGTGAGTGTCAGTGGACATGCAGGTGGTACCCACACCTGGTGTTGCTGCCTGTCCCCATGATGGGTGGGGATGGTGTGTGGATTACACAGCACATGAGCAACAAACATCTCATGAGGAGAAGAACTTACACTGTTTTTAACCATGAAAAATGTGCTACCATTTTCCCCTGAGGAGCTCAGACCCAGGCACAGATTAGGCAGTGGTCTCCAGAGATGAGGTGGTCTTCTCCTTGCATGTCTTCCCCAGCAGCCCTGTGTCCTTTCTGCTGCCACCTGATGGGAAGGGACATGGGAGAGAGCAGGCTGCTGGGAGTGGGGATTACCTAGTAGCAGTTCATGTGGCTTGTCCCCTCCTTCCATTCCTGGGAAAGAAGTCAGGTGAGACCAGGCTAAGGGATGGTAGGTATACATGTCTTGGGTGGCAAGGGTCGTCCCAGGTGCCTCTATAAAACAACACAGGAGACCATGCCTATGGACAATATGTGTTGCCCATCCCAGATATGAGGTTCCCTTAAAGTCAAGGGGGATCTTTTCTAGAAAATAGCTCTACCTCTGCCATGTCAAGCTAAGTGTGCATCTACAGAGGGTAGAGATACCTTGACATCAGTCCTTCCTTCAGGTAGCTGAGGCTGGACATCAGGCAGGTTCTCTGAGCAACTTGCTGCCCTGGGGGGCTGCTTGCCTTCCCACTGTGGCCAGCCTTGATTTCAGCTCTTCCTCAGCTGCTCCCCCAAGCATGGGTGAGGACCAGCAGTCAGGAAGCACTGGAAGAAGGACTGAATCACCCCCCCCCCCCCCGCCTTTGCCTGACCCTCCCATCCTGGTCTGGCATGGGAGCAGGCTGCTAGTGCCTTTGGGTCATTGCTCCTCTGGTTGACAAGAAATCTGTCTTCTCTCACCTCAGCAAACCTGTTTGGAAGTGCATGCCTGGCTGTGTGCTTTCCACCCGGTCTAGGTTTGTCTTGGTTTCATGCACTGGGAAGCAGAAAGAGCCAAGATTTCTCTTGAGTTCAGGATCAGAACCTAAACCGGATTAAAATGTTGCTGCCTGAATTTTAAAATGTTGTTTTCCATGACATGATTATGTGACCTACCTTTGTTTATTATAAATCTAATACCACAAGTTACAGTTCAATGAATTCACATTTTATTTGAAATTTTTGCCTGAAGTAGCCTAAAGCTCTTCAAGAAACAATTGCACAAAACCATATGAGAGCTGCTAATTTATAATCTGCAGCGTCACAGCACAACTAGCTTTTCATTTGGTTAAAAGGAAATGGTTACTTAGAACAACAAAGCAAACCATGTGTCCATAGTTTATACTAAATGCCCTTGGTATTTATTAGGGATACACAATTTATCATCTTGAAAATATTTATTTTCCTGTAATTTCAACAACAGCAAAACAAAATAGAAAGTAACACAGTGTCATCCCTTTGCCAAACTGTAACAGATCTTGGGACAGTTTCGTGTTGAAAGAAAATTTGAGATCCCAGGTCTGGGTATTAGCTTAGTATAACTTGTTTATTTGAGAGTGTACACCAGCCCCAGAACAGAGGTGCTCTCAAAGAACATACAAACATCTTTGCACCAGGAATCTCACCCCACATGCCAACATCTGGTTCTGCTGTGTTCAGCCCTTGGGCTTTGGGAACTGCTTCCCTATTTGGACATATTTCCCTCCGAATTCAGGAAGTATTTTGTCTGGCTGAAAGACAGAGCCAAAGAAACCTGTGGAAACAAGCTGCTATTTTGTCTTGAGAAGACACAAGGTAATTGCTAGAAGGTATTTAATTTTCTCTGCAGTCCACATGACCTTTAACCTGATTAATCTCTGGTCCTGGCAACAGAAGATGAAGTTTTGGTCCCTTGAACCTAATGGCAAAAATTCATTTCATGAGAGTCAGGATTCAACCCATGAAGCCAGTCCCAGGTGCTCCAATGCAGAACAATGTTATGGGTTGATTAGTACTGAAATGCCTCCCAGGGCTTGATAATTGCTCATATAGCCCTCAGCCTCAGAAAAGCTTGAGACAGATTAATCACAAAACACAGATCATTGCACCTGCTATTTTCCACATTCACTTTTATGGAAAGTACTGCTTCTTTTTCCCAGTCTCAGAGAGGCCATGCTGGAAGGAGAGGATGGCAGCAGAGGCTGCTGGTCGCAGTCAATACTAGCACAGCGTAACGCCTCAAGGCCAAGAGGGGAAGACGGGGAGCAATTCTGTGGTAGGAATAAATATCTGTGGCACGAAACCTCAAAGAGGATTTTCAGCTAGAGCAGATCGTGTTCGGGACAGATGGCTAATGGTCAGCAAAACCTTTGGGCTCAAGAGGAAAGTTGATTTTATACATATTTCTTTCCCTGACAAAGGAAAACATGACAGTGTTTCACCATTAGCAGCTATGGAAACTGCAGCTTCAGAGGGACAGTTTGATCTGCATACATGGGGCTGTAAGGCCAAGTGCTAGTACTAGCAAAAGGTTTTAATGACTGATGGAAAGAGTAGCATTCTTATGGCTGGGCAAATTTCAGGAAGCCTAATATTTTTAATTAGAACCACTGATATCACTATGAGAATTGAACAAACTTCCAAGCCTATTAAATCTTCATCATGTCTTCAGCAAAGATCTAAGAAGGCGCGTGCAGCTTTTGTGCAGGACAGTTAGCTTGTGGAGCCATAGCATTGACAAAGCTGCACTGAGCTGCGCTATACAGGCTGAGAAGTCAAAGAGCATTGCAGTATCCTATTTCCAACCTGCTCAGAGCAAGACAAGGTAGTACGTGCCTAATGTAAACGCTGATGGTGGAGACCGGCAGTTCAATTCTGAAGTGCAAAACTTTTTCCTGAAATACTCCAGCTGAACAGAAACCCCCAAAAGATGAAAGGTTGCTGTTGCTGCACGCTGCTGACCCCTGCTATGAAGTGACAATGAACACAGAGAAACACCCATGACAAAAAGAAAGTTGGTTGGGCTTACTGAAACTTCTAGTTTTCTTCTCTGACAATATTCTGCAAGTGCTATTTTCAGTTTCATAGTTATGGTGAGAAACATGGTGTGTTTTGATTCCTAATTTAGCCTGTTTATCCTGAGAGATTCCAGGATCTTCATTTGAAAGATAAATTCAAACCTTGTTTTTCCTTTGCAGCGCACATTCCATAACAAAAACATTGCATGCCATACTTCATTACAGGGTTTGGAAGACCTTCATGACCATAAATTTAGGAACTTGTGGAACACAATGGACTTCAGGATGGAAAAAAGCCAGTTGGCCTATCTGGTCAGGTCCATCCCTTCTGTTTGAATTAACAGCTGGATTTCACAGTGGGAGAAATCCGGCAGTTCTTTCTCAGACAAAATTCTCACAGTTGGATTTGCCTCCAACCGCTGTAGCTAGGGTGGGAGGGAGCACAACTTACTTTGTTATTTTATGTTAGCTCTCTGGGTAAAAAAATTCCAGTGCAAGCTCCATAAGCCTTGGTCCTACCCTGTTCTTTAATTTAATGACCCTAAGTGCAATGAGAAAGACATTCCCAGTAAAACAGACACAAAGGGTATGTACTAGGTTCTTTGTGCATTGCAGTGCATATGGTGCCCATGTTCTGGAGAAAGCAATAAGAAGTTGCATTTTAAGGCAAAATAAAATGGCAGAACCATTTGCTGCTCTGAGAATTCTGTCTAGAAGATGAGTTGCTGGCACAGTGTGGCAGACTCTGTGAGTAGAGATGTTGGGTGTAATATGCAAAGTTCAGTTTCACACATGCCATTTCAATTCCAAAGGTAATTTTACAAAAGTTAATGGATTTGAAAGGATTTACACCCGCACAGTGGGGAGGAGAATGCGCCCCATGGGTGACAGAGAGGGGAGAGGCCAGCTGGAATGATCAGCGCAGGATTTCCGTGTCTTGGGTTTGGGTTCTGAAGTGCTGATCATGGTCAGGATTTGTGTTACACTGCAAGAGGTGAAGATTAAAGCCCTGTTTGCTTAGGGGCATGTGGTTCCCTCTTTTGCTTGAGCTTAAGTGTGGTGGGACACTGGGGAGACACTGCCCTTGATTTACAGTACAGGTACTTGATGCACAACCCCAAGGCACCTTGCACTGTACCATTCGCAGAGTCCCAGCCAGCTCTGTACTACTGGAAGACATGTAGAAGAGCTTTTCCCCAAGACTTGTCCCTCCAAATCTCTTTCCCTCCCAGTGTATCCCCTATATTGGTAGAGATTGGAGAGGACATACAAGATTTGGACTTGAATAAGCAATCACTACCCAAAAGGAAAAACCCCTGTAACCAGAAAATGGTGCAAAAATCTTGATTCAGCTTTGAGGGAGCATGCGGATTGCTCTGCAAGGTAGCTGAGGACCAACCTGCTGTGTGGCTGGGGAGGGTTGTGGCAGCCCAAGCGACAAGATGGAGCACAGCAAAGCAAAGCCGTGATGAGAACCAGCTCTCCAGCATGGTTTGACCTTCAAATGCTCCTTGAATACAGCTTCTGTTTAGATGGGGAGTTAATGGGTCTCAAGTAATAAGATCCCTCTGATTGGCAGAAAAATAGGGGAACTTGGCTTTACTGACAAAGAAAAGGTTTGTTTTCAGCTATCCTAATTTGCATTAATGCTCCCATAATGTGGAGGAGGTTCTGATGAGGGAGAGGTTCCCTTCGGTGAGGTCAACCGCTGGCCTGCATTGGGTGTTGTTTGGACTCTCTTCACTGGTGGTGGGGGAAAAAAAGTGCTGCATCCTTGCCCAAGTACTTTGAATTTCATTCTGAGGCAGAGCATCCTCTTGCTGTGCAAAAACCACTTCTGTGACACCAGTGACAAAAGCCTAAGAAATTAAATCTTTAGAAGTCAAATCACTGCAGAATAACCTGGTGTAACTCCATCAAAATCTTTAGTTTTTTTTCATGGGAAGCCTTCCTTTACAAGGATAAATAAACAAAACACCCCAGGGTCCCTCAGTGAGGCCAAGCCTAGCTTCTTTCCAGAAAGAAACCTTTCATCTTTCCTTTACAAAGGTTATTTATGATCCTAAAAGGAGAGGACAAAAGGCTTGTTCTCCCCCTGCCTTGCCCACCAGCCTGGCAGGGAGGAGCTGCTCTCCTGCGCCCACCTCCTGCCTCATCCCAGGCTTGGGCCAGGCAGTGTCAGTCCCCCAAGGGAAGCAGCTCTTTCAGGGTTAGGAAACCCATGGCTCATTCTGGGTCTCTCTTTGCAGTCAGGAAGACCCACTGAGATGACGAATTGAGCCAAACCCCAATACCTTTTCTCACTTTGGCTGCTGTGCACAGCCTAGCCAGCCTGATGACAGCCTTGGTGGGGTGCAGACCCCTGCCCTGCACTGCTCAGTCCTGGCTTCAGCTCAGCTCTTAACCCCGGTACCAAACCAGCTATGTCTGGCGAATATTCACCTGCCTCAACAGAAGGCACAGAGGGAGGTTCCTGTGATATTTTCCTTTTTTCTTTGGTTATGACTTTATGTAAGTGGCTGACAGGCTGTGATGGAGCTGAAGAAATATCTCTAGATCCAGAGTGCAGGGATAAAAAGAAAAAAACCTAGACTTTTTCCCCCTTTCCCTGAGAAAAGGTAATTTACGTAAATTTATCCACGACCGGCATACGGCAATAGCTCACAACTTTGTTAATGGAAACCTGGTGATCCATAACACTTGTGTGGGAGACATTTGCTTGGGGGTAATACAATATTAATGTTAATATCAATGATCGATCAGAGGATTTGCAAGAAAGGCATAAAGTATTTAATTATAATTACATTGGGAATGGCTTTGTAATGGCTACGACATTTGAATAAGGTCACGTCTAGCCCTCACCCCTGTTATGTTGTTCTATATTAAATGCCATTCACTGTAAGTGCTGGAAACCTTTCTGGAGTCACCACAATATAATATACTGGGTAAATTGAAATATGTCCCTTCATTTTTTGAAATATGATTGATATCCTTTGCAAAACAAATGTTAACACCTATTTGTACACAAATTTCTTTGATTATATGTTAGGGAAACTCAAGTATGACAGTCTCTCCTAGCAGGCACTTTACTGTGAGCAAAGGACATGGCTATTTATGAATATTAATTCGTCTTACTGAAAATGGTTTTGGACCTTTGCTGTAAATCCACCTGGCTGTATTTCTGCCTTTCTTAATACATTTATCCTATACTGCTTAGTAGCCATAACTGTATCTATCTCCACTGGTCTCAGCAGCTCACTGTGTTCACCTGGGTAAGGTGTATGCTTAGTAAGAACTTTTGCTGTCTTTGAGTTACCTTTTGCTAAAAGCATTAACGAAGAATACATAGAAAGAATCATATCTGCACATTTCACAGCAAAAAATATATATTTCAAATATACTGCAGATGTGCATTATAACTATCAGCCTAACCGCAGCATTGCCATGTTTAAAACAATCAAGAAAAAAATCTGCGTATAAAGCATGAATATATAAATGTAGGTAGGATCCTAGAGGTGCACACATACCAACCCACACGTGAGCGCATGCATACATTGAAGTACTAAATGAGGCACGCTCTTCCCACACCTATTTACTACTGAGCACAAATACTAAAGGAGCAAATTCTCGTCCTTCTTCAAATGTCCAGTGACCCCAGAGGTTTTCTTCTTTTTCTGATGTCAATGTAAACAGCAGATCAATAAGGTCTAATGAGTCAAATTTTGCTTTCAGATAATCGCCCAGAATAAACATTGATTCACAAAGAATTGAAAGCTCCCATTTGAAGGCAGAATTTGCTCAGAACAAATCATCCCTTCAAAGTTTGGAAGACATGCAGCGATGTAACTGACATGATTTTCCATTTTGTCTTTTCTGAAGAAGAAGCAAAGACTTTTGCATGCTAAAGAAATGCCTGAAGATAGCAAGTTTTATAGTTTTCCAAAAAATGAGCATTTATTACCAATCAGTGTGAAATACCACTGATGGTAAATTTTACGTATATGGCAGGAGTTTGAGCATCATGACAACACATATCATGCATTTTTACAACATATAAGTGCAGTGATATTGCTCCCTTTCTCAATAACAATATATAAGAATATATAGTATAAATGTACAGTATATATTAGACACAATGTAAAATAACTTAGTGAAATGTCAAAGCTTCTGCATAAAAATTCAAGTCATGCCCGAGCATACCTCTAGCACAATTTTGCTTAATCTTATCTCATATACCTTCATTTACCTTTAGTTCATGTTGCAAAGATAATTTTATCTCTCTGTATATAATTGCTTAAAACCACCAGAATCCTTGTCTGTTTTTCTTTTATCTGCAGTAGGTGAAGAGTGTAATAGACAAGCCAAAACCAAGATTTGGTGGAGTCTTTACTAATGCTGCCGTTAGGTACTGGCAAGTAATTCATTGTGAACAAGTTGTATAAAAGCAAGTTCTTAAATGCTCATTACAGTTCATCATTGTCCATCAGGTTCTGCTCTGAAATACGCCACTGCACGTAAATGGTAATGAAATGGCTTTCTTTAGAAATGGAGCTCATGATCTAACATTGCTATCTGTAAATTATAAATCTCACCAGCTTTGCTGAAATCGTATCAAGTACCACTTTGGTAATTGCTTGCAAGAAGGATCGATAAAAATCTGTTTAATAGGAATACCCAACTTGTCTCCAAGCAGGTAGGTGGAATGCTGGCTTTGGGCAACACTGGATACAGCTTCTTGCAAAGCCGTGTCTCCCTTCATACTTACTAAATGAAATGTGTTCAAGGACTTTGTTGTTTGTGGTTTTTTTTTTTTTAAAAACCAAGGCATTAAGAGGCCCTATGGCTCTGTCACATTACTCCTCAAAGTCTACCAGAGTTCAATAGCCTTGCAATTAGCTTTCTTGGAATTATTTTGAATACAACTTCAACAGTTTAAACAACTCTGCCCTGACTATCAATAGAAATATACTTTCAACACTTATTAATAACTACATTTTCTAATTAATGATGAATTAATGCTCCACAACAGTTTGAAACATGATGTTAAAATTAAAAAAAAGGGAAGACAGAGAGGTTTTCTGTGATTCCTTTTAAGAAAACAAAGGCCCCCACCCCTACATTCTCAGCCAGTGTAAGTCGACAGAGTTACAATGTTTTAGATCAGCTTAAGTTCTGACCTATATACTTCAGTGGAATTAATCCTAATTTCCACCAGTAAAAGTGGTCTCAAATTCACTTTGTCTTTAATAAAGCAACGGGTGATAAGCAAGTCTCTTTTCTGTCGGATTCTGTTTGAGAAAGGAAATTCTTTGTGGTGTTAAATGACATCCACGACAGTTTAGAAAACAAAGCTAGAATTTCATTAATTTCAGCATAGTGAAAATGGATATTGGTAACTGTTATTTACGCTTTAACCTTAGCAAAGTTCTTTGGGTACAGACAGAGTATCAGCTGGTGAATTGGTAACCCTTTCTGAGTACCGCTTGGGAAGAAAACAAGGAGGCAGGTGGCTGATTTTCAGTGACGTGAGGCTGCTGAATACACTGCAACTCAGACTTTGTTACCACGAATAAATAACATCACATTGTCCAGAACTGGAGATTAATTTGCTGGGCCTCCAGTAGATGATATTTATTTTCTTGCATATTATACTGAGATCTCAGGACAGGCAAAGGGTCGGGAGCTGAAAGAATGTAATCAATGCTGAATTTAATTTCAGAATCCGATTTTGCTAAGGAGGAATTGCTTAGGCTCTGCCTGTTGGTCATGTTGTTTGGAGCAAACCCACGAGGCTCCAGTAGTCTTGGTCCTGATTCAATTCTTTCTTGTTTACTTTCAGAAGAGGAAATGTTGTTTAAAGCACAGTCCATAGAAGATGTATCGGGGGATGAAGGACTTTTCCCTCTGCTTGGTCTCTGATCCTTATATTCCCTCTTCACATTCCTCCTCCTCCGTCTTCGCCTGTAATTCCCATTTTCAAAAAGATCCAGCATGGATTCACATCCTGTTGCAAAGCTCCAATAGTTTCCTTTCCCCTTCTCATTCCCTTCTGTTCTGGGAACCTGTATTTATTTAAAGGCAGTTCAGTATTTGTATGTGTTACAGATGCTGCTGCTGAACATCTGCATTCATTTACATTCAAGAATGGTG
The DNA here is from genome assembly GCF_963921805.1 of Phalacrocorax carbo. Lineage (NCBI taxonomy): Eukaryota > Metazoa > Chordata > Aves > Suliformes > Phalacrocoracidae > Phalacrocorax > Phalacrocorax carbo. The sequence goes on from NC_087522.1 coordinate 7,544,440, forward strand.
TAAACACATATGACGACTTTTAAGCCTATTCTCCTTCTTTATATGAATAGGATGTAAACTGCATCCTCTTGAATTTGTTATCTATTAGCATGCATCAGACAAGGACGTACTCTTTATCTCTATAATTGACAACTCAGAGAGATTTTAAGTGATTCGCAGCTCAGCTGTTTGTTTCCCTTCTTTCCTAGTGATTAGATTATTCCTGCATATCTTTTTTTAGCCATGCACAGTGTATATGTAAACATACAGTTACTGATCTTACCTTTACAAAACAACTGTTAAGCGATAAGTTATGTCGGATGGAGTTCTGCCAGGCTCTTTGATTTGATCTGTAGTAAGGAAATTTCTTCATTATAAAGTCATAAATGCCAGAGAGGGTGACTTTATTTGAAGGACTTTGCTGGATGGCCATTGCAATTAAGGCAATATAGCTGAAAAAAGGAAAACTTGCTGTTACACCACCACCTCACTCACATACTCATTTTTTAGGACCACATGGGTACATGTGTGCCTATATCCCACTTCTGAAAGTTCTGCCAGCGGATCTGCACCCTGACCCGAGATGTTCCAGGGATAAGCCCCAAGCATGGTCCTGCCGCTCTGCCCCGAGCCCCCGGGGTCATACGCAAGCATTACTTCCAGGCAATTGAGTTCTGACCGGACTGCTTGCCCTGGCATTCAGTGAAGAGCGCTCAGATACAGGAGGATTACAGAAAGATCACCCACCTCAAACCCTGTCAGAAAAGTTTCCCTGAGCTGGAAGGCTGCAGCGAGGCAGACCAGGCTCAGAGACTCTGTCACTGGAGACCTTGCCTGCTTCAGGCTAGGACTTCAGCTGCCCCTGCGAACACCTACACCGCGCACCTTCCCACCACACTGGGGTTTATCTGCACCCAGTTCACCCATTGGCACGTTGCACATTTATTTCCCCTTTTCCCAGGGCCCCTGGAGGTCAGAGGAGACCATCTGAGGTCTGATGGCTCAACAGCATGCCAGAGTTGCTGTGACCCCACACAGAAGGAAACAAATTGTGAACATTTCAAACACAGAGAGGGGGGGAAATCTGCCCACTGCGGTGCCTGCACCGGGGCCAGACCCACTGCACACACCTGGGAAGAGGTCTGACGCTTCCCCGAGTGCTGTGATCCCACCATCCCAGAGCTCAGAAACCTCCCCAGAGATGGGGGGGACTTGGAAAAACTTCATCTTACCTGTACGCCGGTCTGGTGAATTTTTTCTCTTCGTCAGAACTACAGGTAGGATAATCATCCCCATCATAATTGAAGCAGTTATAGGGGTACTGCGTGTTGTCAAACATCGTCCTGCTCCTTGCTCAGATCCTGTGGAGTGAGAGAGATGGAGTGATGTTTCTCAGAGCTTGGACTCCCTCCTCCCTTCTTCCCTCCCCTCTGTCTGTCTCATTCCCTCTCTCCCCCCTCCTCACGCTCCCTCTCTTCCGTGCACACATACTCTCCGTGATGGGGTGGGGATTGTTTTTGCAATTCTTGCATCCCAGACAGCCCGTCTGTTCGGATATTATTTTTCTAGGGGGCTTGTTATTGTTGTTATTGCTGTTGCCTCCAATGGGGTGGCGGAGCCAGGCGGCTGGTGACTGGCGGAGCTGGTGAATTGGGGGTGAACCTTTGAACCGGGGTGTGCACCGCCGGTAGCTCCGCTCAGCTCGCTGGGTGGTCCGGGCTGGAGAGGGGCCAGCGCTCCCCCTGCCACATCCACAACGTGACAAAAGCAAACAGCGTGATGTTAATAAATCATGCTTCAAGGTCTCTACTTGGAAATTAAACTTTGAGAACAGAGTACAGCTCCCCCCAGCCCCCGAGTTCCCCCCCCCCCTTCCTATTTTTCTCTCCCCAGCGAAGCAGGGTGGCTTTCTTATTTATTTATTTTTAGAAACCCGACGTACAATAAACAGACGTTCCAGGCAGTAATACATGCTTGTCCTGATCTGCAATCTATAATACAGTATAATAGACATACATTATATTTCCATGACTAAAGGAAAATGTGTATGTTCAAAGAAAGTAGAACAGAGGGATATGAGGGACTACTGTCAAGCAGGAAAGTAAAAGGAAAATAGCTGTAGGCAGGAGAGCTGCCTGTGTGGGCTTTGATCTGAAGGATGAATTAGACTAATAGCCCTGTGTGTTGGCATCCAATACCGTAACAATTTAATAGTTTTTCAATGCTTTGGAGTGTTTTCCAACAAGTGATGTAAACCAAAGGCATCACGCACCATTTCAGGGGGGACTAAAAAGGTATATGCCACGTGACAATTAAATTATTTGAAGACAGCTCTGTCCCAGGAACTAGCCTCAGGAGGAAATGGGTATTGGAAAAGAGAAAGCAAACTGGTGTGCGGAGATTTACCTGAATGGAAATATAAAAGCAGAACCACTAGCAATGCAACTTTTGTTTTCTATAATATCTTTCATACAAGGTATGTCCCCAAACCCCTTTTGGTGTTAAAGGATACAATTAGGGGAAAATTCATCCAAGTGATAAAGAGCCCTTTAAAGTGATGCTTACATGGCTTCTGGAGTTTTGACAAAGATGGACATAAGAAAGCTTCTTCTGTGCAGTATAACAATACATGATATCAGGGAACTGGGGTAAATACCTGGCATGAAAAAATAGATACAAGAGGTGTGCTCTTGGGAATATAAAGCCAGAGCAGATACCCCAAATAAAAAATTATCTCCACTCTAAAATACATCAATAGGCATATGCATGAGGCATCCTCTGCAGAGGAGGTCTTAATACAAAGGGTCAGCTACCGATGCCTAAGGCATTAGCAGTGCTTTAATATTGAGTAAGATAGAGCAGATTCAGTGGTGGAGAATGAAATATATAGTGTTTGATCTTCATTCATACTCCATCTGGCTGGACTGAGAAGGTTTAAAGTAAAGAAGAAGCTGGGCCACAGACTTGGGAAGATTTTCCCTCACTAAAACCAGCCAACCTTGGGACACAAGTAAATGTCCACTTTGATTTTCATCAGTGGTTCTTCTCTTTGGAGGTATTTTACCTCACTAAATTTCCAGTAATTCAAACAGTCCTGCTTCTGATTTATAGCAAGTTTTAAAAAGCAGAACCGGGTTAGTTGACTCTGATTTTATACAACCTGTTACTGCCTTTTTTTTCAGTTCTTCATACTCTGAAAATTTTCTTGCTAAGAAAGTTCTACAATACACTTTGACCAAAATCCTCACATATTGACTGAGAGTATATAGTAGGTAAATTTCTCTGTAACAGGAATTAGAGCAAATTATTGTAGTGTCATGCATTTAGTAATGTTATTTACCTTAATTCCTGTATTTTCTTGCCGTGGTGAGTGTAATCACCTCACCCATATCTAGCACATCTATAATGTGCATTATGGCTGGTAGTTAGCTCTACTCTCTGTGCAAGAGCTCATGGCCACTGCATTCCTCATCCATTTCAGTGGAAAATAACACTTAGACTAAATTTCCATCTCAGCGGCTGGTTCATGAGTCTAAATCCAGCAAATGGAGGTGGGTTATAACAACCAGCACTGGTGTCCTGGAGCAGCATCTCTGGAGTGAGTGGGACATGGGTGGATGGTGCAGGGGCAGCTTGGCAAGGTGCACAGGAAACTTCTGCCATTGCCATTTGTCTAATGCATAACCTATGAATAAATATTATTATTTCCGGATAGACAGCAGTAAGCTGGAGGATTGAGTTTCTGGCTCTGTAAATATCACTAAATTCATCTGCTGCAAATTCCTATAGACCATAGGAAGAATGCAGACCATTTCTGAGTCCTACAAGATCAGAAACAAATTATATATTGTCTTTCGTAAACCTGCTTCTGAAATCCAAATATGCAAAACTAGCTGAGTATTTCTCAAGGTATTCTTTAAAGCCTGCATACTGATATTTTATCCCCAAGTGAATGTTTATGGTCCAATTATAATCCTTTAAAGTAATACTAATAAAGAAATGCTAACATGCTCTTATATGTACCGTGGTGGAGCTAGCAGGTGCCATGCTTATGGTGGCAAAACATGTTGTACAATAGCTTTTTCCTAGCATCTGTGCAGCCATTATAGTTTAACTAGAGCAACTATAACTCATCCCTGTCATTATCATAAAAGCATAATTTTGCCAGGCTAGTGTTTTCTTATGTTGTATATTTTCAGAACGCAAAGTTGTAAACCACTTGATTTGGGATTGTAAATAGGCAATAAAAATGCTTTGAAAGATTTGCCTATTTTTTTTAATGTTGATATTAAAAAGTTATTTGCAATTTTTGTAATTATGATGCAGATTATGAAAATTGTACGTGAAATTCAGACTGGTCATAAATCCAAACAGGGCTGAATTACTAATAATTATAGCTCCTCAGAATAACAGTAGGTACCTCAGTGTGTAGGACTGCATGCTGACATCCTAGTCCTCTTACTGGTATAGACTGTAATTTCCCAGCAGCATGGCTTCTCCTTCTCTCTCACTGACTTGGGAGCTAGAGCTCTTGCAGTTTAGGACTTTATTCCAAACCTTTTAAATTTATCATAGTATCATAGAATTACTTGGGTTGGAGAGGATCTTTTAAAGATCATCTAGTCCAACACCACCACCTCCCTGCTATGGACAGGGATATCTTTCACTAGATAAGGTTGGTCAAAACTCCATCCAACCTGACCTTGAACTCTTCCAGGGATGGGGCATTCACAGCTTCTGGGCAACCTGTTCCAGTGTCTCACCACCCTCACAGTAAAGAATTTCTTCCTTATATTTAATCTAAATTAACCCTCTTTCAGTTTAAATCAGTGAAAACAAATGGTGGCCTTCAGCAGCCTTTGGATCACACAAGGGTAGTCTACACCACCAGTAAACTGCTTTCTTTTTAGTACAAGATCTGTAGCTTTGGCAAACAAAGAAGAGGACGGGGAAATGAAGGTGGCGGTGCTTACCTCTCCCGGTTGCCCTGATATGGGATAAGAGAGTTCCCCAGACTTGGCTGGCTATTTGGCTGCTGATTGCCACACTGTCCACCTGCATTTCATCCTAAATTGCTCTCTGTTTCACCCATGTCCATCAGCTGAATTGCTTTCCCTTCTGCTTCTCTTTTGTGTTCATATGTAGAACTTCATGGAAATACAATTTGCACCACAATTTGTGGTTTTCTGCTGCAGCTTACTGAGAATTGTTTGTATTTCCTAGCTAGGGGATTATTTGGAAAGCCATTCCTCATCTGCATGCCTTCTAGCTGCAGCAGTGTAAACCTCATGCATAAAACACAGCACGGGTTTCTGCCGAAACAGGAATGTGGATAAGAAACTTTCAATAACAATTAATCACATTAGAAGTGGTAAATAGTAGAGCAACTATATAAACTAGCTCAGACATATTATCCCTGCCCTAGCTAGATATAGAGATTCACAAGGCATATGTAAAAATCCATTTCTGGAGATGCTCAGTGTGTTTTGGTAGTGAAAAAGAGGAAAAGACGGGTTTTCAGGGTGAAAAGCCATTTCTCCTACCTACTCCTGGGTTGTGACTATTGGTCAAAAATGTTTTCTTTGGAAATCCCAGCCAGCCAAGCTGAGGGCTTTCTGCAGTCTGGTGAAGCCCGGCGACCGCGTTGTCACCAGGACGGACTGTATTTCCCTTCGGGCCAGGGAGGAGTTTAGATGGTTTTTTCCTGTCTGCTTGGTGTGCAGACCTGGTACCCCCCTCCATCACCCTCCAGTGCAATGGACTGTTCTTTTTTCTAACATTATCTCCCTTTCCCAGAGCACAGCAAATCCTTTTCTAGTGAGAAGCTCTCAAACAAGTGAAGTGACCACCACCGAGTGGGCAAGAAGCCAGGAGCTGTGGAGAAAGCCTGCAGGTCTGTGAGACCAGCTCCTGGGAGCGCTGGGTGTCCTGGTGGAGCTGTTCACTCTGAAGTTTGAGGGTTGATGGCGAGTAATATCACATGAATTAGCACTACGATTTATTATTTCTTTTTTGCTGCCACAGGATCATGGCTTCAAAGATAGTAGAGGGAGAACATGGACAGGTTGCTAGCTTTTCGACATTTATTAACCAAATTCTTCATTTTTTTAAACTAATTTTCTACTTAAAACCAAAAATGGTGGGAAGAGAATTAAAAAGCTTTAAAAAAAAAAATTAGTTTAGGTTGGACAAAATGGTTTGGGTCCACCTAAGAGGATTTTTCAAAATTTTTCATTCTGCCCTTGGTTTGCCCAGCACCCTTCTGCAGGTGGGACGCTGGCAGTTAAAAGGCCACATCCCAGTTTCTCTATTTGATATGAATACATGAGGGAGAGGTTCAGGGTTTGTCTGCTTGTGATTTGGTATTCTTCTTCTCAGTGGCACAAAATGAAATCCTCCTCTTTGACTTAGCAGATAGATGGGATAAAACACAGTAGGGATGTGAGAGGCTGCACAGAAGTCCTGGCCTTTATGTGGGTGGGATTGTTCCTCCCCCATCTGTGAAAGTCTCTGGAATTGCTGATCCGTGAGGCTTTTGGAGAGAAGTAGGAAGAGCTGGAGGGTTTGAACTGAGAGGTGATGCCTATTCTTCGCTGTTACAGTGCACCTCTTGGACTGGCACAGCAATCACGCCTTGACTCAGTCTGCACTTGTTTACCAAAAACAGATACTATCTTGGCGCAGCTGCCATACCTCATCCATCTTTGGTCATTTCTCATTCCAGCTATGTACAAAATCATTTGGCTATAGGCCTCACTTCATACATTGTTTGAATTCTGCACCAGACACAGCTAATAGCTTGGGCCAGGAAACTCGTTCCAGATGTTAATTAACTCCCTCTGCATTAACTGGAATCACACAATTAGGGCCTGATTATTTATAAAACCATTTTGTCGAGAGAATTAGGAGAATGAACACAAACATCCTGGCTCACACTTTCACACAAATGTCCATGTGCTGTTAAATTGTGGAAACTGGCACAAGTTGTCCCACACATTTATTTTCAGCCATCACAGTTATTCCAGAGGAGAGAGGACAGCAGTCAGCCAGGCGTTGAGGAGCAACGATGAAGCAAAGATGCTAATTCCCAGCCGAGCTAAGGTCTACTGTTGTGGCACCAACAGGCCTCAGAGATGCCTATCAAATACCCCATAGGCAATGGGGCTCTCCTACTAGTGTAAATCTAAATGACAGAGCAGCCTCATTTTACCCAGTCACAAATTGCAGTATTTAGGAGTTTGGTACCTACTTGGGGGCTGGAGGGCCTGGCCAGTGCCTGTGGTGCTTTTTTTTGCTCTCTACCAAACGTTCCTTGGTTTAGAGGGATTTTTGGGGGGCTCACACAAACACTTCACAGATCCATGACACAGCAAATTGGAACTAGTTCAAACCTGTCTCTCCCATCTGCCTTGCACACAGCTCAGAGTCAGTGAATCAGGGACTTTTTATTATCTGATATTGCAGAATAGACAAATACCAGGCAAGCAAATACAAGGTGCAAGCAAGTTTTGCCAAAGCTGACTAAACATACGTGGTTCTGTAAGAGCAAAGGAAATCACCCCATGGTGATGCAGGTCACCAGCTTCGTGATGGACGAGGAAGCGGGCTCTGAGCTGCCGGAGCACGTGCACATCTTGTCTGTGTTGTCTGTGTCTCCAACCACCGGAGCTGTGCTCACCACTGCGAGGAGCTGCGACCCTCCAGGGGCTGCTCACATCAAGGGGCCGTTTGAGTCAAGAGTCCACTGACTCCTGATTCCTCCCTAAGACAAGCCTGTGAGTTTTAGTGGTGTATATTGAGCCGGGACCCACAGCTGTAGAACACAGGCAGGCTGAACAGCTGGTGGTCATTTAACTGCCTCTTTCTGCACCCTGTTGGCACCTTCAGCATTACAAATCCCGCACCTTGTGAGAGCAGAAGGGATAGGCAGCACTGTTATGTTTTGCTGAATTTATTTTAATTTGAAAGTAATCATTCATTCCAGTTCACTTACTCATAACTCTCACCCACGCAGAAGTTTTCTGGGAGCTGCATGAACAATCCCAAAACAATGCAGATCAGGCTGGCCGCGCAAAAGTAACTGGAAACTGGGCTCTAAGCGAGTGCTATTACTGAAGAAGGGGATGGTAGGCAGGGTCTCCATGTTCATTTGTAACTGAGCTGCAGGATTGCTTCTCACCAGGTCCTCCATCTACTGGTTTCCCTTCAGGAGCAGTCCCTTCTAATTTCTCCATAAGGTGCAATCTGTGGCTGCATAAACCTCCTCAGATATTCCAGTGCTCTGCAATACCCATCTTTAAAATGGGATCACACTTCGTAAGATGTTTCCCACCTCTTAGTTACTAAGTGGCAATAATATTCCCCCATTACCGGTATGATTTCTTTTTCCCATAACTCATCCCTCCCAACTCATAGATCTAATTTGATGTATTTCTCCCTGTAAGCAAGTGCAATTATCAAGGCTTTTCTTCATTCTGAAAAAAAAATCATGTTTTCATAATACCAGTTAAACCACTGGACTTCATTCCAGGATAACCACTGGATGGTTAATGTGTCAGGACATCTGATTACATGTTCCTCAATGCCAGACATAAGCCGCCTTCTCTTCCTCTGAATTAGAATAATAATTCACAGTTCATCATTTATCACTCTTCAAGTGTTTGGCTATCCATCACATGAAAGCAACTCTCAGCAGAGAACCATCAGCTAACATCTTATTTTGAGGTTTCTGCTGATAGCTGCTTAAAGAGGTGTAAGCTCCCTTCTTGCTTTTCCATCTTTTTCATCTTATGAGAAGCTTTCCAATGCACACAGCGGAGTCCAAAGAGAAATAAGCTTTGATCTCTGCCACCTAAAGTACATTCTCACCATTAGTAGTTTCAAGTGAAAATATTTGTAGTGTAATGCTAGTCCTCAGTTCTGCTGTCTTTAGGAAGGTTAGGAGCTTTGCTGTGTGCCTGTTTGTGAAGTCACATTTTATGTTTGAGCTGGGTAAGTGTGATAAAAAGAATATATCTATAAATATAAACCATCTTTGTTTCTGCTTCTTCTCATTAAGCATTGACCTTAGATTACTTTTCTTCATCAGCATTTCAGTTTGATCAGTTTGAAATGTCTTTGGGATTTAAAAGTGTCTGAAGCCAACTTGTAGTGCTAAAAGTTTCTCACTTGCCTTATGCTCAGTGTGTAGCTGCCTTCCTTTAGGCAGCTGAATTTAACAATATCAAACCTTTAAGAAACAGAGTATTTTAATGGAAGCTCACCGTCTTCCTATTCACCTGGTGTGTGGTGCTTTCAGGTATATATAGGTATGTTCTCAGGAAACCGCATATCTTGACTAGGAGTTGAAGATTTCCATATTGGAGAGTCAAATCCTGTGTATTTTCTGTCTAAGTTATTTTTGCAGTAGTCCGCTAGACTAGGTCTGTAAGCAAAGGGGTGGTTATTTACAAGCATACCTCTCAGTTAATGAGTACTTGTGACAGTAGTTTATTTTTCTTTAGTATCTTCCTTATCCTCTGAGTTGTCCATAAATTCCTATGAATAATTCTCAGGACTTTAGAATTTAAAAATATTGGTCCTAATTCCTGAGCTCTAGGTAGAATACTTTTGGGGAAATAATAGAGGATGACTTACACGTATTTAACTGCTGATGTGAATTTCTAGGCAAAGAGCAATTTATGAAACTTCAAGGATTCACAGACTCTGTATTTGGCTGTGTGCTCAAAAGCTAACAAATAGGATCTCAGAAATCATAGGGGAGCAAAGTCAGCACTTTTACCATGCAAAGATATTCCTAAATCCAATTGCTTATGTGCTCATCTGCTCTAATACTGGTGAATAGTCCCCAAAGTGAACAAAGTACATCTCTCCTTAGAGCTGCAATCCAGCTGTATAGTGAAAATGGTATTATACGAGGTATTTTGCAGCGTGAAGCTTCACAAGCAACAGAGCTGGGTTTGTGTGCCGTTTGCTGCCCACACAACAGCCTGTAGCCAGAACTCCAAGGGCACCCAAATAGCCCAACATTGTACTTGTAAAATAGAGCCCCAAGCAAAGGACTTGTATCAGTCAACACTGCAGCAGCTGCTTGGGGTGAATGGGAGCAGAGAAGGAGTTTTGTGCGTGGTGACAAAGGTAGTGGCATGACCCAGGGAACCACAAGGAATGTATCTATATATAATTGCAGCTCCTGTTGTGAATGATAGTCTTGAGTAGGAACTCAGTGTTACCATTTGTAGACTGGTTTATAAAGGGATGATCAGTGGGTGGAGGTGAGACGCAAGGATGATTTCAACTATTCTTTCTTTATCGCTGCCTGGGAATCTTGACAAATTGCCTCTTTTTTTTTCTTCAATACCAATCAATTTGGAAAAAAGATAGGCGTAATAACAAAAAGGACTTTTAAGTGCTCTGAGACTAATGAGGAATGTGCTGACCCACCAAAAGGTGGGCTGCCGCTGCCCAACACACAGCACTGATCTGGAAGGAAGTAATGATACAAGACAGTCATTTTGCTTCATGTCACTAGTTTTATCCCAACCAAAGAACACTGTACCCATGTGTCCTGGTTTTGGCTGGAGACAGTTAGTTTTCTCCATAGTATCTAGTACCGGGCTACATTTTGGATTTGTGCTGGGCTGTTCTTACAGAGAGCCAAGGCCTTTGCTGCCCCTCACCCCACCCCACCAGCGAGCGGGCTGGGGATGCACAAGGAGTTGGGAGGGGACACGGCCGGGAGAGCTGACCCCAACTGACCAAAGGGATATCCCACACCATACAACGTCATGCTCAGCACATAAAACTGGGGGAAAATAGGAGGAAGGGGGGGACATTCGGAGTGGTGGCACTTGTCTTCCCAAGTAACCATTACATTTGATGGAGCCCTGCTTTCCTGGAGATGGCTGAACACCCGCCTGCCCACGGGAAGCAGCGAATGGAGTCCTTGGTTTGCTTTGCTTGAATGCACAGCTTTTGCTTTACCTGTTAAACTGTTTTTATTTCAACCCATGAGTTTTCTCACTTATACCCTTCCAATTCTCTCCCCCATCCCACTGGGGGGGAGCGTGTGAGCAGCTGGGTGGTGTTTAGCTGCCAGCTGGGGTTAAAGCAGACACCATGCTAAAAGGAGAAGCGGGGATCTGCAGTAGAAGTGACCCTGCTACGTGAGCTGCCTTTTCCAATGCCGTGCCTGACAGCAGGAGAATAAGTATGGCTCTTTGCTGACTTAGTTGGGCTCAGTGGTGCTTGGTGTTATTTATTCAGCATACTTGGGAAAGACTTGAAGCAGCTTCTTTCTTACCTGACATAAGGCTCTGGGCTGCTAAAGGCAATTCATGCTGCATAAGCAGCCTGTAAACAGACACAGTCTTGAAAATTGCTCAGATGTGGGAAGATGCATTGGTGTTGACAGAGGACGTTGGGGTAGAGTTATGATTTCTAGGAAGTGGGGTGCAAAGCAGCCAAACTGTCTCTTAAAATAAACAGAGAATCCTATTCTGGCACATACTGCAAAGATATCTGCTGACAGTGCATCACTGTGCGCTGGCAGTTGAGAAAACTGGAGCATCAGAGTTTTACAGGTCATACAATGCACTTCTGAGTTATTCTGCAACAACTAAGCTTGGGAGACAACACTTCCTTTTGTTCATTTTGTTTACTAAGTAAAAATCAGACACCAGGATAAGAACATCATGGAAGGGCTGTCCGAATCATGAACTTTTCTTTGCATTTTGAAATAGAATGCAGTAGAAATCTTGGATCCCAGTAACTCTAGATTTGGAGCATGCAGAATTCATCTCAGCCTTTTTGTGGTTAAGGGCCTTTATATCTCTTGCTGGCTTTTGTGAGGAAAACTTCTAAAAAAAAGCCATCACAGCTATTTATGTTTGTTTGTTTGGTATGGGGTTGAACAGCATCAAGCAGAGAGCCAGAGATGTGTTTAGATTCATTCCCCTGGAATATGTGTGGGGATGGACATGTTCTTGATTAAAACTTGGAGTTTAGAAGATTATTTCCCAAGGTTATTTTTGGTTGCTGGAGTCTGGATCTGAAGTTTGTCGCCTGGCTCCAACCCCAGTGCATTCATATCTGATTTGGGCAATTTAGAACTTAATCTTTATTTGGAAGCAAAGGAGCGCAACTGTTCATTTTGCAGATTTCAAGGGATGCCCCCAGTTTTCATTAGGAGAGTGTAAAGCGGTTTGAACAATCTGCATCTTACAAAGATATCTGTCTCTTAGCTTGTCAGTATATTTTATTACCAGATGATGGGTAGATTGGGAAACCTCTGAATTTCCTTGGGGTGTCTAGGGGAAGGACAACACCTTTGTGTAAGAGTACCCATCTGAAAAGTTTTCTCAACCCGTTGCCCTGCTCTGGCATCGGCTTCTCACATGCAATGGTGCTCAACAGCGTGAGCTGTGACAGGAGGGGAAATGGTGACATGTTGGAAAGGGAATGAGGGGTTGCAGGGATGGGTCCAGCAGCTTCACATCAAGAAGCTCCTGTTCCTTTCCATCTGCAATGGGAAAGGCAGACCGCACGTCCTGCAGAAGGCAAAAAGTGACATTTATGAGAGCTATCAATTTGGGAGTTATTTAACATGATTCAAAGGGGCTGAACTGCTAAAAATGCTTAATATTCAGAAGAAAGAAATGATTTGTCCATTCTGAAGAAACTAATCCAGTGGAGCTAATGAAATCCCTGTAAGACCTGCATTACATAAGGTTGTTGACAGCAATTTGGCTTCAAGTTGTGGTATCAAAGTGCATTTAGGAACTGGCAGTATTGCGATGCGGGAACAGGTCGTTGCCATGAAAATGTCCCCAGAAAGGGATTGGCTGTGCCCTGGGCCACAGCATCAGGATGCTCCCAGAGCCCCGGGATCTGGCAGGACGCAGGGAGACAGCGAGGGAGCGCAGAGCCCGCTGCACTGCTGCTCCCCTCTGCCTCCTGCAGGGCAGGGCTCTCTGCCAGCTTCGCCCCCTCTGTGCTTATCTGGGTGACCCGAACAGGCTCGTGCAAGTTTGACTAAGGGGAGAGCACAGGGTATGCCAGGCTGAGCAAGAGTGGAGGCTTCCTTGCTGTATATTCCTTCAGGGTCAGCTGCTGTTCACTGCTTGGGATCAAATCCCTCTTAATCCCTTGGAGGGAAAGACCCCAGATGCTGCCTGCTTGGTTTCATTACATAGGAGCAGACTGAAACCATTAGAAAGACCATTTCCAAGCACAGCTGCCTAAAAATCTTCATGGTGCATATTCACGCCTCTTCCCCCCAGGATGGCTGAGCAGCAAGGACTCTGCGCAAAACCCATTTAAAGATTTAACTCAGCTTCTGTCCTGTGCTCCCTGATGAGAGGAGGAGGCTCAAGGCCCTGCAAAGATGAGAATGACGCTAAAAATCATTAAACTGCAAGATGATGGTGACCATCACTGTCATGGCCATTTAGTTTGCACATTTTCTCCTATTCACCCAACCTCTTGCTGTTGGGCTGCTTGCTTTAGAAATGAGAATTACATGAAGATATTGTCTATGTGCAGATATTTGTGCATCAGTCAGTTTCTTGCCTCTCTAGACTTATTTCAAACAATATTTGTGGTAGTTCATAATTTTATTTAATTATTTTTCTTAATGATTTACTTATTATCTGATGGGAAAGCTGATCCTGGACTCATCTCTTACTGGATGTCTGAGGCATCACATGGACCTGCTCTTTGGAGGCAGATACTGGCGGCTCTGCCAAGCTTTACTGCTCCCTAAGTCACCCCCTGACATCTGCAGCAGCATCCCAGTCCTCCCCCAGCTGTGTAGTGCCTCATGGCCATCAACTGATAATGCAACAAGTCAATAAGAAAACTATTTTCCCACTGCACCACTAGATGCCCACCTTTCTAGCGAAGCAGTCCAAGGACTAGAAACAGGTTTTTCCTCTTTGAAAGATAAATATTCTCCAGCTGTCACAGTGTTTAAGAGTGGGGTTTGATTCACAAATGACCTCAGCTCTAGCTAAGATTTCATGGATCACTATGTACCCTGGCAAAAAAATTCACCCTTCTCTGGACAGTGCATTGATTAATTACAGTAGTATGTGCTAGTAAACTGATTAGTGGTTTGATAAATCAGTTGTCACACAGTAAACCAGGAAATACTTCCCTTGCTGAATAAGAGGTTGCTATCAAGCTTGATGTGAATTTAATAAGAGCATATGTGCAGCCTCTGGCTCCAGAGGGTGGTCTGCTCGACTGCAGGACATGCTTGATCACTGTGAACGTTCATGCAGAGATGGTGAGGATATGTATTTAAAAAAAGACGTAAGCAGAAGAAATGAGAGGTCTGTATATCTCGTACTGTATAAAGGCTTCTTACTGATTAGAGGTTGACCATAATAACAGAGGGTCAAAGGAAGAGCCTAATGCACATGAGAGCAGGGAAGAGTTAATTTGGTGAGGGACTCGTCCCTGGAAGTACACACAGCCCCTTGCCTTTGTGCACCTTGACAACAATTTGTACAGAGCCAGGACAATCCCTTCACTAGCGTACATTCCTGCAGAGCTGCGCCGACTACAGCAAGGAGGCAGTGGGGATACAGAAATATTTTCTATACAGTGAGATGGAGAAATATCTTTGCAGCACTAGTACCCCTCCAGGAGCGGTTCAGGGCTGGAGCTGGGTGATGCTGCCGCTGCCCTCTAGATGGTGCAGTCTGATAAAAAATTTGAGAAAAGACTGTCATTTGCTTTGACTGGGGTCTCTCCCTCTTTTTCTAGGCAGAGATTTTTTAAATTGCATTTACAGGAGGGCATATTGCCAATGCTGGGAAGTGGAACACTGTACTGCTGGTAATTCCCTCAAGTGTTGGGATGAGAGCCAGATCCATATGGTATATGCTTATTTGCTAAAACCTGGTGCACTGTACTGTATTGCACATTACGTTTCTACCTAAGCTGTTCTATTTGGGTTTTTTTGTTTGTTTGTATGTTTGTTTGTTTTTTTAAATCCAGGAGTCTCTGTCAGGCAATGCACAGCGTTTCAGAGGTCAGACAGGGAAGTATCACAGAGCTGAGTGAGAGACCTGGTTTAACGGTTTTGAGAATATATAGCTCAGAACCACAGGTCCCTGACTGCAAATTTTTAGTGAACAAAACCAGTAGTGTATATGCCGTGCTGCCAAGGAGATAGTTCACAAAGCTGATCATGGTCAAGTGGAACTGATTTTAAAAAAAGGAAAGAAAATGGGAATAAAAACATACCAATTCTTAATATGCAAAAACTCATGCAAAAACTCCACTTCAGACAGAGAACATCAATTTGCGGTGAAAGCCCACTTTTGATTCACTGATGAGATAAATGCATCAGCCACAGTGAAAAAAGCAACGTGAGAGTGTGTGTACGAATGGGCAGCAGCCAGCAGAAACTGGAGATAATTTGGTCCAGAAAATCAATGCAAGGGGGGGATAGAAATCTGAAAATCCAGAGCAAGATGGGTTAAGGAAAATAAAAGTATTTGTTTTTAAGCAAAAACATATCCTAGCAACATCACAGGCCTAATAATAGGTGGAGATACTGAAGCTGACACAGCCATGGGAAAGGGAGAGGTATCCAACAGACACCTTCTGTATTTGGAAAGTAGCTTTCTTACATGAGCTTGGCTGGTATGTCCTGGTCCATCCAGCTAGGAGAATGTTAGGCATCATCTGCTAGTGAAAAAAAATCAGACTTAATTATGCTCACCACTAAGCATCCCAGAAGAATTGGCCAAGGAAGTGTCTGGCCCATGAGAATTCATTTTTGGGTAGCTTGAACACAGTAGAATCCAGGACTAGGAGGATACTACTGCGTTGCCAGTACTTGAATAGTGCCAGCCGTTCCTGCTGGCGGGACATCTTGTCATGCAAAAAGTGGATAGTTAATACTATAAAGATAAAATGCAGGACTTGAATTAATGCTAAACAAATAGACAACAGATTTTCTAGATAAGGCCTGAGTTTACAAAGTTGATAATTGCCTAGATGTGCTCTGATTGCTGGACTGGAGAGTAGGTAGATAGGAGAAGGTGGTTTTGCTTCTGATCAAACACCTGTGATGCCAGTGATGGGACCGTTCTTGGATTGAAGGGTTTGGCAGTACCGATGGGAACTCAGAAGAGATTGGCGCTGCCAAATCGAAAGAGCTTGGTTGAAGGGAAGGTTGCAAGGGAACGTGACTGCAGGATATATAAAATGTGGTGAAAAAGGGCATAGCAAAAAAGTGGCACATTCAGACTGGAGAGAGGGCACACATGTTAAATGGAGGGCATCAGGAGAAGCTGCTGAGGGAAGCAGGTTGCTTTGCCATTTCCTCGTGGCTTCAAATCAACTGTAGTTGCCTTTCAGGTAACTGCTTTGGTCAGATAATTACTGGGCTCAGTCCAGGGATACCTGGTGAAACGCTGACACAAGGAAGATCAGGTTTAGATCAGGTCTAAGGTCCCCTCCTGGCCTTTAACTCTGAAATAATGAAAACTGTCTCTGAAGGAAGATTGATAGAGACATTGTGTGAGAGAAAGGATAAGCTGGGGATTTTCTCCTCCCAGCTTGTTCATGTAACTTGAATTTAGTTGCTTCTTATCTCAAGCTTGGTAGGTCTCTTACTCTGCAGGAGAAAATAATAATGTTTGCAAAGGGGATCCTTGGGGTGTTTTTAAGGACATTCAGCACCTCTGAGTATTTGAGGACACGGAGCACTGGCGCTGACCCAGCTGCCATCTGGGTGCAATACAGCTGTATTGGTGCAATGTTACATGTGAGCTCAGAAGCAGCACTGAGAGGCTTGTTCCCACACATTTCAGTAATTCACTGTGTCCTCCAAGGTAACACATCCCCTCCAACACCTGGCGCGTCAGTGCACCACTTCTGGGGATGGAGACATCAGATCTGAGCCTGTGCCCAGGCCTGGGGAGCTGGACAAACCGGTTCCCCACAGATCTCCCTTAGTGGGGTTGGGCACGACTGCACCAGCAACCATCCTGCCCAGCAAAGCATCAAAAGAGCTATGGTGCTGGGAATTTGTCTGAATGAATTTCTGTGAGTTTTTGTTTTTTAACCTTTACATTTTCTTTTCAGTGTATAATTGTTATTTACAATGAGTTCTTCCTCTTCTGCCCTTTGAAGTGACCTTTGCTCACACCGGTTGGCCTCTTCTCCAGGTTGCAAGGGAGACAGCATGACTGGAGCAGCTGGACTTCTTCAGCTCAGGGAATGTGGTGGCAAAGAATATGGCTGGTTTTTGCAATAGACTCTAAGCTCTAGTCCAGTGGGTTTTTAAAAGTATTATCAGAAGTGAAAGGCTACATTTAAAAATGTATAAGCAGGGACTTTCAGCACTGCATGCCTTCATTCATAATTCACCAGTGCTCATTTCTAAAGAAGGTTTGAT
Organism: Phalacrocorax carbo; assembly: GCF_963921805.1. Taxonomy (NCBI): domain Eukaryota; kingdom Metazoa; phylum Chordata; class Aves; order Suliformes; family Phalacrocoracidae; genus Phalacrocorax; species Phalacrocorax carbo. The sequence continues at coordinate 7,561,835 of NC_087522.1, forward strand.
ATTTTTACAAGGTAAATGTTCTTTAAAACCTTTCTTTACTTTGCAGTGAATGTGCTGTTAAGTGAACTTACTGAAAAGAAGGAGAGGGAAGCAAGGTTTAGAATAGGGTTGCCCAGATAGCCGTGACGTGATTGTAATTTTCATGTATTTCAGCTGTGATTGGGAAACGTTGCACTCCTGTTCATAGTACACCCATGGGTTTGGTCTTAGTAAAGCAACTTTTCTGAAAAGATCTCCAAATTCTTGGTGACTATTATTATCTGCACCTTTATGCCTGAAGCAGAGAAGCTGCTTGGTGGAGCGGAAGGAGCAACATCATTCTCATCTCCCCGTGACGTGCCAGAGCCCCATACTGCTGCAACCAGTTCAGCAGACTGATCTGGCCTGAAAGTTGCACCAGCCTGTCCTAATACCTAAACTAACCAAAAAGACCTGTTCATATGTATGTATGACAGAGAGCTCTGTAGATGCTAAACTAGACTTGGCATGGATCAAATTTTCCACTGAGTATAAGACCATTTTCTCAGCAGGCCAAACAAAAAGGTGACTCCAAGTCCCTGCCTCCTGCCCACAACCACAAGGTCTCACTTTGCCCAACTTTGGTAGTGTGCTGAGGCTGGGCTTGCTGATTCCTGGAGGCTAACAGAGACTCACTTGTGCCCCTTGCTTTCCTACCATGCAGCAAGGATGCGGGCTGAAGTTGTCCAAGTTTTCAATGATCTTCCAATGCATTTCCTTGGGAGTAGAGACAAGGTTTTCTTATAACTTACTGCAAAAGAGATATAGCACTTCGCAGGTCACTGTAAGCCAGAAGCTGAGTGGACAAGCTCTTGAGAAGTTCAGGCAAACATCAAGTTACAGCAGTTTAGGTCCAGTTGTGCAGTATGGCTGTTCACATTTCAGGTAAGCTACCCCACGACACAAGTATGTGCATACTTGATTCAGCTCAGTTGCAAAGACACAATAAATTAATTTGTCCAAAGTCACTGTCTTTGGCAGACTAGGGAATGGGACTACAGTTTAGGCACAAGTTGGGTCTGAAGTGTGATGATGTAGGCGCTAATGCATTACACCACCTTGTAGCAGCTTTCTGGCTCTGGGAAGGCTTTTGCGTGGCACAACAGATTGGTGCTGTTGTACCTTGAGGATCAGCTCCAGGAAAGCTGGACTCTGGTGCATGAAGGCAGAGAGACTCTGGTGCAGAGTATGAAGTCCACTGAAGTGAGGACGCTTGGTGCTGATGGAACCACATAACTTTACCCAAGTCCATCATGCTCAGGCTCCTGCTGGCACCAGCCAGCTGGTACCTGCTATGCTCCCACCTGTATGTGGTCTGCTCATGCAGGGCCAGTGTTGGCACTTGCATAGATCTGAGCTGGGGGAAGGACGTAGAAGGTGTTTATTCTAACAGGAGATACCCATACCCACTGTTTCAGTCTCCACAGTAATTAGGAGCAAAGCGCTTTTAAAGCACCTTCCCTGCACCTATTACATAGGCACAGTGTGAGGTGCAACCATTAATCAGACAAACTGCTGGAGATAACTGCTAATTGAGAGCAATCTGACTCCCTGAAGTTTCCCTCCCTCTTTCTACCCATGCTGAAATATATAATTTGTTCTGTACATTGGTGTTCCAGAGCAGGTTGTGGCAGGTTGTGGTTTTACAATTCTACTGTGCAGGGGAATGGAGGAGGGGATAAACAGAGTTTATACAATAATGAAGCCTGTGTGTGTTACACGGCCCTGTCCACATCTATGCAATAGTGAGGATGCTGTGTGTTCATATTCCAGTTCTGCAGGAAGAGGCAAGAGTGGGTGGCTGATGGGAAGCGATCGGAGAATTTCCTTGGACATCTGACTTCGAATGTCCAAATTATTGGCCACCAGCTCACCAAAGCAGCACCAACATAAAGAGTGTTTCTAGCTGATGTCAGAAAACAGCATGCTCAACTCATTTGTTTAATATAAGATTGTGTTGCAATATCCAATATTCAACATAAGGAAGACTTCCTTTGCGCTAGTAACCCTCTTAAAGTCAGAGAGCCACCTGAGGGTGAAAAAGCTGCTCACTACCAGAGCTTCAGAGCATGACTAGCTGAGATTACATAGAGAAATGAGGAAAAAATTGTAATCTCGTGTACGGCTGGATAAATCAGGTGGAAACTTCATGGAAAGCACTGGAGTTGCAGTACAGTGAAACCAGAGTAGGAGGAATCAGTCAGGATCCATGTCCCAGATGTGCTACACCACACTCAGCAACCTCCAGACAAGGTCGCTGCTACTTCGAACACTGTGAGTCAGCACCTGCTGCTTTATTTTCTAGCCAAAAATCAGTATTTTCATCCTCATTTTCATCTTCTGCAGATGGATACATTTCCAACCCCCCACCATGCTCATGCTCAAAGGGTGCTAGTAAAAACTGCACTAACTCAGAGAAAACTGTGAAAGGCTTTTGACGTGGCATACCTCTCTTAGGCACTCTTAGGCCTCTTCTTCGCTGCTGGCTCAGGTGGGTGAAGAAAGGCATTAGCAATTTGGGCTCCTTTGTGCAAAAGGGATGAGGCAGTGACAGTCCCCTGTGTTGTGTCTGGAATGGGGTGAGGAGCCATCACTGGTTGGACTCAAGACAACTATTTGTGTGGGGTTTTCCTGCTTGGTTTTGCCCCCGGCACAGTTTTATTATCCGAAGGGAAGCCTTTCTGGGGGAAAGGCAAGGAAAAAAGCCTCTCTTCCTAACAAGGCCGTCTGGGACAGTCTCTGCCTAAGCTTGCTCCCATGTAATCCTTAAACGCATCTGGCTTATTTTTTTTTCCTTCGCTGCTCAGTTCTTCATCCTTTAGGAGCTGCCTAGGATGTAGCAATGAAAGCCTGCCTCCTTCCCACAAAGGATCCAATTCATTTGGCCTGTTTTCCAGCCTGATTGATGTTTATACCTATTAATTGTTTTCCCTTTCATTTTCTGATTTCCTACTGATATCACAGAAAGCCCTGAAGAAAACAATCTTTGATGGAGAATAACATATTTCAGAAGACAACTTCCCACCTTCAGTGTTTGTGGATAATTAGAAGATTGAGTATAAATGGTTTACAGAGCTGCTTATTAATGTATTTTTCCTTCCATTATCTAAAATAGTTCATTCCTCTGTGCATTTTAGACATCCCAGGCTCTTCTCCATGAAAATGACAGAGGGGACCCCTCTACTCCTGTTGCCCATGTCCTGACAACTTTGATTTTTAAGCAATATCAGATTTTTAGCATCTATTGTGATGACATGACACCTGGCGTTTACGTACTGCTTTCTCTTCCACATCCATTAGCAACAGAGAACAGATTAACCCACACACTTCCCAAGGCTGACAGGTCCTGCGAGTTTCCATAAATGGACAAACTGAGGTGAAAAATGCAGTGATGTCGTAAGATCACAGGAGGAATTGAGATGAATTCTGGAACTGGAGATTCTCCTACCCGGTAACTTTTGGCTCCAGATGAAGGTACACATTAATCACAGGATGTGACCTCATCTGAGTCAGGTTAAGGTTTTTGACTTTTAACAAAGCCAGAGCTGGGAATTTAGTGGCAAAATGCCTTTTGAGTCACAATATATGGCAAACTTGTACTCAGGACAGATGGTATTTTCTAAAAGTAGCTAAAAGTAGCTGTTTACTCCTAGAATTACTCTTCTTCCTTCCTGTGGCATTTCTTCCTCATTCTGTGGTGCTTCTGCCCACAAACTTGTCTTTTTCAGCATATTTCTGGTGGCAATTTTAACAATCTTTTAAAAAAAATACAGCTATAAAAAAAACCTCTCTCCCTGTCTTTGTCTTCTTACCTTGATGTTCTTCTCTGGCAATATCCTGTCTCAATTACGGATAAATGTACTATATTTAGTTATTTTGGAAAATGCCTTTTGCAATCATATAGGGGATATGATTAGCAGCTTAGTTCATCTTGCTTTTTGTTCAGCTAAATGTCATATTCTCTATTTGTGTTGTTGCCTTTGTTTCTGTCTAAGGAAGGAAATCAAGAATAGATTGCAAAAAGAAATATATCTTGTTTTGATTTCTTTTAGAACACACGTTTTCAGCTGCACTCTCCTCCCCTTTCACCTTCCGTGAAGGACGGCAGTCTGTTTCAGATGTCTGCCACCGTGACCTCTCCCTTCTGACAAATCCCATCTGTATTTATGCCTGTGTGCAAACCAAGAGAGAATAGGATTTGGCCTAGCAAACCCAACAGAAGCCATACACAGGGCTTGACCCAAGTCTTTAGACACCTGATGGGGCAGAACTAGACCCAGTTAAATACCTTGAAGGTGCCATTCTGTGTCAGTCTCATCGCCCTGTGACAAGACTCGGCTTTTGCATTCCTCAGTCACAATCTTGAACATTAGATTTTCTGTTATTTAAGCCATATTTTCCTTCAGTTTGGACGATGACTTTCCACTGGCACCATATTCATTAAGCTGCCTCTAAGTCCATAGCAGTATTCAAGAGTGTTGCTCATTAAATCTTGGAAGGCAGACAACCTTTCCGCTTATATGTTGGAGAGGATGAAAGCACTTGCAAAATTCTTCCTTATAGGAATAAAAATAGTCCCAGAAGCACAGCGGTTTTTTTTCCTTTCTATTACACACAGGTTGCTCTGCTAATGATTGCAACTAATATTGTCTTATGTTATTTCTGGATATATTTATGATAACCGCAGAATAATTTAACAGGGATTCTTCTCGTCATATAATTAACAGGCATTCTTGCTCTAGTGTCTTACTGGTACCCGTTACCCTGGTTTCAACACTAATTTCAGAAATAAAATTAGATAAAATAAGATTAGAATTTTGCACTCTTCACAATGCTGAATTTTGTTTTGTCTGCTTTTTACCTTTTAACTCTACACTTGTTATAAAATTAAAGATATCCCAACTCTCAGTTTTTAGAGTGGCACCTATTTTAGGGATAACGGAACAGCAAATGTAGTTATTAATTTGCTCGCTTGCGAGACAGAGGAAAAAAGTAAGAGAATTATTGTTGGTACTGCAAAAGAAGTATGGAAAAAGTGCTGGCTTCTGATTACACATAATATGTGTCTGAAAAAATGGAGCCAAGAGGGAACCTGCAGTGCCAAACTGTTTGCAATTAATCCTGGCTCACCAAAGCTTGAAAAGCAGATTTTCAGCTGATATATATTACATAGCACCCTGGAATAGGCAGGCAGTGGCTCCATTCCTCTGGCAAAGTAGTTGTCTGTAAGAGAAGAGTTCATCTGTGCAGGAGACAGAGCTTTTTCTGAGGTTACACACTGTGCTCCTGCAGAAGAAAGGGGCTGTGGGAAACCCTGCTGCTTTCTGCTTTGATGCTGACATGGAAGTCCTACTTCTTAGGCTTTGCCTTCTCAAGTGGAATCGGGGTAACGGATCAGTTAAAGGGAGGGGGGAAAAAAAAACCCCCAGACAAAATACATACTTTGCTATGTGCATACTGCATTGGCTGAGTAAAACCACCTGTGGCAGATGCCAGTCACGCAGGACAGTAGTGGAAAGTGCCCAGACGCACTATCAGTGACAGCAGTATCGTTACTTCATCCTCACGGCTGGGCAGGAATAAGCAAGAGCAGAAGAATAACAGTTTTCTGTTAAAATGTTGTAAGGCTACTTTTTAGAAAATGTCGTGTTTATGGGCATTTTAAGCGTTTTCTTCTTGTTCTTGTTAATTTTTCACCATGAAAGAAAACCTCTTTTTCTTGCTATTCATTTAACCTTGCGTCTTTGGAGTGCTATTTTTCATAACCACTTTGTTCAATTTTTTTTAAAAAATGACTATGCATCCCCAGATAATGCAGGGACTGGGATATTGGGATTTCAGGAAAATACAACTCCCACTTCTACTGTTAATTAAAAAGAGTTTTGAATATACAGTAAGACACTCCTGCTGCTGAATTTCCAGTGGAAGACTTTGTCCATCTTCCTTGCCTGGGTGGGACAGTTCTCCAGGTCTCCTCCCAATGTCCCTGTCCTTGTTTGCGTTTAGTCTTATATTTCTATTATTATTATAATATACCTCTATTTTATCTGTTGAAGGGAAAGCATAAAAATTCTCTGTTGAAGTAGTTGCATTAGACCCTGTCAGGTTTTCACCACCACAGTCTTTTAATAAACCCGGGCAGGTAGAACTTCAACACTTCTATGTTTAATGCTACTTTAAGGGTAGGACAGAGCAGCTTCTTTCATTCACAAGCACCAAGCATATTACTGCAGTCAGGCACAGACCAATGGTCTCATGAGCAACACTTATTTCCACTATTGTTCATGCTCATGCCAAAGATTAATCTCTTTGCCCACAGCAGACTACTTGTCTGATTTATTTCTGTGTATGAAAGGGACCTTAGCCAGGGCTCTGGCTCTATGCAGTCCTTGCAAGGACATCCAATTATCAGTTCATCATTTTATTTTGATTAAATGATAGTTATGATGAACAGCCCCACTTGTACTGTATCCTCTGCTCTTTTGTGTTGCTATTAACACACACTTAGTACTGGCTCTGCAAGAGACCAGCCCTTGCCTGAATGCAAAGCCAGCTGAACTCAGAAAGGGCCCTTTTACTGACTTCTGTGGACCTTGGGTCCAGTCTCTGATATGAAGTATCATAGGCGGGTAGTCATAATAATTTGCTTTCTCAATCACAGGAAACTCCATGCTTCTAGATACAGCCAGCTCAAACAAATATATATTCAAATGAGAGCACACCATAGGTGGGAAGATAAATATAATTGCACCCAATTTTGCACTTGCACTTGTCCTCTAGGAGCTAAAATGAGATTTTTAATATACTTATTATGAATATGTGCATCTCCTCTGCCATTTTTGCATAATGAGCACATTCCTGATACTTAAAGAATTAGCTTTCTCTCTTTCTAAGCGATAGGCAAAATGAAGCATGCTGTTATTCATGTATTTATTTATTCATTCATTATTTTTTGCCTGAAGCATACTGGGCAATCCATCTTGTTCGCAGGAAAACCCCAGGGGATACGGAGAAGGCTCAGCATTCAGCTCTGAACTCAATTATCACAAATCTCATCCTATAAATTAGAACATGTTGCAGAGAAAGAAGAAAATGCAGCTCCCCATAGTACATTCCCTGAAAGAGAGAGAAAAGGCTGCTTTTGGACAGTTGCCTTGAGAAATGCAAGGGAGGGAGACCATCAGCCTCCCCCAGATCCATGCTGCAGGAGGACAAGGGGCTGCTAGCTGTACTTCCAAATACCTTTTGCCACATCATGGTTTCATACACTTAGCGAAGTCCAAAGCAGCAGTGATAAACATGGGCAACATACCTCAGCCGCCACTCAAGTATCTGGAACTCAGATATGATCCTTCCCTGACAGGAAAGCGACTTTTCTTGCTCAAGTGAGCCAAATCATGAGTGTTTATTTCCCCCTTCAGTGACTCAGAAGATAGTTCTAAAAAATATATTGTTTTCCAAAGTAATTCAGAGGCTGGAAAGCCACTGGCAGAGCACCTGTAGGGTGTATTCCTGCAGCATGACTTACATCTGTTAGAAGTGACACATATCACTTCCACAGTCTGCCAAAAGCCGCTCCACAACTGCACGATGTGCACCAACACCTCTGCGAGGTGCAATGGAACACCTCTGAATGCTGCAGTGAGGCCAGTTTTCCAGGAAAATATCACCAGCTCACAGGATTTGAAACATTTGGTACCACCAAGCTCCCCACTTGCCAACAGATTGATATAGCCAATATTTTCCTTCAAGTGATGTTCATAAGCAGATGTGATTCATAACCAGGGTGGTTTTTGTCGTCCTCTTAATGACTTCATTTAGAACAAAAGCTAGACACCCACTTGTGCCTGGTCATGGGCAAACAGGGTGTGCAGATTGTGCCTATGCAGCACTAAAACCGTGGAAGCAGGAGCCGCTCTTTAAAACTAACTGGTATTGGTTTATTGCTGACCTCTTAATGACTTTGCTTTATTTTAATAGTGGTCCTATTTAAACATTTTTCATTGTTTTACATAACTTTTTAAACTTATTTGGGTTCTGACTTAGTCTGGACAACTGCAGTGGGTTTTGTTGCGGTGAGAGACCGCTGTTCCTGTTATCTCTGCAGCTCTGCATGGAAGGCTGAAAACAGAATGATGGGCCTCAGACGTCCAAATAGCACAGAAAACCCACAATTCTTGCGCTGTGCTGGTTTAGAAGAATTGCTACAAAGGGGTTTGAAGGCTGATGAATGAACAAGAAGCTTGTTGCCTACCCAGTCTGTTCACCACAATTTCTAGCAACACGGGAATGTGTAAGGAATGGGCTCTCAGGCTGCTGTGGGATGCTGTAAGACAGGCAAAATACCTGTGAGCTGCCAGCATTCAACATCTGAATCATCCAGTCTGGGGCGCAAAGTGTAGAGACCTGGTAAATAAGTGTCTGAACCTGTTAAAATGCTAATCAAGCATGACGGGCTTGAAGTAGGATGCTCTAATAAGAGTGAGGATGTGTGAGATGCTCTCATAAATATGCAGTAGTCTCCCAGCTGGTTTGTATGCTCTTTGCAGACTACACAGGACTGTATGGTCCATATAGTTTTCTTCTGATTTCCCAGCCTCCCTCCTTGGTAGGTAGCATTTATTTTCACCTGTTGCAAAACTGAGCCCCATGTAAACAGCTAAGCGGTTACTCTTTAACCAGGAACCACATATACCACCACCAGGCCAAACAAAACACTAGTACAACCATTAAGGTCCTTTAATTTTTAACATCCTTATTTCCAGGGTGTTTCTCAGAAGCTCAGGTGAGCATCTCTCTGCTGCTGGCCCTCTGCAGCTGCTCTGGGCTGGATCTAAAGAAACTTGAAACCACTGGGAAGGTTTCCATTAACTTTGCTAGATTAGGTCCTCCAACAGGAAAATACTGATCATTTCTGGTGAGTGTGGAGGCTTTGTTGGATGGCTCTGCCATTGCCTAGGAAAGAGGTAAAAAAAAAATCCACGATGGGGACCACACGTCCTGAACACCACAAAACCCATTTTCCACTGGAGCTATTATTCGAACACCCAGATCATGACACAGGTTTTCTTACCTTGTTTTGGCTTCTTCCACTTCTTGCATCAAACCTGAAGATAGTCAACAGGTTCCTCTTGCTTACCCTGCTCTGTTAAGAGCCTATAGGACAGCAAGGAACCAGGGGGGCTCAGGCAGATGATTTTCTAGTTACTTTCTTTACTTCATCTGTTGCCAACACATGGAGGGGAAAAGGCGTAACAGCTACTCTGCCAGAACCACCTCCTCCAAACACTTTGGTGTTAGAGTAATGCCGAAGGACCAAAGCACCTGTTCCAGTGCAACATTCAGGATAACAGCTGAAGCCAGAAAGATCTGTAGGTACTGAATGAATGAGATTTATTTTTTCTTCCACCAGACAAGTGGGTTGCTTCTGCCAACAACACTTGCAGTCCCCCCCGATTAAGAAAAGAAGGGGTTTGCTATACTGAATTTAAGCTGCAAAGTTCAACAAGGCTTTTCTACACATACAGAGGCAGGGTCTTCATCTGTGCAGGTACAGAGAGCGCAGAAGATGTCCTCAGATATAACCTTCAGATGGTGAACGAGGGTAAAGCATTTGCTGAGGCTCTTATGAATGGGTTCTGGAGGAATAAATGATTTCACAGGAATTAATTATCACACAAGCTTCTACAGAAATCTACTAGATGTGTCACAAAGTGAGGGTTCTATAGGCGTGACCAACATAAGGGAACACTGCAAACAGTTGAGTCTAAAGGCCACTGCACGCATTTAAACAAAGTTACAATTACAGTGCAAAGACTTGGCTACAGATGCCTCAATCTACAAAGGATGAATTTTGGAGTTTGTTTTTTCAGGCTAAAAAAGATCCATTGAAAATGGAAATCCAGTGCAAAGCAGTGAATCAAACAGCTAGAAATACAGAGAAAAGCTAAACAATAATAATAAATTATTTAAGCTTATAGCTAAGAAAGCCATGAGAAAGTCAGAGAGACTATTCATCTATAAATGGGGCAGTGAAAGAAGATAATGGGCCTAAATTCTGCTTCTGTAAAATGCTCACTGACTTCACTGATTAGAAAGGAGTTTCTTAAAAATCAGCAGAAAGAGTTCCGATTTGGTCTGGAAACCAACGTGAACGCCACTCAATAGACTAACCAGAAAAGCCTTTTATTGTTGCAATTTATAAATGACTGCCTGTGGCAAAGGCGCCTGGTGCTACTCTTAAGAGGTTACACACACAGTCACGGTGGAGGACCAAGGAGGATATGCTAGAAGGAAAGCTGCCTGCAGTTTTGGATAGCCTGATTTGCTTAGTTTACAAATCAGAAGAGGATTTGTCCTCCATTTCCAACGCTCAGCCTGAGATCAGACGAATAAGTATGGCTCCTGGTTTACGTATCAGTGTCTGCAAGAAAAGGTCTTGACCATCAACTTGCCTTTGTCATTTTGGGATTGTTGCCCCCCCCCCCCCCCGCCCCCCCGGGCTTCCTCAGCTGCATGGCTTACATTTTGCTGACAGCTTTAACTTTCATTTGTCATTTAGCTGTGCATGAAGATTCAGAAGATGCACGCAGATTGTAGTCCTCACTTGATTTATGGCACCTTCTGCAGGCATCCAGGTGCTCCAGCAAGCAACGCCAAAGTACAGAGATCACTATATTTCAGCAGACACCAGCAACCACCTCTGGAGTGACACATGGCTGGCATTAGTACGGCACCAGCAGTTGGAAGGATGTGATTTTAAACTGTCTGTCTTTTGGGGAGGATCTGTCTTAAGTCACACTAGGATGTATTTTGAAGTTATGTCAGGGTCAACTAAAGCATGTAGGTGGTTTTGTACACATGTCTATCAATCAGTGAGCACCCTTCTAGAAGCGGCAGAGAAATTTATGTAGGGATCCTAATGTCATTCATTACTGTGGCCAAGGCACAACGTGACCCAGATTCCCACATTCATAGAAGTGGAGAGTGTTCTGATCCGACACGTCCAGTTTTGAGATACTCTGCTTTAGCTCAAGCTGCCAATTTCATCTGCAAGCTGCTGGGTTTGGGCCCATATCTGAGCAAGATTCAAGGCATAACACATGCTACTTCTGATGGGGAACAGGGGCTGATTGTGTATGAAAGTAATTTGAAAGAGAGGAGCACAAAAGTCTTCATATAGTGTATTGGATACAAATGTGGGCATTCCCTTCATCCTGCTCAAAATCCCCTTCCTTCTTCACGTTAACTACATCAAATTTGCATAAATGGAAAACCTTGGAAAGTATTTAATATCTCTAAGAAGGTGGAGCAGCATAGCTTGTATTCCAGCAGCTCTTGAAGACAATCTCTAGACATAAACTTCTGCTCTGTCCTTACATTGGAAGGAAGGAAGGAGGAACGGGTACTGGTACTGCCAAATGAACGGTTTCCTTTTTGCTTATGCTTCATTTTCACCCATGACCAGAGCTGGTCTGACCTCAGTTGCCAGGTCTTTTGACCCACCAAATTGAATTGCTTTTAATTATTTTCCAGACAGCTGCCAAAAGCGTTGGATTGGTACTTTACTGATGCAAATGTAGAAGCAAGCAGATAATTCAGTTTGATCTGGTCAGACTGAGTTATGGCTGGAGGCTACCCATGAATCACTTTTAGCACAAAAAATATTCTCAAGAAATCCAGCAGCTTCTAACTGGTAATAACTTGAAATTCCATGTGAAAACTTGTCACAGGCAGCTCAACATTTCCTTCAAACACTTGATTTACAGTTTAAAAAGAATCTTCCTTACACACGTTCATTTCTGCATACTGAGTCCCAAATATTTTAGTAAACAACCACCGGCAAGAAAGTCCATAGAAACAACCAGTAGCTGGAATAATTTCTGGAAAATTAATTTTGCAGTCATACATTCAGTACTGGAAGAAAGTTTGCTCCACCAGGATGCAAATTATCAAGGCTCTAGGATATGTCCAGCTCCAAGCTGGAAACTCACTGCGCTTAGGCTGGGGCCACAAAAGCCTCGATGCAGGGACGGTCTTCAGGGGGAGTTTGGACGTGTTAAGGGGATGAAGCAGCTGCTGCAATGGAAGAGAGGACATCCCCCTTGGACCTATAGGTACCATGTACAGACCCACTAGCAGGAAACAGAATACCCTTTGGACTCTCCTCCCTTTAACACCCACATAAGACAAATTCATTTTCAGCTCAGCGCCCGAAGGCAACAGTCAGGCTGCAATCCCAGGTTCCCTCCTCCTACACAGTGCTTCTTGCTGTTGCTTACATTGCAATCTCCTTCAGGCTTGCAGCTTGTATGCACATTACGGGCTCTGCCCGGCACTGCTGATCACAACAGTGATATCTGATTCAAACAATGAGAGCTTTTTCTTAATTTGTGTGAATTTCCTTTGATGCTTAAATAACAGAAAAGCAGCAAAACAAAATGAGGCTCTCATCTGAATTACTCAGGAGAACAGAGTAAGCTATTCTGGGCTGTCAGATACAGTTGTAATTAGGTGCTTTTAGAAGTATAGTATCTATTTTTGTCTGTTATTTATTGTACCCAACTTGTTATGCCCCTGATAGACTACTGCAGATTTCTTGGTACGTTATTGCCCAGGTGCTGTTGCTACACCCGTTTTTGAGGTTCATAGACAAACCAATTGGATTCTGACATTTATTTATCTTCTTAGAGCAAATCTTTTTGTCTGGTAGATATGTAGGACTCCTAAAGAGATGTTACACTGTCATGCTAATCCTCCTTAGCTCATGGATTACTGACCTAATGCACAATGACAGCCCTTTCAGAGCCATCATCTCGCACTATGGTAATCTGTTGTCACACGCCCATGCCAAAGTGCACAATCTCTGCGCATCAAGCCCACGGTGTCCTCCCTTCAAGAACCCCCAAGAACAAGCTGTCCCTGTGCAAAGGCACCCTCAGGTTGTACCTACTGCTCAGATAGCTCAGAAAGCCTTCATTGCATGGAGAGGGATGCATTTCACTCTGGAAAGAGCAACACCTTTTCCCTAAAGGCTCTTAAAAACTCATGAGGTTTTCAGGAGAAGAAATTCTGGCCAGCTGCTAGCTCTGTCTTAGGGCAATGCAGATAAAACTCAAATGTGGAGGTTTCCCCCTCCCTGGGCTGTACAGAGCTATTCTCAAGGCTGTGTTAGCCCCAAGAGCTGGAAGGCAGAGCCGCAAGTTCACCTCCCCACTCCAGTTTCCCATTTATCGTGCCCACTCATCCCTGCCCACATAGAAAAGAAATATCTTAACAAGGCAGTAATTCTTTTCCCTTGCCCAAACACCTAGAAAATTAACCTGAGTCAAAGTTCTAGCCACCTGGCAGCACAAATGCAAACACACCAGAGCTTCCTGGTAGATACCAAGAAGCAATTCCACAGCTTATTTAATTAATCAGCCCTTCCACTTCCTGAAATAACCCCCAGATCATCCTGTGTCCTCAGCTCCCCAGCCACACAAAGGGCCTGAACTCAGCTGTTGTCATTCACTGCCGGAGCACCCTGCCGTGTATTTAGGCTTGCACGGCTCAGGTGTGGTTAATTCACCCCAATTTCCCATCAGAGAGCACAGAGGAAAGGAAACCTTTCCCAGCTTCTTAGCTAGTATCTCCCTTCTTCCAAGATGCTTGCATGTCCCATCTCAAAGGAAAGCCTCTCCCTCAGCTTTTCTGCATACCTGGTTTAAGACTGGAGACACGAAGAATTTTGACAGGTCTAGAGAGCCATAGCACTGAGCTTGCAAGGGGAATCAAAGTTAAGAAAGAGACTGGGGGCCCTACAGAGCTGGTTACAATATAGCAAGGATGAGTGACCTTTAGTTAATTATTTGACAGAAACAGTACTAATTCTGCTTATAGAAATACAGAATTGGGTTCATAACACTATGTTTATATCCCTGACAGCACCAGGCAGCCTTCTGCAGAGACCTTCAGCTTGAACCACCCTGCCAGAAGCTCCTGACCTGCAACTTAGCTTCTAAAGAACAAAAACCTTTGCTGTACCTGCTCCTCTATGAGCTTAGAGGCTGCCAAGTGCTGCTTTCCAAAAGAAAACCGGGTTTGCAGACCCAGAGCCCCTGGCTGACCTGACCCCAGAAGTACAAAGCAGAGCTGTGCTAGGGAGGTGATTTCATAGCTCCTGCCTGCTGTCCTGGCACAATCTCATAGCGAGAAAAAGCTGCACCTGCAGGGGAACCACAGCCAGGCACTGAGGATAAAGCAAGGATAATATCACCCATTTCACCTTTTTACAGTCTCATGTTTTGGGATTTTTGGCTCACGGGGAGAGAGCGCCGCAGTGCAGGTACTGCGTTACAGACATCCTTGCTACCACAGGCCAGACTTCGTGAAAAAAAGCCATGGGGCAATACAGAAATTTTCAAAGTTCACGGACAGTTGTATAATCTGAGATGTTCTGTTGTCTTTGTACACCACGTATGTGAGAGTCATGGGAATTTGAAATGGGCCATAAAATAGTAGAAGACATATGTTTTTAGTGATAATATATCAACCTAAGAAGTGAATGAGACTACATAGCAGCTCTTTCTCTCATTCATAATTTTAATATGCTGAAATGCCTACATTTTAGTCTATCTGGCTACAAGCTTTTAAAGTACATGTTTATAAATCCCTGAGAAGAAAGACATGAAATGAAACAAATGACAGCTTTGAATTATAGTTGTGATGAATATTGTCATAATAAATTCTCTCCTCGCCCAAAAGAGCGATGAGGGATTCCTTCTGTACCACACCATGTTTTCACAAGTCAAATGCAGCCACTTGTTCGATTTATAGCTTGCTTTTGGGCTGAAAGTCTCCACACATACTACATGAACTTAGCTGTATATGATTCAAAATTATTTGGTTGAGAATATTATGTTTCTAGCTAATGTAGGCTGAGATTTTCTGGGTTGTGCAAGGGCTTTTGCTACCCAAGTCAGAGGAACTGATGTACCTAAATCCTCTGGGCAGTGTGTCAAGCCATAATCTTTTAGAGGTGTTGCTCTACAGCTATAATTGCATGAGGAAAGTATGTTGAAATGATAGTCAAAACAATGCTTTCATACGAAAGATTAGCCATTTTCAACACCATAGCCCTTATTGGAGTTGTAACGTATATTAATCACCAATTCCCTGCTTTAGCTTGACTTGCTGTTGCTACAAAAGGGAACCAGCAATTTAAACTACTACTTCTGGAATGCTTGGCTATTGTGCACAGCTTTGCTCTGAAGAAGATTTCCAGTGAAGAATGAATCCATTTAGACACAATGGCTACACATTTTGCCATATATTTATTGCACTTTTACCACGTTGCAAACAATTCCACAAAAATGCTGCAAAAGTAAGCCTAGAGCTGCTGAAAGCAGCTTTTTACCCATATATGTATATATTTACACAAAACTATCAAAAGCAAAGTTGAAAAGTAGCAGCTCAGCTATGATAGTCTAGAAAGATAAGAGCTGCCAGCTCCTTATGGACAAATAGTACAACTTGTCATTTTACATCACTTTGTAAAACCAACATTCAAGTATTCCTGTCAATGCACAATTAGTGAAATTCCCTTCTGGTAACCACTGTATTTATTATTATAATTATAATTTTTATTTTTTGCCTTTAAAAGTTAATAATGCCTTAACCCTTTAAATGCTAAGTAGCTGGGGAAAAAAGCATTCAATTTAAATAAGATACAGTGGATTAGAGCACTTAAAGGGTTAACACAAAATACTAAGTGGACTGTCACCACAAATAAAGTGTGAGTCACAAAACTATGCCGTCTCTCTTAGTTAAATTTGGTAGGTAGGTCTGGGTTTTCATAGATATACCATATATAAATACAAAATATTAAGTAAAGGCCTCCTTTCTATACAAAAAGGACAGGAGGTGTTTTGCTATCAGACTGTTGTCTGTCAATGAGCTGAGTATTTTATGAATCTTTTCATAATCTCTCTTTAGGAACTAATGAAAAGCATCACATTAGACTTATTTTTCTTAATGAACTAAGCCTTTGCAGAGTCTACACTTTACTACTTTGGGAACAATTATATCTCATTTCTGAATTCACTGAATTCACAAAGTGGCATATACAGTCTTTTGCAAGACTTCCCCCCCCCCCCCCCCTTTGAATCTTCTTTACTTGGCTGGTAAAAACGTAGTCTTGCGATTTCACTACCTCTCAGTCGTACCAGTGTTAACATCAGTGTTAAAGTCATTTTCAACCACATTGTCATAACCATCCTTTTCTATACAGTCACTAACAGCCTTGAGGACAATCCGCAGCCGCCTGTCCATCGCCTCCAAGTGAGGCTGGTAGAGAATGGGAGCTATTTTATCTTTTAGTAAAGATTCCTTCATCAAGAGACTGAGTTTGTATTCCTCCTTGGCTAACAACTGTAATCGCAGATAGGTAGACTTCCTTATTCTGAGAGAAAGAAGAAAAAAAAATGCAAATCAGTATTTTCATCACTATTGATCTTGACAGGGCTAAAAGGCTTATAGTCAGCTTAGCGACAACAGCATAAAAACCTTATTATGTGATCCGAAACGATGAAAAGCAGGCACTGTCACAGGCCTAATGAGCAGCTTGCATTGTCACCTGGCCAGTGATCTCTGGGAGCCCTTAAAGGTTTTGGAGCACAGCTCTAGAGCCAGGTGCAGAGAGCCTTCACGCTCCTCGGCTGGGTAAGGCACTGGCTGGCTCAGGTGCAGCACACGCGGGGTCACGTCCACCGTGGCACTGAGGCGCACGGTGCACGTGGCACCGAGGCGGGGCGCGGGCGGTGGCCGCAGAGGCTCCCGCTAGCTCACCCTGCAGGGGTGCCCAGAGCCTCCACAGACACAGAGCTCACCCTGCGTCCCGGCCGTGCAAAGCGGAAACCCTAAATACCACCCGTCCTCTCTGAAAACCCTGGCCAAGGGCACCATGGAAAGCCGTTGTGAAACACCTGAACAAGCTGGGGAAAGTTTTGCCACTTGGCTTCAACGGAACACGTATTTTGTCTTAATAAAGCGTCTCTCACAGCAGCTCACCGCCACGCTTCTGCAAGGTCCTGATCTCAACAAAGCACTTAACGTGTCGGTGCCAATGCCCAGGGCTAGCTCGGGTCAGGCTCACTGGGCAGGATCACAACATCTCCTCTCCATGGTACGCAATAAAAGATTCACTTGAACATGTCAGTCCTGTTAGCGGAAACAACCGTATAAAATGGGAAACAACTCTGGAGATGAAACGTACCTGCAGCACTGGTTTAAAGGCACCAATATGGAAAGTTCATCGTGGGAATATTTTCCAAACCTATTTAAAGATAAGAGCAAGAACATGACAAAGGCTGTTTGAAAGACTAACTTTTTTCTTTTTTTTCCCCAGAAAGATTATTAATGGTATTTACCCTCTTCCATTATCTAAGTGGATAATAAATGTTTCATTGCCAAACTTCTCAAAGGTTTCATAGTGATGTCGATCCATGTTACCTACAGAATAAAGAGAAAAGAAGGCCGCTCTCACTCTGGCTTGCTGCTGAGCCTGCAGGTCAGGGCAATACAAAAGCTACAGATCAGCGAGACGCCCAGCGCTCCCCAAACACGACGGCTGCGTGAGGCAGAGAAAGCAACGGGTCTGCTGAGCTCATTTGCTGCTACGGTGGAAAGCCCAAAGTGTGCAATGCTGGAAGGTGGGCTGTTACACCTCTGGGAGCTTTTCAAGCTTTCTGTAACTTTTACACTTAAGCTCTAGAGGACCCATCAGGAGGCTAAACAAACCTTCCCACCCTCCAGCAACCTCTCCTGGGATGTGCCAAGGAAATCCCTCTCAGGTACGATGGCATCTCAACCGCTCAGGGAGCCTGGTCATCCATGAGGTAGCTATGTCCTAAGCCAGCAGAGCTTCACTGGTGAAAATGCGCCCTGCTGCTCCAGCCCTCGGTCAGTACGGCTTGCACAGCAGCCCTGGTACGTGTGCGAGGCTTAGCTTAGGGAGGGGAAAATGCGTCCTTCAAACAGGGATGTTAATCCATGACTTTGCTAATATTGTATTAAACTTTCTGAACCACGACCATACATCCTGTTTTTTCCCCTAATAAGAACTTTGTCCATATTTCTGACTGCCTGGAAAGCCAAGCGATATTAAGGCTCTAACACACGGATCAGGATGCTACTGCAGTGGTACAGCTGAACAGCTCTCTTTGGGCACCCATGACAGGCAGACATGTTATCTGCTTTTTCAGGCCAATGTGCAGAGTACCAGTGCCAAGCTATGAATTTTGTCTTCAGGGCGGGCGTCTTGAGCCACTTACAGATGCCACATAGGCTCCTGCTGCAGCATATTGCAGAAATCTCAGTAGTGGCAATAGCAGAGGGTATGGCCATGCTGGCATGTGTCCGAGGATCGTGTATGTTGGCACCTTACAGGTGTATTAGCTGCCGCAGAACAGGTTTCATATGAAAATGTCTCAGTGTTAACCACTGAATAGGCTTGGAATAGGTCACTATTACCTGCTTGTTAATAATTATTTTATTCTGATCGGGTTGACTAAACATAAAAAAAAAATGTTCCTGATACATACCAGTTACCTTTGTGACAAAGCAACACCTCTTGTTTTTTTTATCCCCTCTGACAGTTTATAGGACAAGCAGCAGTGAGTAGTACTGCAGGTTGAAAACAATGTGCCAATAATGAACAGTCCTTGCATGTGCACCCAGGAGCCATACATTACAATAGTAAAGCACTCACTAAAGCCAACTGTGAAGCCCTTAACTGTTGTGAAGGAGACTAGCGTGACCTGCATTCATCATCACTCTGCATTCCTGAACATCTTTGTTCCTTTAATCTGCACTGATGGGAATACATAACCATGTAAATCTGCATTTTCTCATCATCATCTAGAACAGCACATACAGTAAATGCAGCTTCAGCCACGCTTTAGCAAACTGCTGAGCTATGCAGAGTGGTGTAGAAAGAAATGGTTCTTATTCTAATTAAATGTTGCATTTAATTTTTGAAAGAGATGAAACATACCCATTAGGAAATCAAAAACTGTCATATCCATTATATCCAGAATTCTGGTCCCACTGTCATACGGGGGTGTTTGTTTAACCTCTTCACAATAATCTGGATCAACTTCCCATCTGGAAAAGCCAATATTTTGATATTTTATGTGACATACAAAGCTTACTGAGTATTAAAAAAAATGTTATTTTGCAAAGATCTAGTTGTAGAATCATGATTGATTGAGGGCAGGGTCAGGTAGAGGCAGCAAATTTTTCAGGCCGCTTCCAGTAATGCAGGCAACCGATAAAGACTGTGACTGATGAAAAAGGAAGAAAATCACAGGATTGAAAACTATCTGGCTAATAGCTTCAAGATTTAGGAGACCAGCTGCACCATCAGTCATATGATGAAAACATCTGAGACTTGTTTAGGGCTGCTGATAGCAGTGAATCTTTCTCCCTCTGATAGGACTTAGACAGGTCCTGTTGCATGCTGTCAAAGCAACTGGAGGTATCTGTCCTACGAGGGAATTATGCCATTGAAGGTCCTTTCAGGTTCAGGACCATAAGCTGGAGCTCCTTGCAAGCGTAAGTACTCTGTCCCTTCCCAGGAGCTGGACCCGCTGAAGAAATGCCGATGCTCTCCTAAGCTCGATGCTTTAGGTCAGGCAAGGGCAGTAACTGCAGCACTGTTCTGTTTTCCTATCGCCCTTTGCAGCTGGTGAGCCCTTGCTCACCGCTACTCACTCTGCTTTCTTGCGCTTGTGGTAGGAACGTCTCCAAGGGTTTCTCCAGGTTTTCCTTTTAGCTAAAGACAAATCAGGTAGGAAAGCAGCCAGAGACCCTTCGATCTGATCTGGTTTTCCACAGAGGGCGTGCTCAGTCGAGCAGTAGTAGGAACATTCCCCGTAGAAGCAGATGTTGTTGGCTGGCAAATGAAGGAGAAGAGTTTTAACACTTACTCTTAAATTAGAGTTCAAGAATTCATAAAAACACTAATGTATGTGAAGGAACATGAGCAGAAATAAATCTCAGACCCAAACCCTGTTACCACATATAGTTTTCTTCCACGGAAACCACTAGAAAGACATTGATTTCAGTGGTTGGGATCACACCCTCTGCTGAGCTCTCTGTGACTGTTTCTAGTCTATTTATATTCCAAAAACACAGTTGTTTTTTTTTAATCCTTTCCCTTTTCCTTTCATTTTCTCAGACTGATACATCCTCTGGGATATATTTGTTACCCCGGGCTGGAATCCCAGATCCCACAACTGAACAAGTGGCATGTGCCCAAAATTAAGTCACCTTTCAAAATCTTGGCTCATTTTTTAAGAACAAACAACACTTCATTCATTTACTTGCTGGTATGAGAAAAACTGGCAGTTTTACTGAGGAGAATTATTTACCATGAAGACTCATGTGGGAGTGTGTGTGGAAGGTGGAAATAGCACAGATGTAACTCTGTCAGCACACATCCCAAACACAAATCTCTTCCTCCACACATCACGGTTCTCCAACAACCACAGAAAAAGAACCTGTACCAGGTTTTGGAGCATGTGTTACCTTAAAACCTACCCAAAGCTGCCACCACGTATTTCTGTACCAACGGGAACACCCACCTCTTTATAAGAACCCACTTCCCACATGAATTCACTGGAGGTGGGAGAACGCAGCTCATCCCCAAACCCCACCAACGCTGGAGTATGAACAAGAACAGGAGCACAATGCTGATCTTGTCAGTGTGCTACAACTCTTCTGACATTGCTTTATGCACATAAAATGTCATTAGAGGAAGACTGTGCCCTTTCCTTATGGTAATGCATGAAGCCGAGAAGTCACATTGCTGCCTAATTCCCCACAAGGCTTCTAAATTCAAATATTGCTTCTGAGCTACTCTTCCTTTGGGCAGGATCAGTATAAATGAGGCAGGAAGGGCTGGTGAATAGAGGGGGTGATTTTCTGCCTGCCACAGACGATCCCGTGGCTCGTATAGGTAAGATGGTGGGTTTTCACTGCAGCAATGCCCTGCAGCATGCCGCCCTGCACAGTGCTATGACATCCCCCCGGTCCACATCCAACCTATGGCCAGCAAAGCACCCCGTGGAGATGGTACACTGCTGGCGGGTGACGCAAGGGAGACGACGAGTCAAGACGACAGGGAGCAATACTGGCCTCGGTGCTATGGAGATAACAGGAGGGAGGGAGAAACAGGGAAAGGAGCTGTGATTGGGGAAAGAAGAGAAAGAGAATGTGGAAGAGCGATAAGGTCTCACAATATTTTTGATTGTATTAATTAACCATTTTATTTGGGACCCACTGCTAACCGTGGAATTACACCAAATCATTGGACTATAAGGCTGATGTGTACCACTTCACAGTTTGTCCCAGCTCTTCATTTCCAAGCCTCTGTTGATGGCCACCAGATTTGTCCATCAAGTTGTGATTACTTTACTCTGGACACAGCCTTTTCAAATCCCTCTGCTGTGACTGACTCATAAGGACCACCCATCTATCTGTGCTCAGGAATAACTCCAACCCGAACCGTATATTTACATTCACAGGGTTGGCTCATACCAGTTAAATATATCCTGATTCAGTCCAGAAATATTCACCCTGTGGTCAAAAACCTCACTGACAATTACTGAAAGAAAAGTACTTCAAGGAAGAGAAAATGAGGAACAGAAATTACATAAGGAAGGGGGAACTCAGCATGTCTGTACTTTAAATTTTGTAATTTAAAGTGTTTTACCACGCATAATGTCCTTTCTTAAAAATTATTTTAAAAGATTTTTCTTACAAATAAGGCATACTCAGTCCCTTAACATTGTAGTCGAAGGAACAGTAGTTTGAGTCTTCCCATGAGCTAAGAAGTGACCATGTCCTTGGCCAACAAGCCACTTGGCTTGGCTATTTCCTGTCAACCCCAGCACAAGTCTTGGTGCTGCTCACCACACGATGAGATCAATGACGATGATTGATGTGCCTATTAACTTCTAAACAGAAACCCCACTCATTTTTCCTTTTAAGCAACTCAGTAATACAACTCATATCTCTGAGAGTGAAGTTTTGAAAACCTTTTTACAAATTGCATGGGAAAAGAGCAATCGCAGTTTGGGAAACGGGTTGGAATGGACTCTGTAGGCCTCTGGTCCAAGCTACAGCTTCAGGCCAGGTCCTCCAGGTTAAAAAAATCTGAAGCCTCAGCATCTCCTTGTACACCAGATGCACCAGCTCCAGGACCATCTCAGTGGCCCTCCTTTGGAATCACTCAACTAATTAGTTTAAAATGAAGTGTAAAGTCAACATCTAGACCAACCCAACCTAACGCAAGCCCTGGGCGCCCTGCCCTGCGGTCTGAAACCTCTCACGGGTTTCCTTTTCAAAAATGCTATTGCAGCATGGACGTGGCATAGCTTTTGCAGGGCTAATGCAGGTGCCTCAACTTTGCCTTTGATCACCCTGGCAAAACCAGGAGGACTTCATGCCTCCCTGTGAACCTCTTCCATAACTCAGGATCAAAGTAAAGAGCTGTCCAAGAACCTGTGGGCAGTGCTGCCAGCTGCAGATGGGAGGGTCGTACTGGGCCATTAGGAAGGTTGGGATATTCTCAGCCAATAAAAACTGGGGAAAAACGTCTGTGATTTATACCCTTAAAAGAAATAATTGCAGACAAGATATTTCGTGGGGTTCCAGGCTGCCACAAGGGATGATTTACAAGAAACCACATACAGATGCTGCTTGCTGCAGGCTAGCACAGAAGAGTTAGGAGAGATAAAGAGATCCTTTATTTCCTGGGTGCCTGCTGCCTTGGTGGGAAGGTAGGGCTCTCCCCTGCGCTGCAGCGGAGGTTTGTTTCCACCAATTTGAAGCTGCAGCGGGGCTTGTGCTTCACTTCAGCTCTGCCAGCATCACCCGCTCGTCTGTGGAGGGAGGGAACCTACGCAGACTTATCTTGATCGCCTGAGACAATTTATCTTCCAGGGTTTCTATGACCTGACTTCCACCTGGCAGCGGGAAGCCAATGCTTGGTTATCTGCCACCGTAACTGTTTTGTAAAGAGCAAAAGGCCCAGCAATGTCCCCCCCGCACCATCGCATCCTCTGCTGCTCACTATGTAAATCTGACCTTTCAAGAAAGGAATTATATTAAACACAGCATTTTGCACAGTGGGAAGATAAATACTGTGTTTAATAGTTTGCTTCTGAATTTAACTTTGGGAACAATGAAACCCTGCTCCATATTGTCAACGAGAGCAACTGGGACTAATCATTTGACAGTAATCACACATTCATATCCAGATAAATCTTCAGGAAAGCTCAGGGGCTATGGCAGTGATGGCATTCACTGCTGCAGAGCGACACAGCTGGCATGTGTGCTGCTTGCACCACACCGGGCGTTCATCCCTGCACCTGCTGAGCTCCTCCAGGTACTGATTTTCCCACAGAGCCCCCGTCGCCTGCAATGGGAAACGAGCCCTCCAAGCGATGGCAGGATGTGTCCTGTCATTAAGACAGAAAACTTGCGGTAAAACCGTAAGTGTATTTCTTAGTGAGAAGTTACTTTTAATGGCAAAGCTTTTTCTGCCAGCTGTTATTCTCCCTGTGGGCTCAGACCTGTGGTATTTACTCTCCACAGCTCTTGTCTGATTTCTGGGGGTAGTGGGGGTGAAAGGATGGCGTATCTCAAGCTACTATTAAAGAAATTAACTGCTTTGATTGATACAGAATAGACATCTTGATATGTCTACCCTAATTCTTGTATACAGGCAGTGAGATGAAGTAGCCTGAATTATCTGGGGAAACATTCATTTTTAAGGTTTCTTAAAAACATAGAAAAAAAAGAGGTATCAAATATAGAAAAACACAGTTCTCATTTAAGACTTCAAGGTGCAGTAGCAAGCCTCTTTGAAACCAAAGTAGGTGACCCACATTCTGCACAGCAGGCTGAGGGTGAGATTCCAGCTAGAGACACAAGCCCAGAGCTTTGCTGGCAATCTCATGCTAAGAGCAGGGTTTGGCCTTCTGAAAGCAAAAATCAGAGGGAAAGGGGAGATGAGGTCCAACGGGAGCATGGTCCTTCTCCTCTCATTAAAATTGCCCAGCCCATGTGTTCCTCTCTCATACCATATGGGTGTTTCTGTACAGACCCCCATCCCTAAGTACACCTGCAAAAGAAACGGCCGCCAGGAATCTGCACTCCTGCAGAGTGAGTAGAAATGGAAACAGCAGCAGCGCTGGCACACCAGAAAGGGAGGGATGTTTATAGATGCTGAAATGTTCAAATGCTGGGAATTTGCAACATGCAAACTCCTTCTTCATTAAAAAACAAAATTGTTTCCCCAAAGCACTAGAGAGGCAAGAGAATCCCGAGCGGTGTTGCAAATGTTGTATTTTCATTATCTGAGGATGAATGGATACAATTTGTAATGAAATCCACGCAAAAAATCATGGTCCGGTGATCGAAACTCCAACTAATTACAACAATTAAGAACCAGAGTGTCTGTGTACTCATCTGCACATTTTCTGTGTGTCATCCTGATAGCTGAACAATAGTTCTTTTCAGGAAGAAAAGGAACAAGTGGAGATACCTTAAAGCAAATTGCTTGGCAGAGCAATTCTTTTACTGAGCTTTGCATGACTGTTAATAGAGGACATTTAGCAAACCCATGCAACGGGAGTACTGGAAAGAATCCTGAATATTTACTAAAGCAATGCATTACAAGATCTTTCTTTTACCTGCTCAAAATAATAGCTAATTCAGAATAGCTATTGTTTGCTGAGAGGGAAAAAAAATCCATAATCCCTTGGAATTGGTTAATATGAACAAACACATAGTGCTTACTAGCTGTGTAACATTGATTTCTTTAAGCTGCTGCCTCAATTACTTCCAAAATGAAGGCTGACATCATTAATATGTCTCTTTTTTCCTAGCAAATTACCATTCATTTGTAAGAGTAGCAGGGCTACTGCAGTCTGCCCTACTGCCAAGGATGTAAAATTAATTTAAATAATTACTGACCTAATTCCATTTCTCATGTTTAGTCCAAACTGCCTGGAAGTGCACTTTTCTGCAATCTGCTTTCTCTCTGAATGCAGCCTAATGCATTGACTGACCTGTCTGCTCGCAGCCATTTCCACTTCCCAATGGAAGAAGGGATGCCGCTCTGCAGCGTGCTCTGAAGCTACAACTGCCTGCAGCTTCCTGGCAGTAAGAGGCCCTGATTTCCGTGCCTGATGGGACAAGTGACATGGCCCCGGCATGGAAATGCAGTGAGGTTTCTTCCAACACATTCACACACTGGTCTGGGAAGTAATATGGTGTATTGATGAGCATCATCAATATTTAGTCTCTGAGGATTTCCACTGCAAACAGTGGTCTCCCAGCCCCAGGGGAAGAGATTTAAAATCAATTACATTTACTGCTCGTTTAATTTTAAGAGATGTATATGGGTGGATGGAGAGGGATGCATTGCCAGCAGATACATTGTGTCCCCATGCCCATTAATTGTTGCTGAGCACTGCTGGGGATGGAGATGCAGAGACACAGCCACCTGAAAGGGAGTCCCAGAGGGGCCTCAAGAGCTTAATGTGGGTGCACAGACTGGTTCTTGCAAGTATCTATACGTCACACCGCAGTTTCTCAGCTTTGGAACCAGTTCTCCCTCAAAACCAACTGAATTTGCTGCCCCTCATCTGCCAAAGGGGACAAGTGAACCTCTTCCAGTCTTCCCCAGGCTCCCGGTCCCTCTCCATCCTCACCTCCCCAGGCGCCGGGGCTCATCCCAGCACCCTCCTCTTTTCCCTTTTCTGCCCTCAATCTGCTGCTTCAGCTGGCTGCTAGGTTTGTGAATTTGTATCTAAATGCTTAATTTAGGACCTTTATTACTTTTTCATTAAGCATTAATTAATGCCTGCCTTTTAAGGTCAGTATGAAATACAAGACAGAGGTTGGGCATATGTTAATGAGAATCTGGCTAATTAAACTGGGGACTTGTAGGGAAGAACTCTGACAAGCAACCAACATGATTTAAGCAAAGTATATTGATTTAGGAAATGTAAAACTGAAAGAAAAATTAATTGCTTAAGCATTTTATTCTCCAGAAAAGCCTGACTCATAGTTAATCAAATATTTTAATTGAATTTATCTGAGGCCTCTAAATAAATTTGAATAAAGGATTATACTTGGATCATCCCTTGGATGCCTGGAATTTCATAATGACAAGATAAAGATCTTCATCCGAACCTGCAGCCTTAACTCTGCATTGCCATGCTCTGGCTGCTGTAAGCTGCTCAGTACTTGAGTACAGTTTTGTAATTCTCAGAAATCACTCAAGTTCACCCCTAAGCCTTGATATATAAACTGGGAAGACTAAAAAGCAAGCAAACCTACTAATCCATGTCTTACTTGCTAAAACGGAAATAGAATGGCTTATATTTCAAATGAGCCAAAGTACTTTGGCACATAAACAGTCACAAGATTTTTTTCCCATCTTTTGTGTGTGATTGTTTGCCTACAAAAAAAATCAAGCAAAAAAAATAGAGACAGAGAGGGAGAGAAAGAGACTGAGATACAAGTGCCTAGCACACAGAAATGTCTGCACATCAGGTTTGGTGAACACTGTCGCTAAGTACTGTCACCGTGGACTGTCACCACTGTCACCACGACTGTACACGTAAAATTGGAGCGCTCATAACACGGGGTGAGATGAAATCTCTTGTAATTATGTAATGTGTTCTACAAGTGAAGTTACTGGAATAAATAACTGTCTGCTCAACTGTGTGTCCTGCAGAGCTGAACGTAAATATTAAGCTAAAAATAACAGCCATAATAATGACTTTACTGGTGATCACAAAAGTGCAATAAACATCTTAAGAGAGAAAGCTCTGCAATGACAGGGCTCTGGTTTCTAGCTAACAGCAATAAATTACAGTTACATCATGAGAAACTGTAATTAAGTCTTTGGATCTTGACTTTAGGGATCTGGGATAAACAGCTTCTGGCCAATCGCACACAGAGCAAGGGAGAGATCTCTGGAGATTTCTGCTCCAGATTGCCTGTCACACAAGACACAGCCTGAGCTCAGCAAAGCACATTTGCACGCAGCTGAAATAATATGAGTTAAGCTCACTGGAACATAGCTACATGCTTTGGATTGAGTATTTCCCTATATATTCTTTCTCTAAGAACATCCTTAGGCATGTATTTTTGTGCCCTAACTCAGAGCCTTAAATTCTCCACCTCAGCATCCCAGATTCTAAACACAGGTGATACCACTTTCTCATACCCTTTGCCCATCTTTGCCTATTCTAGATGTGTAGTTTGGTGAGAAGGGCACATTTGTAAAACTCCCTCCCTGTGGAGCTCCATCCTTGGCTGGGGCCACCAGACGTTGTGAAAATGAAGAGTAATAGAAATAGAGGGGTATCGGTTCCTGGGGCCAGCCCTCACAGCAAGAACGAGGACCGGGAACAATTCAGGTCACTTCTACTCTGGCCTCTGCCCAGAGCTGGAAGCAGGATATTTTGCACATCTATTTGGTTGATTTTTTCAAACTCCTGTTGTAAAAAAACCTCAGGTTCATGACTCTCAGAAAATTAGGTTTTGGTTCTCCAGTCAAAACCGAGAAATAAATGCAGCTGACCAACAGAAGTGACGGATCACATTGCAGTAGGAAAGTCTAAATAACTAATAGGCTAAGTAATAAGGTTTTGGGTAAACTGAGAGCAACAGAAGAAATTGCTTTAGAAATTACTCTACATAAAACATTTGTTGAATACATTGCTTTTGTGAACATAAAAGCCTGTCTCTGTGGATAATTTGTCAAGGGGAAAAGGCACTCAATTCAAAACAATAAAGTCTTCTTTGTAGGCTATGTCTCCACATTTATTTTTATTCAAAGGTCTAGAAGACAGTTCTATTAGAAATATCTGAGCAATTAAGCAATCTACACATCGTTCCCTTAAGTACTTTTTCGGCAGGATAGAAAGAATATAGTGTTATTTCCAAGACTACCTGGTGAGATGAAAAACGTTCTCCACAGTTTCTTGTCACGAGTAACATCTCTTATTTCTCTCGTCATGTTAACAAGTCTACCTGCAACTGGTGGCACGCGACGGAAATCCAGGATCCTGGATGAGAAAGAAAAGAGATAGTTTATGTAAAGGATTAAAATATAATGATAGTGATACGTTTTAGGAAGGTTCGTTACACTCTGAAGGTACGTTTATCTCTGGTCTTTAAAGAGTAAAAAGCCCATCAACTTCAAACTGGATAATCCTTTGTATAATGTATTACAAAATATGTCCTGAATATGATCAGCTCTGACTTGCCTACATAGTAGGGAGCAGATGCAGAACACAGGAGAGTATGGGGACACAATGTCACATGAAAAAATTAAAGAATTCCAGAAATAAGAGACAGTAGAAACTTATTTTTGCCTTTGTGCTACTTTAGGATTGTTATAACATGCATTTCACTCACTAGATTTTTAAGTG
Organism: Phalacrocorax carbo; assembly: GCF_963921805.1. NCBI lineage: Eukaryota > Metazoa > Chordata > Aves > Suliformes > Phalacrocoracidae > Phalacrocorax > Phalacrocorax carbo. The sequence continues at coordinate 7,590,352 of NC_087522.1, forward strand.
ACTTGAGGAATGGGATTTCAGCCTCTTTCTTACATAAACATCACCTAATAGATCTAAAAAACAGTAATTTTTTTTTTTTCCCTGACAGTCTCAGCATTTGTTTAATTTGTTTGCATCGGCTCCTCTCTGTTTTAATACCCTTACACCAACCTAAACAATCTCCCTGAGACGAAAATATTTCCCACGGGCAAATGATGGGTGAAGAGCCTTTCTCTACCCCAAACTCCCCTGCCTTCGAAGATCATTAAAAGCCCCCTACGAAGCACCGCTATTAGAAACAGTAAAAGAGAAAAATCCCCATACAAAGCCTCCCCATAGGTGGGATTTTTATGTCCACTGTCTGCTGATAAGATTTTCTACATTGGGTAGCAACCGCTTTTTCTGCTTAGTGTGTGGATATTTAACATACCTCCCTGCAGGAACTCCATTAATGCTTTTTCCTACAGCACCATCTGCTTAAAATGGCAATATAAAATATAAAGCAGAAGGGCTCAACACCAAGGTCATCAACAATAAAATATAGAAGATCCTTGAAGGATCTGACCAGGATGGCTCTTAATGGCAAATCTACCTTGTGCCACCCACTGATGGGTTCCTTCATCCTAAAGATCAACCCAGAAGGCAACAATACTACATGTACCTCCAGACAATTTGTGGTCCCAAAGCTTCAAGCTTTTGAAGGATGTTTCTTGGTACTTCAGGGTGTGAGAGATGTTTCAGTTCTAACTCAGCCTGTGAAATGCCATGGTTTCTAGCCATACTGTTAATACCTCCTCACTAGTTATTAATTCCTGCTCCTAATCTGGGCCCGCTGAAGGGCTGCAGTCCATTTCGAGCCTTGGGGTATCCACGACACCCTGCACTAACTCTGCCTGCTGGGACATTTTTGGCTAAGAGGAGCATGGGATGACCATCAGTGTCCTCTCCTTCCCACTAACTTGTAGCCTAAATATGCTTCTGATATGGGACAGCCCCAGCTTTTTGCTGTGAAACCAGAACCCCCTCCCCATCTCCATTATTCCTCTCTGAATACTTGCACAATTCCCCGTGTCTCACTCAGATTTGCATGCCCTGGAGCTAATTGGGGTGAGCCAAACTCCCGTCACACTTATGCTACGTATGCCCCGGGAGATGGGTCCTCTCCATATGCACTTCAAGATCACAGGGGAAATTCATTTCCCTGCTTCTCTTCAATATAATTTCTCTTTCTTTTTGAGAATTACTTATTGCCAGGTTTCTTATGCCCAGAGCAAGTCGCGTTTCCGAATTTTTAATCTCCCCTTTCATCATCTGCCATGGCGCTTGCCCGCCTTTGTTCCATTTTCCCCTTTTTTAAAAGTAATTCAGTTACAGGGCTGGCCAAGTGCAGAAACTTATCACAATATTTCCACATTTCTTTTAATGCAAATCTGTTTTACTTGCCTGTCCAAATGAAATGCTGCTATTTCTGCATTATGTCTTTCATAGTCTGAGAAATAAAAAAAGTCAGGCGGGGTTTCTTGTTCTCTGGTTTGTCTGCAAAGAAAAACAAGGAAAGTGTTTTAATGAAGGGTTAGCATTTCGAAGGAGCAGGACTCAGTCAGCATTTATTCAGTTCAGTACTGTTTGCTTAATGGAAGGCCTTTAAATACTTCATGTGTGCATTATTTGCCATGTAGCCTTCATTTTATCTTCTTTTTTAAACTTCTGTAACAAAAAATAAGAATTCAAGACTTGTGCATGCAGGCTGCTGTCGTGAAGCTATTCCACTCAAGACTCTTGCTCTAATTAACAAGATCTGTTTTATCACTCTCGAACATTTCATTAGTGATAGTGGTGAAGACAATGTAATTTCATTAAATTATCATCAATTGTAATTATGAATTTTCTGAAAGTAATAAAATTTTTCTTTCATCTTTGGCAGCCATGCAGCTCCTATCTAAAATACGACTCTCCCTTTGTGTTATTTAGAGCCAAAAGTGACATGTTTTTCTCATTTCAGAAGAAATGGGATCATTGCAGTTTGCCGTCCACGACACATGTCACGTTTCAAAGAACATTAACAAGACCGTGCTCCGGAGAGGATGCAGAATGTGTTGTTTCTTCCGTTTGAGATCCAATAAAAAATGTCATTCTGATGGAAATAGAAAGGTTAAATCTGCGACACTGAACTCCATGGAAAACAGAAAGCTCTATATAACAAAGAAGCAAATCTCTGTGTCACTTTAGGCAATTTCCAGACCTGATGGCTTTTGGATGGAGCACAACTCAGGCAGTTGACCTGTATAATGTCCGGGCCCCACCTCAACCTGCATCATGTCCTATTTTGAATTCTTAAATGTGAGATAAGCACTGCAAAGCTGCTCTGCAGAGCATCTGCAAGGGAGGACAGTTCCCTAGAAGAGGAAAACAAAGCTCTTTCTCATTCCCTGCTGTCACAGGTGGCCAGCTGACAGCTCGTGCGTCACCCATGCCACACACTGGCAATTAAATACAGCTTCTACACTGGGACCTTGTTGCATGAAAGGCTTTGGGGTGGTGCAGGTGCAGAGCTCAAACCTCCAGAGAATTTGCAGCAAGTCCTAATTACGGGGCTTGTTGGGAACCCGAAGCTGTGTCCACCCACGCTCATTCCCACAAAGACCGCCATGACTATCGGGACTGGTACATGCCTGCGAGCCCTCCTGTATCCGGCTTGCTGAAGAAACCAGAAGAGCCTCGTGGTTTTTGGCTATATGAAGATTTTGCTATGCAACCAGCAGGGTCTGAAAGGCTGATATCCTTTCTCAGACATTCTTCTTTAAATTAACATCTTGGTGAGGCACGCTGTCTCGCCCTAAATGATGAACAATTGCCCTCATAGAGACAAATCAAGATATTTGACTTGTGTCCAGTATAACTCAAGGACAGAGGGTCCTCCAACACCCCAGTGATGCTCTGGCCAAAATAGCACTGACCACTGTAATAGTAGTGGTCATGGAGGTGGCCAACACTTGGCAGAAGTCCTGCTAGGGTGCTGCTGTGGCAGCCAAGGGTTCACAAAAAGGCAACCTAAAAGTGAGCCTGGCATAAAATAAAAAATAATATTTTGCTCTGTCTCCATAATAAATGGAAAAGGAGAAGGAGCACGCCCACAAAGAGGAATATGGGAGAGCCAGAAACCTGTGGCATGTCACACAATACACCACACAATCAAAACAAGAGCTAGGAGAGCTGTAACCTCGTGCATATTCCCCCCATGAAGCAATGAGCTCTGAATATAAATTCAAAGGAAAAGATTAACATATTTCTGTTGGGCAGAAAATTACACATTTGTATATCACTTTCCCTCCCCTCCAGATTTTAAAATACTCAATTTCTTCAACAAATCAAAAAAAGGCAGCTTCATCCCAAGCTTTTGCAAACTTTACACATATCACCACAGCTGATAAGTTGCAGAAAATATTACTAATTAGCTAATCAATGCCATCTGCTTTTTATCTCCCAAAGACTTTAAACAAATCATGGCTGTTCCTTTACAAGAAAATCTTGCTCCAGAAAATCAGACTTAAATAAAGGGTAGATCTCAATCTTGCAAGCACAGCTAGTCCCACAGCCCAGCTCCTTTGCGCTGCCTGCTCGACGTGCCAGGCATTCAGTACATCACTGCCAGGATAGTCTGGTCTCTCTAATTTCACTTTTCTATTTGCTCCCTGCCACCCCTGGCAATGGCTGGGGATATTATTCATTTGAGAGTAAGTATAGCTGTCCTGCAGGCTTAGACTTGTTTGTACATATTTCTCTCCTGTCATAATGTATTATTAAGTGGTAGCGTACCCTCCTAGAAAATCATGAACTTGGTTGTCCTAAAACCTTCAAAAATGGACACCAAACCCACAGTGCAATCTAGACAATGGATATATCGGTATTTTTTAAACCTGTCTATACATCACGAAAAAACCTCCCAAGTTTCTTTGGTGCTTCAGGTGCTTCCCTCTACTTACCTACAGAAGAGCACCCTCCAGCCACAGCCCCCATGGTCCATGCCCAGGTTAAACAGTTGCCGCTCCCACTTTTCTGTCTCTTGGAAATATTGGGTTACTCTGAACGTAGACTGGAAGGAGTATTTATCAAATCCTCAGTCTGCTTTACATGCCTTATGTTCCTTTGCAAAGCTCTGTAGAACTGAGATGTAGCAGATCCAATGTGAAACCCTCTTCTGAAATAACCTTGAAAAATCCTTTCTGCTAGCTTATTCCAATATCCCCTGGAGAGAACTGGAACCTTGTTCCTTGGATCTGACTTTAGCTGGCAAGAGTTTTGTTCAAACATACATTTATTGCTAATTTGATGTCTGCAGCAGCACCTCAAGAGATTCGTTGGTAATTCCTCAGCCCCAGCAAGCTGCCATACCACCAGCAAACCCTAACACGTGTGATGATCATAGACTAAGGTACACAACTGAATTTAAAAAGTTGCATGACTCTCAAATGGCTTTGAAACAATGGAATCAGTGGAATGGTATGAGAATGGCTTTAACAGTGTTAAAAGGGCACCTACACTGTAATCTATATTTTTTACTTCATCTGAATGTACTTATACGTGATTTTATTTTATCCACATTAGAAAACTTGCTATTTTTTAGTGCGCACAATCTAATCAACGCATTGCCTGGTTTGGTGCTAATTCTTCTACTGATCTGTTCTGACATATATGTATAGAGATGCGGAAGATCAAACTCTACTCTCAGCAACGTGGGCATGCAGTCAGCAAGTCCTATCAGTTACTCCGGCTTTAGGTCATGGCAACTGGCCCTCAGTCTCTAAGTGACAGGCTGGGAAAGGGACACGGACTCAGAGTCCCTTCCAGGTCAAGTAAAGTATCTTATAAAAAACCACTGGAACCGATCCATCCCACAGCACGTTTTAAATCAGAATTGCATTTTAAAGGAGACAAAACCCCAACCCTCAAGTTATTTTGGTTTTATTACCTGATGCCTATTGAAGGTTATTTTCTAATAAAATTACACACATAATGAGATATTTGAGCAAATAGGCCAACATGCTGAACCCTCTGCAGAAGCGTATGCTTCTGAGGGGCAATAACATAAAGCAACGGTCAGAGCTGCTCAGTGCCAGCAGTAACATCTCACAACGTGCAGGGGACAGGTTCTGCACAGGTTGCAGACGGTGGGAGAGGATTTCTGGCAGCAGCTCTTATTTTGCAAACAGTTGGAATCTGGTGATCCTCTCTTTGGAGAAGGATTTGGCAGATATTTGTAACGGCAGGCTGGGAAGCTCTGGAGGAGAGACAGATGGAGGTCTGTTGATACTGCACACAGTTAAAAATTACACAGTAGCACCAGACCAATTACAGCATGAGGAAAAGACAAATCAGCACAGTAACGCTAGTAGAGGAGAAATAAGAACTAAGGGGAAATTAAAGCCCATGAAAATTTCCCCACCACGGCACAACTCAGAGAAAACATGGGAAGTAAAGAACGATTTTAAACAGGACAGGGACACATTTGCATTGACACAAGATGAGATGCAATTGTGATCTGATCTTCTGGCTAGAAAAGCGAGTCATGCTTACAAGAAAGAAAGAAAGAAGGAAGAAAACTCCTCTGATAAATGAACAGTCATGAATAAATCTGGTAAATCAGTTCCATTCTAGCGATGGTTGGGACCTGATTTGGTGTTCAGCAGTATCTGGATAAACCCACAGAGTGATTTGCATGCAGAAATAATTGCAAAGCCTCAAGTTTTCTTAAATGTTTCTGTAAATATTTTTTTGCCAATTACTTTATCTCCAAAACCCAACATCAGTAATTTCTTCGTTTTTTTTTTTTTTTTCTGCAGTTCATGAACCTCATCACCACAGTGAGACTGCAGGCTCTGCAGACTCTCTGGCATTTCAGAAAATGCCATTATAGAAACTAAACCTTTAGCATGGAAATCTATATTTAGTTGCCAGGATCACTCGCATACACCTGCCTAAATTACCAGGATTAATACCCACCAGGGCCATGTATTACTCGAAAGAATCCTGCCTCGATGCCAGACTTCCTCTGCTCTGGAGGGGTCCTATTATCCGTACAGCAGCCAAAAAGCTTAGAAAATAGGGCAACAGCCTAATCTGAGTCAAGTGTTATCCTGACAGACACATGCTGTCCTCCTGTGCCGCAGTCCAGAGACATTTCAGAGACACCTTTTGTGTCAAACCTGCGTACCTTAACTAATGAAAGGACATGCTGCTGATTTAAAACCAGCCCCTTTTAAATAGGTTGCACTCCTGTTCTGACACGTAATCAGGGGAATCAACCACAGGGATTAGGGATGATTATGGATCACAACAACGAGCTTTGCCGCAGCAGGGAGGGGGTTTGCTGTTGTTAGATCATTTTGCAGACAGAGACCCTGACTCTCTCCGCCAGGGAAATTCGGCAGCAGCAAAATCACTAACAGACGTAACAGGCCAACGAGGCATGGTAATTGCATTGGCAGGGACACGACTAACATTGATAAGAGCACAATTTGGCTATCGGAACAGATAACTGGAGATTATCTGGACCTACCCACAGTTATGGATCGGTATTCTCCTTTGGAAAGCAGCTTTCCCCTCTTCCCATGGAGTATTTAAGGTGTTTAAATACCTCTCCTGGAGCTGAACTGCAGGCTCAACAGTTAATACACAGTGCTACCTAAATATAAAATAAAGTTAATACAAGACTAAAAGGCTGCCACTCAGTAGTTTGCTGCTGTTTCAATTACTTTGTGGCCTGGGAGGGACCCGGGGACATCCTACATTTGGAAGCACCATGGTAGGGCTTTGTAAGCAGCCCCTTGCTCCGGCAAGCAACTGAAGCACAGATGCTCCACCAAGTCCAGAGAGCCTTTCTTCCAACACATACAGGCATGAAATCTCCCCAGCCCTCACCTATGAACTTCTTCGTACTAGTGCAAACTCAGACTGAAAGTCTGGTGTCTGCTTGTAAGATTTTCTCCCCCTCCCTCCCTGTAACCCTTATGTCAAATTGGATTGCGCAGCAGTGGGAACTAGAGTGCCCTGAGATAATCTAAAGCTTATTATTCTAAGTGAAGGAGGCAGCCTGTGGAAAAAACCCAATGTCTCTGAGGCAGCTGCAGTCCTTAGGAGGGTACTTAGATTTTGCATGCAGAGTCATATCATCCGGAGGGCTTTCTATGCGTTTGGCACCAGTCAGAACAGGTGGAAAAAATGCCACTTAATTTTATAATATATTTTAGTGGCTTAGTCAGTTCTTAGACAGATAAATGATATTGCTAATGCAGCTACATCTACAGTAGCTAAGATATCTGGTGCCTATTTCTGACTCCTTATGGAGTCTTGGCAGCTGGTGGCTTTGGCTTTATCAAAGCGTTCTGCTACAAAGAGCACTCCCAGGAATGATACGAGCTGTTTACAAGAGCAGAATACGGTCCAGAAAATGAGCGGCTAATCCAGGAATGCAAAGACATGCAACTTAAGCGGTACAGAAAGGATGTTTGGCCCGTTTCATCGCTATCATCCAAATGACAATATGGGCCTCTGCAGGATATTCAGGCTTCTCCCGTTTAACTAGCAATTCTGCAGCTAGAAAAAATGAGAGAATATTTACGGTGGCAGAAAGACAGAAATTCGCACAGGGATGTGATAGCAATAGGAATAATTAGCAAACCGCCAAAAGGATAAATACCAAGATCATGCTCTTGCATGCCAGCCCCGGAGTGCTTTTCTCCTGAGCAGATGAAGAGAGCTTGACAACAGCACATGCTCAAGGACCAGTTAGCTTAATACAAATCATAAACTTCTGATGCAGAGAATGGCAATAAGCTTCTGAAAGAGCATTTGTATATATAAATATCTTGTCACCTGGCACAGGAAGATAATGGGAGGAAGAGGGAGAGAAAATCCACAGGAAAACTGTATAGCAAGTTGGTTTTCTTTCCCTTTCCAGTTGCAGAGTCAAAGGAAAAAAGGCTCAGGAGGTCACCTAACCCATCCCCTGGCCCCAGGGCGAGATCAGCCAGACCTAAACCATTCTTGACAGGCGTCGCTACAACATTGTCTTCAAAATATCCTTTCACAGTCCCATGGCTACAGCCCTCTCCTCCTTGCCCCCATGTGCTGACCTTACTCTTCTACTAATTTCCAATCTTGCTTTCCCTCCTTGCTCCACAATCAAGGCAAAACCATCACAGTAAGACTTGCTACAGCTGATCTGAGTGCCTCTCCAAGGAAGGAATACATGCAAGAGACATGCCAGAACAACTGGCTCCCATTCCTGAAAAGAGCATCGCCAAGCCAAGACCTGGGAATTAAGTCTTAACGCCTTTAGACTGCAGATTCCTCAGCTCAGAGGCCCCTTCTTTACTAAGCACAGTTCATTTATTTTTAGTTCATTAAAAACCCAGCCAACCCAAAGCCTTGAAAGCCTACTTTAGGCTTTCCCCTTAAAACCAGCACTGTTTGTAAAAGACAGTGAAGCAACCTCTGATTCTTCTACATAGACCAGAGTGCGTGTGAAAGGCTGTGCAAAACCAGTCCCTAGCTCAGAGCAGCATCAGTGAAAGGTTCCTACCATCCCGAGCATGAGATGTAGTTAGATATATACATATACATATATATATATAAAAAAGCAGATTTTCACCAGAGCAAAACATAAGTTACAACTCCTGACTAAACAAGCAGATAAAATTTGAAGGGATGAATAATCTGGGTAACTAATATGATCCAAGAATATGAAAGATTCATTTTATTCTCCACTAAAATATAAAAATAATAATAAAAACAGACATTTTCCTCTTCTTTGGGGCTTTTCTGTTCCTCCTAGTGATCTGGATTTGGTATTAATATCTCAAAATGCACCCTCTCTGTACCGTTGCCTTCACTGACATTGTGCTGACAGTAAAGTCAAGGCATAATCTCACCAATCATCATTTCATTGTCTACCAGCACAGAAGAATAGCTCTTTTTTTCATTCATTCTTTTGCGCTTTCAGATACATAAGACATGAGGAGAATCTTTGATCAGCACAAAACACATAAGAGTTTGATCAACTAGGAAAATTTCCTTCAGCAATTCAGAATATTACTTCCAGCTCTGCCTAGTAGGTAGCTGCCTGTCACCATGGGAAAAGCAAATGGAAAAAAAATATTAGCGTAAGCACATTTGTCAGGATGTCTTCCCCACCCACGCTTTTCGGTGTGACAGCCAGTGGTCTTCCCGCTCCCAGGGAACGTGGCTAAAAAGAAGGGGTCCCTGTGCTGGGGGCTTCCCTCTTAGCCTAGTCAGATCTCAGATTCATAGGTTTTCTATAATTATGATAATAATAATAATAATTATTATTATTATTTTCAGAAGATGGCTGGAAAGAGAAGCAAAATGAAATGCTGTTACAAAGCAGGTAAGCCTTACAAAACCAGACTGATGAGCTCCAGTGCCACCAAACTCTAGATGGATGTACGTAGGTGCACTTAATGTATAACCCAACACATACAACAATATCTAATACTGCCTGCTGTGGTACTGGACACCGCGTGACCAGACAAGTAGGATAATTCTTTATAATATTTGCCTGTATTTCCCCTGCACTCCACAAACATCTCAAATTTAAGAGGCAGGCACAGTGTTTGAAGGCATGCAAGTTTAAAATACTTGAGGTAAGATGATTTTTTCCAACATTATGGGATAGAGGCTGATCTCAGTTATTACCGAAAAGCAGCACCACCGAACGCTAGGGTAAGTGAAATAAAGATGCTTTTCATGACTGCTTTTGTAAGCTGTGTACAGGGCTGCTTCTGTTGTAAGTAATGACAAGCATGGCTGCTTTTTGGTCAGTAGTAGGGATTGAAGTGTGCATTTCCAAAAGTAGAAGCTCAGGTCTTTATACCTTGATTTATAGAAGCCTACCCTCTGTGCCGGGAGCTCGGCAGGAGGTATACAATCCATACTGGTATGCTGATTGCGCAGGAGGCAGCACATGCATGCAGAAATCGCAGGTGTGCAAGCGTGTGAGCCGTGCTGCGTATTCATCTTCATCTCCCTCTTTTGGGACGCCAGTGGGACGGAGAACGGACGAACACTGATGCCACGGTGGCTAAGTGGCAATGCCTGTTGGCTAGAATTTTTTTTCTCATCCAGAAAAAGCAGGGCTTGTACAGAAAAACAAATGAGTCACGGTATGAAGAGAAAGGCAAGCTCTGGGAAGCTCCTGTCACTAATTTACTTTGCTGATAAAAAAATTCTTAACCCAGAAATAAAGTTTGATTCATCTTTGAGATAGAAACCTGACTTGACATACAGGAATTGAAAGAATAAGAGGTACTTGACAGCACAACAAAAGAGTTCCCAGTGTCAGCGTTAATATGATCACTGCCGTTGCCACAGCAGGGAGAAAAAGCCTCAGAGCAATTAAATAAGCAGGAGACTTCATTAATGAGGTGCTACAATGATATTTTGTGCCTTTTGTTAAGGTATCTTCATTAAGAAATTATATCACTGTCAATATTTGCTGCCCGGGTGTGGCTTGGATTCCTTTGTGCTCTTAAACAAGAGGTGTGAGCATTTTTGCCACGCCAAGCCCATGATATCTGTCATATTTCCCCTTGATTTATCCCTTTGAGGGTCTGTTGTACATCGTCCGCTAGCCATAAATTGCAAACATGAAAAATGATACAGCTGCAAAAACTATTTTTGAAAAACAGGCAGTGCAAAAAGAGCTCCGTGTGATCCCAGCTACCTTCAGCTTTTCTTCAGGAAAAAAGACTGCAAAATATTTTCTACAGAAGTTTTTCAATATATAACATTTGTAGAGTTCTGAGAGCGCAGGAGGAAAAATATGTGTAAAATTAGAATTCTGAAGCGTTTCTTCAGCCCTGAGAATGTTATTTAATATGTCTGGGGTCATTAAGGGTAGGGATTTAACGGAACAATAACATTAAACATATTAGAAGCATAGCAGAGCTCAAATTTCTTTCAGCTTGTTGGATTTTTTCTTTTCACTGTACGTGATGTATGTGCCATTGAAATTCCAGGGTTCACAATAGGTTCCAGTTTAAAATAGGTTGGAAAAAGTAATTACTGTGACTCTGACGTATTGATACTTAACTTCTTCCTCTCTATTCATGAGTTTCCTTGCCATCATTATGAGAACCATGAATGCTAGTAAGCTTGTCCTCAAAATCTCCCAGGAAGCATGAAAATATTAGCCCCGTTTTTCAGCAAAAGCTGCAAAACATGGAGCTATTAAGGATTCAGCTCTGCCCTAAGCGAAGCACTCTAGCCTCATTAAGCACATGCTTAACTTTGGGCACACAGATAGCCAGTGAACTATGTGCGCCCTTGACAGTCAAGCATAGACTTAATACTTCCTTGGAGCTCTTTTGTGCTCAGCACTTTGCAAGAACAAGCCAGTGATCAGCACCAGGCCCCCGCAGCAGCTCTGGCCGCTCACCCCATCCACTTCCAGACTCACAGTTGGTTTTTCTTCCTCTTCTTCCACCCATGACAACAACTACTTTGGGAAAAAAATGTGTCATTCTGCCAAAAGTACAAGTTGGTTTGGCCGTGGGCTTTGGTAGAGCCCAGATGTCACCTTTCAGGTTGACACTGAGGTCTGCAGGTCCTAGGTGTGCTCAAGATTCCTTGTACCTGAATAACTGCACCACGCAAAGCACTGCAACTCCCCTAAACAAAAAGTAATTACTTTTCTTACTTTTATTGCCAGACTAACAAGAAATAAGGCTAAAATCCTGCTTTCAGTGTGTCTCCTACTCCACACAGGGAAATACAAATGAATCTAATGAAGTTCAGACAACTTTTATGAGCCCTCATGCTTTAGAAATGCCGTTTGAGCTGTGCAAGGTACAGGAATGGGCTGAAGGGCCACAGGCAGTATGTATGAGCAATACGGACCCAATATTTTCCTCTCCAGCCCAAGTGGAAGAAGTTGTTTGGACTGAATATTGACACAACTAGAAGCACCACAGTGTTTGCACTCTGTATTCAGCCCGTTTGGTACAGGCTCCCTCTTTCAGGTCAGATTTGAATTTCTCCTCTCTCTCTCAGACGAAATGTTTGCAGTTCTTAAGATTGTGTAATAGGGATAAAGCCTTATACAATCACACCTCTCAATTAGCCATACAATGAGGCTGTCATTTTGTCATGGCTTGGAAGGATAAATAAAACGATGCTCAGCATCCAGTTACGAAAGTGAAAAATCCTTTGAAATGTCACTGTTTTGTGTCATGGGTGACCTATATATCTGCGTTTGTATAGGGGAGTTCCACTTTCCCCAGGACCCCAAAGGAGTAACCATGCTAACTTATGGCGTGCTCCCTCCTCCCTTGCCCCCTAACCATGCAGAAGTCAGACACTTTTGGCCTTTTATTTACAGTTTACCATTCAAGAGCTACTGGATGCTGAATTACACTCAGTTAAGTGCCCAAGATTTTGCAGATAGATAAATAGTTACTGTCAAAATCTTTAATAGGACAGAGCCTACACGGTGTGCGTGTGTTGACCAATACATAAAAAAGAGCATGAAATTCTCATTTGTACAGTGAGCTCCTTTTACCAGCTACGGATCTCAAAGTCTGGATACTGTTCTCACATCCAGTACAAAATGAGAAACGGGATCAGAACAGTGAAGCATCTTGTGCAATTTCCTCCTGCAATCCCCAGATCTTCTGAGTGCCAGTGGATGGTTCAGCTCAAGCCACTACACATCAGTGCCCCCAGGAGTGCCCCGCATAGGGGTCTGGAGGATGTGCTGGTGCCCAGTCCTTGTGCAGGTCAGAGGGGGATATTTGCCAGGACAACGGCAAGTTTTACTTTTCAAGCGTGTTTCAATCCGAAATCCTGAGAATCTTCCGTAATTATGCCACTGAAGACAGCAGGCATGTGGTTACTGCAAGATAATCGCTCCCCAGGGCTGAGTGTTTCTGATTCCTTGGAGGTGTGATTTCCCCATAAAGCACACGCACCCCTGAACTCGCCTTACCGCTGCTATTAACATTCCTTAATGTGTGGCAAAGGGTGATGTGCCTCTCTGAGCTGGAAAGAAGATGTAATTTTCAGACTACTTTGTGGTTACAAAAGAAATGGGAATTGCTTTGATATGGTGTGGTACTTCATTGCTCTAATAAAGCAAACTATGCAACCTCTCTCTTTTTTAATTTATTTTTACTCCTCATTACAACTCCTCCTGTCAGCACACACTATCTCTGTGAAGAGTGTCTGACATTCTTTGCCCTAAGCTGGTTCCACAGTTCATGGGTAAACTTCCATTTTTTTAATGTATTTTCTTCCCAACCAGAATTTTGCCTAAACAAGGAATTCAGAACAGCACTTTGTTGCTCGCCCTTCCCTGGCTGTGCACAGGCAGCAGCCCCATCCTGCTGCAAAAACCAGTGACTGATCAACACATCCCTGAGGCTGATTTCCCCTGACAGACACGTGTCCCACCTGGGTTATTCCCATCTGCAAAGTGTTACATGTTTGGGAATGTGCTGGCATCACCACTTTGCCATTTTGAGCATTTCTCAGGTAGCTCCTTTCTGACCGGCGGCTGCCAAGCTCACGTCTCAGGTACTTGGGAACAGCATTTCTCAGCCTCAGTCAGAGGATGCCCTAACTTTTTGAGAAGAAAGAATTCGTGGACCATCTTAGTATTAACCCAAACGTTTCACTCTCTGGCTAAATCTGAATAAACTAACTGTATCTTTCTCAACCTTGGCTGTCCATTTATGGCATGAGTAAGAGTGTACTGGGTTGGGAGCCCTTTTTTGAGGCCATTTCACAGATTAATTGTCCTGCTTTAAAAAAATATACTTTCTAAACTTCTCCTTTTCCAGGCTGGAAACCCCACTGCCAATACACGCTTTATATTAAGGGCACCACATGAGTCACAAATTACATTGGAAATTACACATCAGGGTCCTTTTAGCTTGCAGCCATCTGGATAAAGGGTGGGTTAACGCTCTGCAGCCCAGAGAGTCACTGTGTTACTCCCAGGGGAAAATCAAGCAGTATTAGCATCTCTTCCCTCTTCTGCATCTCCCCTGAGAAGGAGGATTTTAACCTTGTGGCCTCCACATGGACCCTGCCACTGCGGGGCTGCAAGTGCAGTCCCTGCTCTTCACAGAGTATTCTCCCTCTCTTCCTTTGGTCCTAGTTACAGGCACAGCATTTTAGGAAGAAAAATGGAGGTGGAGGTTTTGAGAAGCATCACTTGAAAGGACGGTAGATGCAGGATTTCAAAAGGGCTCAGTATTGGCCTAACCTGCTCCCCTTAAGTAAAAAAAGACCTACTGAAATCTTTGAAAAATATCCAATATGAAAAAATAAAGAGCAGAAGGATGTTAAGAGGAACTGCTCCGCGGCACTACAAGGGAAGAAAGACTCTCGCTGGCTTGGCTGCTCAGGGCAATTGCTGTTTTATATAAACATCTCCCACCGAGTGCAATGTGTTCGGTGAACTCCCATGCTCAAGGTGCAGAGAGATATTCACGCTTGGTAGATTGCAAAAATGCACCCACTCGAACCTGGAGTGAAGATAAAGAAGGGTATCTCTGGGTGTGTGTGTGTACAGGCATACAGCGGGGAGCGCTTCTCAACGACAAGACTCAGCTGAGTGTTCAATGTGAAACAGGTGTGCTCCCCTTCACAAGACTAGACATTAGTTTCGGCTAATTTAAACTTAAAAGCCTACCTATGTTGAGGTTGCTTGGTAAGATAAGGGGAGAGTACAATAAAGTACGCGAGGGTTGATAATAAAAGCAGAGCTTGGAAAAAACAGCCCAAGTAAAAAGAGACAAGAGTAGAGGACAAGAGAATGGAGGAAAAAATCTGCAAAGGATGTGCAGTAAAACCTTTAGTGAAATTACACTGTTGCCAACATTTTTTTTATGGAGCTGATTTATGACATGCAGCTGTTTTTCTCTAACAGGCTTGTCTGGCTACTTCTCCTTGAATTTTTAACTACGTTTAAATGTCTACAAAATATGAAGCTTATCTATTGTACAGTGCGACAGATATGTGTGTGCATAGCCCACAGGAGTTTTGTGGGAGTCTGGTTTCAAAGAGAGGACTATGTTTTTCCTAAAGCCAAGGACGCTTGTATTTCAGTTTCCCTACCTATGAAAAGTGAGGATAAGTATATGGCGGAGCAAAGCGATTGCATGATTTAATCTTTGAATTTCATCACCTCATTGCTCCAGCACTTACTGGTTTTCGCTGGGTCTGATCCAACTTTCCTTCTACTCGGTGAAAGGTCTCCCACTGAGTTCAAGGTGAACTGGACCAGGAAGGATAGAGCCAGTTCATAAACTGGGACCCAACCTGCCCATACTCAAATTTAAATGCCAGAAAAGTCATGGGAAAAGCCTCCCGTTCCCCTTCACTGTGGAACAGATGCAGATTAAAGCAAATAATTAAATGAGCCGTCTGTCACAGCAAACACCCTGTTCTTGTCCATGCCTGGATGAGAGGGACAGAAGACATAACCTCTGGTTTTAGTGTTTAGTCTAAATATATCCATGAGATCTTCCACAGCTCTTGCTAATATTGAGGCTGATATTGCAGGATTAAGCAAGAGCAGGAGTAGAAGGGTCTTAAATTAATATTGGAATTTCAACTCTGTCCAAAGCACACTGTGTGTCTGACACTTTCAGGACTGAGATCTTCGATAAAAAAGAATACACAAGCCATCTTCTTGTGTTATATTACAGGTCCCTCAAATTCCCTCCTTGGCAATCTCCAGTAGGCTGCTATTACCAAATGCCTGAGCAAACTCCAATAAAGTTGAGTGAAGATGTTCATTTTATCACAAATATTGGTAAGAATGAAACCTGTTTTTTCTTTTTTTCCTGGGCACTGTTTTCCATGCAGCTCACAGGCAATGACTGTATTGACAGAAATGCTCAACAGCAGTATGAATGTCAAGAAATTATTACAGGATTAGTTACAGACAGTCAGACTACCTTCTGATTGAATCAGCGTATTGGTGCAAACAGGTAGAACGGGAAAACAAAGGAAACAAAATTAAGTGGGTTCATTGCTTGCCTACAGGAATACCTGCAAAATGACCCAAAAGTGCAAAGCAGGATTGAATTTGCCATTCCATTTTCTACACCTATACAGGTCTTTTTAGTCACATCTTTAAAAATATTAGCTTCATCCTTTGATTTCCAGCATTGCATACGCTGGTGCCATACCACCACATTAATTACAATCTTTAAATTAGGAATTTCACCTACATACCTACTGTGCAGTCTAAGACTGTGAGATAAACTGCCCCAGGAATCTCAGGGCATCACCACCTCCTGCTCCCACCACCCAGCTCTGGTCTACCTCCACTAACAGGGAGCAAAGGACAGAGCAGTGCAAACATTGAAAACAAAAAAAAAACCTTCAGTAAAGACCTATAAAAATTAAACACTCAATTGTTCTTAATCTTTTACACCCTGAGGAGAGAATAAGAAGAAAAGAGAACAAACCATACCTGGCAGGTATTAGTCTCTTGGCCCAGCACTACTGGAAGGCACTGGAGAAACTTGTACAGACTAGTCTAGACTAAAGCAGTCTCAGGCAGGGTTGGAAAACACGCTTTCCAAAAGCTCTGCACTAGTACAGATTGCTTCATAGCTTGCTGAAAAGGATGGGGGAGCAATGGAGCGAGTCAGCCTCTAAGAAAGTGCATTCAGTAGCATGTTCATCCCCACTAAAAACCCAGTTCATCTCCACTAAAGACTCTTCATTGGACACCGCCCGTGAAGTCTTTTAGGACATATTTCCAGATACACCTTTTCCTCCTCCAACACACAGTTAGTCTTTAAACTACAGCCTAAATCCGATTGCCTTTGTAGCAGGCCAGTAAGCACTGTGGCCAAATAGCAGATCTATTTTTGATATGACCTTAATAGTTAAATCCTGCCATTAGGTACATGCACACTGCTCCCGGGGACACAGCAAGCCTTCCTTTGCATCTTGCAGTGCTGGTTTTGCTAATGATTAATATTCAGTTTTGTAAGTTTAATGAAGACATTGTTTCCACTTATCTACAGGTCAGATGGCAATTGCAAAACTACTTACTTGTTAGATGGCTGCAGATTCCCTGCTGCTACATCTGATTATTTATGCACAATGTGCATTTCCAAATAGATGACCATATTAAATTATATGCTTCTGCCTTATTATTTCATAAGTTTTAACGGTCTCCTATTCCTTTTTTATTAGAAAGAAGAAATAGTCACTCATGCTAACGATGTGCTGTAGCTTGTTTTACATCTGCATCTCTGAAGTTATTGGAACTTCTTTCTAAAGGAGTATCAAAGCGCAACTGCCTGAAATGGTTGATTTTTATCATGAAAATAAAGATGAGAAAGAAGATTGAGGCTTTTTTTCCAAACCCAGTGAATTTTTTTACTTTTAAAAACTATTCTCAGAGATCCAGCAAAAACTTTTCACACGTGAGCCTCGCGTTCAGCTGTATTCACTCCTGCCCAGTCCCTTTGTACCAGTTACACCTAACTCCAACCCTGAAAACGAATCTGTTCCAAAACCACGGGGCAAACACATGCACTCCACATGGATACCACCTTTGAGGGATGAGAAAACCTAACCTGGGTTGCCAGGGAGCAGACACGGTCCACTTCCAAACCAGAGCGGGTGGCTCCAAATTGGCAAAACCCATTCAAGTGCTCTGCACGCAGCTGGGAAGGGAGAAGGAAAGGCACAAAGACACACAAAGCTGATTTGTGGGAGTTTAAAGTCCGACTCTGAGCTGCAACTCATTGATCCTCAATTACCCCCATGGCATTAGGGATTCGGCTTCTCCTCCAGGGACACTGAGCGTGGGGACAATAGCGTTTAAAATGAGACCCAGCAAGAAAGGTGTATGAATTGCAGGAGAATTTTCTTGCTCCTTTATAAACGCAACTACTACCGTAACATCATTTAACTAAAAATAACCAAGTCAGTTCTAGCTCAAATGTGATCAGCCCATAAATAGTTAGATAAACTCCTTCCAGGCACATCATGTACTTGATTTCCATTTGCAACACGTACTAAAGCTATGCCTATGCATAAGTAATGCCTACGAATGGTAGATGGTTGATTTTCCTTCTTAAACACACAAAACACTCCCACCGTACTGAGCAAAGGGACGTGACTGTGCTTTTATACACCAGCTGATCTTTTCTGTCTGAACACTGCAAGAGTGACCACTATTTTTGCAGCGGAGACATTTTAACATCTGAATTGCATATTTCAAATAGCAACGTGCTCTCAAACAAAAACAAGTCTGTGAGGAATTTATGGAGACCTTTTATTTCCAACACTGCTCCAATGAGCAGTTTTATTTTCATTACGGTTATTCACTGTGCCTGTTTGCAGTGGCAGGGGAGGCTCCAGAGCTCTTCATTTCACTTTGCCTTATTTTGCACCTGCACTTCTGAGTCCTAACCCTGGGTTACAAATTCAGAGCCCACTCTGATGTATCATGGTTTGACTGCCATGATGTTAAGTTAAACAACAGTCTCATTCCATGCTATAATTACTGCAAACAGTTTCGTCGTCTGAGGTGTGCTTGGCAGGGTTATGTATTAGCTAATGCTGCTTCTGTCACTGTTCATCATATGAATATTCTCTTTACCTGCTGTGTCTGTGTGTGCCTGAAAGAACTGTGGCATTTTTAATGGCATAATTTCCTGGGATGAACTGAAAAGCAGCACAGCATGGTCTGCATTATTTATATGCTGACTCGTACAAATGGCAAGGAAAATACTGTAAATTTCCTGGAAATAAATATATCCATTATACTGATGCCTTGTGCATAGTAGACTGTATGTCACTGAAAGAATTTAATTACTACCTCAAAAGTATCTTCACTTTGCTCAATTTGTAATGTGTCTAGACACATTTTAATTCAGAGACAAAAGACTCCTTACCCACCCAAAAATATCCCATGTTGATAAATCTAGAAACATGCCCCTCTGTTGCTGCTAATCAGTAGAAAATTCTTAGCATTTTTACAGCATGAAATAAATTGTAGATCAAGCCAATTGGGAATACTAACGACAGAAGCCATAAAATGTTTTGTAACATCAATTACGACTAAAGGAAAAGGACTTGCACCATAGATCAGCAGAATATTTTTGCAACCATGCTTCATTTAAGACTATGATTCCTGAACATGATTTGGGAGTTGAATCGCCAAGAAGGATGTTCAGGAATATGTAATTGCAGCTCTGCAATTGTGGTGCTCCTGCAATTCAGCTGTAGCTGCAGAATTAGCTTAGATGGGAGGATGCAAGTCTATCGAATGTACCTGACAAACCTCCACACTCTAGCCAAGTTTTCCAAATCATATTGGAATCAATAATAACTAACCTGATTTCAGTTAAAGCCTTTAAATGGTGTGTTAGGTTCAGTCCAGATTGAAAAAATTATCTGACAACTAACAAAATCCTCCTTTTAAAGTTCAGGTTTGTTTTCCCGTGTTCCTTCTTGTTATGCACAGACTACCTCCCTGATCACGCTCAATAGTCAGATTCCAGGGAAACAACTACTTCTGCCTCCTGACATGCAGGATTTATCAGAGGCGGCCACTGTTTTCTGCTTTACACACTATCATATGCAGCAAAATTGATTTCAAGTCATCACCGTAATTTTGCCAGCTTGTTTTTAAAAACCTGCTTATAAGGGTCCTTCCATCCTGATGGAATTGCCATTTTAAAAATAGAGACAATAACCAAAGGAATAAATTGAAACGGGGACTGTGACAAGGAGAAAAGTTACAGGGGAAAAACAGCAAAAGCCAGGCTTGTATTTCCTTCCCTTCCCTCTTCCTCATCATATGGAAATTATCTCCTTGCCCCAAAATAAACAAATCAGTAGATTCTGAAACAGCGTATTTGAAAAAGCCTGTCTTCATCCTGCTGCAGAATACATTTCCAATAGCTATACACCACAGGAAAACAATTTCCCACCCAGATACAGCTCATATTCCTCACACGAGACTTGCTGCAGCTCCACACTCAAGACAGGCAATATTTGGTCACAAGGTGGTTAAATTAAATCTCTCCTCAACACAGGGGAGTTATCCGTGTTCAGCCTACAATGTTCCAGCCAAATAATGCTTTGCTAATGATGTCTGCAGTTAGATGACAAATCAGGCTGTTTAAATTGCTTCGGCACATACATCCTTTATAGGCAGGGTATCCAGGTAACCATTTTAGCACAGCTTCGGGTGGGAGGGAGAAAGCAATAGCTAATTTCTTCAGCTAGGTGGAAAATTAATCCTGAAGAGATTTGTCTGGTTTGTTATGGTCAATTTGAAGAAAAAAAAATTTTAAAATAATTATTTAAAAAGGTATTTTAAAATGTGTAGTTATGCAAGAAAGGACAAAATAATTGTCCTTCAAAAATATAATAATGGCTAGGTTTATTTCTGAAAATAATTTAAAAATATTTTAAAGTCCTCAATAGGAAGGTTTTCTGTACTTTAACACGTTAGTATCAACATGCTTCAAATGACAGGAAAAACATCAGTGCAGAATTTCAGATGCTGCAACCAATCACCTCCTTGTATGTCTCATGCTAACTAAAATGTAAAATACTAGATTGTCTTTTTTTTTTCCTCCCTAAAATAATCTCAATAATAATTTTAATACGTGGTTAAGGAAATGTTATTGCTGACCACTATTAGATGCTATTATGGGTCCACTTGAGAGATGCCTGCTAACGTCCTTGAGAGCCTTCGGAAATGTTTAGCTCCATGGGTGATGTTGGTTTGGGTGGAGATGGGGGATACGGTGCCTTTTTTTGCACCCTGGTCTGGGCTGAGGCTTGTTTGGGATTTCAGAAAGGGTTTCTCTGGCGAGGAGCTACGTGGAGAGGCAGGAGATGGGACAGGCTCCCCATTTCCACTGTGGTCTCCAGTTTGGAGGCCCTGAATATCTCCTTTCCTGTGATTCCCTCCTCCAGCATCCTGAGTATTTTAGGTCAGGGTAAGGAGCTTCCTCCAGCTGATCCACAAACAGAAACGCTGAGACGAGACGAGAGGCCAGACCTGGTTCCCTCTGAAACCCAGGAGAGTCCTTCCATTGTGCCCGCAGGGACCCGATAGCCCCAGACCCCTGAAGATCAACAGGACCCCTCTTACAAACCACTCAGGGTGTGAAGGAGGGGGAAAATGCCTTCTGCTCTGCCTGCAAACCTGCCCAGGGCAGGAGACATGCTGCTCCCCACCCTTCACACAGGGAGGAAGCCTGGCTCCGTCCCCACGCCAGTCCAAGGGAATCCGACCCCACAGACGGCAGAGGAGCGAGGCAGGGAAGGGACCATCACAGCCCGCACGTTCCCTTCATACGGCCAGCTGTAAAGGCGTTTGCCATTTGCCAAGGCAGTGGAAATACTCACACTCTAGTTTTGTTCCTCTTGCGATACAGACCGTTTTTAAGTATTTACCAGATCTATTAAACAGGAAAATACAAACAACTTCTGATACCCCTTTCCTTGAAAACTATTTCGGAAAATATGACTCATTTACTTGTCTTCTAAACAGGAGAAGTAATATTTTACAGCACTCCCTGAGGATGCATTAAACCAGAAGCTAAGCCAGATGTAGAAGCGTCTGCAGAGGTTTTTGTTCCTTTCATAAAAAAAGAGGGGAAAAAAAGAAAAGAAAATTGTAAAGCAAGAGTCAAGGTATTATTGGGTTTTAAAGCACTGTTGGCCTTTTGATTACCCTTAAAATCAGATCAGATCACAGAGAAAACACAGCATATGACCAGCTAGAGAAGGTCACATTGCAAAAGAATGCAGGTGGTCTCATTTTTTAACAGCTAACGTAATAGAAGCACAAATCTTCCAGCCACCAAAGAGCCTCTCCTGGTTTGGCAATTGCCACGTATAATATCTGATGAACTCCGATGTCTCACTGCTCAAGGATAAAATCCCAGCAGGCAGGGGCTGAAGGAACAGCTACACAGTCAGAGGGAAAAAATCTTGTATTATTACAGCAGCCACTTATTTTATTCGCCAGAATTAAAACCTCTTCACAGATAAAAGTGGGGATTTTTTTTTTTCATCCCACAAAGCAATTTTAGATTTCTATAGAATCATTCAAAAGCAATTAAAATCCTGCTCCTGTTGATGGATTTGTATTCCTTGCTCACAGTGATGTCAGGCTTTGAAATTCAGGGGTGTTGAGTGTAATTCTTTGGGACTTTGGAGTCATTGCTGAGTGCCAGAAAATACCTTCTGTAAGTTCACAGGTATTAAATGTCTTTGGTAAAACCAAAATAGTTTCAAGGCCCGTGGCTATTAAAATCTAGAAGATATTGCAATAAAGAATTGGTGCAATATCAGGCAATTCAATACACTGCAATTTCACCCTTTCAGTGAGTGAATTTTTAGGGGAAGGAAGAGAAGAAAGAACCCAATAATCTAATAAGAGTACAGTTAGATAAGAGGGACCCGGGACTTTACAAACTGTCCTACTGCATCAAGAGTGATAGACTTACATTGCCAGGGAAAAAAAAAAATAAAAAAAAGAACAAAATCCTTCACAAATGAGCAAGTAAACAACCCACAGCCAGTATCTACACACAAATGATTCATAGACCTCATCCATTTAAAGGTCTCTGTTATTTAAACCAGAAAGTGAGCCTCCAATACCAGTATTTGTTTTGGCTTCATTTTATCTAACAAAGGAAATTGTTGTTAAAAATGTAATTCAGATGTCAGCAACGTGAGGCTGTTCCCAATTGTAGAGATGTAAAATGGTAGAATTAATACTGCTGTGCCTGAAATTGCATGGGAGGGATGAACTCTGATATACAACTCTGGATAAAAGGAACAAGCCATGCCAAACATAATGGGTTTTAGGCACCTCCTGCAATGTAGGTACCATGCTGATCCCTGAGAAGGTCTTTCTCCTGCCAAAGGATGCAGCACATAATAGAAAAAGCGTAGGGTTAACAATATTGGACACGAAACCTTGCCAAAACATCAGTAAAACACTGATCAGTGATTATGACTATTGGCTTATCAGCACCACTGGTATCTTATCGAGATTGGCACCACCCCAAGAATCTGGTGTTTGTGGATAAACAGGACAATTTCTTTTCTTAGGCCACATTTAGTCTGCAGAATTGCTGCATTGTTGCTCCTTGAAAGGCAAATGCAGACAAAGTAAGTTGAATAAAGCTATAATCATGCTGCTGCCTGACATACGAGATTGTTAGAGGCCACCAGGCAGAACTGGCAGAAGATATGGGCTGGCTCAAAATGATTAGAGCAAAATAAAGTCTTCAAGGACAACAGCAAAGCCCAGCTGAAGTCAGCACGGGAAGAATTTGTCCCTTCTGCTGATGTTCTGGGTAACGTGCAGCTTGGCACTTCAGCACGGCGTGGGCTACAGAGTGCAGGGGGGAGCTAAACTGGAGAAGCAAGGAGGTTTTTCTTTCCTAACTTTGGGCTGAAACCTTTTGCAGCAGAGCCAGCCTAAAAGGAGGTGTGTGACCGTCCACTGGCAGAGCCAGCGTTATATTACAGACGGACCCTGTATCCCTCACAGCATCACATCCTACACAGCAGGCAACAAGGGGAGGCTGAAAGGCAAAAACAGATTTATTTTTCTTTGTTTCTCTTCCTCTAAACTCAGAGCAATAGATACAAATAATCTCACGCCTGCAAATCATGTTTGAACTGTGCCTGTCAGGAAATGAAGGCGTTTGAAGGGGGGGCTATAAAAGGTTGTTCATTAGTCCTGCCTTCTTTATGAGCTTCTTCGGGCCCAAAGACAGATGGGTTTGGGAGTGCAGCAGAACAGGGGACTCGAGTGTTCAAAGAAATGACAGGATCCGGGCCTGCAAGGAATTCCTCCCCCCATCCCTTCAGATTAGGGGGTTAATTAATAACAGTTAATTAATGATGTGTCAATCCTCATGAAGTGCATGCGTGTGTGAGAAAAGCTGCCCCTTGGGGTGACAAGCATTAAGGCCTTCCCTGGAGTTATGTTTTAAAGAAAGCCCTTGTGACAATTTCTGTGAAGCCCTGAAGAGGATGTTTTAATCCTTTTATCTCAGGATTCACTTCTGGCAAGAGCCAGCCTCTCACAGGAAACCACCTAGCAGAGGTAGTTAAAGAAAAAATCACTGTGCTGTTGCCTTCAAGGTGAGTCTCCGGAGGACACAGGACCGTGCCAAGTGCCGACTGTCCCCAGGAAAATGGGGAGCTTGGACTGAAAGCATCTCAGAAACTACCTTGACCTGGGTGATGGAGCAGCAGGAACCAGGGGGAGAATTTGGGTGGTGTCATCTCTGCTCTGAAACACCCTGTGCCCAAAGCAGGCACCCCATCGCTGTGCCTGCTCTTCCCATGGTCACTTCAGGAGGGACAGGCATTTGGACAGGAGCACCGAGGAGCTCTGCTCTCGCTCCCCTCTGCCAGATGAACATCCCAGACTCTTGGCTGCTGGGACATTCATGCCCATCTGCTTGCATGGCACGGTGCCTGCTCACAAGTTGTCAGACAATTTCACGGGTGCCAAAAGAGCCTGGATTTGAATAGGTGGCCTGGATATGCTGCAAAACCCATCTCTTCCGCATGGCCTTGCCGACTGCTAACAGAGCAGGACCCGGCTGTGCTCCCACCACCCGGAGCCGTGGACTCGCTCCGGATTGGCACTGCCCTGCAGTACCGCAGCATGAAAGCGGAGGCTTTACCGCTGCTTCGAGCAAAGTATTAGGCCCTGAGTGTTACAGAAGCACATGAAAAGCAGCTTCTGTACCAAAATACCCAGCGCACACCAGGACAAGTTCAAGGCACCGCGATACAATCGGCAGCCCAAAAGCCCGACTCCCTGAAGCAAAGGCAGGGGAGGAGCAGAAGCCCCTGCAGCTCCCCACGGGCAGTGACAAGGAGGTCAGGCAGAGCAAACAAGGGCATGTTTTGGGCTAAATTCCCAGTTACCCTGCTCTTGTACCTGGGGTTAGGAGGCTGCAGAAAAAGATGGTTTCAACTTGGAGCTGGCTCTGGGAATAGGAAAATAAGGCAGGCAATGAGGAATGCTGGCTGTGCCCTCTCTGGGCAGCCTGTTCTGCTGGTGTGGGAGCTCAGAGATTCAGGCTGGCTGCTGCTGTGGATGCGGGGAGACGGAGGCTCGTGGTGGCACTGGGTCCATGCTGAAGGGGACAGCTGCTGTCCCCACCTTGCCTAGGGCTGGCATAAGCCCTCCTCATTGCACCCCGTCCTTCTCAATCTTACAGAGGAAAACAGGATTTTGCTTTAAGCTGCCTCTGCCATCACCAGCCCCAGGAGGCAGAGCTGGCGTTTAAACCGCAGCATCAGTCTCTCCTCCTCCTCTCTGAGGCTCACTCAGGGCCCTGACACAAAACCTGGGCTTGCAACATGAAAGGCTGAAAAACCTCTGGGTTTTACACCCCGGGAATCAGATTTTCTGCTTAATAAACCCTTAAAGAATCATGCAAAAGAGGTTTGTCTAAAAATTTTGGCTGGATTATCATACCGCAGCAATTCAAAGGGGCACAAAATAGAGGGAAACATAAATATAGTGGGTAAAAATACTCTTTTTGTGCATTATGAGATAGAATCAAACAAAAATGCAAGTCAGTCATACTGAAAACTAAAGCAAATGGTAATAATTATTGCTAGATTTCCTCATAAATGTACAGATTAATTTAAACCTTCATTTCTTTTGCTGCTTCATGCCAGCTTATCAAAGCAGTTCAAAATCCATACACAGACTGTGTATCTGCAGCCTGTGTTCAATATTTCTGCTAACTATTAACAGGAGTCCATGCATGGCCATGGTGTTATTTGTCCTCTGGCCGGGTGACCACCCCTGCATGAAGAATTTGGACCCCCGATTACAAGGTTTACAAAAGGGGCTTGAAGTGCTAACAGGATCAGTCGGCTGCTGCTGCTGAGAACAGTATCTGGCTTATGTGCTGGCTTGGGGTATTTTATTATCCGTAGCACATAATCCAGTACTTTAAACTGCTTCTATTTACAACAGTTTTGCTGTCCCCTCCCCCCCCACTCTCCAGCTCCCACACATTTGCAGATGCTATTTACTCTGGGTTTCTGCTACTTCTTCACATGCAAATGAGTCTTCTGGGCTTTCTCACTTTTATTTACCCACATGCAGAATGTTACAGCAGGGTGGAAAATTGTAAGCTAACAAGAAAAGTACTAACTGTATTGAACTAGAGACTGAAAATGAAAAAAAAAAAAAGAAGTCAGAAATGTCCAGTGTGTCCTAAAGCTGTGTTATCATCAGCTATTACGGCTTTTTTAAACACACTTTTTTTTGTTTGTTTGCAGCAGTGAGTCACCAACAGCACCGCGCCCAGGGTGTAATTTGGACGTGCGCTGTGCGCTCTCTCCTAAGCCTCTCAGCTTTGCCAAAACATTCCTGTCTCTACCTGCAGGACACTGCTAACTTCAGCCACGGGTCCCTCCCAAATGCCACCCAGCTTTTGCATCATCA
The DNA here is from genome assembly GCF_963921805.1 of Phalacrocorax carbo. Lineage (NCBI taxonomy): Eukaryota > Metazoa > Chordata > Aves > Suliformes > Phalacrocoracidae > Phalacrocorax > Phalacrocorax carbo. The sequence continues at coordinate 7,616,852 of NC_087522.1, forward strand.
CTGTGTTGCCTGAACCGCTGACCTCCGGCAAAGTTGGATGTGGGTCCTCAGCCACTAGACCTGCTGTTTCATCAGACCCGGTTCTCTGCTGCTTTTCTCCTGCCCCTTCCGATAGTCAGCAGCCCTGACTCAAGAAACGTGTAGAAATGTTGAGGGCTTCAACAAGCTGGATGTTAGAAGACCAACAAATTTCAAACAAATCTTGGCATGAATGGCTAAATCCCAACCTGCATCCCCCAAAACGACGGGGATCCCCAGAGCTATCCTTGTGTGAGATAAGGACCAGGGGTAGAGATGGAGCAAATTAGCTCCATAAAACATCAAAAAATAACTCCTCCCAAGGGGGACAGACAAGCATGGTGCAATTCGTCTCCAGGATAAAGCTCCAGAGAGAAAACAGCTTCAGCCTCTGGTTTACACCACAAGTCTTGCACAAATCATTTTCCCTCCCTGAATTTCAGTCTCTTGAGCCTAGTTTAAGGTTTATAAATTGCAGAGAAACGTAGGCAAATTCCCATGAAATATTTCAGGGCAGCAGTATCTGCATATCCCACTGAAAACATTTTGGACACATTTTTTTGCTTAGATTTATTAAGGACATCTTACCTCAGTGCTACACCAGCGAGTCCCCCATGTGCCAAGCCCTGTTACTTAGCAGTAAATTACAGGTTATGCATTTCATGCCAGCTATTCCCTCGATAACGTTTGCTGCTTTTCTGTACTGTTGATACAGGAAATAAGAAAATGAGGAACTGAAAGTGGGTCTCTGATTAAAAGACAAAGCCACAGGACTGCATTTCTTGGTGTGCAGAAAATTAAAATGAAGCAGCAGCTTGATTAAAATCAGACGCTGAAGATGCTTATTTCCTAATACACTATGGTACCAGGTAAAAAAAAGTTAGCTGCTGCAATAACCGTCTTCCAAAGAAAAAAAAACCACCACCATGTCTTTGTACCTGAAGACTAATTAGCAAGATTCTCTAAGCACTTAGGCAGACAGCAGCTAAACAAGCAGAGACTCCTCACTACTGTAAAATATGACTGCCCACTCAGCTCTCCCTTAAAACGGCGATAAGGGGCAGGTACAGTCAGTACCTGTGGCCATTTGTGTCTGTGTAACACAAGAACAAAAATAGATATTGAGCATCATATTATCAGCTGCCAGTGAAACCCCAACAAATGAGCTGCAGAAAAATACAAGGCTTGAACTGTTCGTCCAAAAAGCCCCAGGCACAGAGACAGTGGGTCTCGTGTTTCTGTGAGCTGCGGAGTGAAATCTTCTCCTGCCAGGAGCTGGAGATGCCATGGGGAAGTTCGGGAGAGGGATTTTGGGGAGAATTCACCAGTGGTGGTGAATGGCATCTTCCCAGTGCTGGGAAGTGGGACGAGATAGGGCTGAACCCCACGGACGTGGTGATAACCAGCCAAACTGCCCCGGTTTGCGGGAGGAAGGTCTGCTCCCTCCCAGCACTGGGACTCGCGCTGGCCTGGCCTGGCTCAGAGAAGCTCCTGCCTGCCTCCGGGAGGGGATAACCCGGGCAGCTCAGCTTGGGAGAGCACAACAGAGCTGGTGCAGAAAGAGAGGGAAAGAGGTTTGTCTTCCCCTTCCTGCCTGCCAGCACGGTGTAACGCTGCTGTCACGGATCCCTGCAGATCCTCATCTAAATGGACAACCTTTGAGCTACCTGGGCTTTGCAGACTTTAACTCTGGGGTCATTCCATAAACATGCTTGCAGAATTTGAGAACAAATTTCTCCTGGGCTGGATGGGATTGATCAATATTTCAGCCAGCAGTTGCTGAGCTGCGGCAAGGGGAAATGCGCTGCACAGTGACAGGCAGAAGGCTGGATTTCATTGCTGTCCAGGGCCATCAGTCAGCCTCAATCCTGATCCAGCTCCCCTTGAAGTCACTGCAAATTTTCCAGTCTGCATAAATGAGGTTTCGACTAGAGGCACTGCTGAGTCCTAAAACACAATTTGCATTGAACTACTGAAGAAGTCTGATCTGATGAACAGGATTAGTTATAAAAAAGAAAAGCAGTTCATGCATAATGTACCAAAAGTTAAAGAACTAAAATACTACATGGCAACCTCTACTGTCCTTATTTAGGACCACATTCAGATATAATTAATCCAATTTACTCCAAATTTATTCCTGATGTAAGTACAATCAAATTTGCCTGTCAGTCTCACTCAGGTAAACATTTCAGCAGGGATTTGGTAGGTAAGGATTTGAATGCCCTTAAAAAGCCCCAAATCTTATGGATGAGGTCCGCAGAATATCTGATTACTGATTACTACTTCCAGCAGCAAGAAAGTATTTCTTCTTCATGATGTAACGAGACAGCACTCTCTGCAATTTTAAAATACACCTATATAAACCGAATACTGGGATTACTAGCTTCGACCTTTCCAACCAGTTTATTGAACCTTAGGTCTCCAGTAACACACCTTGTGCAGAACCAACGTTCTCCAGTGACTGGTGCAGCAACACGGCTTAAGCCGAGCGACAAAGCACAGCGGCTGGGTTTGTACTTTGACCAGCCACTGCTCCGTCGGGTTTCACGCAGCGCGTTCCAGTGTGCCAAAGCGTTAATCCCAGAAGGCTTCTAGCATAGCAGCTACTGTATGCACATCTCACTTCTCTGGCTGCTCAGAGAAAACACTGCAATTTGATTTAATTGCTATGTTGACTTATAACAGTATGTTTATACTGGATGCCTGCCAGCTGAAATGCAACAGGTTTGCAAAATGTATTTCCTCAGAACAGCATGATATGCAATGTAATAAGGAAAGCAATCTTCCAGTGGCCCCGATTCTGAAGTTCATTTCAACTCCTCTGACTTGGAAGCAATGCTACCAATTCGGAAGAATTACACCAGCCTAATTGAAATTATAATCAGGCCTGGAGGCTGCATTTTGCAGGTACAACAGTCACACTGCAGCTTTGGAAAGGGAACATTACTGTAGGAAATGAAAGCGATTAACAGTTGTTTGTATTATGGGGATTGTTTGGCCTATTGAATATCCTTACCAAAGATGCATTATTTGTTGAACAATCCTAAAAGGAAAGCAAAAAGAAACTTGAAGAACGTTGCTAATCCTTTGTTGCTGTAAGTATGACATCTAAAAGCCAGCAAAAAGCTGTGCCTTGGCAATCGAAACAAAAATATTATCTTCCCCATGACCTTGGGTGCTAGATTTCAGCCCAGCTAGCAGTGCCTGTGTCTCTGAGCCAAAAGATAAGCTACAGGAACAATACAGATGCTGAAAGGTGAGTGTGCTTGCTTTATTTCAGTAGGGCACTATCTTTGCACTAGACTGTGACTACCCGCTTGTGTTGGGGCTGGCACCTGGATGGGTCATGTCTCTGAAGGCTGCAGGAACCAGGAGATGCTCCCAGTGAGTAACATTATTCCTAAAGGACTGAGTTTTAGGAGGGATAGCGGGGGCAAAAGGTACAAACAACGTGGTCAGGAGTGTTTGATCAGTTACTGAATGGGTTTCATGAGACAATCACCTGTGATTCCAGGAGGCTGGATTTCGCGGCCCCAGAAGTCTCTTCTGGCCTGATATCACCCTGACGCTAATTGGCTCTAATTTATTAAAGTCTTTAACGATGAACTTGAGCTACTGAAAGAAACAGCTATGTGGCTCTTAACAAAGCTGTACTGTGACTTGTAAAAACAGAAGAAAAGAAAAGAAAAAAGATGTTTAAAATATCAAGCAAAATCTGAGTTCTGTTGGAACAGAACTGGCTTTTATCTGTTTCAGTCAAAAGTGAGTTCACTAGATACAGTAGTATTTTTTTGAATGGAACAAATAAACCTCAAAGATTTTATAATGAATACCCTTTCTACACGTTTCTACAAAGCAGTCTATAAAACTGCGAATGAGAGATGTCATTCTTAAACACACACCACATGACACTTTTCTCACAACTCCAATAACAAGGTATCATTTTCTGTTCGATCCTATTTGGCTTTTCCATAAGGAACTGTAAAAACCTCTCTCAAAATCCTGGCAACAGCATACGCAACAGGAATCCTGACACTGAGTCTGTTGGAGCAGAATCTCCCCCTTCAAGAATAAAGCCTTGAGAGGAAAAAAAATAGTGTGTTGGTTTTGTTGCTGAGCCAGATATTTAACTCCACCAGTTAGCAGAAACAAAGGGAAACCAAATAAAACTATAAAGCACATGTTCCTTTTGGACAAATAAGCCAAAACTCTTTTAAATTTATGGCTTTACACCACCCCTACCCGATAAGTCACAGAGAAAGCTGCAGATATCAGCAATTACGTAAATAAATTCTATTATGCTGTACAATACTAGTACAGTTAGACACACTAATCATGGGAGAAGGGGAGGTTGCTATTTTTTTCCTGTCCCATATGGTAATAATTTTGTATGATTGAACTGTTATGAGCTAAATAAAACTACACATTAACTGTAAGATACATTGCAAATACATTAAATCTTCCCTGGAGTTTTAGCAAATACTCGCTTTTTCTATGATGCATTTGGAATTAGCAAAGGAATCTACACTGGGCCATTGGGTTTATAAATAGATTTGGCTTCCTCTGCAATACTTTATGGGCAATTATCTCAGAAATGAAGATCCAGAGCCACAAATAAATAAAATAATTGCAGATGATCAGGCTTTATTTACCTCTGTCACACTTCCCTGACTGTTAAGCTCCCCTCCTCTCATTTGCTCCTCTAGCCTAAATCAACGACCAGATGAAGAGTTGTCAGTTAATATCAAACACTGAGCACAAAAGGTGCCAAAGGCAGATTCTGGTTTCCCCATTTCCAAAGGTCCTGCTTGGACCTTTCTGGAGCTGGCTTGCTCTCCGGCTAAATTCAGTGTGGAACTGGGAGGCTGGGAAAAAGCAGAGCAAGTCAGATGAGTTCTGCAGAGCTTCAAGCAATTTTCCAGGGAGTACATTTTGCTGCGACTCCCCTGCAGAAGTCACTTCCAGAGGTCTGGAGCCCCGCCCTCCACTGCAGATGCCCAGCTTTGTCAGGGAAGCGTTCACATGGTCTTCCCTATTGCCATGGTTTTAGCTGGGGTAGAGTTCATTTTCTTCACCGCAGCTGGCCTAGTGCTGTGCTTTGGATTTAGTATGAAAACAATGTCGATAACACACCGATGTTTTGGTTGTTGCTGGCTAGTGCTTGTACTAGTCAAGGACTTTTCCAGCTTCCCATGCTCTGCTGGGGGCACAAGGAGCCGGGAGGGGAGGGGGCACAGCCAAGAGAGCGGATTCAAACTGACCAAAGGGATATTCCATATCATGTAACGTCATGCCCAGTATGTGACCTGGGAGGGGCTGGCCGGGGGAGGGAGGGAGCAATCGCGGCTCGGGGATGGGCAGGGTCAGTCGGCGGGTGGTGAGCGGTTGTATCGTTTGTGTTTCTGTTTTTTTCCCTTTTCCCTTTTATTATATTATCATCACTATTATTATTATAATAATCATTATTATTTTATTTTAATTATGAAACTGTTCTTACCTCAATCCACAAGTATTTTTTTTCTTTTGCTCTTCTGATTCTGTCCCCCATCCCACAGCGGTGGGGGGTGAGTGAGCAGCTGCGTGGTGTTTAGTTGGCCGATTGGGGCTGAACCACGACACCTATCTGCCGCAATCCTACTCAAACAGGTCTTAATTCCATTTGGAAGATACTGAGTACACCTATGTATAGCAAAAACAGCTTTCCAGGTAGTTGTCCTGGTTTCAGCTGGGATAGAGTTAAATTTCTTCATAGTAGCTAGTATGGGACTATGTTTTGGATTTTTGCTGGAAACAGCAGTGATAACGTGGAGATGTTTTAGTTGTTGCTAAGTAGCACTTACACTGGTCAAGGACTTTTTCAGCTCCCCGTGCTCTGCCGGGTGCACAAGAAGCTGGGAGGGGACACAGCCAGGACAGCTGACCCAAACTGACCAAAGGGATATCCCACACCATATGGCATCATGCTCAGTTTATAAAGCTGGGGAAGAAGGAGGAAGGGGGGATGTTTGGAGAAATGGTGTTTGTCTTCCCATGTCACCGTTACGTGTGATGGAGCCCTGCTTTCCTGGGGATGGCTGAGCACCTGCCTGCCCGTGGGTAGGAGTGAATGAATTCCTTGTTTTGCTTTGCTTGTGTGCGCAGCTTTTGCTTAACCTGTTAAACTGTCGTTATCTCAAACCACGAGTTGCCTCACTTTTACTCTTCCGATTCTCTCCCCTGTCCCACCAGGGGGGAGCGAGCGAGCGGCTGCGTGGGGCTTGGCTGCTGACTGGGGCAGAGACTGGCCTCACGCCTGCGTATTACCCAGTATGTACCTCCCAGCATTCAGTACTTCAGATCTCAGACGGGGTGGGAAACTCAGGATTATCAAGTTTCCTTGGGATCAGGCCTGAAATCCTACTGATACCAACCCTATTCTCTACAAACCAGTGGCTCAGATCAGTTTAACATAGAGATGCAACTTATATTGCCCCTCCAGCACTGAGGTGATGAACTGAGGCCCCAGTTTTTGTTTGCAGCTGGGCGCTCAGTGCTCTTTAATGGTTGTGTTACCTGGGATTCATGAAGAAGGTTGCTTGTATGAAGACGCTTATCAACTCAGGAGAGAGAAAAGCATAATTTCTCCTGCCATGGAGCTGATAACCAGTAACAACTGAAACACATAGGATGAACCACATGGGGATATCCTGACTATGCTCCAAGGGCTTCCTTCAACAAGCTGATCTCAGAAGTAGCCACCAGGATGACATTCCATTAAAAAAATTAAGCTATTTAGAAAAAAATGTCCTTTACACCACCAGTCCTGATGACCAGAGAAGTCTTGCCCAGATCTGCGAGCTCCCTATAGCCTCCTGTCCTGGGAAGGCCCACCCAGCTTTGTGAAGCCTGGATCAGAAGGGTACCCTGCAGAAAAGTGGGAGCACCAGAAACAGCCTGGAAGGTGCCTGGGGCCTGAAGAAGGTCCTACAGGAAGAAATGTCATAGCTTTAAAGCCTGATTTTTTCTTGTTGTTGTTGTTCTAGGCTGCTTATTTCTGTAGAAAGAAATGACACTGCAAACCTCTCCAAGAACTTAATCAACAACAGTCCATAAGCTGGTGAAAGAGGCCAATGGGACCAGATGCCAAAGGAGCTATGAAGATTTACACTAGCCGAGCATCTGGCTCCTCGTTCACTGTTATCAGAATGAAAACAAATGCTTGCAAACATCCTTATTCAAAATCGCTAATGTGTTCAGCGATAATTGGCACAAACTCAGCAGCGTTGCTACTGTAAGGTGTGGTGCCTGGGAACACAGCTGTTGAATGGTCTAATGCTGCTTTTTCCAGTGGTGTATGCAATGCAAAGAGCAGTGGGAAAATAGGGTGTTGCTGCCCTTCAAGCAAAGGGAATGATTAAGACATCATCAATTGCTTCTTCACAGGAACGTGGCTATACCTCTGTTGTCATCCATCATCTTGCCAAGGCTGTGCACAGTACAGTAGAAATGGTAAACTTCTGATTTGACCTCATTAGCATTCTCAGAATTACAATGTCATATCAATGATAAAGATTGGGATTATCTGCATATCAGCAAATGGGGAAGAAACAAAATATACACTATGTAAAAAGCCAACAGCACAACCACGATTCTGCCAAACACTTAAAGGCTGCTTGAACCCACCTGGTTCTTGATTTCGCATGTGGGATGGGACACAGTTAAGAATTGTGCCTATATGCATTAACTTGCAGATGTAGGGGGATTGATCCATGCATTGGTGATCTGAGGATTTGAGGAGAGGGCAGAGCGAGGAAGGGAAGATGTTGGAGTAGATGCTCTCTGATACCACCTTCCCTCTGACTTGTCAGTATTATCTGGGCTTCCTCTGACCTCTCCCAGGCGATCAGTGATCCACGAGAAACATGGAGAAATTTGTGTGCAATTTGGGAAGTAACACAGAGGCATTTGTCCTTTACACAAATGCCATGTGCTGCCTGGAAGTTAGAGGATTTCCTTGTGATTCCCAACATAAATGCATGTATGGAGGGCTCCTGCTCAAATGTGAGTTGAAGGAAAGTAGGACCAATTATGTGGCCCTTCAGGCAGTCAAATAAGATCAAGTCAAATCTGTACTTGTCTGAGGTCAGTCTGTAGCAACATCTACAGTGAAAAGGGGAATTTCTCAGCCTCCAGCCAGCAGCTTACCCCCTGAGCCATACTCCCCACTATAGCTGTAACACATTGCCAGCACATACTCCAAACAATTCGTTCTCAGTTACTTTAGTCTTTTATCAACCATCCTAGAGGAAATTAACTGAACTTCCCTACAGTGGGAACAAAAGAAGGAGATGAATTTATTACTCCAGTGGTACCCTTGTCACAGAGTATTGAGTAGCTTCATTAAACATTTTGCAGCCCCACGTGTCTTTACTAAACCCTCTACAGTAAGCACAGAGTAATTTTCCTTATTACAACACAAACATACAGGTCAGGATCCAGAACTCATTTACATCTGCTTTGTATCTGAACAACTTCCCTCATCTCAATGGGATCTGGGCAGGTGCAAATCAAGGCTGCATCATCCTAGTCCTTCCCTTTCTCTCTAGGTTCAGTACTTTGCAGTACTACTCTCAGATAAACTTACTTACACAGAGTCAGCACAGGCACAGCCAAATGACTAATACAACCCTTTAATGCAAACAACAATAAATCAACAGATTAAATTATAATTTATCAGACAAATACTATTTAGCTCTTCCCAAAGCTGTTCTGAACCATCCCTCTTGTCTGGCCATATTCCAGAGGAGCACTGACACTAGATAAAGCTCAGAGTAAGTTTACGTAAGAAAGAAATGCTGAAAATATCCTGTATTTATGATGGGAGATTTCTCAGAGATCAGAGTGGATAACATTCCTGAGAAGACTGTAATGTATCTGAAGCCTCCTCAGTACCTTTTCCAAAGACCAGTCTGCCAGGGCAAGGTTTCAACAGCCCCTGAAATTCTACATTCAGCAGCAAGCCTAGGGAACCAGACATACTAACCTTGAGAGACACTACAGCAAACTTTTAATGTCTCAGAAAGTGGCAACAGGCTATTCCACTGCAATTTCACTTTACAACACAGACTTTTTTTACTTACTTCATTGGTTTGAACAATGCTTGTCCATAGTTCTGGAATGTCATGATCAGCTTCAGCTGCGTGCCTCCTGATTTCATCGCTGTGGGAAAAAACCAAAACCGCTTTAAAATGCTACATGTGGATCTACTTACATTCAGCTTCCTTGAAACAAAATCACATCTCTTTTGCTCTGTATTACATTCAGCACTGCGGTATCTGAGCACCAAGCAGGGTAATCCTAACTGGACAACAGATTATTCAGCGGGTGCAGAGTACAGGGGAGGGCTTTGAGCTGCCGACCGGGACTAAAAATGGATTGTACTCCCTGACACATCTTTGCCTTCTTCATTTGGCCACTGTGGGCTCCATAAGCACCCAAACTGAATGGCATATACAGGAACAGACCATTGGAGTCTTATTTTCTCCATCTTCAATCGCTTTTGCAGTTCTTTTTAACACAGGACACTCACTGGGAAAGGAGATGGGGTGCTTTCGAAGACAACTGCAGCTGGGATGTACAGTCCCATGTGCAGCAGACATCTCCTTAATTAAAAGTATGAGCAGATACTATAGCAATCTCTGACCTCTGCTGTGATTTTAATAATTGTTGCTGAGCAGTAGAGATATGCAAATTCATCTCCTCTATGCACAATGGATATGTACCCAAGCCTATCCATTAACTTCAAGGGATCCCAAAGTGGCTCGTACACGAGAGCAGAGCTGTGCAGAACGGGTCGCTGGCTCTGCTGGGAGGGTAGGAGAGGGCACGTGGAGGCAGCAGGGACTGTGGTCCACACTGCACACCAAGGACTATCTTTGCTCAGACATTAAATGCGCTCACTTCCCAGCTGAGAGCCAATGGGAATGTAAGACCGACATTTATTCATACCAGTCTGAACACTTTGGACAATACCACGTTAACAGCAAGATTATAGTGTTTCTAAAGTCAGAGAGAACTTCTTTCTACATAAGAATTCATAAAAATGCATTTTACTTGATGATAAGGTTACTTAAGAAAGACAAATATATACTTTGGCAAACCAGCTGCTTTTTTACCATCTCAATCAAAACTGCTTTGAATAAATGAAATGACCTATACCCTGACTCCTTCATTCACTTCTGTGTTCAGAGAGGTAGGCCATGGCAGTCTTGTCTATGTGGATGAGTCGGTCTTTAAAAATGCTTCCTACGTATGATCAATCCCTTTCTTTACAGTTCTGAGCAAACCTGTGTCAACTGGAGAACTACATAAATGTCAAGTTTCCTTACTCTGTAAATTTTGGTTTAGTTCTGCCCTTGTTTCACCTATATAGCCTGTACATTTTTTTTCTCTAACCAATGTTATTAGCTGCACATCCTTCTAATTACTCACCTCTGTGCCTTATTACTGATAGGTCATCAGCTCTCTTTCAGCACTTATATATTTTTGCAACAAAATGCTATGCAAATCTGGTCAGTGTAATTATACTTCCCCTAGAATAAAATCCCTCCTGCCTTGCTGTTTTGCTGACCCCAACCTTCTCTTGCATTTCCAGTTTATCCCAAAGGAACAAATAAATTAGAAATAAGGCCGTTAAATAACCTGCACAGAACAGGTAAAGCAGAAGCACATGGTTTTCACGTATTAAACTCCCTCTCTTGTGCAGAACAGGTCAGCTGATCTGCACCTGAGGGAAGAAGGAGTAGGAGTAGACCTTTTTATACCTACCCCAGAGCCTGAAGGCAATGAAAAGCAGCAATCCTCCAGACAAAAACCTACATGTGCTGCCCTAGGACCATCACAGCCCACCTATGCACTCTGGAAACACTCCTGGTTAGTCTGGACAGCGAACAGGCAGCTGGAGCTGCCCTTGCCTTCTGCCTGTGGGGACCCATGGCCATGCCCAGGACCTGCCCCCACCACCTTCCCTGCTCAGCTGCTGCCAAAGGTGTGGGGTTTGCCCAGCTCTTTAAAGTATAACCTGGTATTTGCACCCCTGTTCATGTGGGCTATCTCCATTTAGGTCAGTAATATCAGTCTCGGTATCAAAAGGCAGAATTGCCCCCTTTCTGTCAGATATAATTCTCCCCACCTCCACTGACCTCAACTTAGCTGCTTGCAGGCTGCTCACACCGACTGAAGACAAAATGTTTTTCCTCTAAAACTGATGTGATTTATGTTGCTTTGTTCAATTCGAGGAGCTCAGTGCTTAGAGATTAACTCCCTCCCCTCCATGAGACATGATTGTCCAAAATATAGCAAAGATCCTGTAAGTCCACCAGAGAAAAGGGAAGGATAGAGCCTATTTTGAGGTACGGCTGGGAAGCCAAGCGTTTGGGAAATCACAGCAATGCAAAGAAGAGGAAAAAAGGATATTGTAGCATCCCCTTTCCTAAGCATAAAGTTTCAGATACACTAAGAGGACTGGTTTCACAGCAAATTGAAGCCACTTGACAGATAATGATTTTGTTAGCAGCCCAACTCAACAATGAGCGTGTCATCACCAAGCAGAGAAATGTATGAAAAAGATTAACAATCCAGCATAATTCTTCCACGAGACACAAATGCCTGGTTTCCTGTCAGAAGGAACTGAGCCGAACTAAGACAAAAGCATTTCCCTGGTCTTTTTAGATCCATCTTATTGTATTGCTCTAATTGGTTGCAATAGTAGCCTCGACGGAGCACAAGTTTTACTGGCATGCTGTCCCCCCACTGCTGCTAGGAGTAAACTTTGGACCTCCCCAAAACAGAGGATGACATTGGTGGGAACAGTGTCCCATCGTGCTTTATGGCAAGGCATGCTGGAAGCCACATGCATCATGGACGACGACGCGTGCCAGAGCTCCACATTGGCTTCCCCCACATCGTCTGGACTCGTGTGCAGATATTCCCACTTTGGCTGCTTGTTAAGTGCTGCAGATGTGCTGGCCAGGCTGGAGGTGATTCAAAGCCACCCTCTGAGTCCTGACTAATTAGAGCCTAACATTGTAATCCCTGTGGAGAGGGAAACACCTGAGCTTAGACTGTCCTTTTGAACTCAACAAAACCCTTCACACACCTCTAAACTAAGCAGCCTTGGGAGCAGTCCAGGGTGCCCCAGTCTTGGGGTTGGCAATGCCAGAAAACAACAGATCTCATTGGAGATAATTTACTCAGAGCTCTAGGTCAGATTACTGCAACTTAGCGTTACATCTGCGTACTGGCTTCCCTCTCATTTTCTGAGCCGTATTCCTTCAGGAACTCCTGCTCAAACCTCAGTTAAACATGTCCCTCTGGCCATTATGGCCAAACAGCAGGAGCCCTGTCATCTTCCAGGAGCTTACCCCAAACAGTTCGCTTATCTAAAGATGCCCTTGTCCCTTCACCTACCGCCTGCAGGAACATTTCTGAAGAATTTGTAATACCAGAAGCAGCATATACAATCTACCAAGAAATTGGAGGATGTTACACCATTGCAATCTGTCACGTCTACAATCCGCAGGCTTAGGTATTTATAAGACGACCTTGCAAGATAAGGCTGTACTGACTCCAAGGGAACCACTAGTCACACTCTGAATTCACCTTTCTTTTTTTTAAGGTTTCTGAATATACTGTAACATCACAGGTCATGAACAGCTCTGTAAAAGACTTTATAAATCTGCTAGCTCCCAGCAGGTACCTCGAATCAAGTCTCCTACAGTCCCTGAACATACTGGCACAGTGTTAAAAACAAATCCCAATACAAGCATTACTTTTTATCTTCAGGCAACTCAAAGGCCCTCTTTCCCCCCCCCCAAGTAGTAAATGGAAAGCAGCATTAACCTCTCCTGTTAACCCAGTACAAGGGCTTTCAGGTGTGATCAGAAATCTTCCTAACTTTAGGAGGCTTTGCAAAAAATTCCCTGAGATATTTTCTTGCTTGAGTGTCTGTGGGATTAGAGTCCTTTTGTCTTCTCTGACGGACATTGAATCAAGACTCCAAAAATCCCTGCTGTGTTTACAACTATGAGTCTGTTGTCATGGCCACATGCCATGTCTGCTACTTCCCTACCTTGAACCCTCACCACACAAGACCTAAATTATCTTCTTGTTCCATGGACACCATCCAGTAAAAAGATGCACTACCTATCATCTCGCAGTTACTTTTTTATAACTGTATGCTACAGGATTTCTGACTCTCTTCTAAAGCATCTGGTACTAACCCCTAGTAGAGACTCATTGTTGCCCAAAGGGATTTGACCCAAAAGGATTTGGAATTTGAACTGATCCGGCTTTCCAGCTCCTGCACCATAGCCCTCATCTTACTGGCCTGTCTAGGCCATGTGGTCTTCTGATGGGGAGCAAGAGTCCCAACAGAACCTCTGAAGCTGCTTTTTGGTAAGAATCCAACAAACATTTTAAAATGTATTTAATTACGCAATGCTAATGCCTGAGAAGTGAGACCCAGTCAAAGCCCGGGATGCAGTAACATCTGAAACAGAGGACGTTCAGATCCATTTTGGATTCCTATTTATAGATCAAGCTTAAATCTAACATAAACACGTTGATTGGCTTTAACAAGTAATGCACTGTCCCAGGGTAGAGACACGGCCCCATACAAGCTGTAAAGAACATATTTCAAAACAAATTCAAGCCCTCATCATCTCTGAATTTGTTCTTGTTCATCCAATTCTGCTAACTTGTTTTTAAAGGCCTTTCTTGGTTTAGTCAAGAGAGTAAAGAACTTCTGGAGGGGAAGAGGTCTGTGAAATCATTCAGAGGCTATGTTGTACATTTTAAGTCCCCTCCTTTCATCTGGAATTGTACATTAAATCAATCTGTTGACTCTTGGCAGATTCATTGTTTTCTTATACAGTAAACCAACAGTGCTACATTTCATTTTGGTTTGTACATGTTCTCAGCAGCATTTTTTCCCCTTCCTCTGGATGAGATTTTTATAAATTCCTTTAGCACCAGAATTTAGATTCATTATTTAGCATCTTGTCTTTTTCCCCCCCCTGACTTGAAGCAGAGTCCACCTTAGTTAACTGCAGCATGTATTCACCGCATGAGTAATCTTGCATGCTTGCTTTCTAATTACTGCCTGTACAAACTGAAGGCTTCGCAGGTTCAGAAATGAACTCAGTCAGATAATGTTTCCAAACCTTTCCAGACAAAGAATTTAAAGAACCAAAAACTAAACCCCAACTAAACACAGGAATTACAAAAGCCTGTTCTGCTCACAGGCAGTCCCACAGCACAGCTCCTCTGGACAGCAGTACAAGCAAGACCAAGACCACACTGCCTCTATGGTGCACCATGCCATATTTGTTGTTAAACTGCTGACAGTGCTGCCACAATTATGCACAGGCGTCTTGTAAATATGCAAGAAAATAGCTAACTATGGTTATTTATGCATGCAATAAACAGTTACAAAAGGCAAAGGAAATGTGCAATTGCCTGTGCATGTGCCGCTTCTGAAAACTGGGTTTCAATGCTCAGTGGAAAACAATTCTCTCCAGGCTCCTATTTATGGCAGGAGGAAATTTTCAGTGAATTAAATCAAATTAAGAGCTATCCTTTTATGCTGAACAAAATAAATACGAAAGATATATATTGATGCAGGGCTCAGAATACATCCTCAGCTTGAAAGCTCGGGATAACCCTGTCCTTTTCAAGGCCAGCTCTAGGTGTCACTGTGGGAGCTGAATGTGATGCTCCTTCCCATCCATGGATTTCTTCCATTTAAACTTTAACATCAAGAAAATGTCACCTTCCTGCTCCCTGCTCTTGGGAATTGCTTCTGCCACCGTTTTCATTTTAAAATAACACTGCACATTACCGAGTTGTGTGAGTGGTTCTGATAAATGGCGGGAGAACAATTTGGTCACCACTGTCCTCCATAAATAATGCAAGCTGAGCACAGAAACTACAATGTGGCTAAGAAAGTTGTTTAGCTGCAGTTTGGATCTAATTACCGTAGTATCAGGAACCTGCACAGCAAATCACCAAATTCTATTAGAGCCAAAGCAAATCTGAATACTGGGGAGAAACGGAATAAAGCAGTATCCCATGTCATCTCATGCATGTAAGCTTGCATATTTAATTATCCCACTTGCAAAAAAAAGCCTGAAGACTGGGCATTAGGAAGATTTCAATTTATTTTATACTTCTAACCTGGCATCTTTGCAGCTGCCTTTAAAAAAAAAGAGAACTAAAAGCAAAATAACAAAAACTGACCATAAGGAAAAAACCCAGACAGATTAGAAAATATGCAGGAATATGCAAAATAAAGTAACAGCTCTGTAAATGTTCTCTGGTCAAATATATTACTCTTTATTAATCAGCTTACATGCTTTTGAATCCCTGCTGCTGCTCTGCAGTACAGCTGAAAACCGGAAGGTATTATTTTAAAACATGTTTTTAAACACCCGAAGAATTTGCAACATAAAATAAGAGATGCTGCACCTTGTAAAAGAAAAAAATTATATTACAATACGCTCCTTCTTGCTTTGTAACCTGACTGAAAGGTCCTGAAACCCCACAGAGGCAGGCAGCTGATGCTACCAGCAAAAATTCAGATCCTGGCATCTTTACATTGGCAAAAGTCCCCTTCCATTTCCATAGGCCTTATTTTAGACTGAGATTTATGTGTAGGAATCATCCCCTGTCAGTTCCCACAGCGACCGATACCAATACCCAATGTACCTCATGTTTTAGTTTATGGAAATTATACTGAATCATTGATAGAAACCATGGCTCTGCATTTTTGTTAGGGGCACAAGAGGCCCTACTGTGCTCTGAGAGCCTTGTTCAAACATTAACAGAGAGACAATCCCATAGGAAATCGCTAATAACAATCATAAATCTTCCTCTGCGGGCCCGTGGCCCTTTCCCCCCCCTTGATCTGAAAGCTCTATCAAAACCATAATTAATTTAAACCTCACAACACATCTATAAGACACATTAGGTGAAATCATGCCCCAGGGAAGTAAATGGCAAAACTTCCACTTATGTCACCATGGTCAGGATTCCAGTCCTATTTTTTATGATAACCATTTGGCTGCTAGGTTAACTGAAGCACAGAGAGGTTAAGCAACATGCCCGGAAGCACAAGTGAAGATCAAGCCCCGAAGATCAAGTGAAGAGTGAGCACTAAACTATTATTTCTCATTCCTGCCTCCCTCCTTCCCCCACCAGCTTCTCCGTCCCTGCGTCAACCTTAACCATCCCACCGCTCTGCCGAAGTGACAGACTTCGTGGCTCGAAAGCTGCCAAGTTTGCTGCAAACACTGCTCACCTCCTGCATAGACAACACGGATGAGCTCTAAAGGGAAGAGGTAAATAGAGATCGATACACTTAGCAGCCATGCAGTACAAAACACTTCTAGGGCCAATGCATTTTGTGTAAACCTCAATAAATGAGGCAGGAGATGGTTTGGTTGAGCATCACCTCTGCACAGAGCTGGGGACAGCCTGGTCACTGCCTGGGGCACTGCTGCTCTATGCGGGGACAGGGAAGGGCACAGCCTGCATCTTTTCCTCCTCAATGGATGTGCTCAAAGAGCAACGTTAACACGTGTTACAAAGTGCTGGCTCAATCCCCGTTCACACGCGTCACTAATATTCCAGAGATCGGCTAGTATTGAGGGGAGAGGTCAGGAAAGGAGAGGGCTATGTCAAGGAGAAAATCACACAGGCCACGTCCACACAGCTACCGTCCAGCACAGACCAGAGGAGCACAGGCAGAGTCTGCAGTACCAGCAGTGTCACATCTGAGCTAGAGAAGGAAAACACATGGCTTGATTGTCAAACCTGCGCTCCTTAATGAATCACTCCAATCCAGAGTTTTGGGTACAGAAAACACATCACGGGTTAATAAACGAGCCTGTGTTTGTCATCTTTCATGAGCTAGGTGTCCACTGGACCCTTGAATCCAACCTGTGGGATGGCACCTGGGGACCGCAAAATGCTTTATCCAAACTCCCGCCCCAGCAGAGCTCAGAGCAGAGCTGTGTGCAGAGTACATCCACCGGGCAGCTCGATTCATGGAGGCGAAGCTCTCCTGTGGCATCCTGTGTTTTACACCTACTCTGCCCGGATCAGCTAAATCAGCCCACTCTTGATGACCGAGGATCTCCCTTATTCCTGCTCAGCAGCCACCATGATTCACACGATGGAAAATGTAAACCTTGGGGCCGCTCGTGCTATTCTTGCACAGGCCATTTCCTGCTGAAGCCAGGGGAATTTTTGCCTTGCAGGGTTAAAGACCTGCTGACCTCATCCCGCGGTGCCAACACACCATCAGCACTTTTACAGAGCTCCTGCTATTTCATCCCTCTGAAATGGACTTAGCAACTTTGTGGTCAGCGCAAGTAACTTCATTTTCTGCGCGGCTGATGGAAACCACTGGCTGTGCTGCAGCTCTCTACCTCTGGAAACCACGGGGTGTGCATTTGTTTAGTATCCCAGGGCTTTCATTTGGGGGTTGTGTTTTTTTTTTTTTTCCCTGCGCAGCTACGTGGCTAAATTCAAGGAGACACACGTTGCCATTAAACAGCCCTGGAGAAAAGCCCCGAACTGTGTCACCTTGTTCAACCAGAGCCAAAGGTTGACAAGGGCACATCCCCGTTGTTGATTTACAAGCAGAATAAACAGAGCTGAACTCTGCTCAGCTGGAGGCTGGCTCGCCTGGAGCTCCCTGCCCGACACCCGGGGAAGCTGCAGCTCCGCCGAGCCGCAGAGCCCCGCGGTGCCGGATGCTCCCGCAGCCATCGCTGCAGGGCTGCAGGTCAGCTGCCTCCCTCCTTCCTCGGGAGGATGAGCGCTGCCAGACAGAGCCTTTTAAATAACAGTCAGCTAACGATACAAACCTAGCTCGTGCAAGACGCTATCTTCTTTTTACCATCCTTTTTTTATTATCGTAATTCTTTTAAATGACCAAATACAGCACTTTCACCCTGATTGTGACTAAAAGATCTCTGAAATGAATGGGGTTTGCCTCGCTGGTAGGCTTTTCAATGATTCAGGTAATAAAGAGCTGGCAATATCTCTTTATGTTTAACAGGGAAAATGAGCGCAAAACTCGGGAAGCAATGTTGTAGGCACGCCGGAGAGAAGCCATGCAAAATATTCATTAATATTCAAACAGCAATGAGATCCTGAACAATGAGCAAATAATCATAAAAAATGACATATATCCGAACATACCAACACTGGTTATCTTTTGGGAGACCAGGTCTTGTAGTAAAGCCTCAATTGCAGGATTATGTCTGGAATACAACTCGTACCGATTAATGCCAATGTGGAATTTTAACCAGTTTGGGTAGGAGTCTATGGAGGTTTCTCCAGTTGGCAAAAATTCTTCATTATCTTCGTTTTGCCTACCACCAAAAAAAAAAAAGAACAACACAACAAAAACCCAAAAATGAGGAGAAAGAAATAATGTTACAGTTTGTAACAGGCATCAAGAAACAGGGCTTCAAAATGTGAGAACTCGGAAAGGCAAAGCACTACAGAGGTGGAAGAAGTCCCCGGTCCGTCCCTGCGCCGGCTGCGCGCCAGGCGCCTGCTCCCACCTGGGGCCAAGGGGCAGATGGATTTTCACCATCACTTTTCATGCCTAATTTAAAGACCGTGGAAGTCAGGAGCAAAACTGAGCGTTAGCAGCGGCCCTTACACAGCAGAAACACAGAGCTGCAAGTTTTATGTTGTGTTTAGGGGGTATTATGTTGCACCCGTCTTTTACCAGTTTGACCCAAACAACAGCATCATCCTGAACCTTCAGTTAACAGGGACCTGGGTCTGGAAACTGAGGGTGCAGCAGGAACTTGCCCTGTTGTGCCAAACGCTCCCACTCACTCTTCTTCTCTTTTTTAGAGAGAATGAGAAGAAACTGGATCACTCTGAACTGGTTGCTAAAGAAAAACTGGATGGCTCTGCCCCTTCCCTAGCAGTAGGATACTATTACAGAAAAGAATTGTTAAAATTACTCTTATCTCCTATATTTCATGTTAGTTCTGTGAACTTTGGCTGCAGCCACTAAGGAAAATATGCACGAGGCAGCTGCATTGTGGACGTCCGCGATGCTTCACTCTTCACCTACTGGATACACTATCACGTATCTTCGATCCAGAAGTCCTCTGTGTTTTTATTCATCTAAAGATGTTCATACATTTGAGACTTACTTTTTCTTTCCCCCCCCTCTCAGGGAAACCAGAACTTTTTCAGGTTATTTCACTTCACAGTCAGTTTTGATTATTAGATGGAAGGGGCCTGGGCAATTTGCATGGTCGTGGGGCAGAAATGAGAAATATTTATCCTCTCCTTCTAAAGGTTTAGATCATGCTGGCTGCTCTGAGGCTTGACAGAGCTTTTGCACGGTACAGTGCAGCTGTTTAAACATTACAATGTCAGTGTGTTTGGAAGAGGGTGCTGTTGTATTAGACAAGCCTTTTGATTTTTCAGTCATTGAAATTTCTCAGCATTTCTTACAAGCCAACAGGGCATACGATTCACAGAGGCAACTAACTGCTTTGAAGGCTGGAGAGCAGCAGAGGTGCTAGGACACTGGAAACTAATTGAGGATGAAGAATGTAGCACAGATCAGATCCCACAGGCAGAAATACCTGCTAGGATGAATGCCTTTGTGATATTAGACCTTGCTTTTGAGAAAATGGTAATGTATTACTGGCTGGTCTCACTGCTTAGCCCCTACACCTCTGAGTGGGAGACGAGGAAGGTACTGGAGAGGAGGCTCCCTGTGCGCTTGCCCTCTTTCTTACTCTGTTTTGCCGGTAGCATCTGCCTCTGGCTGCAGCTGGAGGTGGGATATTGGGGCATACGGACCCTTTGGCCTCAGTACTCCTGCCTTCTCCTCGTGCTGCTGCGTTTAGCCCGTATTTCATGGCTTTTTTGTTTGTTTGTTTGTTTGTTTTCATTTTTTTAGGAACGCAACCGGTCAAGCCCGATTTCTCTTTTTCCTGGTGACACGGAACCGCTGTGTTTAACCCCGCTGCCTACTCCGAACCAGCCATCACACCAATTCTCGTAAACGCCGGGGTAAAAACCCGCGTTAGAGAGCGGAAGGCAGCGGCCCAGGGGAGCGCCGCGCCACGTCCCCGCACCGACCGCCCAGCGACCCGCCGGGCCTCCCCCCGCCCGGGGGCGGCCCTGCCCGGGGCGACCCCGCACGCCTGGCACCGGGGCCAGCCGGGCCGGCCCCGCTCCGCCGCCCACCCGCCCCGGCACTCACCACTCGGGCTGCTCGGCCGCCCGCGGGTTGAACCTGATGTCGCTGTTGACATTGAAGAGGAGGTCGCCGTCGGTGAGCGGGGGCAGGGCGGCGCGGTAGAGCGGGTGCTGGAAGAGGGCGGCCAGCGGGGCGGCGGCGGCGGCGGCGGGAGGCGGCGGGCGCGGTGCCCCGGGGGCGATGAGCCGCCGCGCCCGCGCCGCCGCCGCCCCCCCGCCGCCCGCGCCGCCGCCCGCGCCGCCGCCGCCGCCCGCCGCCCGCTCCGCCGCTTCCCGCGACTGCGAGGAGAGGTTGGAGCCCGGCTCGGCGCTGAAGTCCTGCAGGATCCGCAGCGTGTGCTTGCTGGGCCAGCGCGGGGCGGCGCGCGGCGGCGCGGCGGCGGGCGGCGGGCAGGAGCAGCCGGGGCGGCCCGCGCTGCCCCGCCGCTCCAGCCGCGGCAGCAGGTCGATCATGATGTGCATGGTGCAGGCGACGAGGAACACCATGAGGATCAGCACCCGGAACTTGCGGACCAGGAGCATTTTCATGGCCGGGGCGGCTAATAAATTACCGGGGGAGGGGGAGGGAGGGGAGGCGGCGGGGTCGGCCGGGAGCGCTTTCGCGGAAAAAGCCCGGGCGGGCGTGGGTCTTCCAGCCCCCCCCCGGGGCTCCGGCTTTCTCCTTTCGGATCGGGAAGCGAGCGATCAAGTCAATAAAGTTATCTCCATAGGCGCCGAGAAATAAACAGGCTAAAAGCAATAGGTCCTCATTTCCCGGTATCATCAAGAACTTAGGAGGGGGAGGGAAAAAAAAAAAATTAAAAGGTAAAAAAAAAAAAAAAAAAAAAAAAAGCACCGCACCGAGCCTTTAAAATCAATAGGAAAACAGTGCCAGCGGCATTGCAATATATAAAGCCATCTGTTCACGATTTCTCTCTCTTTTTATTACAGGGATCACAACAAATAGGGAAAACTGGGTCTTGAAGAGAAACCGGCATCAGACACTAGCTCTGATTAAATAAGATTAAAAAAAAATATATATATATAAAGACGGGGAGGAGGAAGGGGGAAGAATAATATTAAGAAAACCTGTATGGAAAGGCGGCAGAAGAAAAAAAATCATCCATAATATTTGGCTGTGCTGGAAACGCTGACTCCCTTCCTTTGAATTTGACCAGTGATGCAGCAGAAGCGCTCTCCCGCTCGCTCTCGCTCCCTCTCTTCTCTGAGACTGCTTAAGAACATTGGCTGGAAAATAATTTTCTTAGAGCGGTTCCAGTTTCTTCATCCATCGCGTCCAGTGCTTGAGAGAGATTAATATGTTCAACTGAGATCAAGTCTGGGTGGCTGCTGTATCCGAGCTGAGCTTTTGCTTTGGCTTGGGTTGGTTTTTTTTGGCTGCAAAACTGTCTGATGGCACAACTGCAACATAAAGGTTAAATATGGCACAGAAAAAAAGAGGGGGGGGGAGAGGAAGGATTAGAGGAAAGAAACTAATATAAATCAGGAGAGGTTCTTTTTAGCAAAGAGGTCCCGTCTTTGATCTCTGCTGGGTCTTACAGATCTGCCTTTTAGAGAGAGAGAGAAAGGAAGAGAAGGGGGGAGAGAAGGGAAGAGGGGGGAGAGATCTTTGGCAGGTGCAGAGTGAAAACCTCTTTCAGCTACACTGAATTCTGGAGACTGGTTGGACTAGTAGCTCTGCAGCTCCAGCTTTCAGTGGGTGTGTTAAATATTATGAGCGAGCCATGATTCCTGCCTTCCTCGCGTCATAGTTAGGAGATTGGCTAAATAAATGCTACAGTGATAGTAACAGGAAAACCTCAACCAAAAGCGGGGTTTTTTTTTCTCCTCCTCTCCTCCCTCCTTCCCACACCCCTTTTCATTCTACTGCAGCTCCAACTGGGGCAAGGAGAGGGCGTCTGTTCCACAAAGCTGTGCAAAAAAAAAAAGAAAAAAAAATAAAATAAAAGGAAGGGGTAGCGGAGAGAGGAATCTGCGCTAACAGCGTTGCAAAGTGTAAGCGCGGTCTGTGTGCCCAGGCCGGGAGCAGCGATTCTGCTCTGTCATCGTCTGGGCCGGAGAGCGGCCGGCCGCCTGCTCCCCCTCGCCCCCAGCCCCTCGCCGGAGCAAGGTCAACGCGGAAAGCCGTGTGCTCCGCTTCCTCCGGAGGAACGGTCTTTATTTTTAATCTGAGATCCTTGGGCTGTGATAATCCGTGAGCGTGGTGCGGCGTAATCTGCCCTCTCGCCTGCTGCCGGTAGCTGCTCGGCAGGCTCCGTGCCTGGGTGGCCTAATGGCTAACGGGGCTGGTGGTCCCGCGGCGGGGGCAGCCTCCGGAGTCCAGCAGTTGCCGTCGGTGGTTGTCTAAGGTTGCAGGCAGTCTGGGGGAAGGGACAAGCCACTCCAATGGTCTTCAGGAGATCAGGCAGGCACGCTCTGGGCTGCTGATTTTGTCTTTGGCCAGGGGAGTCCCCTGGGTTTTATGGGCCTTAGCAGGGCTCAAACGGTCATTGAGTGGGGCTGCAGTAGGAATGAGAAAGGTGCTTCTGCCTACCCACCACCAGCTTCCACAGAGTCTTCTCAATGCTGATCATGCTGGCCCATTTTTCCCTGGGTTAAGCAACTTCAAAGTATTTCTTTCCCCCCCGAAAATGTTCCCCTCCCCCAGGCTCCATCCAGCAGCGTTCCCTCACTGGGGGCTTCTGCAGAGCCTCGTGCTCTGCACTGCCCTGAGGCACGTCCATGCACTGTTACAGTGTCACCAAGTTCTGCACAAGGGAAGTCACTGCTTTTGCAACAGGAAAAAAAGATTGTTGAAAAAATAGAGCTGACAGGGCCATGATCCTATGGACTGCTCTGTACCTTTATGGAGGCACAGGACTTGCTGTTCTAGGAGGACCTCTTAGTACCAGGGTTCAGAGGTACAGCTCACCGTAGATGCAGCATTTTGATTCCCATGGAAGCCATTATGTCACCCTGGATCCTTCAAGGACGGGTGTACTTAATCGTAGCAAAACATTTTGCTGTGGAGCCAGTGGGAAGGTTTTCCATCTTTTTCTACTCTTTCACCAAGACCAGCTCGGTTAAAGGGCGTCTGGTCAGTTGACAAGGACAGTAACGCTGGCTCCTTGTATGCCATTGCCTCCCACCGCTGCTCGATAGTAAGTCTGTACAGTTCTGCTTGGGAAATTGAGTTTGGTTCATAAGTTAGCTACCTCTCTATGCAGTAAGTTAAAGTTCAGCTTATTTTAATGGAGTTTAGCAAGTTGGCATTTTAGGTCCATCAGGAAGAGCCTTGCAGTTTTGGTTCGAGCGGGGAACCCACTGCTGCTGGAAGGGCATATGATATGTGGTGGGGGTGCAGTTTGAATGGCATGTGGAAGACTATCAGTTTTGGGAGGTTTTGGTGGTTTTTGTTTTGTTTTGGTTGGGTTTTTTTGTTTGTTTTGGGTTTTTTTTTTGCCCGCCTGTGGCTGCAGCCTTTCTCCTGCAGAGCTTCTGGTGCTGTCTCTCAGGAAAATCAGCTGAGCTGGATTATCAAACAAGCCCAAGGAGACAAAAGGAGGCAGGTGGAAACAGGAGCCTGTGCCTCAGGGAGAGGAGTGATGGAGGAGAGCAGCCTAAAGCCAGTGCTCCGGGAGGGGTGAGTGCAGGCTATGTAGCAGTTCCCTGTGTATTGCTTATACTCCCTTTGCTGTGGCTTTTTTAAGGGGTTCTGGGTGAGCTGCTTGTAGTACCTCGTGTGAGGGCAGATAATATGATGCATTATCTGCTTTAGCATGGCATGATAGGGTTTGTGGGTTACAGGTTGTAGCTACGTGGATTTTTTTTCTTAGTGTTTGATCAACTAAAGCTGAAGGCTATGGTATTAGGTGGGGGGTGAGCCTTAACAGGTACGATGAAGAGAAAGTTGCAAATTACTTAAATGAGTTCTTTAAGGTTTGAATACATCTATTACTTTGCAGTAACAAAACAGTGTGTCAAACATGTTGTAACTCCACGTGCAAGAGTTATATAATGAAAGTGAGATTAGCTTTGAAACATAAGCAACTAAATGGAATTAATTGCATGTTTTTCAAAAGGTGAAATAGCAGTATTGCGAACAAGCGACTGATTCCTTGAAACTACTTTTTTTTTTTTTTTTTGTTCTCATCAGGATGACCTTTAGTGCATATTGGCTATCCAGTTAAATATGGTTTTATCTAAATTGTGTCTGCCTGTGAACTGAATCTCCCTAACTCTCTCCTATGAGCTTTTTGTTCCTTGAGCCTTTCAAACATTTGAGTTTTATCTGAAGATGGGAGACTGGTAGATGTACCATATTCCCCTCCGTAACTGACCTTTGTGGACAAGTTTTGCCAGGGCCAGAGTTCCCTAGAGACATGAATAAAGAGCTGTCTGATTTCTCTGCATTTCTTCTTTCACCTTCCTTCTTTTTGGTGGGATTCACCCAAAGAACTGAGTCTTTCTTTTACAAGATTATACTTAGTACTTTTGGGAGGACCTTTCTATAGTATAAATAGCACCCGTATATTGGTGAAGGCAAAATATTGAAATGGCAAGTGTCACCAGCTGGAGAATCTCCTGTGATGATCTTCAATGGGGTTATGGCTCTATTGGCCTGCAGCTAACTGCTCTGAGGTGCCTATCAAAGGCAAGGGCCACCCCACCCCATTTGCTAAATAATTGGTAACACCTGCTTTTAGCAAGTCTGATTAAAAAGACCCATGGGGTCTTTCAGGGCACTGTTCTCTAGTACCCTTCGTTCCCTCGTGACTTAGGCTGAAGAGTCCTGGTAACACAGATGTGGGCAACTCCTGGTGTGATCCTCTGTACCTCCTGTGGGTCACTTGGGCTGGTGCCATTCTTACGTGGACAA
Source organism: Phalacrocorax carbo (assembly GCF_963921805.1). Classification (NCBI taxonomy): domain Eukaryota; kingdom Metazoa; phylum Chordata; class Aves; order Suliformes; family Phalacrocoracidae; genus Phalacrocorax; species Phalacrocorax carbo. The sequence goes on from NC_087522.1 coordinate 7,642,014, forward strand.
GAGCATGTCTCTCAGCTCTGGTGCCAGCCTTTTTAAAGTCTTGGGAAATACCTTACAAACTGGCTAACTTGGGCTGCCTTCAGTGTGACGTTATCTGTTCCTGTTGACAGTCTGCAGGTATATTTTTCATTAAATTGCCTGATATCTTTCAGGCTTCAGTCTTTCCCAGCAGGGATGAGCAGATGCTGTTACCAGAATTGGATTTTTCTTTTGTCCTCTTATTCAATGCAATAAAGCAAGCTTTAAAGGAAAATAACATCAGATAATTCTTTGTTTCTCAAATTAGTATCTACAAATGCCTTTACCTATTGACGTGGTCATCTGTGAAATAAGATGCACTGGCTAGTTGGCAACCACCAGCAGAGAGCAAGCTTGTGGTTTTGCTTTGGACAAAGAGCATCGTGTAATTGTGTTTTCTGAGCCTTTCTTCCTCCATCCTGGAGACTGTTAATGATCAACACCAGTAGTATAGTATAGCCCCTCTGTGCCTTTAAGCTGTGCTGATTGGTAATGCAAGTGAATGAAGCTAAGACACGTGTAGCTTTTCCCTCTTCGGTATGGGCCCCATCTCTAGCACAAGGAGAGTACCGGCCTCCCTTCTTTCTCATTCATTTTTCCCATAAATAGGTGCAAGAATAATACCCTGCGCTTGTTTTGGAGCCACTGTCCCTTGGGTGTGAATGAAAGGGTTTCTCCTGCCTCGCTAATCATCTGTTTGGGAAAAGAGAGTAAGTGACAATCTCACGTTTGCATTCCTGTTGGTGGCCCTGTGGGGCTGGCAAGGAGCCTGGTGTTTGGGCCAGGCTGGAGATGGGAACCCACATATCTGCTGAGGTGGCTTTTGATTAGGAAGCCACATGTTGTAAATGTGTGAAGCCACTGAAATAAGTCAGGAGCTGGGCTGCAGGTCAGGATAGCCTGGAAATTGGGCAGCAGGTACAAGATAAGGAGCAGGCAGGCTCTGGGACCAGGTCTAAGGGCTACCAAGGCTGCTGCAGCTTCCCAGGACAATCGCACTGCTGTCTCTGGGCACGTGTGAGTTTGCAGGAGAGCTCTTGTACTTGTGTTGGGATCTGGGGTGTGTGTGACTCACCCCAGTAAGGAATGGCTCCCTTTTCCTGCTGCAAGGGAAGAAATGGGGATTTGTGTCCAGCCAGCTGGGTTTCAGCTTTACCTCCTTGCCTGTGTACCTCGATGGCCTGGCCCCTTCACTTGCACTGAAAACGCAGTGTTCACATGCAACCTCTCCCTGGTTTCAGACATTTGCCTTCAAGGCTTGGAGTTGATGGGAAACTAAAAATTTTTGGTAACTGCTAACTGTTCAACCTCATCTTCAAACAAGACTTAACCACAGAACTTGTGTGTGCGGAGCCATAGGATCTTTGTAATAATGCCCGATTTGGGTAGTTTCAGAAGTTAGTTGCTTATTATTTTACTTTCTAAGGTCTTGGGCTCAGGAAGTAAAATGTAAATATTTCTGCTTACCTTAACTCTATGCCTGTTTGTGGAATTCCAGTATGGGGCAAACAGCTTTTAATTTCTGCTGCGCTGTGTGTTGGACCAGCATTACCCCACGATTGCTAGCATTATGTAAATAAGGAAATAATCAGCTCTTAATGGAATATTATGACATTAAGTTATTGCATATAGCTAATTTCAATAATTTCAATGAAATCAAATCCCTTACATTCAATAATTTCAATGAAATCAAATCCCTTACATTCTTTATTTTCTTTTTTTGGCCATTGAATTAAAATATTTCCTCTGTTTTCTTGGAAGCAGTTGAATGTTGTTAAAATTTTACATTGAATTACTACATTCACAGGCAAAGATTGCTTTGGATCTAGCAGGCTTTTTATTTGATATTACAAATTAACACTAAGCACTTCTTTTTGCATGTTCTACCTTGGTTTTATTTAACAACACAATTAAGAATTCAGGAGAGGTTATTGTCGTATATCCTGACATTTCTTCATTGTTTTGTGCATGATTTAATAGCTTATCTGCTGGTGAAATCTGTCGATGTTTATTTTCCCCATTTTTGTCTACTTGCCTCACTGAGCAGTGACAATGGTCAGTGTATGTGATAATGTATTCAGGTAAATAAATGAAGCATGGCTTTGGGTGAGTAAACAAACCCAGCTATTATTTTCTGTTATAACGGTTTACAGCCTTCTGATGTAAAGCCTGAATGCAGCAGGGCAAACTGTAAGTCAGGCCTGATTGCACATTTTCAATCCACGTAATATTTTTATTGTTACTTCTAATGGAACAATGGATTTTCCTTTCTGAAAGTCTCTGTCTATGATGCTGAAAGTCCTGAGGGCACTACATGCCTTGCTTGGCCCCTGTGGTGATGCTGCCTAGGATGCTTTTTCTGCTCTCCCTCGCTTTCCTTCTTCTGAAGATCCATGTACTGACCCACTTTATTTGTGCTTTGCCTTATAAACACAGATCGCGCTGGCAATCCGATGGGTACTGCATATTAACCTCCCACACTGTGAAAATAGCCTTTATTGCTAAAGAATATGCTTGGTAATTAACAGAAGGCAATTCTATAAGCTTGATTTCACAGTCAACTTGGTGTATGAAGGATCAGCGATACCTGTTTGAAGTGGGGTACTAATATATATATTTTTTTAAAATAAAGCAAATTAATGTTGTCTTGGTTGCCTTCCACTCCAGGAATTCATTAGCTACATAATGTTTTTTTCAACAAACTTTGCCCAAATCTCCTCTTCCCTGTCAAACAGGCAGTGTGGCCAGCCATTGCTTCCTGTAATGGTTTTGCTAAGGTTGACTGGAGGGGCACTGAGCTGCAAGCTTGAGCTAAATAGTGATGAAAGGAGGGACATGTGATTGGTTTCCCCTGTTACCAGCAGAGCTGGCTGGTACTGTCAAATCATCTAGGCTGGGCAAAGGGTAGCTTGGCCTGGAAATGCATCACCAGCCTCAAATGATTTCAGAAAGCCAAAGCTTCCAGCTTCAGCCTGTTGCTTTGAGCGTTCCCATTCTTTAATTTGGGATACAATATTCTGGATGATCCAATCCGGAGGTTGCTTGATAAACCTGTGGAAAGCAGAGAAGTCATTATTATATTAAGGCAATGAAACAGAAGGCTTTTCCCTGCCTGTTTATTACTCCTCAGCTGTTGCTGCTGCGTATCAAGGGTTAGCTCCTCAGCTGGTATCAGCTGGCCTTGATTTCAATGAAATGCCATCTAATTATATCAGCTGAGAATCTGGCCCACAATGCTTAATTCTTCCATTGGCTGGAACAAAGAGCTGCCTGGCAATGCAAGAACAAAACCTGTTATTGTTGTTGCTAGAGCAATGTGATTGGCCTGTGGAAGGATCACATTTGCTCTAGTCATTCAAGTGGAGTAGTAATCTTGCATATAGCTACATTACTGAAAGCCTGAAAAATTGCCTTCTTAAGTGGTAGGATGTCATAAAGAAAATTAGCTGTTAGGAGGTTGTATTCTTATCTAAAAATGATTATTTAAACTAAGTCAAAACAAATTATCTTGATGTGCATGACATAAGACCATGTGCTACTTGAGTTATCATAATTTCATCTTCCTATAACAACTGATTGCTTTAAAAAGAATTGTGATCAAATAACCTGTATTCCTTGCGGACCTTCTGAGTTCAGGTAATAGTGCATGAATCTTTTTAAAGTGTATAAAGCATGGCTTGCTAAACTACACATAAAATCATTTTGCAGATTCATTAAAATTGATGGAGCTACGTGATTTATGCCTGGAGAAAATGTGTCCTGATGCTAAAACAAGATGTAGTTACACATGCACACAGGAAGCTTCTGCATGCTGCAGTGTGCAGCCACACACAGACCCGTTTGAGTGCATACAAAGACAGAATGCACGCACACATGAACAGTTTAATTGTATATTGAAGAAGCTCTTCTGGGAATTATTTTTGTTGCTGTCTAATTTCGGTTTGTATGGATGTTTTGACTTAACTTGAGCCTTCTTCCTCTTGGCTGGCTAAATTTTCAATCAGATAATTTTAAAAAACCTGTGGAAGTAAGAGAGCAAACCACAAAGACATTTTAAGCATGCCACAGACTGAAATAGAAATTAAAATACTAATAAAAAGCCCTCACGGGAGAGTCTTACAACTAGGCAGTGTAACATAGCAGGCTGTGAATGGCTCTGCCCCAGGAGACACCAGGACTTTTCCCAACTTGGATGTTCCCTGGCTATGTGATGCTGGAAAGTTGCTTCAGTTCTCCTTCCTCATCTGATAGCAAGGATACCCTAAAGCATTCTGAGATCTATTAATAAAAGCTGTTACAGGGGAGAGACGATGATGTTTTAGGTCTCGCTTCTTTGGAGAATAATTTGTCTCTTGACTTTAACCCCGCAAGAAACTCAAACTCTTAAGAACGTTCTATATAGGAGGCTCTGAAACACTGGGACTTTAGCTGAGTCCTTGAGTCATGAAACCCCTTAAACTTATTAGTGTCCTTGTGTATATACACAATCGTGTATCCCGAAGGACAGCATGATGTGACTGGAAGTGCGAAGCACAATGTGTCTCTCTAATGAGAGAAGGCCTTGTGAGAACACCTTTGCACCTTCTGTTTTCCCCAGGCCCCTCTGTTTTCTTCCTTTCCTGTATTTTTCTTGCGTCCTGTCCTTGAAGTGTTTTCTTGGACACTTCAGAAACGATCACAGATCTGCTTCTGGTGATTTGGTGTTAAAGACACTGAAAACTTTGATCATGGAGGATTCCTGTGCAATAGTTGTCACTTAAAAAAACCCCCCTAATTCCCTCTCTTCTCAACAGATGATGATATTTTCGTTGACTAATCAAGCCTTGACATAGAACCCACTAAGCTTAGAGAAAGGCATGCAAAAGGCAGGTGCTCGAGTTTCCAGAAGCCCTTTTCTCTCCTACCTCACGAACTGTTGCTTAGCAGGTCATAGTGAAAACATAATTTTGTAAAAAATTTAAGTTTAAAAATGTACACTCTTTGTGTTCCTAGCCCCTAACAATTATTGGGTTTTTCTTAATTAACTTGGTGTGAGATTCCTTTTTAATGAATTGCCACTTGCCCTGCAGTTGAAGTCTCTCCTTGCCTGATTTTGTCAGGGTGTCCTTGTACTGCTGTACCCCTGCCAAGGCAGCAGCTCTAATCCCAGCCTGCACGGTTCCTGCTTCACACCCTTGAGATCTGAATTAAACCATTGTAGCCTGAGTTAAGGTGTGCCCAGGGCTGGCTTGGCCTTTCCCTTGATGGGGATGTGGGGAGTCTGCTATTGGCTTGCCAAGGGAGGTGGTGAGAGTCTCTGGTCTGTGTCTCCCTCTCCTCCTATCAGCAGGATGGGGCTTCCTGGAACCATTTTCTTGTCAGTGATTTACACTCTTTTGGTCCTAAGTTTGTCCGTCTTTCCCCAAGGGTTTTTTCACACTGTCTCACTTTCTTGGGTTGTTCTATTGATATGCTGTGATAGTAAACTCTAGTGATTAAATACGGTTATTTTGCATTTGCCGTTGAAGGTGGGAGGATGTGTGTAGCCCTCACAGTAAAGCAACTGTGCTGTTATGAGGGAGGGATGATCTATGAGTATGGAGGGTGTCAGGGTGCTGGGGGCAGGTTTGTTTTCTGGCTCCCTTATTTCTTGGGCTTCTCCAAGGGCTGGGTTCAAACACTTGAGACAGCTTAGGTGCCTGAGCTGGAAGCATAATTGCTGTAGACTCCCTTGCAAGTCAGACCTAATTGCTCTTGAGGTTGTCACTTAGTTAAGAGAGACCAACACAGGTTTCCATATATAGGTTTGATTTATCTGCTCTGTCTCTTCAGAGGGGGAAGGCTTTGAGGCAGGGCCTATCCTTTATTCTGTGTTTGTACAGTGCCTGCAGCAAGAGAGCAGTGTCCTCAGGTGGAATCCAGGTTAGAAGGATGGGGATAATATATATGCACAGCACCTGTAATCCAGTGGTGAAAGCAGTTGCTCACTTACCTTCTCTGCTGGAAGATAAAAACTTTGGGCAGTTGCCAAGAAATGTGTCAAGGTTATAACTCTCGGGTGGGCTGCAAACATGAATGTCAGACATGCAAAGTGAAAGTGGTTTCAAGTGCAGGCTTTTTTCTTCTCTGGTTCTTTGAAGATTGAGGTAACTTAAAAAGAAAAAAAAGGTTTCCATGGAAATTTTTGAAACCAAAGGAGTGAATATTAGTGTGTGCTTTGTTCTGTGTTCTTCACAGCTGATAGAAGTCACAGTGTAAATGGACCTAACTGCTGAGTGACCTTTGACAAAACCAGATAGGAAGTCTTTGTTGTTGTCAGTGATGGTGATTTTTTTTTTTTTTCAAGGTAAGAAATCTTTTTCAATGAAGTGATTCACTAGTTTTAACTGAGACAGGGACATGGTGACAAGATAAAGATTGCAGTGAGTAACAAGGCTCAGTCAATTATTGACTAGCCCATCTCAGCACCTTTGTTGTCTCTGCTGACAAAATATCATGACCTTTGCATAGAGAGCTGAGCCTGCAGGAACCAAACATTGACCATTCTGGTTGTCACTGTGAGAAATGAACTTTTTCTTGTTATAAAGTGAATTGAATTCTCTCCTTGCAAAGCTTTTCCTATTATCTTTTAGATTAGCATTCTGTACATGGCTGTCTGCTCTGATTTCTGTCCTTTCTCATAGCAAAACATGCAGAATAGGTACAAGCCAGTGAAGTAGCCGTTGTCTTATAAAATATTTCAGAAACTCAAGTAAAGCTAGCTAGAGCTGCACTAGTGTGTCCCAGATCTCAGCTGGGACCCTTTAGACAGGACTGCTGTACATACAAATGCTAATAGGGTGACTCATATAAATACAGATCCTTCTTTAGATGGCATATCTGCTATTTCTATGGGAGCTAATAGTTTCAAGAGCACCAGGAGTTTGTAGTAACAGTGGCTGCAAAGCTCTGCTATGCTCGCATTTTGTTGTGTGAAGGTCTGAATCTCCCTCTCTCCATTTGTCTTCAAATATAGATTGTGCCCTTCTGGCAGGTTAGTCAGGGCACAGGGACTGGACTTCTTTGTGCCTTTTGCATAGGTCTTACTCCTTTCAGCACTAATGTGGCCAGAAAACTGAGAAAGGGCTAATGCTTGAGATCCCCGAGGGGGTAGTGCCCTGCCTCTGGAGCTCCTTGCCTTGATGTGTTGGGGAAGAGGCTGTTGCAGTTGGATCATTTCCCCTCAGCTTGAGGTGGCAGCAAAACCCGGCTGTCCTCCTTGATTGCTCACTGAACTCAACAGAAGCTCTGATTATGGATCTTCGGCTTGGCAGTTTGATATTCAAGGACTGAACAGATTGAATTGAAAGGCTGGTGAAGCCCTTGCGCATAATGCCATCACCATGAGTAAAGGTCCTGCTCAGCTCATGGTGGAGACCTTGTGCATAACACCATCAATATGAGCAGAGGTCCTGCTCAACTCACTGATGGTCAACACTTTGCTGGAATAAATTCTGCCAGACCCATGTTCATAATATTGGAGACCTTTGCATAATGTAAGATAATGTAAGATTTTGCTTGTTATCTATAACGTCCACTTTAGAATTCCAGTCTACAAATGGAAATGAGGTAGGTAAGTCAAGTGCTAGGGGTAATGAAGTGAAAATTAAGTTTTAATATTTGTATTTAGTTAAGATGTGGAGTGATGCAGTAAGGTTCCTGGTATCTGATGGCTTCTGTGCCACAGATAACAAATAAGGCAGCAAGAAAAATCAAAATTGCATGAAGAGTAAAGTAGCAGCAAATCCAAAAATGCTTTAAAGACATTGAAACTGGTAGGGTTTAAAAAAAAAAAAAAGCTTTTGGAAAGAAACATTAAAAGGATAAACATCAAAGGAAGAACAAAAGGAAATAGGGACAAATAAAGAACAAACTTATGAAGCAAAAGAACAAAATGTCTTATGCAGAAGGACTAAAAATGAAGGACATGAAGAAATAATGAAACAAGGGAATAACAGTATGAGATGCAGCTTTGAGTATCATTTGTGTAGGTGCTCACAGTCCTATATAAACACTTGCTTCATACTTCCTGTTTTGTCTTTCATTTATTTTATTATTCCTCAACCCAGAGAAGATAATTATAGGTTCCTTCTAATAATAATTACAGGAAAGCTATGCCTTCTACCTCTAGTACGTAGGGATAGCACAGAAATAGCACTGTGGGTAGTCAAGAGCTGCTTGGATGCTTTGCTTTGCACCACTGGCAGCGGCAGAAGTGGCCAGAGGAGTTGCAGGTGGCAAAGGGCAGGGCGCTGGTATGTGTTTCAGTTTGGTAGGGTTGGTGCATAATGGTAGGGTGAAGGCTGTGTGAGGATGGGGAGGAGGCTGCTTTCCCTAGGGGGTCTCTGATGGTGGTCTGACAATGTGTGACTTCTCCTGTCTGCCACCTACGGAGAGGTGCAGAACATATGAAGTACTACTGCCAATAAAGCCCATAGGGTTACTTTAAGCACTAAGGGAGATGCTATTTAGCAGACTTTTGGCATGTACCTGTTACTTGAAAGCTTGATACGGAGATCAGCGTATAAATTAAGGCCAAAAGGTCCTCCTGTGCAGCTGCTCCGAATGTGCTCCCCCTGCCCCGACGCTCAGGGCACAGTGACAGCAGCGCTGGGGTGAGGGACGAGACTTGCTGTGGGTGCACACTGTAACACGCCCAAGCACACTCCAGGGCGAACCCTGCACAAAAGTCACAGAGCTTAATCTCTCTGTTTGCTACCTGTTTTTGTGTTATAAACCTATGACAAAATGGGAGTGAAATGTCTAATGGATCTTGTAAGTCCAGCCAGACCCAAACTGTTTGCTTCATAAAGGACTTCAAGGAAAGCAGCTGAACCTCCCCCTACGTACTTGGCCTGGCATTTTGGTTTATTCTCAGAAGGGAGACATCAGCATTGCTGCAAAACAGTTCAGGAGGGGTAAGGATGCTGGAAGGCACTGAAATACAAATAGCCTTACCCCATAGGGAAATTCTGGCAGTTTGTATGCCCCTGTAGCCTCTTTTCCACCATTAAATTTATAAAGGCTGTGTTGGGATGCAGCAACGCTTTCTCATCTGCTCCTTCATTACAGTGGCAATAAGGAATGGGCAAAGACTGCAAATGTGCTCCTGTTTGTACCCCACAGTAAGTGCCATCTAAAGGAATTTGGTTCTTCACCTCCTGGTACCTGACAGCCGGGGGGGCTGAGAGACAAACAGCAGAAAAGGAGAGCGAGGAGAGAAAGGGACTCGGGCTCAGAGGTGAGAGACACAGCAGCGGCAGTTGCTTCTGAAGTCTTTTGATAGAAAGGTCCGTGGAAAATGACTTTCTCCTTCTCTTTGCTCTCCAGACCCCAGCGTTCAAAGGGCAGGCGGTGACTCTGCTGCCAGCTGGATCCTCCAGAAGTGCTATTCTTTTGACTTGGGCAGGGTTTCCCCCAGTAGTGGGAAAACTTACCCTGGGTGCTGAATATGCACATTTGCATTCTTGAAACCCAAGCTGAACTTTTATTTAGTCTTTCTGAGTCATGATTAAAAAAAAAAAAAAAAAGCAGGAGTCACAGTTGTGGCAGAAAGCAGCAGAAACGGCTTTCTGGCACAAACATATGCAAGCTATATTTCTTGAACGATAATTTCCCATGGAAGTTTAACCTTTTAAGGACACTAAAGTTAAATTGAGCTGCAGGTTGTGTAATGTAAAATGGTATTGTCAATCTGGCAATTCTGACTGCCGTAGAGTGGTAACACAATATGAAAGAAACAGTACACCCATATTTAGAGAAAAAAAAAAAACAAACAAGGAGCTCTTCCCAGAGGAAGCATTAATGCTGCTGTCCCTGTGTGAATATGGCCATGTCATTTAATTTCGTTGCATCATCTGAAAATGGGTGTGAAATTAGTACCATATGCAGCCAGCATATAAAGGCCAGGGGAATAAACCACAGCAAGAGAAGATCACATTGTCCTTAAAGAGGAAAAATTTGAGACTGTATATGTGAAACAACTGTACTTTCTCATCGGCCCAGTGGGTGAGTGGGCACACGGTGAGCGCTTGCCCTGCTTGGGGTGAGGGAAGCCAGTGGCATCGCTGTCATGATCTGCTGCAGAAGGTAGATGAGCCTTGTAACTCACCCTGTTGAGGACTGTCCCCTAATGGCAATGGGCTGGGACCTACATGTTCTAGGGGCTGGCTGCAGCTGGGGCGGCCTGGCCAGACAGATGTGCCTTTGCTGATAATAACAGGAATTGCCTTACGAGCAAAGCTCCATCTGGGTTGCTTGCGTAAGCTGCGGGGTATTGGCTCATCTTCTCCTGGACAGGTTATGTAATCGCATCAGAAATCAAATATACAATTTGGATTTCACCTTTTTCTGAACATCTGGCTGTTTGTGTTTTAGGCCTGCTGATTTTATAAGGGTCCTGGTTAGAAATAGGTCTCTGTGCATGCAGGCATGGAAAACAAGTGCTGACAGGTTGCCAAGACAATAACCTTGGAATTAATTTTCTAATTTAAGTGAATATCTTTATTTTCTCCACTCAGCCCAAAGTTTCAGTAAGAGCAGCATTGTGGTGTATTGACCTCTCTAGGTCTAATTCAGTGCTTATTTGAAAGAGTCCCTCTCATCTGTAAGACTGCATTGCCACCTTTGAAATCAGGAGAGGAGAGGGCACTGGAGCCCTGCAGTGAGCAAGGATGTGACCTGAAGCTGGTGGTAGCTACAAAAAGAGTCCAGTTGACTTCAGCAGGCTTTGGGGCGAGCTTGTAAAAGGCTGCTGGCAAGGAACTCTGCAGTGCCCTTTTACAGCATTTTAATTTCCTCCCGTTGATGGTCTCAGATAGTCTGAACCCACTGACCTTTGGTGCATGCTGATCATCTTCTGTTTTTCACCAGGGAAGCAAAACTCAGGACAAGTTTTGCTGGAGAATTTTCAGAGAAGTGATTGCAGCTTTTAATTTGCCTGACTTACTGGCTGAGGTCCATGTTGGCAGATATTTCGGTAGCTCATTATTGTTGGAGGCTTTTCTCAATGTGTGTTCTTTAAAGCTATGTTCAAGGTGTCCGGTACACCCTGATCTGTGTCCCTTTTACAGCCAGCTTCAGGATCCCCTTCTCAAGTAAGCAAAGTCAATGGGGTTGTATGTCATGGCAGCAGCATGTAAACATAAAGAAAGGTTTCACAGTCTTGTTCTTAATGTTTTTTAATCCCAGGAACTTTGAGGAAATATGAAAATAAGTATGATAGTCTGTTCCTTCAAAGCACCCCCCCAGCATTTTTAACTGCATTTCTAATTATCGTAGCAGATAATAAATACAATACATGCACCCATGCACATAAAACAGCATTATTTTGTGCTTAGTCCATGTGTTTCATGTAGAAATCTGGATGACAGCCAGATCAGTAAATGACTCTGATTTTTAATGGAAATCAAAAACACAACAGATGTACTGTATACTGAAAAGAGTTAAAAATAACCGTTTGCAATCTCTATGCTTGCCTTTAAACAAAATACGTAATATACAGAGCAGTGGTTGTTTAGCATATGGAGACTTTAACATTAATAACCGCCTCCATTATTTCTGAGAGTTTGCCAGGTTTATGCAGGGAGACCTTGAAGTTAATGACAAGTTCCATAGACAGGACTTCTGCTAACATTTTAAGCACTCTCTCCGTGTTCAAACCCTCTGATTGCTATGAGCTGTGAAAATCTTTATGTCCACTTGCATCTGACACTAACTTTTGTGAGATGTGCAAATGCCTAACAGAAGTTCGTTCCCATCTCTGCCCTACTGGGGAGCTGGGTATTTTTATTTGGTTTGTATCTGGGTAAACTGAGAAGTTGATTCTGGGTCACATGCAAACTTCTTAATGCTGGTGCCTCTTTCTTATGACTGGCACCAATTCTTTCTCATTACAAATCAGAATAACTAGTTCAGCATTACATGGAGGATTGGCTGCATCTGGCAAAACTGGATTAATTCCAATGTGCTGCGTAACTCCAGACTATCTGCAATCCTTGAGGAAAAGGATTTGTCTTTAAGAGTTTAAGTGCTGTCCCAACGTTTACATCTTCCAGTGTGCTTGGCCTCACTGCAGCTGTCAAATGACTAGGGAATCTTTATGTAAATAACTTTGACAATATACATTTGTAAGCTGGTGTAAAGAAAACCATTTTATTCCTTTATGAATGTTATATAGTGGAAAAGCTTCATCTCCACATCACACTTACACTTTAATGCACAACAGTTTTAAATAGTCTCTGTGTAAGATACTCTGTAGACTCAGAAATAAGTTTTAGGAACAGTTACCCAAATTACCTTAAAGGCTGATTTTTAAAGAGGAATTTTACCTACTTCTGCCAACTTCCATACAGTACAATTTTGATTCAATATGTTGCTCTTTTTTAAAAAAAGGACTTGTTTCCTTAGAGTGCTAAAAAAAGAACTTTCAAACGCCATGAAACTATAGTGATGAAGTTATGCTGGAGAAACCAATATTATATCTTTCATCATTTGTCTGGTGTCCTTGCCAAACTTCTAATTTAGCACTGCACAGTAGTGCACCAAAGTGAGTCATGAATTCTTCAGTATAATTACCATGCAGTGCAAAACCGAGGCTACAGAAGTCTGAACCTTTTCCTGTCTGTCGTTTTTCCCTTCTACTAGCTTTTCAAATACCATATGCTTTGCAGAAAAGCTGTGCATTGCATCACAGCTTCAACCCTGCTCTGAGCAGATATGATTAAAAGCTAAATTTTGAGTTAATAACTAGAAGTCCTTTTCTGTGGGACAGGCACAAAAGAAAAATGTGATTGGATTATTTTTGCAGATAGAATGTGGTTTTTAGGGAAAACAGACTGGTAGAGACAGCCACTGTAGTTGTAGGACTTGATAGGAGATCTGACTAAATGCTGAAAGACAGTCTTGTTGACATTTTAAAATTAGTTTTTCCTTGAATTGATTTATATCCTCATATTTGTCTTGCCCACGCATTTTTAGAAAGTGATCCTTACATGAGGCAGTTGCAAAGGGCAACTGGAAAGCACGTGCATTCGTTCAGGGTCTGGCCCCAGGAATAACTCAATTGCGGAAGGGTCCCAATGACTTTGTGTATTATCAGTGAGATGCAAAGGTGCACTTGCAATCTGGAGCTTCAGAATTTCTACTGTATCCAAATTCACATGCATTCAAGCGTGTTCATCAAGGATCACTAATTTTTACCTGTTTTATAAGCGCATACAAGGGCTCAAATTCTAAAAAGTTGTTACAAAATAAAATTATCTAAAAAGTGGCTAACAAGTGAAGTCTTTGAAGAAAGAGCTGTTTCAAGTTGGTTTTGAAATTTTACATCTCCCAGGTTGCTGCTCTTAACTGTTACTTTCACCAGGAGTCTGGAGTGGATAAGAACTTAAAAATTCAACACAACTTCCCCAGTACAGGGGAGGCTTAAGTTTGTTCAGACTGTGCAAGAAGATGAATCATATTTGCAAACATGCTAGCTTAAATGTGTTGATATGTTAAATATTACCTCTGTATTTGACTTATTCCTGCCTCCCTGTCTGTGTTATGGGATGATTGCAGCACAGGTGCTACCGGAGCATAAAGAGTTGAGTTGCTACAGATCTGGGGGATTTCACTTCCTTCAGCTTCTGTGAGGATGGCCAATGTTCAGTGGCATTTTGTTTCTAGGCGTTGTGAAAAACTGCTTCCTGATCTCTTAACTGCATAAATTTGCTTCCTGCAGAAGGCACAGGAAAACGTGGTTGCATTTCTGAAGGCATAATTACATTTCAGAGAGATACTACAGAAAGACTGCCATTGCAAACTCCAGTTACGTGACCCTCCCCACCTCCTTCTTAGTATTTCCCTATCTGACAGGGGATTGTGCCTTTCGGACATAGGTCTATTCATCAACTATAGATGAAAGATGATTCTTCTCTAACTGCGACCGTGGAAAAACACAATGACAAAAGATGTTACAAACTCCCGTTGCATTTTGGGAAAATTCTTCCCCTCTTTCCCGATTACTGTGTGGGTTGCCGTATCCTGATTCTGCCGTGTGCCTCAGCCCTGCACTTGTTTCATGCTTGGATAAAGGCAATTAAAGCAAAGGGCTTGCTCATGTGAGTGAGGTCACACAGATGCAGGAGCACTTGCGCTTTGCTGTCACTGTGCTCTACCCACACTACTAACAAAGTTCTCAACCACCCCTTCTCAGTAATTGCATTAACTCAGCAGTCTGACGATTTCCCAGACATGTAATTTCTTTCTCTTTCATAACTGTGTTTATAGGGATACACTGTGGTGAGAAGTTAATCCTACATCCATGCTGAATTAGATGTCTTGTTGAAATGGACTGTTTCAGAACTGCAGTGTTGCTGTTGTAGGAGCTTATATAGTGGTGAGACTACCTAAGCTAATGAGTCATATACACACTATTCCTGTGCTTGGAAGTTGAATAATAAGTTATATATAGAGTGAGTATTGTTCTTCAGGTTATGGAGACGTTAGGCTTGTCTGTTATGTGATGTGATCTCTCTTCAGTTGCTGCAGCATCAACACTGTTTCTCCCAATTAATTTTTTGTAGTTCCACAGATGCACGAAGAGCACAAGTAAAACCACTTTCTTAGAGTCCACAGCCTAAGCACGAGTGTACATCAAGAGGAGGTAACAGCAAATGATAGAACATACTTGGTACGGAAGACAACATAATTATGTGAGAAACTAGTGTAATCATCTGGGACGGGTGAACAGATCAATTGTCTCAATGAGAGCATGTTGGATGGAAGACTTAGACAAGAGTTGCTCAGAAAGCGCTTATGCCAGAGATAAGGCATGGTGGATCAAATCCAGTGGGACACTTCAGGCACAGGGACAGCACAAACAAACCTGTGATTATGATAGCTGCCTCAGAGATGGGTTCTGTCTGAATGCTGCGTTACTTTGATTTTTGTCAGTAAGTGTCTGATGCAATTAGATGAATTGCTCTGTGAACTTGACCCTGCAAGATGCTGAGGAGGCTGGCCCTGATCCAGCAAAGCACTTAAGTGATTCCATTAGCTTAAATGGCACTACCTGCATGCTTAATATTAAGCACGCACTTAAGTGCTTTGCTGGGTTGATGCCATTGTGTACAATGGGTGGCAAGATCAGATTCGTAGTGATCACCAGACTCCTGCTTTGGTTTTCGCATGCAGGAGGTCTGTATGGTTTCATTTAGTGCCTCTTTAGGCCTGCTCTTCAAATTGTGATTTTGATCAAAATAAGTGGCAACACTATACAAAACACCCCCAAAAAGTGCTTCTTACAGAATTTCTACAGTGTACAGTATCAGGAACTGTTCACCCAGAGTAATGCCAAACTGAGCCATTCCAGCTAACAACACTAAAATGTTTGAGGCAGTTAAATGCAGAGATTGATGCCTTGTAACCTGTGAATGTTGTCTGGGAGCAGTTGAAGAATATTATTTGAAATGGCTAATGCTCTTGACTGAATGAAGGCCACATAGCCAGATGCCTAATGACATCTTTGGATTAAATGGTGCTATAGTCTGTGTATAATTGTGGTAAAACTATATCATAAAATATTATACTTATTACTTGGTTTATATAATCTTAAAAACCCCAAAGGCACTCTTACTTCAGAAGTAAGCACGTCAACTAAATCTGGAAAGTTAGAGGTCGTACAGGTGCAAGAGTCTATGGAGAAATTTGAAATTATTTACCCTAAATTAAAGAAAATGGGCTTGGAAGGGACCTTAGGAGGTCATTTAGTTCATCTGTCTCTTTAAACCACCAGCACCATATATTCCCCGGTCTCCCTAAGCTATCCGTTCCAGGGCATAACAGCCTTTACCATTAGAAAGTATTTCCTGATGTCCAAATTAAATTTCCCTAGCTGTAATTTTACCTCATTATTTCTTGTCTAACCTACCACTCACATGAAGAACAGATTATTCCCTTCCCATCTGCAGCATCCTTTTACAGCAGTCCCAGGGCAGTGCTGAGCTACTGTTCCTCCATGTGCATCTCCCTCACTGCAAATTTTTTGCAAATTTTCACACTTTGCTCATTGCCATCCCTCTAGGATCTTGCTCCGGACAACCACCTGTAAGGGGCTAAGAAGGGAGCTGAGGCTATGTTCCTAGGGTTTTAGGCAACAAGAAAGTCTGAAGAGAAGAAATTTTGCATCTCTGCCTTGCCATATCTCATCAGTGTGTATCAGAGTGCCAAGTCCCAGTATACAAGCCTATGCATGTGACTTCATTGAGATGGCTTTTTGTATTAAAGAAACATTTAATTCTCAAACTTCTAATTTCTTTTACTTGGCAGTAAGGGATAAAAGAGACAAAGCTGTGGTCAGACATAGCTGTTGCTGAAATGTCTGTTTTCCCTGGGAAACTGGGTGGTGGATTTGCATTTTTGCTCCTCACAAAGGAGTCTCAGTCCTGATGCTGAATTCTGGTTCTGTTGGGCAGCAGACAACAGAACCTTTTGAAGACTGATGCAGTTTACAAGCCACGCTGCAATTTCTGCAAGCTTTGGCTGGTCAGCCCTTCAGGAGAGACCTGAAAGCTTGAGAGGCATAAAACAGAAAGAGAAGGGATACAGCTCCTGAAAGTTGTCTCCACTGCTTTAGCTCAAATCCAAGGAAGCCCATTTCAGGCTTGGGATGTTTCAGAACATTCTAGTGATTAATCTTTATTTTTCTATTAAAGATCGGGGTTATTTTTTTTTAACATCTTGGCACACTCAATAGCCCTGTCTCAGCATTTGGGCACACTTCAGGTGCAGAGTTTTTCTCAACTGGCTCTACCACTATTAAAACCAACATTTTTCTAGGAATATCCCTGAGGACAGCCTGGGAACATCAGGAATTCAGAGGCCAGCTTTTGCATTGCACACTTTTACTGAGCAACCCTTTCCTACATATGCATGTGCACAGCTCTTTTTATTATTCCCGAAGCACCTCAGGAAACTTCTGCAACGCGCAGCCCTGCCTTCCTTGCAGCTTTGATAATGCTCTTGTGTTGACAGATGATACTCACATGGGTGCAAAGCCGGTTATATTTACACTCTCCCAGAAGGCTCGGTGCAGTTGTCACAACTTGTCAGTGGTCAGGACCGAACAGTTCGCCGTTGGTGTACAGATACTTTTCTGTTACAGATTTTGGCATGTTTAAAAAGGAGCTTGGTGACTGTGATTATTAAGATGTAATCAAATGCATTAAGGCAACTATTTCCTTCACCATTAATAATGAGAAATCTGGCAATATAATCTTCCCTTCATTCTCTTGTTTCACTTTTGTGCTGAGAAATGAAATGAAAGCAATCAGAAGCTCCAGGAGCCCTTTTGCACTGTATTTTTGTTGTCATGAAAATCATAAAATAAGTACTTCTGTCATGTAATTTTAGTTAAAAAAATTTCCTGGAGAAAATCTTTATCATAGCTCCTAAGTGTTCCCATAAATGAGAATTAGGTTCTTAATTCATCAAGGTACTTTGGAAAGCTTTCACTTAAACCTCACTTGCGATATGTACATTTCCTTCTGGGGTAATCGGCTTCATTTTTAGTTTCCTATATGCTATATTTATTTGTTTACTAAAGTTTATATAATTTATTTTAAATCCTCCCTAAGAGTTAGGGGATTAGGAAATGATGGGTTATAGCAATAATTCTAGATCACGTTTAATACCTTAAATACTTTTCCACTACAGCAGGTTAAATAGTCACCAGCCTTTACCTTACAAAGCCTCGTTTAAACATAATGCTCAAAGATAAATGTTGTAGAAATTACCATCTAACATTTCTGTTTGACATGGACTTACAATGTTTTCTCAGCTGAGGAAAATGAGGAAAACTGAGTTGAAATTGGTGAATTCCATTATCTTTGATTCTGCTCTTTTTAAAAAATAATCTTTTCACAGTTTGTCTAATGACTCCCTTGAGTTTGTTAACCTTTGTAATTATACCATTTAATTTTTCATCTATCTCTTAAATCAATTTATACAGTAGATTCAAGAAAATTTCTTCATATTCTAGATTAAGCATTCCGTTCCCACTAGAACCTGGAGTTCTAATTATACCTCTAAGGTTGAGGTCTTCTGATGTGCTTTGCCAGTGCTGGTCTTAGTCTGATCTAACTGCAGTAACACAGACTGGCAATTTCCACTGGGAGACCTTAAAGGTAAACTAGGAGATCTCAAAGGTAATTCAGTCAAGTAGAAGAATACTTCTAGTCTCACTTTCCAGACTGATAAAGTGAATGAAAGGGAGGTGAAATGACTTCTGCAAGATAACAGGCAATCCAAAAATCCTCATCAGGAATGGGGTCTTGCCATTCATCTCTGTGGTTTTGGAGCTAGTCTTCTGAATCAGGGCAAATGACACAGTGGATATATCTTCAGAGCCAGTGGAGGATGTGTACAAATCTTTTTCTCTAGCTTAATTTGACTGCTCTTCACACTGCTTTTGTGCATGCAGGTGCTCAGCCAGGCAAGGTGATCTTGCTTGAAGGGGAGACCTGCCTTCTACCTTCTGGGTGAATGAGATGTGAGTCTTGCTAGTACTTCTTCCTTACTTTTGCAGCTGGTTAGAAACAGAAGAATGAACAGAAACCTGGAGCTTTGACGTATTTTGGGTTTTGACCTCTGAAACAACTAATTTAATGAACCAAAGCTGAAAATCAGGGAATAATAGTTTTATGATTGAGAAATATAGGAGGAAAATGCAGGTTATCAAGTTAATGACAATTTCTTCAAATCAAACTTCTCATTGACTTCAGTGAAATCCTGGATCGTGACTGCAGAATGATGTATTTTCAAAAACAGATATAAAAATGGTTTGTCAGGAAGCAGAAATGCATATAACTGCAACCTTTCTCTCCAGTTCATGTCACAAAGTAACTATGAAATCCAGTTCTACAAAAAAGAAGTCTAAAATAATATATTTTCGTTATCATGTGGAGCCCTATAATCCATGAAATTAAGATTATCTTGTGCTACACCACTGGGGATGTTGGATGATTTTGCTAGCAGATTAAGTCACTTCATGGTGTTTACTATCACAGTTAGTTGCATCTACACTGTTATTAAGGGAGCTTCACTTCCAGCCAAGAAGTGTCTTCAGAAACATGAATGGGATTCAAAAGTTGTTTTATGGGAGTAAAATTTCAGTTCACTAAGTGGTAGAGATGTTAAATCTCCTAGCTTTTGAATCATGTTTTTGAGAGCTCGCATGCCCTGGCAAAGCAATGTAACACTGAGGTGCCCTAATGGGTTAGCCCTGAATCTTTCCGATGGTGTCAGAGTAATTACCCTCAGCACCTTTTCTGCTTCGTCTTTCACAGAAGAATTCTTTCCTCCTGGCTGCTTGGGTGATGAAGCTTGCATGCACAGGGCAAAAGAAGTTTTATAGCACCTGTTTTTTGACTGTTATTTCTCAATTGCCTTTGAGTAAATGTTCGAATAGAATTACAGAATCATTAGGGTTGGAAAAGACCTCTAAGGTCATCAAGTCCAACCATCAACCCAACACCCCCAGGCCTCATAAACCATGTCCCAAAGTGCCATGACTACACATTGTTATTTTTTTTAACACCTCCAGAGATGGTGACTCCCCCACCTCTCTGGGCAGCCTGTGCCAAGGCCTGACCACTCTTTCAGTGAAGAAATTTTTCCTAATATCCAATCTAAACCTCCCCTGACACAGCTTGAGGCCATTTCCTCTCATCCTATCACTAGTGACTTGGGAGAAGAGGTCAACGCCCACCCTTGCTGTAGAGACAGTGGAAAGAGCTGCAAAAATATGGATTATGGAAAATTGTTCTTTTAGACTACTGAAGTGATCTTTGGTTAAGGCTGCTGAACTAGACTTCAGGGCAAATACATGAAGCAAGTATGAGCTACCGTAGCTGTGAGATGTTTGCCTTAATGTAATGCCATTAGGAAAACTGCTGTAAAAGCTGCTTTTAGGCTGAATGAGTAAAGCCCTTGAGATACAACCAGGCCTCTACTTCTGTGCTGCTTTAGCTTGCTTTGTGCTCATCCCTGGCAAGGATTTCTCATGGCACCTCCATCAAAGCGAAGACTTCTAACCCGTAGGAACATACTCTGTATTTCAGTGCTTTTATGGGCTCTCCGTTCCTTCTCTGGTTTCTTTTCGCATTATGGGGAGGTGAAACCATGGGTTTTAGTCCTGCAACCAGAGCACTCCACCTGTGTGCACAGCATACAATATGCTAAAGCCCTTTATTCAAGGACGAGCAAGTGTCTTTCCTGCGGCATGTTGCTTTGGACCTGCGTGCCGAGGGTCCCCAAAGCTGCCAGCATTTCTTTTATGAAATGCCGAGCTCCTGTTAGCATGGGGAAGAGCCCTGACTTCTCACACTAATGCCTCCTGAGGCAATGCCATGCTTAAAAAGAAACATATGGAAATAGGTCTTTTCCCAGCAGCTCCCTTGCTTCTGCCTTTCCACCAGTGCCAAGTTCACAGTGGCAGGGAGACCTCGCTCATCTCCCCGCACGCCACTGTGATCTCCTGTTTCTGTGAAGCTGTCAGGCTGGCTCCTCCAAGCGAATCATGTGTGTTTCCAGTGATAAATCCTGTGATCCAGCTTCACCTTCCAGTAACTAGCGGGTCTTAGAAACAAGTTGGCTGGTCCTTGAGATGACCAAGTCCTTCTCTGTATAATGCCCTGTGCCAGAGCCCCCTACACAGGGGCCAGGGAAGAATTTGCCTCCGGATTCCTGCTCTCCAGTTCACATGGGTCATGTTGTTGCAGAGTTATGACTCCTGATGTGGTTTTCTGCCCCTCCTGAGCTGAGAGAACCTTCCCCCATGTTTCCTCTTCAGTTCTTCCCAGGTTAGTGCTGTTGCATCTTCCCTGCCAGACCAATATCACTCTCAGGTCTCCTCCTGTTTTGCCTGTAGTCCTCTGCTACGGCTGACTCTGCTTTCCCATCCACAGGCCATTGGAGCTGCTCTAGAGGTGGGGTGGGAATTACAAAGGGTTTTTTTTTTTTTTTTTAAAAAAAGGCCCTAAAAGAGAAGGAAAAAGCAACATAGACTCTATATCCATATCACCTGATCCCTGCATTTGGTTCCCAGTGTATGGGAGAGCTTTCTTAGGGATAAGACTGTCTTGTGCTCTATTAGCCCTTCCCTGGAGCTTTGTACAGAAGTCATGCCCTCCTTCCAATGCTGCACTAGGGGGATGGGCTTTGTCCGGGCTTTTTTTCCTTTATTTTTTTTCCTCTCCCCAAAAAACCCAAACTGCCAGCTCTGCTTCTGATAGAGGGATAAATGAAAAGTGTTTTTCATTAATTGTTGCATAGAAAATCAGTGGCAGCACTGCGAGCATGAATTTATCTTCCAGCTCTTTGGCTTGTACTTTAGTCATACTTTGTCAAACAGACAATGCTCATCACTTATATATAAAATCCTTCCAGAGAATATGCAAGTAAGGAAAAGACATGTATAATGAAATAACAAGTCTTGGCATTTCCTACAGAAGCAGCCAAACATTCAGCTGTGATCAGTTTTATTAAGAGGAGAAACTGCTAGAAACAATAGTGGCCCAAATAATTGATGAGAGAAGAATTTGGTCTCTGGCTGGTGGCTGTAATAAATGTCTGTTGTTGGCTCAGTTCATTTACTGCAGGTAGGAGCCCTGTGCAATGATTAAAGAAGCAAAATATTTTAGGCACAACAGAATCTAACAATTCTCTCAGTGAACTGGACAAAAATAGATAAATGGAAGAGGAGGTTCTTTTATTCGAAGTCCGTATTAAATTAGGGAACAGTTATTTTTGTTCCTCACACCTTGCAGGTGACAGTGAAGCAAAGTGATATTTCTGGGACTACTGCCTTTTACAGACTATGTCCAGCCTTTTCATTAGCACCTCGGGAGCTGAGGCAGGGGCAAGAAGATGCCTTTCCTTGGTATGAATGCCAGGCAATGAAGATTTGGGGAGGTGCCCAGGCAGGAGGAGAGGGCAGGTCAGGCATTGCTGCAGAGGAGAGGAGGGAAAGCTCATGAACGCTCATATTTTGGTTTGCTTTAATGATGGGTGGTGTTTGCAACCGGGGTCTCCTCCCTCTCAACATGTAGGGCTGGTTAGCCACTGAAGGGCAGAGGCAGGGAGCAGATAGGGCATGGAAAGGACCCTGCCCAGAGAGGGGCAATGCCTGCTGGGTGCCCACACAGCCCTGTCCCTTGTGTTCACTCCTGTCAGATACATAAAGGCATACCGGTGCTCTACTCTAAATGTGAAGTTGCTTTTTGTGAGGACATTTGGGTGGCCTGGACTGCAGTCACATGTTTTAAAGAGTATTAGACCCAGGCAGAGAAAGCCCCATTGCCTTTCATCGGGGCAATATAAGACTAGAAAGCACTTCTGGGGCCAAAGACAGCAGCAGTTATGAATAACTCATTTAATATGTGCAAGAAAATGAGTAAATAACAACATTGTCCTAAGAAACAGTTATGCTTAATGTTTCATTAATGTTTTGTGAATGTTGATAATTCTTTTTCTATAATTTAGCATGCTGGGCTCTTCCATCCCTGGAGTTCTTTCCAGATGGGATAGCAAACGCAAGAGAAAGAAAGCTGTCATGGCCATCAGCATGTCGTTAGAGTTAACGCAGGAGTTACCAAATGATGCCTGTTTGCTGCTGAAAAGCTCTGTATTAGTATGAGGCTGCAAAACTGTAACATTTATCACTAGTGAGTATTATTTGAAAAGATCATTTAGTATCTGTCAAGGCTGCTGTAATATTTTTTTGGCCAAAGAATTTAAGTGGGAAGATGTGTGTGTGCACGCCTGCACTTCTGATTAATTGTAATCTCACATAATGCACTCCTCAGCCTGACATTTTTAAAGTAAGGGTAGGTTGGTTGATTCCTGAAATTAATTATAATTCAGATTTTGGAGTGTGAAAAACAGATAGAGAGCTTTCTATAAACCCTTTAGACACAGCTAAAATTTGGACTGATTTATTATGCGCTTCTACTATGCTCTGCTGCTCATGTCATGAAATCTTTAGGAATTTATTGCAAGCAAGTGGCTTCTTTTCACAAATTTGATGCAAAATGATGATGGAATTGGTATCTTAGTTGCATTTTGATAAAGGAAAACAAAACCAGTGAGGGTGGTGGCCCTTGGTATACCGGAAGAATTGATTCTCTGGTGTCCCTAATTCAGAAAGAGTAAGAAAAACTTATATATCCATGAATCCCTGTGTGAAACTTCTAAAATCATAACAGATAACATATGTTGGGATAGCTTATTTGCCTTCTCTTGCAGGAATAAATTAGCAAAGTCAAAATACTTCCTAGCACTTCAGCAGAAATAGTCTTTTAGTGGTTCTCCTTTAGGTGTTAAACTTATTAATGCACTTCTTTAGAAAGATTAAATTGTCTTCAAGTTCTCCTGAAACTGTGGCAGCAGAGATATTAACTTCTGAATCCAACAAATGCTGCAAATAAAAGCCTGGTCTAGAGAGGTTATTTTGGAATTACAGCTGTCTGCACAAGGAGTTGTTGAGAAACAGATGTGACAGTATGAAGGCTGCTGTCTTAATCTGGATCACCTTTCATGTGTAAACATGTTTAACTTTACTACACTTAACAATCTTTACTATTAATGAAGAAACTTCCCAGCTAAGGATTACAATATAGTAATAGCTGCATGCTCAGAAGTCCAGAAAGTGGAGGAAAAATTTAGTGAAATGTTGTCTGGGCTCTTGTAGAATAACTCAGATGTGTGATTTGGATCTAAAGAAATGTTTGTAGCAGTGTATCTGCGTATCTCCATTGGGTATCAGAGCCTTGCTGGGAGCTGCAAGCAGATTGTTACAGAAGAACAAAAGGACTTTTTTCATTAAGCTCTTCCCTGTTGGCTACGAAAGATAAGAAAGCCTCCTCCCCTACTTGACTCATGCAGTAGATAAGATAAAGATCTATATAGAAGATAAAACTTAAGTGCAGCAGGAACTTGGAAGAGCCATTTTCTAGGAAACAAGCCTTAGCAGGTGTCAGTTTGAAGAAGAAAATAGACATTGATTTATACTGTGTTATAGAGGAATTATGTTTCTGGTAGTAAAAGCAAATCCCAGTTGTTGGCTCCGGATGTACTTTCTGTTGGAGACTCTGGATTGCAAAAAAAGCATCACCTGCAGGTTGTAATTCTCCCTTCCAGAGCTTTTGGAGGCTGGGGAAGTTCAATTGTTTGCTCTGAGATAGCCTTCATGCCATGTTAACATGCACGGCAATCATTTGCAAAAATTGCTGATCTTGGCAGGCTGCGAGGCTTCTGTCTTATGCGGGTGAGCCTTTCTTGAATTTCTGTTTTGTGGTGAGGACAAAAAGACATTTTGCAGGATTATCATTCTTCAGCCTTACCTAATCACCGTAATGGCAGCATCCTCAGTCATTAGGATAACTCAAAACCAAGCAGGAAGGCTTTCTTTTTTTGGAACACTCTCTTCAGGACAGTGACAGAGCAAGAGAGACTGTCTGTTTTTCTCCTTTGCAAACTTATTTTCCTTTTGCTCTTAATTATCTGCACTGCTGGTCTCTGTGTATTATCTGCCTCACTTGCTGTCATGAATATGGATTCTAGGGATTGTACTAACACATTTTCCCTTGCATTCAGAAATCCAGTCAGTGCTATGTGAATAATAGCATATATGGGTCAGGTTGTATTCTAAGTTTGTATGATGAGCTCTGACTGATGTCCCTAGGGACAAATAACCCAAATACAGGCCTGTACACCTCTAGTAGCTTGGTTGTAATATACTGCTCATTACATGAGTGCTTGAGTACCTATACTTTAATGATTAATGTTATGCAAAATATAATTTAGGTGTTACGCTGTCTGATATCTCAGGGAATATTTCCGTCTTAAGTGAATAAATTCTTTTGTCTCTAATTTGTGAAAATTGCAACAGCATTATTCATCATCCAAATTGTTGGGGTTTTCTCCACCACCCTCCCCTTCATATAGGCACTCTGCAGATTCTCTAGAAAATGAGAATTGCACCCTGAAACCCAGAGTAAATTTCAGAGGCAAAACATCTTAATATTAACTAGATTTAAACAGAATATTGAAATGCTTACAAAACTCTCTATTAAGCAGCTGTATATTGAGATCTCGTTAAAAAATGCCCAGAGATCCTTTAATGGAAGGGAATACATGAACCAAAGGGGTCTTCTATGTAGTGCAATGCTTGACTGAGGCAGAGACTTGAGTACAAAAGGTATTTGCCCTTCGTCAGGTTGGATGTGCCATGCTGTAGATGTGTCTGTGTGCTGGAGTCCCTCTCTGCAAGGAAGCTGGGTTGTCAGCAGCTGGATGGCAGCCAATGGGGCCATCTTATAGTGAGAAATGGGGCACACGTGCTCCGTGTCTGCTGAAACCAGATAATTAATCAGAGGATGAAAGTGAGAATGAGATGAAAGGGTATTCAGGTATGGTCATCAGATACCTTCCAAAATGGATTGTAATAGAAAGTGGCAGAATATGCTGACAATAAAATTCAGAGATGAAGGACATTCATTTAATCAATTAAGATCGATTAGTAGAATCAAATGCACTGTATTGGTTGCAACTAATGCAGAATTTAAAGCATTTTATCACTAGTAATTAAAAATTTGGCTCAATTTCCTATTTCAAATCTGTTTTCTGTGTTGCAGTAAGCATTATAAATAAAAAAATAATACTATTGAGTTTTCACCCATCTTTCTTAGTTGCTTGAGTAAAATTGTACTGTACTTAAACGTGAGTTTTTCTCTCTAATTCTACATAACCAATTTCTACCACCTTTTTGTGACCTCTCCAAAACTGCTTCATAACAGTATCCACCCACAATTTCTTTCAATTAAGTGAAAAATTATCAGGATATTATATATTTCCTTCTTAAATTTTTTTTTCTCAAATGCTGACCCTCACTTCTCCACAGAAGTATGATTTTTCTTCAGGGTTGGTGGTTTTTTTTTTTTAATTTTGAAGAAAAACCATAATGGAGACACATTTATACAGCAAGAACGTGCTTTTGCTGTAACAGCTTGTTTGCTCAGAGAACCAGCTGAAGCTATCCTGACAAATGAATTCTTTTATGGGTGTGAGCTGTATTTCCCTTAGGAGTGTGTGTGGTCAAGTTGCACCAGCACATCCTTCCTAATGCAAGCCAGTCCTAGGCTTGGAGGAATAAGCCACACTGGGACAGGCAGTCTTCTGCTGGTATAAGGGTACCCGCACCAGGCAGCGAGCGTTGTGAGCAGCGTGCGGCTGTTGTGTGAACACAGGCTCAAAGGATGCCTCGCACGGAGCGACTCCGTACTCTCTCTAAGGCCCCATTAAAGCATTTCCCATCTTTCTGGCTATATCAAATCAGAAAATTTTGGCTCACGGAGAAAGATGTTTTCAAATGACTCTTGGCTTTCAAACCTGGGCTCCACCCTGTTCCGAGGGTGCTGATATAAATGCAAATATAAAATTGGACTGGATGCAGCTGAAAAACTATGAGCGGCTTCTCAGCTACAGCAGGGCTTTTTTCACCTGCACGAACAATGTTTCACACAGACCTCATCCCTTGCTAGCTCCAAGAGGCAAATGTTTCTGGTCCCGAGTGTTGTTTGTCCCTAGCCCCAAGTGTGGAAAACACAGCTGTTTTTTCTTGTGTGTTGGCTGGGAAGGACTGTTCAACATGTGGATCTCTGAAGAATCGCTCCAGGATGGGTTGGCACAACTTGTCACCTGATGTGCTGCTTATGGAGGTGGAGCTGTCGTCTCTGCTAAAAGGAATTGGACCAGGAAAAGTGATAATCATTGTATAATCTTTACATTACCCAAGGAGAAGGAAATAGTGCTGCTCACTACCATATTTTGGGCTTTTTGTATTCAACATTTTTTTTTTAATGTAGGGGTTGTCCTTTTCCATTTACTATTTCCTTGGATTGTGATACTCTGCGAGCAGAAATCTGCCTCCTGTCTTTGACTCCTGAGCAGCACAGGAGGAGCTTTACCCTGATCCAGTAAGTACAACTGTGGAAAAAAAAGCTGTCAGCCACAGATTATTGCATGACAAGAACTGCAGCGCTGGCTTTTTTTCTCTGGTGTTCAGACTTGAGCACTCAGAATCACAGCCTGCTCAGAGGAAAGTTTGTTTCAGTTCAGGTCCCAAACCAGAGGAACCTATATTCTATCTTCCATAAAGCAAAGAATAGTCCCTGACAAGCTGCAAACCATTACTGTGAGATTTGGAGAGAAGCTGTTCTCCCCTTTTATGCAAAAAAAACCCCAACAACCAAACAAAAAACAACCAACCAAACCATAAAACTGACTTTCCCCTACCCACCCAAACTGATAAAACAACAAACCACAAAAATTTGTAAATAAAATATGAGTCAGAGGAATTTTCTATGGCTTTGGGGGAAGGAAGAGACAATAGCAAAATATGTGGCAGCCTACAGCAAAACACCACATGGACAGTAAACAAAAAATCGCCCCAAGTCCCCAAGGTAGCTGTGGGTGAAACCCCACTGCAGAACTGATGTAACAGTTTTGATGGGCCTTTCTTCCTAAAGAGCAGCTGAGATTCCTGCTCATCTCCAAAGAGTCAATTTAAACTACATCTGCTTCATGTTAGAGCAAATACCTCTCGTTTGAAACCCTTGTTCACAATCTGAGGACCCCAGCACTTCTAGGATCCTGCAGCTTGATCGACTCAAACCTTACATCCCAGTTACATCCCTCTCTGTCACAGGAAAGCTGTGTTGGTGGAGCAAAGGAAGCAAACCCCAAAGGCGGGAGAGAGGCAGTGGTACTACAGCAACCCTGTGCTTGGGCAGTGAATGGACATCTGCAAACAAAAGCAGGCAGAGCAAAACTTGTTCAGTTGATTGCTGCCTCTGACAAGACAGAGCTGTTCATAGGGATGTTCACTGAGTATCTTTCTATGCGGGACTGAATTCCACCAGAATCAAAACTGTTTATGAAATCATGTTTAGTCAATTTATCTTTTTTTTTTTTTTGGGGTGGGGTGTGTGTGTGTGCAAGGAAGGGGGCAGCAGAGACAATTATAGCAGTATCATAATGGTCCATGTCTGCAGTAGTAAAATAAGAAACTCCAATACTTCAATTACCCCCTGGGGACTTCCAAATAATATTTTTCTTACTGTCATAGAAACTGTCAAAAAATAAAAATAAGTAATTCATGCAGAAACCAAATGTTTTGATAAATCCGAAGCAACTCTTTCCTCCAAAAATTCTATTGCAAGGAATTTTGAAATGTTGGTGGTTTTGTTCTGATGTGGAAGAGAAATTCATCTGAACATACCCTTCATGAAACAAGATGTCTTGTTGTGACCTAGGGCTGCAATAAAATGCTCTCACAGATAAAATTCCAGTGGGCTGAGCACCGCCAAGCATTGGGTGGATATGGCTTTAACTCCTTTCATTAACACAGACTTTCTTGTTATATTCAAGTAGTTCAGTCTTTCTGTACTTCATTTATCTATGTGGAAATGTTCAGGACTATGTAGGTCATAGAGGCCTAGGTGAAAATCATGAGAGAATCTGAAGATTTCAGACAGACCTGAATTACCAAGGAGATACCATTCTATAAACCTGAGGGTCAATTTTCAGTTCTGGGAAGCAAGGCTGGACATGGGGTTTTGGGTGGTTTTTATGGGGAGGGGACGTGGTTCAGCACAGATAGAAAAAGACTCAATAGTTGGCTGGGCGTCTTTACTGCAAAAAGTGGAGAGAGGGAAAATCCAAGGCATTAATAAAGACCCATCGGTCCATACACTGGATAAAATCCTAATCTGTCTTGTTGATTGGTATGAACATCTTTTCTTGTTTTCCTCTTTCATCTGTGTTAAAAAAAGGTGTAAGAGTAAACGTATCCTTCTACCTTTCAAGAAGCACATACAGTAACTGGAATTACATTGTTTTCATACAAACAGGGAAATTAAACAAAGTATTGCTCTTCTTTGTTCAGTTTCTTCAAGAAAGACAAAGCAGATTTTGCTGCAGTGTCCTCCTTGTAATACCCGCTATGTGGAAATGATGTCGGGATGTGTACGAATGTGTCCGCATAACTTCCACCTTCTAGAGATAAAGACAACTCTTGGCATTTGTTCTCTGATTTACAACTGTGCATCTCTGGACCTTCTTGTGGTCTCCAGGCCTACAAATAGATGCTGAATCTTCATCCCACCAAAGTCAGTGGGAATGTAGACAGCTGGCTTGTTGGAAATTACCTTTATTTCTGAGACTGGTATTTCTGAGCACTTCTGTGCTCCTCTTGGGCAGCACCTTGGAAGGGGCAAGCTGTGCACAGGAGTTGGCTATAGCCGGGGCATCTGCAGGTGCATCCCTCCAGCTGAGTATCACTGGTGGGTGCCCCACAGGAGCCCAGCAGTGATTCAATTCCATTCTTTCTCCTAAATGTCTTCATGAAAAGCTGCGTGTGTTAAGTTTGGGATCTCTTAACCTTAAATTGTCCCTTCCAGTGTTGTTTCTCCACAGCAAATAGCTGGACCCAGTAAGATGGAGAAAATATCTAACCACGTTTCTCCAGATTTGATTACGATGTGATCTATTCTGGGAACGATGACCGTAATTTTAGTACATATTTATAAGGATGGCGAGGGGCCCAACAGGAAGCATGACGTGAATCTCCAAAGCCAGGCAGCCCTCCAAGTAGGTTTATATTAACTCATCTGTAGCATGGAGAGGAACAGGGAGGTGGGAGCAGCAGCCGGTAGGATTGAATGAATACACGTGGGAAAGAGGTATTTTTCCACTCCTGCTGCTGAGTCTGTTCTGGCTTGAGGCTAGGACTCGGCATCCCTGTTTGTCCAGACATGTCCCAGGTTGGGCATTTGAGGATGAGCAGCAGCGCAGTGAGACCATGAGCGCTGGCAGGGCTCCCTGCTCGGAAAGCCTGCCTGTGCCGGCAGCACATGCACTGGCCCACTGCTCAGGGGACGCGCTGTCTGTGGCACCACACGGGAACTGTCTGATGCAGGTTTGCTGGGAGGACTGGGGGCGTGCTCTGCAGCCTGAACGGTGCATGGGATGTACCAGCACAGTTTGAGGTTTGGGTTTTTTTTTTCCCTTAAAAATGTTAAGTAGAAATAGAGCCGGTTTGGTTACAAAGCTTGTTGTGCTCTGAAGTCTCCCATATGATGCTTGTGCCTTAGGGCATTGAGCTCATCTGCAGGGCTAAGCCATAAGGCCACTGCAAGGTCCAGCCCTTGCTGCAGTCACGCTGCCCTGGGTGCTGGGCGCTGTGCACCGCCTGGGCAATATAATGAATGTCCTGACGTGACTCTGGCTGCTTAGGAGCAGTCTGTGTGTCAGTAGACTTTCTCCTGTCCTATGATACCCTTCAAATTGCCAGGAGTTGTGATTGCTGCTGCGTGCGCAAGTAGGGACAGGGAAGTGCTCAACCGCTTCATCTCCCCAGCAATTGCAAGAGGGGCCATGGTCCCAAAGAACATGTAAACAGCTGCAGTGAGAGCGATGATCTGCATCATTCTGAAACCAGGCTCTGGACCTTGTTTAGAGAAGCTGTTCTTTACGAGGACCATGTTTTCTAAACATGATGTTTAGAAAATCTGTGGCAAATTTAGGAAGAACATGGAGACGTTTGCCAGTATTTGTGAAATGTCAGAGTTTCAGGGGCAGTTTTATGACTCCTTTCAATGTTTTTAATGTATTTTATAGTAAAAGGGTTACAGTGTTACCTTATAAAATACGTAAATGCATCAGTAGGCATTAAACAAAAAAGGACTGTTTTTGCTGGCACAGATTGTCTTAAATCTCAAATAGGAAACAGCATTTATTCTCAGAGGGATAACAAAGCTAGCAATAAAATGGGTGCAAAGTTGCACCTAGTTTTATCAAGTACCTACCCATTCTTTTCAAGGCAATCCCAAGCAAACACTACCTGGGAATTCCTATGTGCATGAATTAAGAGGGAATGGTGTTAAGTGTGGTGGAGATCAGAGAAACAGTCTAAGGCCCAGCTGAGAAGAAGAAACCACACACTACACTTAGCATCTGTCCCGGAATGTTCTGCTCTTTTCTTTACTACAATATCTGAATTAAAACCTTTCCTTATAACCTGCAGCACTGTGCATCTGATTGTGCTTTTGCTGATGTCTGCGGCAAGAGTGCATTAATAAAATTTGGCTCCTCTCCATTGATATGGATCTCCAAGCATCCACTTCTCTGTGAAAGGCAGGGAAAAGCAGAGTAGCCTCTTAGGCTCCAATGACCCTTCTCCAGCAAAAAGCCCGATGCAATTAGTCTCCATTGGTATCTATTACAGTGAAATTTTCCTGCCAATATACCGCTATGAATGTATTATGGGAAGCGGGGACGCCTGGCTTGCCCTGGTATCTTGGAGAGGAGAAAGGCTGTTTAGGATATGTCTGTACTGCTAGGTGCAGCTTGCCATGTAGCCAGGGCAAACAGAAGTGTCTTTAAGGCAATGAAATGAGCTCCCATAATCACAGGGGTGGCTCAAAGTAGTTTTCAAGGACTTTTGGCAAACAGCACGTTCAGCATGCCTGAGTCAGATAGCCCTGCCTTGCACAACAGCGAGGTGGAATCCGGCCCGCGGGACTGTGTGGTGCTGCGCGCCCTCCTCTGCTGTCACCAGAGGCCCTCAGGGAAGCCTCTGGACCACATGGGGAAGCTGGAAGGGCCAATGGTCTGGGTCAGCCATGCACACATTTCCCCACAGCTCTCAGACATTTTTCTGATCCTCCCCACGTCTTTGTGTTCCCAAATCCCACCAGAGTCACTGGAGGAAGAGAAGTGTCTGGGAAAGGCCTCCCACAGCGGCACAAATTATGCGAGAGGATTCCGACAAGTCCTAACCTGACATTTTTCAAAGTGAAATGTAAGACCCGCTGCTTGCTGATTGCTTTTGCCCTGTAACAGCAGCTGAAGCGCAAACAACATCATTCGCCATGGATGACGACAAGGAGAGAAAAAAGAGGGATGGGAAAGGAGTGAGAAAAAAAGAGTATTGAATCGAATTATGGAGGAAAGCAAGCTTCTCCACAGACAATTTTGATGAAACTATTAATTTTGTGTGTAGTGCTTAGAAATTATCATGATATGTCCACTGTCTGTGCCAGAGCTAGCGAGCTAATTATATCAGATACAGAGGAAGATGTAATTACCTCCCCTTCCTCAGCAGGGGTGATGGCTGCCACCAGAGCAGGACAGTGTGAGGGCTTCCTGCAGCCCACAGCAATGGAGGAGGCTGAAAGGAGTCGCCTTAGGATGCTCCAGGCTGGGATGCTTGGGGCTGCCTCCTGCAGAGGGCTTTGGGCAATTGGGGTCCATCTCATACAGCCCCTCATGGACATTTCCCCTCTTTTCCCCAGCTGAGCCAACCAGCCAGCCAACAGGCTCTGGAAGGTTATTCCTCATGAGATTGAACCTATAATTAGGTGGAGGTTTCTCACAGATGTGACACACCTCCAAGCATTACCGAAACCTTGCAAAATTAACTTCTGCAGAAAACCTATAAAAGTGTGTGTGGGGTGGGGGGATATTGCATTCCAATGGAGCCAAAGACCATGGCCTCTTTAAATGTTATTAAGTCAATAATTAAGTGAATTTGGAGTGTGAACTGTGTATCCACTTTAAATGGATTAATGATATAAGAATTCATACAAAATTGCTGTGTTGATTTTATGTTAATGGCTGTTTGAATATAAGCTGAACTATTAACCAAGGATAAGTGGAACTAATGTGCCAGCATTACTATAGAAATATAATTGAAAGGATGGTCTGCAATTTGCAAAGGGCCTCGTTTCTCTGGAGTTGGTCGGGGGAACAAAGGCTCCCTTGGACAGATTGGAAGGATGTCAGTTGGGCGGGAGAGCTGTAAATGGAGGGATGCTTAAAAGAAGCCTGAATGGCTTAAATAAAAGCTCGAGGGAGGACTATAATTCACCTGTCAATAGCGACACTGGAGACACCCAGCAGGGCAGGGTATCTAGTTTGTTTAGATCACCAGTTTGTGCTTTAAACCTCTCAGGACATTCCCAAGACTGCTGTGGTTTATGCCAGCAGCCAAGGAGCAAATATTCCCAAGATTTTGGAGATTAATTTGTGCTTAAAGCTGCATTTCATGAGTCAACCTTTCCCCTCCATCACATCCTGAGTGCGGCATGGCAGGGATGGGGAAGCTTCTCCAAAAGCACAGGAGAAGTTGTGTTTGTTGGTGGAAGGAGGCACAGCAAGTAGGAATGGCATGAAACGAGCAGAAGGAAATGTAAGCTGGCTGTGAGTGTATTTTTCCAAACAGCAAAGTCTGGTCGATTGTGGAATCCCCATTACTTGAATCATTTAAATACAAGCTGGATAAGAGCCCTCAAGAAAATACTGCAGAGCATATTCCTGCTTTGGCTGGCAGGTGATAAGGATGACTCTCTAGCTCTTAGTTCTTGGGGGCTATGGTTAAAATAAAGATAGGATTGAAATGGCTCCTGAATGACCTCCTTTGTTCTCAACCTTTGATTTTTTCCCTCCCCTCTCAGAGGCAGCATCCGAGGTGCTGAGTAGGCAGGCTGTGTGCAGCCCACAAAGGCAGGAGCAACCTGGGGTACCCAGGGATCTTGAACCTTGGGCCCCCTCACTTATGGCTGTCTTATGTGCTAGTATGGTTCCTCTTGATTTGAGTAAGTGGGGATAAAATCAGGGTCAAGGCTTTTGTTGCTGATAATTTTACATAATGTTGTGATAATATCGTGGCAGTTCTCTGCAATAAGTTGGCTTTGGAGGTGCAGAAGTGTGGGTTTAAGGTAACTCCTGCAAACTTGCCAGCTAGGTGGAAAAAGTGGATAGTTTTCTGCCAGATTAGTGGGTTGAACTGGCTCGGTGGGGTGTCTCATGGGGGATGGGCTGTGCAAGGAGAAGGCTGGAGCTGTGCAGGCGGGAGAAAGGGATGAGGGGAGGAAGAAGCAGTGATGGCAAAGGGAGCGGGATTCCCACATTTAGCAGTCGTAAACTGATGGATCTGTTCAGGTGCACTGTGTAACTCCATGCTTAGTTTGCCTATCTGATATTTAGGCATAAAGATGCTTCCTCTGTACACTGATTTCAGAGCTACTGCTAAAAAAACACCCACAAGAGTAGGTCTGCTGTTTGTAAAAGCAAATGCATTCACCTCTGCCTCTCCAAGGACTGGCTTTAAAACTGTAGATTTAACATGACTTTAGATTTTGAGATGAAGCTGCAAGTTCTCTGTTGCTCTTGTGTGATGACTAGCAATTGAAAAGATACCAATGGGACCTGGTTGAATGCCCAGATGTCTATAAGAGCCATTGATTCTTAACTCTAATGAGGGTTAGATAGGCTTGCACATAAAACTAGCAATGCTTTGTCAAAAAATAAATCAGCACTCAGAATTTATGGGCAACATTATAAACACAAAATTGGGTGGGTGATTAAGAGAGTCATTCATATTATAATGCTGCTGATATTTAAAGAAAATGTAAATAAATCCTTAATCATGTTTTTAATTCTTTTGAGGCTTCTTTGCCAGAACTACAAACAAACAAACGAACAAACAATAGCAGCATATAGATGTTTGGAAAATAAGCTGTATGATTAGCTAATCTCTCTAACTGAGGCACAATGATAAACCACTTCATACACATTTAGTAGTTTATTACTATTAGTATGACTGCGTTTCAAGGTCAGAATTTTTATTTCTCTAACTTCATAAAAATGTGTGCTTGGAAGAAATTAAAATAATTTTATAAAATAGATTACAGGAAATACCAACATGCATTGCTTATAGGCATGAAAAATACAACATAGTTGTATTACAGTTTTGGGTGAAATTCTTCCATTATTGGTTTGGGTCTGGCTGTTAAAACAACACATCTTGATTTTTTTTTCACTCAGAAAGAGTCAAATCTCCACATTCCCAGAATATTCAGTACACTTAGAAATCTACACCTTTGTGTGTAGATTTATAAGCACATTTATGTATTTACATGTTCAATTTGAACATATTTACACGTTCAGTTTGTCAAAACTCTTCTCACAATAATATTATATATATTATCAAGCTATCGGGCTTAGCTCTCAGCATCTCTCTCCTCCTGTCTGGGCAAAGCTCAGTACAGCTGAGCATAATTCTCCATTTGTACTGGGATGAATGCTTCTTTAGTGCTGAATTTTGATACATTTACTCATCTTCCTTGAATATCACTTTATTTTGCTAGAAGTCCAATCTAGTAATGGACATACCAGTAATCTATTTTGCACTTACAGAGTAATGTAACACTTGACAGATGGAAAGATATGTAAGTAGTTTTTCATAAAGGAGAAGAGGAATGACTGCAAGTCAACCCAGTAGCAGAAGTGGGCTCCTCCACCTGGATGAGGAGCTTGGCAGGGTGCGATTGCCAGTGGAAAAGGTTGGGAACAGCTTACCATTGCAAGCCTTCATTTTTTTTCACGGTGTGAGAGCTGTGTATCCTTTCACTGCCAGACATATGGGCAGCCCCTAATGAGGCTTACATTATTGCTACTTAATATGCAAGTTGTTTTAAAGCAAGTGAAACTTGCAATGGTAATGAGCACTTAAGTAAAACACATTTTTCTTCACTGGCCCATTACTATCCAGAGATAGCTAATATCTGCTAAATTATTTTTCTCTCAAAGATAATGCCCAGATAAGCTGTTAATGCCTCCTTCCATGCAAAAATGATGTCAGGTCCTCTAAAAGTAGGAGGTTGACTTTATGATCACAGTATCTGGAAGAAAAATACATAGTCTGGCCACCTTTCCGCTTGCCTTTGGTGCCTACAGGGGATGCCTGGGTTGTGTTTTTAAGATTTTCTCCAAAGTCATCGGAGCTAAAGAGCTGGTTTTTATTTCATTTTGTTTGTTTTGAAGGTCAAAATTATCAGTTAATTAAATGCTTTCAGTAGGTGACATTTTCAGAAAGATGCCAAGTATAACAGGACTCATGTTGTGGCCACTAGCTAGTGACCATGCTACAGCTCAGCAAGGGAACATACACCCGCAGAATATTTTGCCACAATGTTTTTGGGCAGAGGCACTTCCTTTACGAACAACGGTCCCCATTGCCTAACTGATGTCAAAGCAGCTCTTCTTAGAGAGGAAAAGGTGACTTGTGCACAATCTCCTGCGACCCCTGAAAAACACAGCAGCTCTGAGGATCACGTGCCTCTTCAGGGTCAAACCTGGTTGTCCCTAGCAAAGGTCCCTTTTATGGGAGCTTGGCTGCTGTATTAACAACACAGAGATTTTGGCCCTGTCAGCAGCATGGTTTGGCCACAATAGACTTCAGCAAAACCCTTTCTCAGTGCCCAAGAAGAGAATTAAACCCCCCATTTATTTGCAAGCTTTTATGTTTTGAAGAGCAGCGACACTGTGGACGCACCCACTGTGTGCACAGCCCCTGGCACCTGGAAGGGCAAGGGAGAAACCCAGCTTGGAAGCTGGGTAACTGCAAGAATATGTATAATTTGCTCCTCTGCCTTCAAAGCTGGTTAAATACGGACTCCTTTTTTGTCCAAGAACAGTATTTCCTTGCCTCTAAGCTGGATCTAGTTGCAGTCCTGTGGAAAACAGAGAAAAAGCAGACTCAGCCATGTACATGGGAACCTGCCTTGTAGAAGGTGCCTTTGCTTCCTGTCAGCCCATCTCGTCTCGTCTGGAGGAAGCAGCCAAAGAGGCTGTCCTGCCTCCAGGAGGCTCTATGGAGGGCATTTCCTTAAGGGATGGCAAACTCGTCTTCTCTTTCTCTTCTCTGCCTTTCCCGTTAGGACCTAGCTCCTTCCCTTCTCCTCCCCACCGTCCTGATGGCCCTGTTCCTCACCCAGTACTGATGAGCTATTTGCAGGCACCTGAAGTAAATGCCTCAGGTTGCTGTTCTGCCTCCAGATACAGAGAGTTTGTATTCCCAGTTTCTTTAATAACTTAGTTAAATTAGAATAATATTAAGGGGCAGTTTAGTGAGGATGAAAAGCAAACAGTGCTGCCAGCTTCAATAGAAAAATATCTTGAGTCAGGTTTTCCTGAACTACACAGTAATCTTAAAAAATCACAGTTAAAATTACTAAACTGGCCCCTTTTTCCTTTGTGTTTTGATTTCTGGGTCTTTAGGGTACAATCATAAAGTCTAGAAAATTACTATTAATAAAAATTAAGAGCGGAGCTAGCTGACTTTCTCATGTCGTTGCATGCTTCTGGCAGCCAAAGCTGAAGAACGCTCAAAAATCATAAGACTTAAGATAAAAATCATGTGAGTTGACAACACGGTTCCAAGACTCCCTGAGAGATTCTGTACCTCCTTCAGAGAGCGTAACTGTGCTTTTAAAATTACACCATTGCAAAGTTAATCAAGGGAGAGAGGATCAGTTGGAATAAATGGAAGGGAGTTTTGCGGTGACTTAGGTTTATGGCCGGAGGAGGCTGACTCATGCCTCACTGCAGCTCTGGTGCACGTTCTGTCATGCTGCTTCGTTCAGGGCTCCGGACATGTCTGAGACGAAGGCGTGTTGCATGTCTTGACTTCCTTCGGAGAATCAACAGAACCGTTGTTCCCTGGGTCAGGGAGATTAAACAGTTTCTTATCAGGAGAGCGGCGTGGCAGCAGAGAGGCGAAATCTACATGACCACAGTGCAGGAAATCGTTGTTTTCTTCCGTCAATAAAGAAAAAGGCCAATTTTCGTCTTCATCCAGCCTAGGTAATACCTCTGAAGTTAGTTAAACTCATGTTTGTGACTGCAGAGTTATATTTAGTCTGTCAGACCCTATTGATTTCCGGGCTGCAATATTGTTAAGTATATTATAGCTGTTCAAATGGTATTTTCCAAGGCTCTGTTCTCTGGTTGATCTGTGAATTATTTACAAACTGCTTCTGGTTTCTGAGCTTACCATTAGGTGCTGGGCCATCCACGTAGCTATTTGGAAATGTGATTTCCAAATCAAATGTGATATTTGTAAATGATTCAAGCAAATCATTGACAGCACATGAAGTGTTCATGTACAAAGGGAGATGTTCAAAAGCACAAAGGATAAATGAGAGACAAACAAGTAATGAAAGACTGAAAAAGCACAGCTTCCACATCCTATGTCTATCATTGTCTAGGTGATTTGGTTATTTATTATTCGTGGAGTGTAATCAGCCACATTGTTTTTTACTTTGTAATTTGATGGTTGCAACCATCCCCCAAATGGAAAATTATGTGAAGGGGAGAACAGATGGCAAGCCAGACCACTACCAGCCAGGCAAAGCCTGTGGCTTCCTCCTTGGGGTCTCAGACTGATTTTTCTATAATTCTGACTGATGCTTTGACCAGGAATGTGGAATGAGTTATGACCGTTATCAGCAAAACCAAAGGGTTGTGAGGTCTCTGTGGGTGGAGGAGAAGGTGTTTCCAAGCATTATAAGCGCTTCTTCATGTGTCTCTAGTAAAGGATTGCAATACAGAGCTGGCTATTTGACAAATTATTTGCTCAAAGCTGGTACATGGGGAAAATCTAGTGAAGGTGCCCAAGGTTACTCCAAACTGACCCCTAGGATGTAATCTGGACCCCTGAGTCCTTCACTTCATTTGGAGGAAGGTTGGCACGAAGCTTGCAGCTCTGACTGCTGCTCTGCTGTGTACTTGTTTCAAATATACCTTACACAAATGTATGGAGCAGGATTTTTTTTTTTCTTTTTACTTCATGAATATAGTGCTAGGAAAATAAAGAGAGTGGCTGTAAATGCCTGGCATGGGTGGATGATGGATGGAGAACAACATGACAACATGTTGATACTTGTTAGGGAAGAGTTTTGGAAACAGGGTGCACCTAATTCTCATTTCATTGCTATTGAACAGTTCAGGAATAACTCCATTACAATCAGTAGAGCACTGAGAGGAAAAGCGAGAGGAAAATCTCTTGCCAAAAAAACCGAAGGCGTTTCTTGGCAGACGCATACCGGCTGTGGCCTGTAGGTTGCAGCAGAGTGCATGCTTTTCATTAGGAAATACCACTTCATCCTTTGTTTTCCCAAAGTGGAATTCCCCAGTGAGATAAGCCAACTGGTATCTGGCTGTATCACTAAAAAAACCCAGCCTTGACCTTGCTGGCAAGACAAAAGGGTGTTGGTTCTTTAGGTTTTTGCTATGTGGGTTTGAGCTATGTTGAGTGGTTCAGACCATGTGAATCAGCGCCGTGTGGTCCAGCAGCACAGTGCCTTCCCATCACGGTGGGAGAATGGTGGGGAGGACTAAGATGTACCATATGCAATGCTAGGAAAAACTGGTCCTGGAGGTCCCATTAGGTCAATTAAATGCCTCCATTTTCTTTCATGTGTTTTGGCTCCAAAAATCTGCCACATCCACGTAGCTGCCTGTTAAGCTAATGTATCATATAGCAATGAAGGTATGCAAAAAATGCGACACCACATACAGTGCTGCAGTGAGAAACTGCTCCACATTAATCAGATCTCATCATGTGCTACAGAAATGAAAAACTTTAGCAGATGTCACTGATGTAACTCTTTCTGGCTGCAAAGATAGGAATAAACGACTTCATAGGTCAGGTTCATTCACTTTATTGATTACTCACAAGATCTTAAATACAGGTAGAAAGAAAATACAAAACAAAATTGTGTGGATGTTTCAATGACAAAGTGTCCTGGTTTTCACCAGGAAATGCTGAGCGGAATCCAGCACTTCGTAAAGCCAGTCATAAACATATAAAAATATATGAATACCAATGGAAATTATTGACTGGACAATCTCCTTTTTGGTGGGAAATATGTTTTATCAATATTTATACTGATCAATATTTGTATATTTACATAAATATTATAGATATAAATATCTCTCTATGTATTTATCAACATTTATACTGAAATACACAGGGCAGAATGGGAAAACCAGTCAAAACTCTGAAAAATTTAAAGCATGTTTTAAACTGGCTGAAAACCAGAAGTCATCATGCGATTTTTTAAAGAAAAAGCATTCTCTGTTTCTTCAGAGATTCATTTGGTTTAAGGCCACAAAGGACCATTAGGTCATTTACTTTGACATTTTGTTTAATGAAGGCTAGTTGCCCCTGTATTTAGCCTGAAAACTTATATTCGGTTAGTTTTTTTTTCCAGAAAAGCATCTAGCATCTAATTTTGATTTGTGGATGCTGAGGACTGTAGAATCCACCATTTCCTCAGTATTTTCTAGACGTGATTTATAACTTTTCCTATTAAAATGTGTTCTTAATTGCTTACTTAGAATTGTATGGCTTCACATTTCAGACCTTGCTTCTTGTTATGCTCCGCTTCTTTAAATGAAAGGGTCCTTTGATACCCAGTGTTTTGGTCTTTTGTGTGTACAAACACTTCACAATCAAGTCACCTTTCCATTGTCTTGCTGGTTAATTAAACTGATTGAATTCCATAAATAATATGTCAAACATTTTACTAAATACTTTAGACTCATTCTTTACTCCAATTTTCAGCAGCCTTAAAAAATACAAATGTTAAAACAGGATAGTTTTGCTGGTGCTGTGTGCAGAGGTAAAAATCCACCCTCAATTCTCTTCTTTTAGTGTATACAAAGGTCAGATTTGCTTCTTTACTTTTTTGTTCTTTTCCTAGAATAAGGGCTTATATCAATTTCCTTAACTCTGTCCCAGCTCGCTGCTTTCCCTGTAGTCCTTGCTGCAAGTATGGCCTACATTCCTCACTGATAGCTGCAAAACTTTGCATTTGGCTGGATTAAAATGCATCTTGGTTTAAGTGCCCAAAACTGCTAAATAATGCACATCCCTTTCCATGTTTAACCTCTTATTTTCTGATGTTGATTCCTGCATGTCAGATTGCTGAAGCTTTGCAGCCGTTGACTGTGGTTGGCCTGCAACCATATCGTGCTACAAACAACCTCTCCTCTACAGATGTTTCGTAACGTTTTTATAATCAGCATGTTGTGTGCTGCTGAGTTCTATGACCCATCAGACTCTGTGTGTTGCATCTATGCAGTTATCTTTATCAACCAAACTTGTAATCTCATCAAAGAATCACATCAGATTTATATGATGAGGCCTGTTTTCCATAAAACCATGATTACTGGCATTAATTATATTTCTATACTTTATTATTTTAATTAATTATCATTATTAACTGAAGTTTTCTCAGCTTTCCATGGTCTTGCCTGGCATTGATGCCGGCCAGCTGGCTCACACTTCAGCTCCACTTTTGGCTCTTGGCACCACACTAGCTGTCGTCCAGTGTTCAGGAATTTTCTTTGTGTTAGCAAATTATTAAGAACTAATTCCAACAGGCTCAGACACTTAAAGTCACTGGTATTCTCTGTGCCCTTCCTCTTCAGTGGCAATAACTTTCCTTTTCAGCATTGGCAGGGGGAACTGCCATCCCAATACTGTGTCACCCAGGAATTCCTCTATGTCATGGCAACTTTCATGTTAAATTGGCAGATGTTATCACCTTTGGGTTTTTCTGTCATGACTGAGCCAATGTTTTCGTTCTGTTTCTTATATATGGATAAAATCAGACGGGAGAAGCATTTAATCTAAAATGTGTGATACACATGCATTAGCAACACTAGTCTCCAAGTCATGTCTTCTGTATAGACTTCCATAGTTCTGCCATAGTCAAAGAGACAGTGAATTATAAGAATCTGTCCTATAGGCAAGTTGAGGCTAGCATTACTCCAGAGACCTAAATACCCAGGAATCTCCCAATTATCCATGTAGACTGGCATCCATTATTCCATCAGCACAGACCATGAGACTGCATTCTGGGGAAGCAATTCCAGTTTTGCATGGGTTACAATGGAGACTTGTATGATGTGACATTTCCATGTGAGCAGCACTAAAAACAGCCTTAGGCACACCGTAAGTCTTTTCCAAACAGAGCTCGTATTTCATTTGGTGTGCTATGGAAAACTCCAGGCAAGTTTTCCACTCAGATACATTATATTTTACAAGTGCACTCTGTGAAGTGCAACATGCTATATTTTTCTCATTTATCTTTAGGAAAATAAATATAAGTCCTTTTAACAATTAAATACCTATCTGTTATTCCCAGGGAACCAGTGTTACATGCCAGAAAAGTAAGCCAATTTCTTTACCAGTTGTTGGATATTTAGATTCAGTGGTCAAGCAGCTGGTTCAATGCAACACATATTCTAGTTTATATGACTAATGGAGAAAGAAAATCATGATGAAAGAACACCATTTGGGTCCAACTCCCAGACACAAAGGAAAAGAATTTAAATACAAAATTGTCCAGATTGCACCATGGATCCATCCATCTACAGATTAATATCTCTTTTTCCCTCTTGGAAGTGAGATGACATTGTGATAGACTTGCAAACGGATCTAGCACCAAACATGTGATCAAACTCAGCTGTGTGAGAGTGAAGAATTTTGCCCAAGAGGCAGGGAATTTAGTATGGGTCTAAAAAATCACTTCCTTGGGAATAAGTAGTAGTCTCATTAGCAAAACCTCCACCCACAGCATATATCTGTTGCCCGTTGTTCTGTGACGACCTTAACAGAAGAATCTTATGTATAAGCAACGGATGGTCTGATTTGGACTGTATTA
The DNA here is from genome assembly GCF_963921805.1 of Phalacrocorax carbo. Taxonomy (NCBI): domain Eukaryota; kingdom Metazoa; phylum Chordata; class Aves; order Suliformes; family Phalacrocoracidae; genus Phalacrocorax; species Phalacrocorax carbo. Next base: position 7,684,670 of record NC_087522.1, read on the forward strand.
ATGGAATAGTTTTAGATCTGGCTAGCAAATACCAAAATCTTGGCTGAAAAGTTGTGATGCAAGAAACACTCATTAAAGACACCTGCAACCATATCTCTCATTGTCCACATTTGCATACCCAGAGGTTAGATCAAATAATTGACAATAATGTCAAGCATATCTTATTTATGCTATAATTATTTTACTCACGTACGTCACTGAACATAATTGTTTTCTCAGTGTTTTAAGATTACTCCTACAGATAGGGAGCCATAGGAATGTCTTTCTAACACGAGCTCAGGAGTAGCTGGAAGAAGCTGCAGTTAAAGAGAGGCTGGGATATGCACAGCTGTTCTTATTTCCAGCTGTTTTTTGTATGTTTTCCGGGTGGAGCAGACATTGATAGCTGTTCTCTTATAAAATATGTAATAGTGTACTTTATGACCTAATATATTTTCCAGTCCTAGGGCCTGATCCAGAGTCCACTTAGCTCTCTGAACAGGCTTCCTGTGGCACCAGTAGAGCTCTATCAAATTCTTAATGAACCAATGCGAGTGAGAGGTAATTTAGGGCCATTATCTTTGTAGGGTTGCATATGGTTCGGTGATACTCTAGCATTTGCCTCCAGAGTTCTCTCCCTGCTGCCTCACTTGCTTTCACTAGCTGTTTTTCACCAGCCTTTGGAGATTTATATATGACAACTCTGTGTCTCTTACACTGTCTGAGGCTACTTGCCACTGAGTCGCAGATATTGTACTCTCTTGGCTCCTTGGCAGGCTTCCCCGGGAAAGCTCCAGGCCCAGCAGTGGTTGATAATGTCTGATGACATTTTGTGGCACTCCTTCAGTCTTGTCAGTCTTGTCTTACTTTTCTGTGTTATGCATCGTCAGCTGCAGCCTCCTAATTGTGACTTGATATTTAAGGTCATTGGCAAAGGTTGTTTGCTTATGGGCCAGTATATCCACTTCAACAGCCTCAGAGAATGGAGTGACAGAGAGAGCACATGTAGCTTTTTGTTATGGGAGAGTCCTGCAAATCCTTTCACAAGAGGCTAATTTCCACATACAGGGTATAGGCTGAATTTGAGACACGGGGAACGTAAGCGAATGCAGGAGCCAGGCTGCTGAAAATGCACCAAGACTAAAGCCAGCCAGAGGGAAGGGGAAGATTCTACACTTTCTCCTAGGCTTGGTACTCAATATCCTGGTTGAGACTCATCTCTGCCTTCTTAGGTTTGCACCATTAAGTTGCAAAATCATGGCTTCAAAAATAGGATCCAGCCATTCTGCCAGCAAGTTTTGTGTGCTTTGCTCATTTATGTACACGGGCCACTTGAACAAACAAATATTGCTTCGCCTCTTCTGCAGAAGAAGAGATTATACTGGCTCATTCATATTTTGGATATGATCCAAAAGGGCTAAAGCAATTTCAGAACTAGTACAGATGTGCCAAGTACATATATATCTCACTAGTTTGATGTGGTTGTGCTGGGGACTCCAGATATTTCACACCTACTGGATGTTTCTGGGAAATGTTGTTTCCACTCCTGCAATTCCTTGTTTTTATTCTTGTTTGTGCTTGTCCCATAAGATCAAATGAGGCTAATGATTGAGGGATAGACATGCTTCCCAGGGATTTGAGGACTTAAATTCTTGAAAGCTATCAGCAGACATGCTCTGCTGTTGAATACATTGAAGCCTTTTGCTGCAGGGGATCATCCTAAAGGCTGTAAGAAAACAACAGCTCAGTATTTTGACAACATCAGCTCACAACTTTGTTTTAGCTAGAACAGCCTTTTTCTGATCCTAATGTAGGTCATGGCTGCAAGTTAATTTGTTCCATGTGCCATTATGATGTAGGATACATTCAGAAAAACAGGGTTTTCCCAGGGTGAGAAAAAATTATGTTTACTAAGCAGTTATAGCCCATTTTATTATTTTTTTTTTGCTTCCAAATGTCCCATGTGCTTTCCCAGGCTTTGCTTTGCCCTCCTCCCTCCTCCTTGTTTTCCTACATTAGCAGCTTGATCCCAAATCACTGGCGTAACCAGTTTAACTCCCTGTGCTCTCCAGACCTCTGGGTGGGTAGGCACAGAGCAGCCCCATCCCGGTCCACGTTAGGGCATGCAGCTCCTCCGCAGATCCCTCTGACTGTATCTGAGTTTGCACGTTGGAGCAGGGCCCGCACACTCACCCCCTGCCAGGCTTTTCGAGACGGGTGGATCCCAGCCTACGTGGTGGCATTAGTCGCCTGCTCCTCTGCACCCCTTACAAACCTACCCCACGTCCTCTTCCACTTCAGTGGGAAGAGGGAGAAGTGGATGTCTCCTATGGCTTCTGGCTTTGCCTGAACTTTACCCAAATGCTGATAAGAAAAGTGCTTGTGTTTACCGTCTGTCTGTCTGCTCTGCAGTAGGAGTGGCTGCAAGGTGGGCTGGCATACCTGGGCATAGCTTTACCGTAGGTGACTGGTAAAACTATATGCCTAAACCCGACTAGCAAACTGTTCTGAGCAGAGGCCTTGGGCTTTAGACGCTGCGTAAATGGAGACGGTGCCTTATTTCAATAAACCATGTATTTGATTAGTAGTGTTTAAGGCTGTTTGGTTGGTGATAATAAATAGAGCGGCTTTGCATGTGGCCTCCCCAGTGCTATTGCAGTGAATTTGCTCCAATATCATGTATGCGTGCAGAAGAATGAAAAACCTAATTAGCATCACCTGAGATGAAAGCTCTGTGATCATGGCTGCAATCTCGGAAGAATTAATCATCCACCTACAATAAGTCACCAGACTCAATTTTCCATTTTGTCTCTAACAACTTCTGCAGATTTTAAAGAACTACTGGAGCAAACGAGGTGATGTGGGGTTTGGGATCCCAGCTCAGTGTAGCTGACCAGTTAATCACAGTGGGAGCACGAACACAGAAAACAACCAGAATGGCTTAACAGCTTCTGTCCCGGTGCCCAGCTGCCGTTGCTCAAAACTTTACCTACCATTTTATGAGCTCTCTGTGTGCCTGAAACAGCTATTTCTGGCAACTTGAACAAAACTAGTTCAGCAGCTTTGAAGACTGCAGAGCCTGGAGAAAGAATAACTTTCCCGTGTGTGTATATATATATATTTATATATACACACACATACACAGGATGAACTTCTGTCTATATGTTTTTCAATTTTGTTCTAGGGTGGTTGTGCTAAAATGCCACAAGACGAAAGCATCGTAGTATGAGTCTTCACCATGAAAAAAAAAAAAAAGAAAATGTAGAGAAACTGGTTGAGATATGACCGAGGTAAAAGTTTAAGCCTATTATTTGGGGTGTCTCTTTCAGCTTCTAAGCCAGCCACATAAAGCTTGTGGGTTGCCATAATGCTAGGTGCCTTGTGAATTGACCGTGCAGTAAAAAAGGCAGTGAAGGATCACTTTTTCCCTACTTAGCCTATAAATTCATTGTACTGCATTTCCAGGAAAACTTGATTTTTCACAGCACATTAGAGACTAGGCCTTCAGTTGTTACAGAGTGATGTAGCTCCACCTAAGTCAATAGATCTCCAATGGATTGTGGTAATTAAGGGTGGCACTGAGCCTCTGACTCTGTCAGAGAAAGCAAAATGTTTAGTTTCTCTAAAGCAAAATAGCAATTTATTAACTGTTAAAATCTGAAAAAAGATTTTGAAGTAAATTAATTCAATGTGCTTTTGACACCAGCAAAAGGGGAATTCTATCGCTTTCATCCTATGTGTGAAAATGTTGTACAGTTTTACAAGGAACAGAAGTGTGTGACCAGCAGTGAGACAGAGACCGTGTGACTTATACGAAAGAAACAGCGCTATGAGAAAATGTAAATATTTATAAAAAGAGAAAATACAGCCTGCAAACTTATCTTACATTTGAGACGTATGGATACTATCACCAAGGGTAATACAAAGAGAGAGAGAGAAAAAGAATTAAATTCCACTTATAGGGACCTTGGAATAATCTAATAAAATGTATGTGGCTACACAGTACAATTTGCGTTTTTTTCCTGAATTTTAAATTTATTTTTTTATTTAAGTCCTTAATTTTAAATTCAGGAAGGATATATTTCCGGATTATATTGGTGACAACATCTCATTCCTGTGCCCAGCAAGATACTACTTTTTCCCCCTCAGATTTGTCTCTCCTATTGGACCCAAACTTCCATTGCTTATTAAGGCAAACTCTTGTCACGCCTGCTGGGCTAAATTCTCCTCATCTACATGGAAATGGGAGGACTGAAGGATATCATACACAGGTTACAATGTCAGATTTCCAATCAGATCATCAAAATTAAGAAGCAGTTTGATAAACCCAATTTTCCAGCTGAGAATGCAGTGTTTCTGATAGCTGTAATCTTTTAAGTGATTTCTAACCCAGTTTTCATATATAAATGTCCTTGCAGCACAGGCAGTTTTTCTTCCTTTCTCTTTTTAGCATCTATTCGTAGTTTCTCTCTGAGACATAAAACATTATCATGTAAATGATAGTTTTCTTAGAAAGCAAATCCACTGGGATTTTTAATTAGAATATCTTTGTGCGCATCTGAACGAAACGCTATGAAGTCTTGAAGTGATGCTGAACAGTACTGCTCACATTTTATTTCATGTTTGCTGTTAGAACTATTTGGCGAAGATAGTATTTCAAAATACACAGATCAGTCACATAACAGTTCTTGCAACTGGGAGAAAGTAAGGGAGCTTGAAATATATACAAAAACCTTCTTTGGAAGAAGGAGTAGGACAAAACATGCAATGAGAAATTATATTATAAAAAAATCTTTAATTTATTATGAGGGCAATTTTCAGATTGTGGTGTCAAGGTCCTTCATGTTTATGAACATTTTCTGCACTCACCTAATAACTAAGAGTCAAAGGGAATCTATCAAATTAATTTTAGTTTTGGCTGGAGACTTGGACTTTTTAAAGAATGCTAATGATTTTGTCCAGACGTTAATAAATCTGAAGTAAAACCCAGCATGCAAAAGACAAATGATGGGATATTTTTGTCCTTCAGCCCCTTTCTCGTCCTGGAAGGCTGGAAATATCTGTGCTGCTAGTGCTAGGGACAGAGTTTTGAGTGCATGGTACAAGATTCAAATGTGCAGTGGAGGTTAGAGGGACAAATCAAAATGGAGAATGTTGTCCTTTGTCTGCGGGGAGGTGCGGTTGTCCCATGAACATGGAGCAGACTGGAAATTTGAGAGAATAGCATCGCCATCGCAAAGCAGAAATAAAGCTCTGGATGGCAGCTCTGGAGGGTGTGTCTGGGAAAGGTGGGTCTCTACAGATCCTCATTTTTAGCTGCTTTTCCTAAGCATCTTCTGCTGAGCATTGCTGGAAACAGGTAGTCCTAGTATGTTGTTCTGGTGCAGCCTGGCTGGTTTTAGGATCTTCTTAATTGCAAAGCAACCACAGCCATTGGCACTCCCACAGGAGTGGATATTGCAGTCCAGTGGCTGTGTCCAGGCAGAAATCCATTTAACTGAAGTGAGAACCTGAGCGTCTTCAACTCCCATTTGCCTCACTGGCAGCTGAAGACATTAATCATCTTGCACAGGACCCTGAATGTCTCTCGTAATCCTAATGAGGATAAACAATGAAGTTGACTTTTTTCTTTTTTTGCAGAAAAGTGGATGTTACTGAATGTGAAGCCCAAAATACAGTTTAGTCTCGTTACCATCTCTGCAGGGAAAAATGTAATTTTATTGAGCTCTAAGCAACTTAGTTGGGACAATTTATTTAGTCTCTCTAAAGTATCGGCTCATTCCCCAGAGCATTAAAAAACGAATGCTGGTGTCCAGCCTATTGCATAGCAGCCCTGTAAGGATTCGTGTGATACATAACACACCAGAGTCTTCCAGTAATTCCTCTCTAGGTTAATAATGAAAACAGAGCTATGTAAGTCTAGGGCTAATACAATATGCAGAGATGCAGTGAAGCCTGGGCAAACATTTAAAATGAAGGAAAGTAGTGGACGCAAGCCAAAAGCCCAGCTTTTCTCCATTTTTGTTTCCTCATACATGCAAATACTCAACATCCATTGCTCACTCCTGCAGTGTCACATGTTTGGATTCAGTGCTGAGTGTCTGTTCCTGCTGTCAGTGATGGATAAATTCCTAATGAACTGCATCAAGACAGCATGTGGGTTTTTTTCTTGGTGGCATCATTCAGGAAGCTTCTTGCAAACTCTATCTCAGTTTCAGTAACTAAAGGATTAAGAGAGTGACACATAGCAAAGAAAATAAGCCCTGGGGTTTGAAAGCAACCAAAGCAAACATCTTCTGGAAAATGGACCTGAGGAGCTTTGCTACCTTTGAGTAGGGTGGGGTTTTTTTTTGGTTTGGTTGGTTGGTTGGGGTTTTTTGGTTTGGTTTGGTGTTTTGTTTGGGTTTGTTTGTTTGTTTGTTTTTAATTAAGAGCTGGAGTGCTATTTATCTTAAAATGGGTTTAGGTAGGGTTTAGGAATCTTTTTCTGGACTCCAGCTTCCTGTATACTGTGTTTTCTTCCCATAGATACGGCATATATTCTCTCTCTTGAGCATAGTGCGTCAAGAGTATAGTCTCAGGATGAAATCTTTCCAGCATTATCTGATGTAAAATACATGGCTGAACTGATTCCCAGATTCATTCTCATCTCTTTTGACTTGCAAAGCCATGGCAAGAGTCCAGGAAAGAGGTGGACCACCCAGTAAAATGCAGAGTGCCTGCTACACCCAAACAGCTTAAAATCTGAAGGTATTGCCTAAGGAGTTTGCTGTGCAAAGAAATTACAGTATCGGGGGCAACAAAATGGCAAACAAATTAAAGTTGATGGGTAGAGATGTTTGTAAAACATAGCTCCTTTCTATCTTGGTCTAAATTCTGTCTCTGTTCCCCTGTCCTCAGTTGAGGTTATCGGCCTAAATGGAGTGGAATACTTAGACCATATTCCTTCACAGATGCTTTTGTAAATGAAAACTCCAAAATATCAGGTAAAACCTTGGTCCTGCAAACACAGTGACATGAATGGAGCTATATACCGGTGTGCAGTCCCCAGAGGTTGGTGTAGCTCTGTACAAGAAACATTGCAAAGAAATTCTGCCCTCAAGGGATGCTATCACTCACCAAGAAGTGTGAGGGAATTCACACTACTCTTTCTACTCTTATAAGAATATATGCAAAAAAAAGCTGAATAGGAATTTTCAATCAAAATGCTTTTTCAAAAGAAAATAAAATTTTGAAGGTGGAGGAATTGATGACTTTTTGTAGTGTTTCATTGGAAAAATATACAACCTTGGGAGTTATAGATTCGTGCTTCCTTGATAAACAGACACATACATTCTGGCAAATGGTAGAATACTGACATGTCACCTCATTGTCTCGTGAGTACGTAGCAGATCTCTGAGTATAGGTGAGAAGAAACAGATGATTCTTTTTTGGCCTCTACATGCTAGTGAAAATTTCCCTACTTGAGCCTCTTGAATAGGTCTTCAATACTTCCACACAAATCAGTTTATAGGGTTTTCCCAGTGCTTTAAAAAAAAACAGGGAGGAAAGGAACCCTTATCTGGTACTGGCTGTTATTGCAAGAATTTCACCCTACTAGATAATGGATCTACTGATCTACAGATCAGACCCAAACTGCCTTGTGGGTCTTTACACGAGGGAGCCAGCATTCAGTCAGTGTGCCAAACACACATCTGGCTAGCAGGTTAACGCGTTTGTGGAAGAAGGCACACTGCATTCCAATTTATAATATACAACAAATGCTTGTTGGTTTTTTATTAAAAAAAAAAAAAAAACAAAACACAAACCCAACAAAAACCAAAACCGCAAGTATTTGCTCTTCCAAAAATAGACTCTGGGAGGAAAAATAAAATAAAATAAAGGAAAACTTTGTTTTATTTTTCTATGGAAGCCATAATCCTACATGATGGAAAGAGTAAAAAATCAAACTCATAAGGATTTCTGATGACGGGATAACCCTAGGTTCTTTGTTCTGAATATAAATTGAAGCATTAAAATGTGTTCATAAGAACTGCAGCTTTAGTGTGAGTAGCCAAGAATAAGAAACTCAGCTTCGTAAAATGACACCTAATGTGAAAGCTGTCCAAAAGACTTTGTTCTATATATACTCCAAAAAAAGACCCATTTGCTTTTGAAGCAAAAGAATGGGTAAAAAATGCAGACTGCACCAGAAGCTTGTTGTCCAAAACTAGGCTTGTATATGTGTTTTAAAGTTGGCACTTCTTTATTACAAGTCTTTTAAAACCCAGTCAAGCCAATTCCAATGAAAATTAGCTTTTGCTTCTTTTACTTTTCTTTATGGAACAATATGGGACATGAAAACACCCTTCTAAGCTTCTAGAATCATACTTTCTTGCTCCAGAGAAAACTTATAGTGAAATTATTGCCCTACACACTCAACTACAAAGTTGAAATCAGGATTTTACTTGCTTTCCTTGGATATGGATATGTTTGCAGATTTACTTTTCATTATATTAGCACATTGGGAGTAGTTCTACCACCTGTAGTGAGAGTACTCTGTATCTACCCCTTACCCTGTATTGTGAAGCCAAGACTTTGATAAACAACATTTTAAGTGATAAAGATTAGATTTACATTAACTGATTCTCACTTTAACTTATGCTGGTTCCATGTCGGCATAGTTCCAGGGATATACAAACAGAATTTGAAATGATGAAAGTCTTTTGGGAGATCAGAACTGAAAGCAAAGTGTAATTTTTTTCCGATAGAAGTAAAGCTGGCTTGAAACTAATTGTATTAGGCTTTATACCCTTCCTGCTACAGCAGCTGAGGATATGAATGTTTTAAATTAGTGAAGGCAATTTCTTAGTTGAAATGAGCCTTGGTGGCCTGCTAGACAGGCAGGTAGGGAGAATAAGCTCAGCACATTTCATGAATGTAGGCGGCTGGGAAAGAAGAGAAATCCTATTAGTGCCCAGTTAAAAGAATGGCTGTATCATGAATTCAGTACTTATTAGAGGATCCACAGGGGCTCCTAGCAGAGATGCAAATCCATAGGAAATTAGGTCCCTGAATTTTAGTGCTCAAGGAGTCACTGTTTTTGTGGAGGTGTTCTCAAATATGAATGGTGAGAAATTGGTCTCATTTATATTTCTGGAAATCAAGAATAACCCCAGAGCAAAGAGGTGGAGTCATCATTCTCAGATATTTCTACAGCTCCTGTGGCCTCAGAATCTGAGTGCTTTCTATACCTACGTGGATCAATTAGTGCCTGTGAGCTGGGGAGATGTTTCACAGCTTGCGTTTGAGACCGAGACTGGAATCTTGTTTCCTAATAAGATTTAAATCTATAACTTCTACTGGTCTCATTGCAAATCAAGGGACTTTAGATGCTCTGTACTAGGCAGTTTGCTCCAGAGTATACATGTTGGGGGATGGAATTGAACTGACATGTTTTGCATCCATGGTTACCTCCTTAACCACAGAACCTACTTCCCTGACTGGGGAGGACTGTGGATCTTCCTCGCTATGTAGTAGCCTGCAGAGCTGATGCAGGAGGAAAGTGGGAAGGGGAGGGAGGGGGAGTAAGATACTTTTATTTTCACTTTATCGTTCTAGGAGGTGATCACATGCTGCAGTCATACATATTTTGCAAGAACTGGGTAAATAACAGAATCCATCGTGTGATGGCAGTTGCTCATTTGCAGTGTCTCACTCCAGGGCGTTGCTTCATTCCTGTGTTTCCAGAGAAAATTCCTCCCAGGGTAATGATGAAAAACTAGTCACAAATCAACACAATTCAGAATATATGAGAATCATAAAATATTGCAAAATAAGGCAAACAACACAAAAGCCCAGTGCTTTCATCGTGCAGGGAAAGAGCTCCAGAACACCAAGGAATTTTGGAACTATTTCAGAGACTCAGAAATCATGAAACTTGGACATTTTTCCTCTCAAGGCTTTTCCTTCTCTCTTTCCTCTCTGGTCCCCAATGAATCACTCAGTAAAAGAATACATTACCTGGAAACACAGCAGGAGTCTTGGCCTTAGTATAAGAGAGCAGATTATAATGAGTATCATACTAAAGAGGAGGGAATAGAGAGCATCAGCGGCCAAAAAAGATAGGCAATTTGTGGGATATGAGGTCACTCAGGCAAGATGTCAGTGGTGGGGTGGAAATAAAACAATGTCAGTCACCGTGAATTAATTATTCTCCAATAAAAACAAATCAGTGGAGGAACATACTGCACAGTTGTATCAAGTCATGAGGTTTGGCTGTCACACAGGAAAGTGGTCATTTCGTACTGCCTGAGGGCATGTACGCTAGTCTGGTAGGGTACTGAACGTCTCATTGCAGGGCAGGCAGGCTCTCAGAGTTGAGGCAAAATTGCAGTTTCCATTATAAACCCTTTATATTGAAGAGCTTATAAACCTAGCCAGAAAATTTTGCTTTAGGCTGAAACTGAGCTGACAAGGTCTCAGTACAAGAGCAAGTGTATCCAGCAGAGAATACTCTTCATTGTGCTGAGAACAAGGTTTGATTTAATGAATGAGAGGAGGTAGGACCATAATTATTCTCTTAGAGGAAAGAAGAACAAGCAAAACATTGACATGTACACAACACCATATCATGTGACTTTTTGGAAGCACAGATAGATATCACAGATATCAGTAATAGATACACCTGCAAGGCAACAGAGCTGTTGCTCTGCCTCATGCAGAGTTTGGTTTCATGCACTGATTGGCAGTATGAAATGTCTGATAAAAAGTCTTTATTGTGCCCAGGCCTGAACGTCCATCTCCACCTTCAAAGCTGGACTCACTCAACCTTTCCCTTGTCACCCTCAACTGCATTAAAATTCACAGCAGCAATAATTCCACCTTCCTTAGATGGCAAAAGGTAGAGGCAAAGAATCCCACCATGACCATCCACAGAGCAAAAATTTTCATCACATCTCGCTGTCGCTGTCATCCTTTGGGTAGCTGTAGCAAAACAGTCTATAAACGGTGCTGGAGATTGAATTGTCTAAAGCCCTTGGAGGTTTGTAATGATGCTCCAGTATTTTTTACAGATAATTTGGAAACAAATCTGTGTTCTTATTTGTGACCTTTGCTCTATGCTGACAGTGCTTCCTATCCTAACAGTTGACATTCATTAAAAAGCAACCAGTAACTGAAGAAGTGTTGAAATAGGGACAGGAGCAGCTATTCAGCTGGGTGGGCAGAATGGTTGTGAAGTTTCTAGTGGAGTCTATTTTAATCTATCGCATTTTTCCTCCTTTGAAAAGACTTAGCCTGAAGAGGTGGGCTCAGAGAGTCACACTGTCAGTGCCCTTGCTGAGCGTTTGGCTTGTGTTGTTAGTGAACACTTGGGGCTTCTGGGGGGTTGCCAAATGTCACAACTCTAAAACAAACTACTACAGGCATGGATGTAATATTTTACAGAAAAAAACCCAACCTACCCGAGTGGAGCGACTTAGTGTTTCCACCTTCTGGGCCTACATTGTAAGAGAATGTGATAGTTGATAGACAAAGGAGATGACAGTTTTGGCGAGGACTTTTAAAGAAGCTCAGAGGAGCAATGCTAACAGTTATCAGTGATTATAAATTGCTGTTGGAGTTGTAACTTTCTTATAGAGCAAGGATCTGAACAACTCACTGCAGGGAAAATGAGGCGTTGAAGTTGCAGCTCTTTGGCTGCCCCTAAGAGCTGCTCCTGACCAGCTACCCAGTAAATGAGCAATACCTCAGTGAAGAAGTGAACTTTCTTATATTCAGGAAACGCTATAGCAGCTAGAAACAGGCAATTACTGTGAAATAACTGAGTGCCCACAGGTTCATGCTCAGGGTAACCCTGCAGTAAGCCCTGCCCATACCCTTTGAAGACTGCAGCCTCTGACTTGCCGCATAGATAACACGGACTCAGAGATATACTGAGCCCTCCGAGACTGTAGTCAGCACACCATCTTATTCTTTCACAAAAGCTTCCTTTGAAATTTCAAGCAGAGGCAGATTGTCTGCTTTGCTGTTTTGTAACGTTCACAGGTGAGATCATACGACTCACTCACACCTTGCTTGGATGACTGTTCAAACTCTGGAGGTGAAAACTGGTTTCACCAATCCCTTGTCCTGCTCGGACTTGAGAGAAGACCCTCTATAACTCGTTAACTTACATACATAAAGGGATCTTCTTTTGCTTGTGCATAGCCTGAGAGTTAATACATGTAACCATGACTTTACAACCTGCTGTTTGCTTTACTGAATGGTGCCATACAAACTAATGATATCTGAACTCAGCAGAGCATGCTACTGTGTGTTTTTACATACATTTTGGGGTCCTATGTGAAATATGCTTCAATATTGCCAATTAGTAATCTAAAACCATCTTAGAACTTTTTTAAAGGATCACTAGCAAAAAGGCTTGTTTTGCCAACGTACATATTTCAGTCTACAATTTGGAAACACCTCTTTACATGTATCTTTCAACAGCTCTTCTCTCAAGGGGTCCCTAAAGGCTGCCACCAGCACTGTCACACTGGGATTTACCTCCCGAGGAGTGTTATAGCCCAAGGTGGGATAGTCTGATGCTAACAGGGCTCAGAAGCCCCCCTGCTATCATAGCGTACTTGCACAAAATGCATGAGGCAATGGCGCTGCTCGCTTATAGACGTTTCTATCCCCATGGGTGACATTTGGGCCAGACTACACATTTGGTTAATGATAAAACGATGGGGAATAAACATCAGACATCTCCAATGGTTTGTCCTAAATGAAAATACTGTTTTTAAGTGACACATCAGTTACTCTATCTTAGGCGAGGACAGAGGGTAAATATTTTTGTGAATGATTGACCTGAAGTACTATCAAAGGTTCCTTTCAGTCAGATGTGCAAAATCCCTCTAATCCCCTCTAGACATAGACTTTTCAAGGTTATAAATAGAAAGAAAATCTCTGGAGAGCGAGATATTGCAAATAAAATTTAATTTATAAATGTCTCTCTTTAAAGGCACAGTCCAAGCTCTCCATTTTATCTTCCTGACAAAGCAAAACAACTCAATTTTGAACTTGCTCACATTGATTTTACATCAGGGAATCCCACCAATTTCTGGGAAGTTATTGATCTAACTGAGATCAAAATCCATCCTTTTCTTTCTTTTCCTTCAAAATTCTTTTTCATCTATTGATTATGGTTGTGTGATGTGGCTTATTGACTCCGAGCTAATAATGACCAAGTGCTTTGGGACAGACCAAACTGGCTTAATGGTCCACAACATCAGAATTGATCCCTATAATGACCCAGAAATTAATTAAACTAATCACTCCCTTGTAGCCATGTACCAGGAAGCCTCTAGCATTGTTGCCCACCTGACTGCAGTATTTAAACCCATGCAAGTTCCAGGTCTTGAAAGATATGAAGGGATCATCCACCTCTTACATCTGTAAGCGGGGTCAACACACAGTGACACCCGGTGTAACCCTAACGGCATCAGGTCTCTGTGCAGCGCAGTTAGGATTAAGCCAGCTATACACTATAGCAGTTTCTTGCCCTCATTTTTTCTTTCCTGGGGTCAGATGGTTCACATTTATGAAAGGGCATATTTCTTCTTGATCACTTAGAGACAGTAACCATTTCTTGCAGAGTTTACAAGTCTTGGTGTTTTTAAAATATATTACAGCGCTTGACTTCCTTAGTGAGCAGATCCAGATGTAGGATAAAAGCTGCAGCCCAATAAGGGTGTGTGCTGAGTAGAGTCATAGCTTGTTCTTCCCAATCCAAAGGGAGAAGGCTACAGATTAATTGTGTATAATGATGTAAACCCCTGCCAAATGGCATGCAGGAGCTTGCAGGGCAAACCTGCAGATAGAGTCCAAGATCAAAGCTGAAATGTGCTAATGGCAGATGCAGCCCTGTCTGGATGGGAGAGTGAAGGTGTCTTGAGGCCACATGACTGTTACCATGTGAAGGAACAGTGGGTGGCAGCTGGGGGCACTAATGGAGGACTAGACCCCCTACTTAATGCCTTTGGATAAATACACACACATATTGTTTCTTTACAAGGCTAAAAGGTCTGCTTTCTTCTCTGCTTTGACTTCTGTCCGTTTAACTTCACCAGCTTACCAAGTTACTCCTGAGTCACGTAGGCTACAGTAAGCCTCAGGCTGGGCCCCAAGTTTTGGAAAAATAAAATTATATTTTTTACAAAATCCTTTTTCTGTAATTCTACGTGAGGCTCTGTCCTTCCAGTAAAACAACCATAAAATAATCCATTTTCCTCATGTACAGTGGTGTGGTGGAGAAATATGGTCCTTAAAGAAGATTTAGGTCTCGGGGCTTAGAAGTGAGCATATGTGTGGGAAACACTGAGGCTGAGGGAGGAAAATGGCTTCACAGAAGTTGGGGGATGCACACTCATCAATAAAACTCCCTTCCCTCTTCAGCTAACACATTGACCTGACTGAAGAGCACAGTCCATTTCATATCAATACCTACCCCCTCTTCCTCTGCTACCCAGTTTTTGCAATTACTGGCTTTTTGTCAGGGAGATATTTTTCTCTGGCCTGTGGAGTAGGACTTCTGAAGTTACCCAAACAGTACAGTTCACATGTTCCTGCATCTCTCTGCAGCGTGAACCAAATTTGGGGAACTTTGGGGCATTGTCTTTAAAGTGTCTATGTGATTTGAACTATCACGCTAATGCAAACGCACCATCTGTTATCTCTGTTCCGTACGCTGCAGATCTACTGAACTCAGCATCACTGAGGAACCTCTGGGGACTGTGTTTCATTGCCAGGTGATGAAATCCCAGAAAAAAAGAGATTTGAAATTGAAACGGGAAGGCAGAATGGCATGTGGTGTGGTCACTCTGCAGGGAAAGAGCAAAGTCTGGCAATTGTTTCTGTTTGGAAATTGAATCTGTTTCAGCTGTAAAGTTGATGGCGATCGCCTGCACAAGGTTTCATACAAAGTCATCAGTCTCATTCACTTTCTGGCTGGTCTAGTGTCTGTCGCTTTCATCTGGGATTAGCAGGGAAGGGGTTAAGTGCTTCTCTTTAGCAGAAGAGGGATCACAGCTGCATGTCCTAAGTACATGGGGCAGGGGGTGGAGTGGAAGGGGGTGTCAGGGCAGGGACAGCTGCCATGAATTAAGGGATTCCCTTACACATAAAAGGACCTTACTTCAGTAAGTTTACTTGATTGAAACTGAGGTGTGTGGAGGTTGGATTTGGTGAGGTTTTTGAGGCAAGGAGAAACTGTGTGTTCTTTTTTCTTCCCTTCCCCGCCCTCCTTTCCCCCCCCCCCCCCCCCCCCCCCCCCCAGTGTGTGTATGGTTGGTGTTAGGTAAAGTAGTGGAGTTTTTGCCCTACGCCTAGTTGCCTCATCCTTTTTAGGGCTATTTGGGTGCTGTTTCTCTGTTTGTGCCTCTTCCACAAAAGAAAAAGTCAAATGGGGAGAAGCCATTTCAGGAGATTAAACCAGAGAAGGGAACGGGAGGAAAAGAAACAAATATTTATGAAACAGTCCAATAGACCTGAGATAAGGTATCTTAATGGAAAGCTTTACACACAAATGTCTCCAGAATTCAGATTTCTGTTTTTTAATAAGTGGTCCTTGTTGATGCCTATATCTTTAAGCAAAAGATGAGTTTCCCCAGGTTAGGACTTGGAGCTGGTAACAAGACTTTACAGTGACCCTTCTGTGCTTTATCTGTCCTGCAGGAAAGGAAGCTGGTGTCCACCTGGCTGCTCACTTCTGCAAGTAGAAAACAGATTTTCAAAAGCATTCTGGTATCGTGGAGCTTTATAAATCCTCAGAATTGCGGAGAGGCTGGGCCAGGGTCTTCTGTTTAACTCTTCTGGCCAGATATTGTCTCTGCCTTGCAAACACTGCACAGTGTGGATGAAACGTGAGTGATCTTGGGTGTTTTTTGTCTCTTGGAAGGAGTAATTGACATGTGTCAGAGGGAAATAGGGAGATTGTTTGTCTCTGTGCAGACCAGCTCTACGGAGGGAAACAGGTGATGTACATGTCTGTTTAATCCCACGCTGGGGTGGATGCCCAAGGAATGGGCTGAACCTTGTGTCTGTCTGGTGTGCTTCAGGCACAGGCCAGCTGTGGATCACCCTTGGCAAAAAAATAGAATAATAATTAGGCTTTGCATGGCCTTTTAAATCCTAGACTACCTACTGTCTACCACTGCCTTATACACAGATCTGCATCTCATCTAATGATAAAATGGAATGATGCTTTAGTGGCTGAAGAGTTTTAAAACAAGCAGCCTCTCATAGAGTAAGCTCTGGGCTGCTGCTTGGGATCCTGCTCGGGTAAGTGGAGGAGTAGAACTACTCCTTCTGTCCTGTTGGGTTGTGAAATGTGCTCAGACAAAGAATAATACACTTGGTCAACCTCGTTTCATCAAGGTCACTGAAGGCCACTCATTAGGAAGCAAAGATGAAAATGGTGTTACATCCCTTAACTCAGGGGCACCAGATGAGACGAGAATTCATCGTTCAATAATGCTGAAGATAATACAGTTGAGATCTCATGGTGTCTGCTTAGGCTAGTCAGGACACACAAACCAGTGCAGAGCTTTAGCTGTGCTTGCAGTGAAGAAAGCTCTTCAGTTCACTGGAACCTTTCTTCAATAAGTCCTGGTGTTCTGTGAACGCTGGTGTGTTTGTAGATGTTTATCTTGATGCCCCTCACATATCTAAGGGATGTAAATAACTTTAGAGGGTAAGACTGCTTCTGAGGAAGGTCAGGCAGGGCAAGCACTGAGGATAGGTAACCCTGGAGGAATTAAAACCAAAGGTTTTTTTAATGCTTCTGTCTTCGGATATACCTTAATTCTCCTGTGATGAACAAAGTCACGTTTTAATTTTCTCACTCAAAAGCATGACTCAACAAAAAGAGAAATTTTATTTCTACTCCTAAATCTTAAGATGCAATAATCAAAGCTAATTCAAGAACTAGTTTGCCCAGTTATTACTCAAGGATAATGTGCATGGGCCAACTAAATAACTTTTGCTTTGAAAATTCTGGTCAAGATATTTGAACACGAGGCAGAACTGTTTCTGCTGTCTTTTAACACTATTTAAAACTCTAGAAAGTATTCAGTTTAATTTGGCACTAACTAATTTTAAGTCAATTTCATATAAGTTATTTTCAACTTTAAAATCTCCTTTTTGGGAAAAAAGGGATCTATTGCAGCTGTTGTACTGACACACTCCAAAGACCAATTATGCTCCATCTTTCTGTGCTTGGCAGAGGCCTGTGTGGTATTGTGCATGCATTGTGGCCATAAATTAAAATAATCTATTTTCATACATAAAAATGTATGAAAATCTTGTTTTACTGATGTTGCTGTTTACTGATGTTCCTTTTCTCGGGGGAGTGTGTGTGTAAAATTATAGCAGTATTATATCTTAAGAGATGGGCTTGGGTGTAACAGAAAAATGACCTGAGGCCAAAGCCAAGAGATTAGAGCTTGTGACTTGTGGGAACCTGGCTTTGATTAAAATGCTGTTTGTACAGCATTAGCAGCACACATTGCCTTCCCTGCCAAGTAGTTTTCTTTTTGCCAGCTTTGCTATGCTACTTACTGTATTGGTGTCACTGAACTGTGCTTAATTAGCTGGAACTTGTACGTATATTGAAGCCTTTGATTGTACAGTGACGTTACACAGAAAGCTGGCTTGAGTGGTTTACTCCTGATTTATACCCATTTTTAGATGACGTCAGCTAGATTCATCACTTATCTGATAAGTGCAAACACTACATGTCCAAGCTCTTCAGTTTCTGAACGACTACTTCAAATAAATGTGAACGAGGTGATAATAATAGCGGCTCTTGGGTCCTACAAACAAAGGTCAACAGGACGACTGTCATCAGTCATGCCCATGTATAGCCAAATAACACTTCAGAAAATACTCAAGCATGTAATTAACTGGTCCCAAGAAGAAAGAACCTCTTGTTTGACTTGATATAATGAGAAAGATGGTTTGTTGTCCTGTTAAAATGGTGGAAAGTCTTCCTGTATCATCAAAATGGCTAGACCATCCTGGGAGGATTTTATAGTGTATATAGGAGATAATAGCATAGTCTGTGACATGTGACTGTTTTTCTGGGATTAGCTGAGCTGGTTTCCCTGGGAAAAGATCAGAAGGGTCTCCTGGGTCATCAGGTCCAGTCCTCTATAGTTACACTTGGCTTTCTCTAACACTTTTTCTTTCAAGCTGTGTTCAGCCAGAAGGAAGAATTTTTATTTTTTTTACAGGGCGGGGGAAAGCAGGGTGGAGGAAAGAGATCACGGGAGCACATGGTTTGAGTTTCCATGTGAAAGAGGTGAAGCCATCCATACAGAAGTAGTGAACAGCTGCCCGCTTTAAGTTATGCTTACTGTTGCCTGTTCCAGGGGATGCTCCTGGCCTCAGGAGTGCCCTGTCCCAGGCTGCAGCCTGGAGAACAGCTCATGGAGTGCAGCAGGAGTCAGGTGCCTGGCTGCTTCTGCTGCACAGCCATCTGAGATTCACCACAAAATATAGCCAGCAAGGAGTTAAAGTGCAGCAAATAATGCTTTCCTTATTTTTTTCCTCTTTCTTTCCCCTCCTCCTCCCATGTGTTTTTATTTTTGTCTTGAGCTAAGTAGAAATGGTTTTGGTTTTGTTTTTTGTTTGTTTTTTTCTCTTTGGCTAAGCTTATGTTGTTATTTGATTTTTATATGATCCTCAGTTACCTAATGAAATTGCCACATGCTCAAGGGAAAAGAAGTTTCATAACAGAATGACAGTAAAATGTTGCTAAAATCCTCCAGGATAGAGGAAGGATTAGAAGAAGAAAATGCAGAATAATGTAGACATTAGCTTAAAGACAACAAAGGGTTCCTGGTCCACTGACATACCAGAATCCAACAGAAGTATTCATAATTGCTAATAACAAAAGTCTGGTCTATTATAACAACCCTATTCAAACCAAAACGCATGTAAAGCTTGTGTGCTAGTGAGTGTATTTTGATGATAGGTCTGGTTTAAACCTAATCTGCTGAAATACAGACAGGATAGGAACAATGCTTCCTCTGGGGATCAACAACTTTGTCCCTGAACAGAGTGCCTTATATAAACACCCATAATTGAGTTAAAATTCATGCAGACAGCTTGGATTAAAAAGAAACAAATATCAAGCAAATAAACAAAAGTCATGAGCAACAGGGGCTGGTAAAGCCATTGTGGGGAAAAGTAGTCTTTGAAGCATATGCCAGTGTATACTAAATCAAGAAAATGATATTAACCACTACAGGTCACATAATGAACATATGTTCTACCTCCTGAGAAAGTAGCTAGAAATCCTCCTTTTAACAGTGGACATCTTGTTTGGTGTGTTTTAAATTTTACTTTTTTAAAAAAACCTGAACTGATAACTTAGGTATTCACCACTATTTTAGCTTTCAATTCCCTAAACTTTGTAGCTGAAAAATACTTCTTGCTTGGAGCTTGCAATGGTTTCAGCTGGCACTAATTCATTTCGCTGGGAATAAAGGTGATTTATCCAGAAGACTTAGATATCTAGGTGTATTTTAACTCAGTAAAGACAGGAATGAAATCACTCACATATTTGTTCCCTTCCAGTGTCTCTTAGTTCATCAAAAGGGACAAAAGCCTTGTCTTCTGGAGCTGATGCAGTGGCCTGGGAAAATCCTATACTGCTCTACCTGTAGGGCATAGGGGCAAAATCCTCCCCATCAGGGAGGATCTGCTCAGCCTTGCCAAAGAAATCTCTCTTGTCCTGTGCTACCTTTATGAGACTAGATTGATTTCTTTTTTTTCCCCTTCCCGATCTTTTCTTTGCCTCCTCACAATGAAATAGATTATGGGGTGCTTTGGAGAGGTTCACGTTTCCCATGTTCCAGGTGAACATGGGACCATTGAATGTTCCTTCAAATTCCTGCTTTTTCTCCTTCTGCCACATGCCAGTTTGTTCTGGTTTTGATTCCCCCACTGTCCATGTGTCATGTGTCATTCCCCCCCTGTTAAAGGTTCTGCTAAGGTTGTGTGACATCCTTGATAGGACTGACTTCAGCCTTCTATTTTTAGAATATGCTTTGAGATTATCGGCACCCTACTTGGGTAGCCTCTGCTGCATGGCAGGTCAGCTTTAATGTGGGCATTTCAAGTGATATTCCCTACCTTTAGATGTAGGGACACGGAGGAAATCTGTAGGAAGCTTTCCAAGTTGGCGGAAGAACATGGAAAAGGAAAACTGTGGCTCTGAAATCAGCATATGGCCAGGCATGTTGGGCTGGGGAACTTCCTGAGGGCAGACTCAGGGCTTTCTGAGCCAAGAAGCTGTGTTTCCTACAGTGTTCAAAGAAACCAAACTCTGTATGTTTGCAAATAAATGAGGTTATACCAAATGTACACCTGACAGGTACTTGCTTTCAGTAACAGAAAAGAAAAATAAAATCTTATGAGGCCTTATTACAACAGTTCAGATAATACACTTGAAAGGAAGAAATTTTAATAACTACTTAAGCAACTTCCTGTTTAAAGTGCTTTCCCTTTCAAAACTTCTGTTTGGTGGATTTTCATGAATTTTCCTACTTGGAACCATTGCTCTGAGCACAGCCATGCAGGAAGATGACTACCCCTGAACTATCAGCCTTTCAGCAGAGATTTTGCCAGCTTCTTGACCTTACCTCCAGCCCCTATTACTGACCTTTGGACAAGACTACTGTGACTCAAACTATGATTTAAATCATGTATGAGAGTTCTCTGAAATAAGACTGAAAAGAAAATTCAGCTAACCTTGAATTCAAAAAGCATTCTCGAGGGGCTTGGTATTTAGCTCAGTTTTCAGTTTTAGCACTGCTTACTTGTGTTGGAAAAGTTATTTTTGGTTGCTTTCTGTGCTTCATTATAATTCTGAAAATGACTAATTTGATGTGACATTTACTAATGTAGTATGATCAGACATAATTTGATCTTATTAACTTAGATCGTACCATATTAGCAAACATCGGATTCTATTTGAGAAATTTACACATGCTGCAAATGTGGATATACCTTGAAATCATACTGTATTAGTATAATTTGTCAGCTTAGTGTTGTATTTGGTAAAGAATGTCAGAATATACTGCAATTTATAGCTACCTACTTATAAATCTGCAAAGATTCAGGTTGGCTGTGCTGTTGTCATATAGTGTTATCACTTAAAAACAAAATTCCTCAAGGATACAAGACCACTGCAGTTCAAATGCTTGATGTCTTCCTGTTCTTTGGAAATGTTTTCACTGCCTTGCATACTGGTGTCTGAAATCTAAGTTAGCTAAGTGGAGTAAAGAGCTTATCCCCCCACCCCTTCCAAGTGCGATGGTGACCTGTGTGCCCTGAGAAGTTTGCATGGACTAGAAAGCAACAGATAATGAAGTGGTGCAGCTGTGTCAGCTCTAAATCATCACATTAACCTGTATGATACTGCTTGTTGTTTTCTTGCTAGGCACCAAACTCTTTTTCAGAAGGCTACGTGTTTGTTGATGTTATTTGTTGAAGGAATGGAAAGGACAGTTGCCTTTTATAACCTGGAGTAGTTGAGATAATAACTCTTATATTCACTTCTTCCCCTCTGCTCTAGAGCTGTGATTTCCTTTGCTGAGCTAGGCTGTAACTAGAAGCTTGCTTCCTTTGTTCCTATGGGAGACCCTGTTTTGGGTTTATGGGTTGGATTTTTTTTTTTGTGAGGGAGAGGAGTTTTTTTCCCTGGTCCTGAGAAGTACCAGTAGAGTATTAGTGCACTCCTGCCTGAGCCAGCTGGCCATTACTGCTAAGGAGACTTCGGGATAACTGTGCAGTGGGCTGACAGGACAAACTCAGCATCCCTACAAAAGCTGGGAAGTGGTTTTGAGTCAGCAGTTGTATTAGACTTCAGCTGTGTTCTCTGGGAATACGTGTTCCTTGCCATTTTGGGTTAATGCCTTCTCATGGCACCACAGATTCCCCTGTAGGAAGTTAGAACAAAAGTAGGATTTGGGGAATTCTAGATCAGGTGTGTCCCTTGTAACCAGACTTGGGCAGAATTAGGGTCACGGAAGTCTGTTGTAACATTTGAAGGCATGAACCCCATTTTGTGAAGGTGAGGTCAGTGAAGTGTGTGCCTGACCATGCAAAGTGCCTTTATGTACTTGCAGCCTCCTGGAGCCTCTGTAACATCGCGCAGCTGCTCGCCAAGGACGTCACGGGCTAACATTTTTTTTGTTTCGATGATTCAGGATTTGCATTCCAGGTGCCTTCCAAGCTCTCCACTTAAAAAGTGAAAGAGGACTTGAGCAGTGTCTAAACAGCCCTGGAGCTCCTGCTTTCCAAATCGTTCTCCCTCAGCCTAGAAGCAATATGGTGTCATTATGGTAGAAAAGAGGGCTTGTAGGCGGAGAGAGGAAGACTGTGAACACCTGAGTTTTACTGTCCAACAGCCACAGTGAGTGCTGGGATTGAGCGTATGGCAGGACAGGGGGGATGGGGTGTGGGCTTAGCACCAAAGCAGTTGGTAGTCCAGGCTGTCTAATGGAAAGTGCAAACTGTTTCCCAGTTGCAGTGGAAAGAATTACGAGAAATGGTTAAAACTCACTGTAAAAACTGTGGTTCTGACTGCCATGATAAACTGGCATCTGCTGCACTAAAATGAGCTAGGACGTGCTTTGCACAAACTAAACCCCAACCGCCAGGCTGAGGCTTGCTGGATTCAAAGGGAATCGCTTGTACACACTTGACTGTATGAGCACTGCAGATTGAGGGCTGAAGCTTGACTTTAACTTCAGAGTGCATGAGTGGTATGTTGTCTGTTGGAATACACACGAGCTGTTAAAAAAAACAAAACCAACCAACCAACAAGCTTTCATTTTTCCAAATTTCAAAATCTTTTTGATTTAGATACGAGGTTACCCCTTTGATGCAACTTTTACAAAAACTGTCAATGAGATTATTAAAAAACCCTCACTAAACTAGTAAAATTTTACTGAATTTAAAACTGAGCAGAGCACCTACAACAGAAACGATGTTTGAGCTCTTTTCATTAACCATGATTTTGTCATTTTGAAATAATATATTCAGCTTTAACCAGACAGTGATTTCGATCCAAAACTGATAGTGTTGCATCTTTCCCAATGGATTCTTCTCTTTTGTGAGCTTTTTTCATGCTCTAGTTGGAAAATAACAAAAGTAATTCCAGGCTCTAAATTCCTTTGGTTTCTACCAGATTGTTTCAAACTCTGAACAAATCCAGCCAGTTGTCAGCCTGAGCTGCTGTTACTCTGATGCTTTGCTTCTCTGAAGACAATGCTGTCTCCTGCTCTGCTCTTCAGATATTTAAAAAAATGTGGTGCTGGAACTTATTTCAATAGATGGAACTGTGTGGGGGTTTTGTCAGGTGATTTCTTTGTTTCCAGGTATTCCCAAAAATAAGAAAGAGGTCTTGAAACTAAGCTGCATTAACTATGTTCTTTGGTGATGCAGACATGTTAAGGAGCTGTTGGTACAGACTATCTTTCTCATTTTATCACATAATCACACATGGAATAACTTGGGCATTTTTGCTGGTAGGGAATTCCACAGATAAACAGAAATAGGCAAGAACTTGCCTCTGATTTACACCAATTCTCCAAATCCTCATTTCAGTCGAACCTTGTTTTTATTGCTCCTGACTTTGCCTTATATATAGTTATCTTCAGACAGCCTTTGCAGGTATTGTATTTGCACGATACTTCAGACTGAGGTGGAATGTCTACTTCCAATGAAATCAAAGTGCACTCTTTTGTTGCAGATTAGGTGCTGCTTTCAAGTTAAGTTTTGTCCACTTCTGGCATTTTTTTTTTTTAAGAAAACACTTCTGGTATATGTGTAAGTGTGGACAAACATTAAGCGTGTCAGCTACAGTGTAGGGAATGGTAACTAACAAGGACAGAAATTCAGGACGAATGCCACTAGATTTTTGTTCTAGATGTTCTTCCTCTGGAGTTGTAGGTTATAATTTCTTGTATATGTAGACATACAAATATATTAAAGAGTTTTATAAACATAATGCATAATTTTC
Source organism: Phalacrocorax carbo (assembly GCF_963921805.1). Lineage (NCBI taxonomy): Eukaryota > Metazoa > Chordata > Aves > Suliformes > Phalacrocoracidae > Phalacrocorax > Phalacrocorax carbo. The sequence goes on from NC_087522.1 coordinate 7,708,707, forward strand.
AATATGAATTTGTAATTTCATTGTGAGGACACGTTTATTTCCAATCACTTGGATTCGAGGTGTCTCAGAGTATCGGAGGAGTGAAGGCTGCAACAAGTATTGCAAATTCAAGGTTAGGCTGATCCTTTAGGCTCTAGTCCTTGCTAGGACAGCAAACTATAACGTGATTCCTTTGCAGAGAGGAGCAGGCATGCTTTGTATTTTAGTTGTTCTAATGAAGTGAAAAAAGATTCTCTGGTCAATGTCTATCTGCTGTTTCTAATCTACTATTAGAAATAGAAGACTCTACTACTTATGTTCAAATCAGATGGATGGAAGAGTAAGAGTATACTTCGAGAAGTGCAAGCTGTCTAAGCTTACTTGAGTCTCTAGACCTCCTTTGACCATGCCTAGCCATGATAAAGAAATCTATTGTTTCCCAGACCAAGTGGTATGTAGTGGTACGTCACTCTGGAGCAGGCTGGCAGTATCTTTATCACTTAGTATTTAGAGCTTTTCCTGTCTTGAGGTGTGTCAGGCATCCATGCCTATGTGCTCACATAACTCTCTAGCTTGAAATGTGGATTCTTGTCACTCAGCTGCCCTGCATGCATCTTAGGAGTATAACAGCAGGTCCCATAGCAGTGGGATGTAACTGAGAGCAGCGTAGATATCATCTGCTTTTCACCCGTGGGTCTGTCTCATTCCCTGGATTGGTGATCAGGAGCACTGTATCAGGCAGAACAGTTGTTCCAGAGCTCCAGAAAAGGAATTGATGCCAAAGGCATGGATGTCCTGTTGGTTATAGCAGCGTCACCCAGGAGGGCCATATGTCTGCTCCTTGTGTCTTTCTGACTCAGCATTGTAGAACCAGGAATACTCACTGTGGAGGATTAGTGCAGTCAAGGCGAAATCATTCTCCTGTCTTTGAGTTAATGGTTGATCAAAGCGACCAGAAACCAAAATGAAGGGAGCAATCTTTAACTGGTTTTGTTGTTAGCTCTCCAGGTTTTATAAGGCTTTTTCCATTAGATCTATAAGACTCTACTGGAAATGTTTTTCAGGAAAATACACTATTAAGCGACTATTTGATCCAGATGTTTAGAAGTTGGATTTTTTTGAGGGAATTGAGTACTATCAGATCTAGTCAAGATAAGTAATAAATCTGCACTGTTAATAGAACATAAAATACAGCAAATTATGAACATAAAAGGCTATCTTTTTTTTTCTTAAAATAATACAAGTGTCCTGTTAATTTCATCATGGGATTAGTAGTTCATGTGCCAGTAGCTCAATGGAGAGTGCATATTCACCCAGGATTTTGTTTTATTCTGCTATTCTATCAACCTTTATAGTTGTGACCTGCTGATAAATACAAAAATGGTGTTGGAATGGAGTTAGGTCTTTTAGATTACGGACATCTGGACTATTAATTGGACTTTGTGTAGCCAAACTTCTAGATTCATATTTAAATGCTGCTAGTGGCCATTTAAGTATAATTTTAAATTAAATCCAACCCGTAGCTGGTACATGACAATGAGTAAGCAGGGTTGGGATTTGGTAACGAATTACGTGTGTTGAATGGGCAGCCATGTGGAACAGTTCTGAATTATAAAATCCCACTTTGGACTGTGATTGTCTTGTGCTGCACACAGAGATGTCTTCAACTAAAATTCACTCTCTCAAAACTAAATATAAGATGATGGGCCAGAATACTTATTTTAAAACCAGTGTTTGCTTTTGAGCAATAATGTAATGTTAACTGTCTCACATGGTAACATCTTAATTATCATCTATATAGAAAGGTGTAAGCAGTGTAATAAAAACCTGCTGGCAAGATCTTCTCAGGTTGTTTGGATGGATCTTAAATCTTCAGGTTATTTAACAGACATATGTCATTATATACATGTTTCTTTCCCAGATTAAGTATAGGTGGCCCATCCATCTCTGTTAAGTCCAGTGGTAATTGTCAATTTTGGCAAAAATGGTGATGCATCATGATATCAAGGCCATGTTAGTCCCTATTTACTCTTGCCCTCAATCTCACAGCTCTTGTTGTCCTCAATAGCTCCAGGGGTCCAGCTCTCATCTTAGAAAGAAAGGGTCAGTTTATTTATAATCATAAACACAGACAACCTTTCAGTCCAGGTGGAAGGATGATACCAATCCAGACCAGCGATCTTTGAGTTAAAAAACTCCACTCCCCTCATATTTAATTCCTCTTCCACTAATTTCCTTTCTACTTTATGCCATAGAGTGTGAGCAGAGCCCTCTTCCCCCACAGCTACACCGTTAAATCTAAGTGCTATAGCATGTTCCGATACTGCACTAGTTACTGATGGTAGCAGTGATGATGAAAAGGTTGGAAGGCTTTGTGTAGTATTATACCTAGCTGACCCTATTGCTGCCTGGCTGCACCCAGACCTGCACTTGATTCCATCTTCTAGTAAGGTGGGAGCAGTGCCCTGTAGCCACACCTCTGCCATTTGTGTGGAGTAGTGTTCCACCAACCACTCCCCAGCTCTTGCCTTAAGAGTTTCAAGCTGACTTGTATTACTAGCTTTAATAACAAATGTGGACTTGTGTCAGTGAGGGATAGAGCACCGTTTCCCTCGGTGCGCACAGAAATGAACCGAAACACAGAGAGGAGCTGCTGATGTGTAGAGATTAAACCACCCTGATACCAACACTGCTACAAGAGAGTGAGTACAAAAGCAAAACAGATTGGATCTGCCATTCCTGTCATCTGCTCTTTCTGGAGTTACAGGACTGTTTTTACGCCCCTTCTCCAACTCCTCCCCTCCTTTCTGCTCCTTTTCAAATGTCACTACTGGTAAGGAAAGTGGAACAGGAACTCTGATTTCTTTTGATGCAATTAAATTAATTCCACCTCTATAGAAGTCAAGAGGACTTTATGGACTTATTTCTTCTTTTGAAGCTGCGTTTGCTTAGTTGTTAAATTCTGTACTGCTCCTGCCGGGCAAGGCACTGGAAGGCTCCATTGCTTTGTAGTGCTGCAATCTTCAAACAGTTCTTCATTGCTCTTAAATACTTTGAAAATGGGCTACTGTGGCTTGCTATTTGCTGGGCTGAAAAAAATCTGATTCTTTGTTTGAAAACTGCAACTCCCTTACAGTAAAGGTACGTCTTTGCCCCAGTATTCAATACTGGTGTTACAGGAAAGGTAATGGATTGAAATTAATTTGTGAACTATCTAGAGCTTCTTTAGTAAACTGTGATCATACTTTTTTTTTTCTTTTAAATTGACCTATATTTTTCAGTCCGGCTGCATGGCACAAATATGGTAGAAGTAGAATTAGGTTCTTATAGCAGAAAGGTGATTACAGAATCACAGAATGGTGGGGGTTGGAAGGGACCTCTGGAGATCATCCTGTCCAACCCCCTGCTGGAGCAGGCACACCCAGAGCGGGGGGCACAGGACCGTGTCCAGGCGGGTTTTGAATGTCTCCAGGGAAGGGACCCCACAGCCTCTCTGGGCAGCCTGTGCCCCTGCTCTGGCACCCGCACAGGGAAGGGGTTTTTCCTCATATTCAGGTGGAACTTCCTGTGTTCCAACTTGTGCCCATTGCCCCTTGTCCTGTCACTGGGCACCACTGAAAAGAGTCTGGCCCCATCTTCCTGACACCCACCCTGCAGATATAAGTATTGAGAAGATACCCCCTCAGTCTTTTCTCCAGGATGAACAAACCCAGGTCTCTCAGCCTTTCCTCATAAGGGAGATGCTCCAGTCCCCCAATCATCTTTGTAGCTCTCTGCTGGACGTGCTCCAGTAGTTCCCCGTCTTTCTTCAACTGGGAGCCCAGAACTGGACACTATACTCCAGCTGTGGCCTCACAGGGCAGAGTCTTTCCCCAGTCTTTCTTTTACTACTGATGCATTTAAAGAAGCTCCTCTTTTTATCCTTGACATCCCCCACCAGATTTAGTTCCCAGTGGGCCTCAGCCTTCCTCGTTGCATCTCTGCACACCCTGACAGCGTTCCTACATTCCTTCCAAATGGCCAGTCCCTTTTTCGACATGCTGTGAGCCTCCTTGTTCTGTTTGAGTTTTTCTAGAAGCAATTTGCTGATCCATGTGGGTCACCTGGCTCCTTTGCTTGACTTATTCCTCACAGGGATGCACCAATCTTGAGCTTGGAGGAAGTGGTACTTGAATATTGACCAGCTCCCTTGAGAGCCCTAACCCACGGGATTCTTCCAAGCAGGTCTTTGAAGAAGTCAAGGTTAGCTCTCCTGAAGTCCAAGGTTGTAATTCTACTTGTTGCTGTGCTTCTACCATGCAGTATCCTGAACTCGACTGTCTCATGGTCACTGCAGCCAAGGTTACCCCAACCCTCACATCCTCAACCAAACTTACTTTGTTTGTTAATATAAGGTCCAGCAGCACATCTCACTTCATTGTCTCCTCCACCACCTGCATCAAAAAGTTATCCTCGATGATCTGCAGGAAACTCCTGGATTGTGCACGCCTTGCCATGCTGCTTTTTCAGCAAATATCAGGGTGGTCAAAGTCTCCTATGAGAACCAGGGCCTGCAGTTGTGAGGCTACTTCCATCTGTCTGTAGAAGGCCTCATTGACTTCCTCTTCCTGATTAGGTGGCCTGTAGCAAACACCCACAACAGTGTCGCCCGTATTTGCCCATCCCTTGATTTTAAGCCATAAGCTCTCGATTCCTCCTTCTTCCACTCCAAGGCAGAGCTCGATACATTCCAGTTGCTCCATCACATAAAGAGCAACACCCCCACCTCTCCTGCTGGTCTGTCCTTCCTAATAATCTTGTAGCCATCCATGACAGCATTCCAGTCATGTGAGCTATCCCACCATGTCTCTGTAATTGCAATCAGATTGTGGCCCTGCGACCGCACACAGATCTCTAGCTCCTCCTGTTATGCCCTTTGCTGTGTGCATTGCTGTACAGGCATTTCAGAGAGCACGCATGTTTCCCTTGAGGGGTGCATGAGGATCCACTAGAGCCATACACAGCCTTGAGATGGTTGGTCTCCTGATTGTCATCTCATGAGACAGCTAAGGCACCTTTGTCACTGCTCTGGTTGCCCTGGCTTATTCCCCTATTGGATGTGATGGCATTAACACTGCCACTTTGAACCCCACCCCCCAAGTCCTTCAGTTTAAAGCCCACCTCACCAAGTTGGCCATCCTGCTGCCAAAGATCCCCTTGCCCCTTCTAGACAGGTGGATTCCATCCCTCACTATCAGGCTGTGGTTCCTGGGGAATGTCCCATTGTCATAAAAGCCAAAACCCTCGTGACAGCACCAGCCACGTAGCCAAGTTCTCAGTTGAACTAAAGTCACACACTTCAATATTCACTTTTAGAAGTGCATCTTGTTTGTGCAATGACTTGCTAATTGAAAACCTACATGCCTGATACTGAATTTTAAGTTGTTTTAACTATTCTCTTCTGATGTACACTTAGCTACCTCTGCCTGTTAAATCAGCTGGCTCAGTATGAGTTGAAGGCCAATAGTACATCACGCTATCCAACTTTTACCAGAAAATGGGTTACACAGGCTGTTTGGAAGGCATCCTCTGGATAATCCCAATGTCAAATATAACACCGAATACGCACAGTTGTGTTTCCTCCATGGAACATTGCTGTCCAGTCCTGATTAAAATAATGGTCATTTTGGCATTATCCATACAATTGTATAGAATATTCCAGGGCTGTTATGGATGCTTTTGGAGGAGAGTGATATTAAGCACTTATTCACTTTCTTAATACCTTCTTCACTTTCTTAATACATTCAAGATCTGCTCGAGTGACAGACACCTCTGTAGTTCTTCTGCATAGGTATGACTCAAACAGCCACTATAGCTGAGCTAGCAAACCTGTACCCAAGGTTAATTCATACTTTTGCAGTTCACTTCCTGATCTTAGGCAGCTTTTTTTATCCAAGCCTCATAATTAATTGTGTTGGGTCTATGCTAGGACACTACAGACCTCTCCAAAATGAGGTTGTTCACCGGTATGAAAACATCCAGTTTCAGAAGCTTCAATCTACTGGACAGAACTTGTATCAAAATTTTGCCAAACACATCTTGCCCCAAGATCTTCCCACTAGGTTATGAACCTACCTGATGTGTGAGCACAGCTATTTTAGATGGAAGTGATGATTTATATGTTCATGGATCAGTGTATATGCAGCTTTTTATTATGGGTTACAATGGGTGTGGCTGGACATCTGAAAGGATGGTGGCTTTTGCAGGCTGTACTGACTGCTGTATTTTGGGCCAGGTGAAGTCTAGAGAGGGAAGAAGAGTCTGCTACTTCATGGGGACCAACTGGGTTCTCTTTGGGGGGAACTTCTGGAGCCAAGTTGAGAGCTTTTTGCACAAGGATATATGGAAAAACTCAAGAAGGGAGCTGGGAACTTGCAATGTAGAGCAGATGCCACACTAGACAAGATGATGAAAAAAAGAGATTTTTGCAGGGCCCTGCAGGGATCTTTGTAGGAAGCTGTTGAGGTTATGCAGAGAAGGTTTGGAGGAAAAAAAACTCAATCGACTTTGTTAGATTCCATTTTAAAGCTTCTTATTTTGATCTTTTTTCTGTATGCACTGATTTTTCCCTTCTGTTTTATCAATCTGCAGCTGTAGTCATCCAGTGCTTTTGGAACCACATTTGGGAAAAGAAGGGACGTGTTAGCTTCAGTGCTGTGGCCGACGTGGATAACTTGCTGAGAGATCAGTTATCGCTTTTTATTGACAGACAGCATACGGGAGGTGATGGCTCAGGGGCATGCGCACAGTGCTGCAGGAATGATGTGTATCCCCTAGGGAGGATCCATGGGGGACCAATGAGTATGTTGAGGGGTCTGGAAAACATGACCTCTAAGACAGAAATAGAAGTTCTTTTACCCAGAGAAAAGATGGTGAGAGACCTCGAGTGTAGAGTTTTTAAGGAGAAAGGTGGTTACTTGTTCATGTCCACAATGAATAAACCTGGAGATATAAGCAGCAATTAAAGCAAGGAAGACTTCAGGTTAGGCAGTAGGAAAAGCATCCTTTGCAGGAAGGGTTGCCAAGCGATGTCCTGTCTAAGCAAGCTGTGGAGCCTCTCTCCTTGGAAGTAGTTAACATTAGATCACAGGTGACATATGGGTGATTTATGCTTCATTACTGTATCTGTATGACCTCTCCAGGTACCTTATGGTCCTATAATTCTGTGTTCTAGCAGCAAAGCAGAAATGTGGGTGAAATACCAGTTTTACAGCAGCACAGATATTGACTCTTTCCTCCAAGGTCATGGGCAATGAAATAGGGAATGCTGGACCAAAACTGATCCCCTCCATCAACAAGTCTAGTCACCTGCTATTGAAACACCTGGTTAATTAATCACTTTGGTCATCTTCATAGAGTTGATCTTTAAATATAGTTAGCATCTATGATGGATATATTTAAGACAGATGATTGGTGAGGTAGTAGAATGAAATGTCTATAAAGTTGAGCCCTTGATTCACCGGTCACTATGCTGAAGCTAGCAGAATTGCTGGCATAAGTAAGAGCATTCCTCTGCAGAACTTTTCACATGCAAATGTCTCATTCCTGGCTTTATCACAGGAGCTTTAAAATACAGTGAGCCAGTCAATGTATTCTCCTTTTAGAAAAGTACATGATGATAAATGCTATCACTTGCAATTATATTTTTTTTTAAATCACTACAACTGGAAAGAATGAAATTTGATTCCACCTAATCTCAGATGTTTAATATTATGCAAGTGAGGCTTTTCATGGGTGCAGGCTTTTTTATTTTTACGGTGCACTTTCATTAAAATGTATCGAATGTAAATATTGGAAATGTATTTTTTTCAGATGTAGATTTTCTTAAATGCAGATATTATAAAATAAGGTAGTTTTGGACTTACTGGAGCAAAGTCAAATGCGCCATTACCTATGCCATACTATACAGCCGGAGAGAAGCATGTTTAGGATTCTTGGCCACTTTGACTTCAGTGAATTCTTTTCAGCTAGAGCATCCTTATTTGTTAGAAGTTGAATAAAGAAAAAAAGGATTGTGGGAGGCCTATTCTAGCAGGGACAAGGTAAAGATCATTGTGGCGCTCTCCATGGATTAATCCATTAGCCTCTATTCTTCATGTTTCCAGGACATGAATGCTACAATCCATTTTAATGAGAATTGTGTTTCAAGTACCAGCTATCTAACATGAATTTTTGGCATGGTAAGAGTTCACGTGTCTCTTGCAGGCAGCAATATCTCTTTCATTTTAGAAGGAACTACATCTAAAAATTGTGGCCTATCTTAATTTAAATTAAAAGCTGAGAGGTACGTCCTTATCAAAATTAAATCGCTTTTCTGAATGAATGGCAGTTGTAGTCATTATTTAGTCCTGAAATTGGCTGGTTCATTCAGAGAAATTAAGGTTTAAAAGAAGCTTCTGTAGAATCCCTTCCAGAAACTGAATATCATCCCTTAAAAAAAAAAAGTGAAAACATTAATGGCAAGATAATTAAATAAATATAAAAATACCTTTCTGATTTGAAATTAGAATCCCTTGTTTTGATCTAGAAAGCTGGTTTGCCCCACACCCTATTTTAAATGAACACTGCCCTGAGCTATTTTCCTGCTCACATATACCATCACAATAATAGCTAAGCAATTCAGATGTTACTCATTTTATCTTAATGACCTATTTTGAAAATTAGCTTTTCTCATGTGTGGGAAACTGAGTCATAGTGAAATAAAATGTCCTGGTCACAGCTGTATTACTCTGAACAAGAGCTGGGAATCGAGTGCAGAACTCATGAAGCCTTATGTGTGAACCTTGATATGTGAAAAATAAGAAGTATTTAAAAAATGGAATCCTAACCTCTGTCCTGACTCTTTCTGCTCTGCTCCTAATTTCCACCCTCTGATCCTAATCTAGGAGTCAGTGTGAACACAAGAAGGGCTAGCATTTTTGTAGAGGCATTTGAGTACCGTAAATAATTTACTTCTGCATTGCTCATGCACAGTCATTGCTTGGGAACAACTAAAAATAATAGTGAGGGTGATGATTAGTTTCTAGGGTGACTCTATGAATTGTGATGAGGCTTAAGTGGGTACTAGATGACTGCAAAGGTTTGCAAATGTAGCCCTTGAACTGTATTTTCTCCATGTGGTTATTTTCTGGTATATCCTGACCTCCTGCCATATACTGGTTGTATTGTCTTTAAGAGACAGAATCCTGCCCTGCTGTGTCATGGCTGCAGTGAGACAACTAAGGGACTGTTCTCTCCTCTGCTGTTTCTGTCTTATTGTTGTTACATTGGTTCAGAAGAATTAGGGGTTTTTAACAGACAATCCTATGGGATTTGTGTATGCTTGGATGCAACAGCCATTTGAAGACATTAGTTAAGGACTGAAAAGATGTATGCATTCATGTCTGTCTGTAACATTACTCTGAAGTTTGCACTTTTTCAGGATAAACTGAACACAGGTTGAGGTCCGTCCCTTGCAGTGGTTGAGAGCAAGGATGGAGCCATTAGAATCATAGAATCGTTAAGGTTGGAAAAGACCCTTAAGATCATCGAGTCCAACTGCTAACCCATCACTGCCAAGTCCACCACTAAACCATATCCTCAAGCACCACGTCTACCCTTCTTTTAAATACCTCCAGGGATGGAGACTCCACCACCTCCCTGGGCAGCCTGTTCCAATGCTTGACAACCGTTTTGGTGAAGAAGTTTTTCCTAATATCCAACCTAAACTTCCCCTGGTGCAGCTTGAGGCCGTTTCCTCTCGTCCTATCGCTTGTTACTAGGGAGAAGAGATTGACCCCCACCTCGCTACAACCTCCTTTCAGGTAGTTGTAGAGAGCAATAAGGTCTCCCCTCAGCCTCCTCCAGACTAAACACCCCCAGCTCCCTCAGCTGTTCCTCATCAGACTTTTTCTCCAGACCCTTCACCAGCTCTGTTGCCCTTCCCTGGACACGCTCCAGCACCTCAATGTCCTTCTTGTCCTGAGGGGCCCAAAACTGAACACAGTACTCGAGGTGCAGCCTCACCAGTGCCGAGCACAGGGGCACGATCCCTGCCCTGCTCCTGCTGGCCACACTATTCCTGATAAATGTTACACAACATTGCTGGTGTGTAATATTTAGTGTCGATTCACTTGGCACAATGAGCTTGTGTGCCTGCCCAGGGATGGGGTAGCACGGCCTCTGGGCATTCCCCATGAGCTTTCCTTTTTCTTGAGGGGAGTAGTGCTTGTGCATCTCAGACCATGGAAAACGTTCTTGGGAGAGCTTTAATGCAAAAGAAAAGGCATTTGGGGGGCCAAAGCAACTATGTGAGCGCTGTAATTCTTGCATGTGTTTGGTAACTAACCTCAACACACAAGCTGATGGAGGTTTGCGGAAGGAAAATGAGAAACGCCTTGCAGATGGTATGCTTCAGCCAAGCTGATTCCCTGAAACTTGGTTGCTACAGAATGACAGCTTCCAAGGTCATGCCAGAGACATGTGAAAGTGCATGGAAATAAACCCAAACTGTAATCTCTGACAGGTTGTGTAGAAAGCTCTGGTTGTATAAGAAACCCGAGGTAATATGATACTTTCTGTAAAGTAGAAACCCCTTGCTGGTGTGAGCAAAGCTTCTGAAATAATGTCTTCCCCTCTGCTTTTCTTCTCCTTTCTACTCTAATTTCAGTGGCCATTAGATGATATGTTACACACCGGCTTCCAACCACTGCAGGGATCCCTGTGACGAAGGGCAGACATTCCCACAGCAATTCTGAAGGGCTTAGCAGGGCTTGTTCACTCTGAAGCATTTCTTCAAGGCTTGTCTCTTTCCCTGTGGCATTCCTTTGCCTGGTGCTCTAGCAGACACAGTATGCTCTTACTGTGTTTAGTGGTTTCCAGCTTTTCACTGGCAGCACAAATTCAATCAGAATTTCATATTAGTTTATCAACCCACAGCAAAAGTAAAGGCCAATAATATTGGAATATGATAACAGCCCTGTGCACAGGCTTGCAAAATTTGCTGTAGCATCTTGCACGCTGTAACCTAAAATCTCTTCACTTTTATGCATAGCCTAACCAAGCTGTGTAAAAAATACCTCCATCCTCAGAGCTTTTTAACGGCTAGATTAGACAAACATCTGCTAGGAACAGATTTGACGTTGAGGACATGTATTAGGTGACTTGTCAAGCACTACTTTTCTATGATTTCATGTTTATTCAGAGGGGAACAAAGGAAGGAGAGTTTCCCCTATCATTTGTTGTTGGTGGTGTAAATAGGTTTCTCTCTTAACTCCATGTATGAGTGTGGCTGTTTCCAAGCACCATGCAAAGGAGAGGAGCCATTCCCTTGACTTCGGGATATGGCTCAAGAGACTTGCCCATGAGGCCTCACTCCTTTCCCGGCACTGAGGTTTGGTTTCCATAGAGCATCCTGGAGAGGTGGCAGCCCTGCACAGCCTCTCCCCCACTCTCCTGCCTGCTCTGTGCCCATTTGTGGGGGCTGCTGTAAGGGTGACGCAGCCAGCCAGTAGTCACATCGTCTCTGTGGGAACACAAAGAAGATCAGAGACTGTGGGTTGTATAAAGTGGGACAGGGTGCTTTGGCCAGAAAGCCAACAGGAGGCCGATGCTGACCCAGAAGCATGCAGCGCTGCTGGCCTCTGCTGCAGGAGCCCTGATGGTGCATCTGAAGCCTGGCGTGCCCAGTGTGCAAGGGCTACAGGACCAGCAGGTGCCTCTGGAACCCCCACCTCACCCTGGCAGGGAAAGGCAGAGGAAGCAGGAGAGGGCCATCAGTAGACTCCCAGGCTATTGAATATAAGCTTCTAGCTTTTCTCCCATTCCCTGACTGAAAATGCAAATACAGCCAAGCAATCTCCTGACTACTAAAACCAGCCCTTCAGCAAGGGATTGCCGTGTCTTGCTGTCTGCAGATTGTTGCTTCTTTGTGTCTGGTGGCACCTCGACAATATCCTTGAGCTGTCTGGGAAAACTGGTTGTGTTTGTCCAAAACTACTCCCATCCTCTGCAGCATGGAGCCTCATTCTGCCAAAGAGGAGGTTAGGCAGTTGCCCTCCTTCATTCCTCAGGTCTTCTGGGAGACAGCAGTTGTGGGCTAGGATGGTGATGCATGGTATGTGGCATTCAGCAAATATAAAATTGGCTTGAGGAGCATGTTTCAGTATGCCTCCAGATGTGTGGAGATAGGTCTGTCGGACTGGCAGGGCAATAAGATGTCCCCTGTAAAGTCTGTGAGAGTATTGCTTCTTGGAAGGAGCAGAGGCTTGGGAGGGCAAAACAGTGGGAGCAGAGGAATTAGGAATATCCTTTCATGAGTAGGAGCAAATCAAAGGCAGAGATGTCTAAGCTGAAAGAAACTGAGAATAGGACGAGCAAAAGCTGTATAGGATGCCTAGAGACACAGCAACCAGATGTAGTTACCACCATGCTGAAAATAGCAACAGGTACAGCTCCTTCTGGATGTGTGTTGCTGGGTCGGGATGGTGGTATTTCAAAAACCATAGCGTGGCTGCACGAGAGTACGTGGAGGGCAGTGAAAATTTGCTCTGTTAGTTTTTGGGCTGTGATTACTGCCTGTCCTAAGCAAAGCCAGGGTATCAGACTGAGATGGGGAAGGGACTCATTTAACTGTTGGCAGAAAGGCTCTTCTGTGTTTGCCCCAGTGCCCTAACTCTTGTTGGAGTTAATGTTGCTGTGTTCAGCTGTGGATCTGTTTGAGTTTAAGGCCATGTAGTACGGTTTATCCTACAAGGAAAAATGCATTATTGTTAACCTATTATTGATCTTGTTAATTATAGTAATTGATCTAGTATTAACTCTGGAGCTGTAACTGGTGAGTTTGCAGCTGGAGATAATGCTGACTCAAAGATGCAACCATGTGAAACACTAACTGGATGGAATTTTTATTACTTAATAGATCACCAGAGATTTGAATGGTGGAGACAAGTAGCTGATTCACCTGGGTGTGTTTATGGAATTGCTGGAAAACTAAAGCTATTCTATAAAGTAAAGGGATCCTATGTTCCCTTAATGAGTATTTTAGCAACTCATGTGTAATTATTTGAACTTTCTAAATTGTAAATTATACTGCTACAAATTCATCCTTTCTAGTCATACAGGAGTTTTGTGGTCTTTTAGAATGCATTAACTCTCTTGAAAATCCCTCGCTTATTCCTGTGCAATTTATTCTCATGTTTTCTGTAATGAGTTAATCTATTTTGAATGAAGGCGAGTCGCTCACTGCATGACTACACTGTGAAAGCTGCTTCCCCTATCAGCTGGCTGGCGTGGCCCCGCAGCCGGTTCCCCAGCACTACTGCTGCTTCATGCTCAGGTCTACACAGGAATATGTACATAGCCCTCACCTCACTGGGATGGTTAAGAACAAAGACAGACAAACCTGGTAGTTGGTCTTCAAAGTTTTGCCAGCTTGGAGAGTATCTGCATATACAACCGCCTTTAAAATCCTTGCTGAAGTTTTCTAGGATTTACCACTGCCCAGCCACAGAGCAGGCTCCCACTGTGCTCAGTGCCTCTCAGACCCAGAAGGAAGTTCTGCTCTATAGGTTTTATGTGATTGAAGTCTAAGGAAATCTTTCATATTGACATTTCTGGGGGCAGAGGGGACTTATTGAAAGGTCACTATCTAGAGTGAACCTAGACTCCTGGACAGGTGATGAATGCGCTGCATCCTTGATGGTCTTGTTATTGGAAAATCATGAGAAACTAAGGCAAATGACACAGACCCTGGCATCCTACCTGCAAGGCATGTAGGGTGCTTGGAATATATAAGTGTTTCTGCTAATGATAAGCCATCATTCTAAATGCTGCAAACAGCTGCAGGTGCTTTATTATTCAAGACAAATCATTGCCTTCATTTGTTTCCATCAGAAACCGACTTAGCGAGCACATCTTTGAGGATGGGAAATGAAATAAGTGACTCTTTTGACAAAAATTACATATTGCTGTAGCTTTGGCATTATCAAGGTTTAGTTTATCGGGGTAACAATTATGCGGTTTTAATATCAGGCTGAGGTATATTTAGTTTGGAGGGAGTATTTTTGAGAAACATGGAGAAAGAAGAGTGTGTGATACAGGAGAAAAACAATTGGAAAGCTTTCTAGCAGGGCTTTATGTATGAAAAAGACGCCTAGCTTCTGAAACTAGAAAAACAGTGGACCCAGATTTTGCTATCAGATGCTTAAACTAGCACTTGGTCTGACACCTCTGCTGGGTTTCTAAAGCACAGATCCTGGTCAACAAAGCACAGGAGGTTTGTGTTCAGCTCAGCCTTCAGTCGTGTGCTGAAGTGTTTTTTTCAGTCGTGGCCTGCAGTCTGATTTCTAGCTCCCATCTTTACCAGGTACCAAGTGCCGGGAATACTCTAGTGAATAGCAATTAATGACACTCAACTACTTCAAATGCTGGGATAAATTGCAGCATCTCCCAAAGGTGGCTATTAGAGCTAATCAGAAAATGCTATACTTCCTGCAGAAAATGTCAACTTCTTGTTTTTGTAAACCAAAAGTAATCAGAATAAGTTCTTTCTCCAAGATAAGCTCCTTTAAAATAAAACCGCATACTTTTCATAAATATTCTCTCTGGTCAAACCCCAGATTTCTGTCACAAAGCTTTTGTCTGCGGTTTAATGGTTATTGCTAATACTGCCAAATATTGTGATCCAGTTGCAAGGAATTTTGAGAGAGGCTCATTTTGTGAACTGCATCCCCTCAAACTGACTCTGAGGTTAAGAATATTACGGCTTGTGAGATTTTGGGGAGGAGTATTGTAAAGCAGAATATCAGTGTTTAAAAAGGACGACAGTCTAAAAACCTATTGAGCCTTAAAATTTATGACCATCTATACCACAAGAGAGTTGAGTCAAAGGCAATATATCAGCGCAAACAAATCAAATGTGATTATTTCATTGAACTTGAACCAAATTTAGATGTTTTTCAGACCTGGCATGAGTTCAGTTGTTATTTTGTATAAATCGTGACGTTAAATGAGTTTAAAGATTTCCTGCCTACGAATTTGGCATACAGAAGTGAAGCACATAAGCAGGTGCTGCTGTTGAGTACTAACTACATTTTTGGAAAGCGCTACAGCTTTCATTTTATATTAGAGTTGAAATAAATATTATTATTGTGTTAAGGAATCTCTTCAGCTGTTTCTGAAATCCAGCTATTTGCCATGTTCTATATCTATGACTTACTTTTACTGCTTCAGACTGGAAATCCAGAAGGTATAATAGTATTCTCGTTTAGTATCATTAATATTTTTAATTACTTCTGGGACAATATTTAATTGCTAATGAGTTTTGCCTTTCATTGACACTTATAGAGCAAGTTACGTTAAACTTGCAAAAGGTAGAGTTGATAGTAATTTAGCATCCTGGGAATGCTGTTTTACAGCATCAAATAATATTACATAGCACCACAGAAATAAAATCGCGCACTTCAAAAATTAATCTGAATAGGCCAAGGGTTCAGGCTGCTTCCTGGAAACTATATTTATAAGGGAGATGTATAACTGACTATTTTATCAGACTATTTTCTAGGGACAAAATGAGCAGAAAAGCTTTCCTGTCAGCCAGTAAACAAATCCAGAAGTCTCAGACTTCACCTGTGGCTTTAACTACAAGAGGAGAGGTACTAATGTAAATGGGTATAAAGTTTCACTCATATTCTGTTGAACTATTTGATATCTGAGGTTATTTGAACAATTCTCTGGACAATATAAGCTTGAAAGGTTGATTTTTTCAAAATTAATATCTCCACCAGTGACACTACCTTCACAAACAGATCTGCTTGGCAGAAAGACAGTCGCTTTAGTCCAAGTTTTTTAATGAATATGCTAAAAACTCACTGAAGCCAACAGCTCTGAAAAGCAGTTGCCAGCAGAGAAAGACACCATAAAGTGCGTAAAAAAAGGAAAGCATGAATGTGCGGGGCTCCAGCTGATGGCTCCCAGGCAGCCGCGCATCCTACGTCCCCTTGGCATCTTGGACAACATTTCTGTGGAATTCATATGCTTTTGTACAAGGCAATTATCAGTCATTTTGGGCACGGCTGGGCAAGCCAGTGTGGTTGTTTGCTGCCAGCGTTGAACGCTAATTGCTTGCTGCCTGCCATCCTTGTGTTGGCAGGCGTGAAGCCAGCCTGAATTTTTGTGGAGGACAGTGCAGCCGTTCCCTGAATGCAGCACAGACGGACGCTGTTTTGTATAACATGGCTGTTTGTATCGGGTTTATGGTTCTTCCTATTGCCCGCCTGCTCCCAGGTGTCAGAGTGGAAGCTCTGCTGTGTGTGTTCTTTAGTGATGGTCTGGGAAAAAGTTAGAATTTCTGTGAAGGGAAAAAAAGGGAGGGATATGTTTTTTTTTAAAGCTCAGATTCCCCTGCCCGAAAGCTACAGATCTCCTGCAGTGCCATGAGATAATCCCAATCAAATGAACTCAAAGCCAGCTCATCTGTCCAGCTAGTTTATACTGAGAAGTGGCTAAACCATGCAATGAAAATGGATTCAGTCCTGACTTAGTCTTAGTTTTCTCTCCCTCTGTGTGAGTTGACCCTGATTTCAGCAAAGGGATTATTTATTCCTAGGTATTCACTGCACGGACCTTTTAAAGAAAGCTTGTAAATTGTTTGCTTTGACTACTTGCTGCTTGTGGATGTGGATGTATTATTATGTTTAATCAGAGTGTACTTGGAAGCAGAAGTATTTTTCATGAATAATGGCTTTATCCAAATATAATAAATATGATTCTTCTGAATCCAGTAGATTTTGGATTAGGTCCAAAATGAATGGCATGTAGAAAGCATCACGAGTGCATTTCTAATTTTTTCGTCACCTCAAGATATTGTCATATCTTGCACCTTCTTAGATAGAGGAACCAGACACACCTGTAACTTTGCTACTGGATTTCAAAAATAACCAAGAAGTTGAACGAGCCTCAAAAATTTAGGATACAGAATTTAATATGATCCAACTGCGAAGGCTGCTATTCAATAGCGGTGCCTGTTTTGGGGCAATTTTGTCTGAGCCGTCAGGTGGGTAAATGCATAATATAGAGAAATATTTAGAGGGGTTTTCTTCTTAGAATAATTAAATTGGTCTCATGCAAGGTTAAAGTGGTGACATTTGGAAATATCAGTAAGCCCCAAGAAGTAATGTGCACCCCATTTTCAGTTGCTTGAACTTTGGCAAACTTCTACCAGCTTGAGAGGAAGTTGTATGTCTTGGACCAAAGTTTCCTGTGAAAGCTAGCCAGAAAGCCTAGTGAGAAACAATGTTTTTTCTTAAGGTAAATAATGAGTGCTCCTATGAATCTCTATTGTAGCCCTTTGAAATTTGACAGATATTGTGTCCTCATTCTAGTGATGTATTTGTCTCATGGAGAAGAGGTGGGTGTTATTCAGATAAATATTATAAGTATTTGCAGGCTTAGGAGGATAGGGCAGGGCTTTCTGCCCATGCTTGGAGCATGGTCGTGGTGAAGCAAATGAGCTTCAGCAATACCATCCAGGCTAAATTACTCCAACTTGATTACGGGCTGGCTGAGTATGTTTTACTTTAGGCTTGAACAGGATTTGTCTTTGTTTTTCTGTCTAAAGAAATACTTGCATTTGTTTTTTTTAGAACAAGAGGTGTAGGGACTTAAATTCTGTCTTTGGCAAGCTCACATTAAACATGTGCACGTGTGGACAGTCTTTTTTGTGTCAAAGCTGTGACGAACTCATGGTGGTGTTGCAGGGAGATTAGCAGGGCTAAGACTGATGGGAAGAGCAATTGAGGGTGAAAAGAAAACAAGGAGAAACCTACCTGGCCATTGGTTCTCTCTGACATCTAGGTTGCAGAGTCTTTTGGATGTTACCTGAAAATAGTTATAGCAGAAGGCAGAGACTTGGCAGACGAGGTGGGGAGTGCTGTCTGGCGGGGAGCTCCTATATGAAGATGCCCTTCTTTCCACTGGAATTTAGATCGTGTTCTTCACTGATAATTAAAAAAAATTATTATATTATTTTCTGGAGTGTCAGCTGCACACACAGCATCCCTGTTAGTAGTTTTTTAATTGTATATAAAAAAAGTCAGTTTAGCTTTACAGGAATGAACTTTCTTTAAACGCTACTGCCTGGCACGCAGGATGTGAAGTACTATTCTGTATAATGTACTTTGTTTCATTCCTGCTGGTCACTAAGAAACCAGCTTGGAAATGACTGCTTCTTCCTAGATAGTGGTTTCCTGTTTAGAGTAGACGTGTTTGGAAATGAATAGGATCTTGGCGTTTGTGAGGGCTGTTTCCTGGGCCATTTGAAATGGCAGCCTGTGCTTCAAACCTACTGAGTTCATATGCAGTAGGTATCGCAGGCAGAGGAGATAAATCTATCAACTCCCACCACGTGGGCTATGAGGAGTACTTGCTCCATATTTTGGTATGCCAGTTCTCCTATGCTCTGTGCTGGCTAAATTTTATTTTTCAGTTTCTCACACTCCTGGGTCTTAACAACTTCTATAAACAAATGGATTTATTCCCAGCATGTACATTATGTGACACTACTGTTTGGGGTTTTTTTAACAGAGAGTAGGCTGATATTCAGAATTCAGCAAAATAAAGCAGCTTTTTAATGCAGAGAATGTAGAGCTATCAAAAGATTCCATGTGTGGTAGAAAGGAGCCTTGATCTCCCTTCCAAAGACATCACATACCCTTTATTCATTATGAAATTACCATAACTGGAGTAAGCCTGATCCCACTGAAATCAATGAAAGTTTTGCTATTGGCTTTGCCAGCAAATCCTCCCTTTTCTTTATTTTACATCTAGGATACAGTAGACAGAACACTTTGGGGTATAATGCTCCGAGTTTTGTGTGGTTTTTGACTTCTGCTAGGGAGATTTTGCATTTACTTATGCCACGGATTAAAAATGTCATGGCAAAGCACTGTTTCAATCAACAGTTTTAATGATGTGTGATTATTCATAGCTTTCTGAAAATGTCATAAGTAGTTCCACTTCACAAGATAACATATGCTTTCTAAACAAATACCGATGAACTATTTTGATTCGCAGTTTCTTACAGTAGAGTTACAGGCTCCTGAGTAAAGAAGGAAAACAATATTTGAGATACAGAGAAAAGTACAAGTCCAACGGGATTAATCATTAAATAAATGCAGATGTCTCATCTTCAAAACTGTTGTCCCAGGATTTTAGCTATACTGCTTTAACTGCTCTGATCTGAAAAATGCCTATTTTGCTTTTCTGTATGAAATGCAGTATAGATTGTAAGTGTAAGAGATTTCTCTCCTTAAATGTTACAACAGATTGAACTCTGGCAAAAACGCTGTATTAATGCATCTCAAATAAATTTGGGGTCTAAAGGGAAGATGTGGTTATCGCTGGCATTGATAGGGGTACCTCAAGCTGTATGCCAGTGATGCCAAGTACTACTGCTTACACCATGCTAAGATTTTATAAAACAAACTGTCATCTCTGAACTAAAGATTACTCCTGTCAACTGCTATATATAATAAAGGAGGGTGACAGCAGTCAGACTGCTACAGAATGATGAGCTGAGAGGGAGAAATAACACTGAAAATCATCTGTGTGGCAGTGACACTTTAACCCTTTTTGTTTGAAAGACGGTCAGTCAGAAACAGAGACAAGTAGGTGGGAGGAATGGCAGGGCCTGGGGCTGTGCGGTCACCTCTGAAGAGCTCCATAATTCCGCCCCCTGGGAGCTGAGGATGATGAATTAAATGTCACCAACTGCATGCAATATGCAGTCAGAAGTGCCAAAAAGAGCTGCTAAATGATCTAATCACTCCCAGGGGGCCAAGGGAGTCTCAGCATTAAACTGCACCCTGTGCTGGACCAAGCTGAGATCACCTATTACTAAATGTTAATGAGACAAAATTTAATCTCTTAGTTGGTTAAATATTTTGCTTGCACGCTTCAGGGAGCAGCAGCATTTCTAAACAGCCTAGTTTGGACCAGGATCTTTTTCAGGTTGCTATACTTACAGGGTCATCTCCACCTGCTTCACTTCCACAAATAACTTCTTCCTTGTGGGATTGAAACTTGCTCTGTTGAACAATGATGAAGTTGAAATGATTTTTTGTGTAATGCAAATAATAATAAATGTAGAACCAGCCTCAACAGCCTTTAGGGCAGTTGCCTTGTATCACAGCTATATTGTTTATTTTAAAACCTCAATGCTTACTGCAGGGATAGCGTCCCAGAACAACCGTGTGGAAAATACCTCTCCTTGTCTGTCTCATCCGAGTAAATTACAGTAAAAGAAGGTGTTTCTATTCGATGAAAAAAATCTCTTACAAGCCCAAGGTGGGGTAAAAATACACCACCAGCCGTCATATAGCTTCCAACTAGATTTCCTAGGAAAACAGTACAGGTGACAGTGCATTGGCATTTGGAGAGCAGGGTTCTGCATATGCCAACTCAATACTGTTATAAAGCATGGACAGTTGTTGCTGGAAAGCTAGAGGGAGAAAAATGTCACTGATATTCAGTATGTTTATAAGTAGTATGGGTACCTGCAGCTGATGCACCTAGCTCCTGAGAGCTTGGCCTATGTGTTTCAGCCTAATTAAATGCAAGGGCGTGTCTTATCTTTTCAGTGCAGGTTCTGCTAAGGATTCTTGTGACAACTCTTGTGGTGTATGGGTTAGATGTCTAGATGGTGGGAAAATAGATAGGTAAGCCCTAGTTACATAAGCCTTTAGAAAGGTTACGTTTCATTGCTTTTCACATTTCATCCAGTTCTTACTGTGGAAACACTGTGCTATAGAAAAATCATTATGCAGATCAAGAAACATGAGAGTGTTGCTACCGTAGGAGGAAAAATATAAATAATTAAATCTCGTGATACCTCTTTCACAGCCCTAATCTCATTAATATAAAGCAATTTTAGAGATGGAGAAGAGCCGATAACAGCATTGGACTCGTGAGATATTTCTGTTTTCCATCCATCAGGCAGGTAATTGTGGGAGTTATGACTTTGTTAGGCAGAAATGTACAGCTCTAAAGAACCGATAACTGAGCATCTCTGCTCAGCAGACAATGGAGCAGCATCCAGTAATTGAATACATCAATAAGCTTTCACATCTCGTATAACTTCAGTGCCCTGGACAGGATAGCATTAGACATAATCATATTTTGATCAGGAGAAAATAGAAGTTGGATGAAATAATATCAATTTTACTTACAGGGCAGAGAAGAAGCCATCCAGTCTGTGACAGAAAAATGATTTTTTTTATCTTGCTTTGATCTGGCTCTGGGCTTTGATTTGGTGGCAAATGGGTCTATAACTCATTTACACCATCTGCCAGGCTTTTTCAAAGCACAGAACATTAAGCAGAATCTTG
This sequence comes from Phalacrocorax carbo, assembly GCF_963921805.1. NCBI lineage: Eukaryota > Metazoa > Chordata > Aves > Suliformes > Phalacrocoracidae > Phalacrocorax > Phalacrocorax carbo. The sequence continues at coordinate 7,730,087 of NC_087522.1, forward strand.
CTTCGAGGAATAAATACACAATCAACATAATAAATGGTGACAAAACAGCCCCAGCTCATTCTTTACAGTTTTAAGTTGCTACAGCCTACAAGGAACACTAAATACTCAGCTCAAAAACTGTGTATTGATTTGCGATCCCCTTGGGCCAAAGAGCATCTTTGTGTAAGATGTTAGAATAAGAGTTTAAGGGGGCTGGCAGGTGACGGGGTGGTTTTGTTTGAATCTTTTTTTGCAACAACGTTTGCACTGTGTGGTAAGAAGAGAAGAAAATATTGGGGAACAACAGGAGGGAGGGCAGAAGAAGGCTTGTTTATGCTCGAGTGAACCAGGCCGCTTTTCACAGGGAGGTTGGCAGCGTGCGTGCTCTGGTCAGGACTGTCAAAGGCGACAGGCAGTGCAGCGCGGTGCGGGGAGGGGCTGAGAGCGCCTGTGTTCAAATGGGACTAGAGCCGGCACAGAGGAAGGGAAATGCTATCTGCCTGCATAAAGCCCGAGTGTTTTGCTTCCTGGCATGAGGAAGGACAGCAAAGAAACACAGTCTGAATCATCCTTGCCAAAGCCTGGCACTTCTGTGGAGCTGCGGTCGCTTCCTGCTGGCCTGGGATGCAATGGTGCATTGGTTGCAGCAGACTTTGAACCACTGGTCCATGTAAAGCTGAGTCTGTGGCTTGCAGGTCTTCAAGTGCGTGTTGTATGGAAAACTGTGTTTTGAGCCCAAACTACCCTTTAGGCAGCCCCATTAGCGTGGCTTACTTTCCACCAGTCCTGCTCAGAGAGGTGCATGTTCTCTTCAAGACACTTAAAGTCTACATCTTATATAATGGTGCACTTAACTAAGAGCTGTATTGTGCACTTCTGTGTGGATAAAATGAGTGTCATCATGATGCTGCTTTGCAGGGGCTGACAGCTGTGCAGGAGTAGCAAAGCCTGCCTTGTCTGCTGGAGAGTAAATGGCTGGGGTTTAGCTATTGAGAGCATCGAAGGCTTGAGCAGTGATTTTCAGGCTTGGAAACGTATTGAGTGAGGACTTCTGAAATTGCCAGTGGATTTACATTTATTACACAAGGGTCCATAAATTAAGGAGGTGGGTTTTTTTATTTGTGCATTTTATTCTGTGCTGAAACTAAGCAGTGGTCTTTTGCACGAGGCAGTAGCTGAAAGATTAAGTCAGACAAATGCCAAGAAATATGGCACACTTTTAATTTGAGGTGGAATATCCTTGATAACAAGCTTTCAGGTGAAACACTAGGCTTCTGTGGCTTCCAGTCAAGACAGAGCCAAAAAGGTTTTATCCAAGCACAGGCTGTGCCCTTAAGCCAGAGCATTTCATTAGGCTCATGGGTAGGAAGACAAAGCGAAGTGTGATGGCCCATGTTACATAGGTCTGACTAGAGGATCCTCTTACAAAATGATTGTCTGTATTAAAGCATATTTAATGATGTAAACAAAATATCATAGTTATCTGTTCCTCTGCTTTAGAGCTACAGTAATTGTACTACATCCATTTTCTTTCTTCTTGCTCTCATCTCAGTTTCATTCTAGTCTGAGATGTGGATCATTATCTTATGATACAGACTATTTGCCTTGGCAGATTCTAGGGAGGAAATAGTTCAATTACTTGAGCTGTTTTGGATAGGCAGTATACATTTCTATGAAATCTTTTCCACAGTTCCTGATTTTTTTCAATAAGGAACTCTGTTTGAAGTAGTTGGCAAGAGACAAATCAGAATTTAAATTTGGGAACAATAATGGAGATGCTTCAGCATCAAATCAAAGTATTATTCAAGGGCTGAAACTTTTTTAGGATGGTTAGGTCTTTTGTTTCAATGAATTAGCAGTCTGGTGGGTGACGAACTTTGGAAGGGAAGTTTGCTGTCCCCTCAGCCAGCTTGACTGCTTCAGGGAAAAGGATCGTCCAGGATAAAAGGCCAGAAAATGGAATAAAAGGCTCCTGGAGTTGTTGGATGGGAGGAGAATTACTTTTATATTAAGGTTTCTTGTCTTTTTTTGGCTAGACCGTGGTCTTATGTAAGGGGTGGCAAATGAAGTTTTCAGCCCCCCATTTAAACCAAATGATTCCAACCTGTTTTCCTGAATCCCCAAAGACCATTGTCAAAACCAATAAAACACTCAATTTCAACGAGCACCAGCAGACTCTGGGAGAGCATCTCAGATATCACCATATGATCTGTAAAAACACTCATTCAAACAGATAAAATGCATTAAGTTCACTGAGATCATTGTGTATGAGGTATAGTTCCTGTGGCTGGTGGGTGTTGCAATATAAGAATAATTAATTATAGCACTGGTCTGGCACCTTCCTGCTTAAATTATAATGTATTAGCTGCCGTAAACTCCTTGGGTCCCACCAACAGAGGTGGTGTAGCAAAACAATGAATCAGATTTTTGCGAGCACTTTGTGAGTGGGTGATAAAAACTTGACTTGTGAGAGTCTTATTAGCAGGAGTGCATTTTAACTGTACATGCTCAAAAACAATGTGCTACTTAGGTAGTTTAACACTGAGTGTTTGTCAGGGTATTTTAACACAGCAGAAAGCCTTTCTCTTTTAAAGTATAACCAAGAAGCTAATAGACAATAGAAATCTTGGCTCTGAATCAGTCTATCATGCCAGGACTTCTGGATTCATTTGTTAACCATCTACAGCTTTGCTTTTATAAAAAAAAAAATTTTCTCAAAACCGTATGCTCACTTCTTACATTTAAAATATGAAGATATGGCAAAATGGTTGTACCAGGTTTTCTGCCTGTCAGGATGTCCTTCCATCTCATTAATCTGAGCAACAGACTAATTGGCTTTAGAATATCCTGGGGAAAAAAGAAATGGCAGCTATGTTATCGCGTGCTAGGTAAGGGATAGCTGTCTGGCAAGGGATAGCTCACAGTGATTTATGAAGAGACTTGCGTTCCCACAGTCCCCCTTACACTTCAGTACACTGATGTAATGCTGCTGAATTCCGAGTTCCCACAAAAGGGAAAGACTTTATCTTGGCCATAAGATAAGCCCTATGTCTTACTTCAAGCAAAATGTTTGGCTTTATTTTATGGGTTCTTAAAAAATAATCTGCCACAACATGCATTTGAGATTGGAAGAAGGTCAGGGGTTCTAAGGTGCTGTAAACCAACAGAGACGAAGCACTCTGTGCACGGTGATGAAAAGCCAGCCTTGGCTCCTGAATGCAGAAGGAATAGGTCATCCCTAACCATCCCATTAGGATGGGGTTTCTCCTCATCGCCACGTTAGCTTCTTGCAGCCAGAGTGATGCTCCATGCGATAGGAATTCATGTTAGATGTTGTGTTAAGGTGTGAATTTGCATTTGAGGGAACAGGTCCTGAAGACTGCTGCCTCACTTACCAAGCAGGGAGTGATTTTAATTTGGGTACAACGGTGAGTAACATGGCTGCAGTGAGGGGCATGGATATGGGAGTCTTAGACATACTGCCTGCTTTCCTTTGAGTCCCCAGCCAAGTCATACGCAGCGGTTAGCGACTGAGCCAGCCAGACACACGTACGCCGATCCCAGAAGTGCTGCAGGGACTTAGTATTCATCTGCGGAGAGTACCTTAGAGCTTGTAATAGCCAAGATTAAATAACACCAACTTAAATAAGGCAAATAATCCTTATTAATAAGATTCATTTTAAATAAACTTCAGAGGATTTTTTTTTCTTCCCCCTGTACATGTTTTTCTTAAATCACACATCCTGATTTTTTCCATTATTTAAAAGCTGGATTCTAGCTCAGATAATTATAAAATTTCTGCCATTTTTGTAATTTAATGAACATTCTTTCTGAACTGACAGTTTATATGCCGAGTTTAAAATGGCTTGAAATTAAAATTTAAAATAGAACATTAAGCCAGGAAATAAATCTTAACAATGGTAATATTAATACTGTATTGAAACTGGTTAAGAAATCACAGAGCTGTGGGCATAATTAATAGTTTTAATAGCTACATTAATACTGCTTTCATGCTAAACATTACACTGATGTTTATTTTCTCACAACTCTGGCAACATGTTTTATCAAGGCATCAGCTTTTATTCTTGTTTTAGGTAGTCCTATACATAAATCAGGACAATTTTGAAATTAATTTTAGTTGGAATGATCTTAATGTGGCAGGTCAATGATCAGCTTTGTTTAGAGATTTATTCTGTTAGATTAGTTTCATGTTATTGATTTGTCTGTAGTTGGTACATGTTTTTCCTAATGAAGTGAATAAGCTTGAACAAACTGGGTGTTTTTTTAGTTTGATGGGGATTTTAATCTCATTTCTGTCTGCACGGGATGATACAAGTGTACTTAAAATACTCGTTCAATTTAGTCTGTATTTTGTCTACAAATACTTCAGGCTGGAGGGTAATCTGTAATTAACTGAGTATTTTACTAACTTTCTACTTAGTCATTAGTTTAAAGGTTTCATTTTAGTAAACCAAAGAATGTAAAAATCCTTGTAAGTAAAAATCCAGTCATAATGTTCTTCTAGTATTACCTTTATTACTCATTCCCACAACAGTTTTGTCTGAAGTTTTTTCCTTTTTATTTCAACACCTAGCAGTCATGCTTCTCTTTAGCCTTGTTGACTGCAGAATAAAATAAATCACAAAAATCCAGATGACTTTTAGCAGAAAGCAGACCAACCCCCTTTTTTTTTAAAAAAACCCCAGACCTTAAAGCTTTTTAAATCTGCTACTATTTGAAATTTTGAAATATATTTATACTTATTTATTTCTACAAGGAGCAGGCAATTGGGGGACATCTGATGACAGAGCTAAAGGGCAGGTGCTCTGTTCTCTGTAAGCAAAGATCACTAGTCAGTTTGGAAAAACCAGGGCAAGATATTCAAAGATCTCACCTAGGATTTTAGGAGATATGGAAATTTTGGGGGAAGTCTTTAGAATAGAAAAAAAAAAGCAATTCTGTGTTTACTTGTTAAGTATTGGCTGGGGAAAAGAAAAAAAGCCAAACTTGGATAGGAGCTAGGTTTATAATCCTCCTTATCACCCTGTAAATGTTCAAGTAAACACCGGCCACAGAAATGCAGGAGTTATCAGAGGGGAAGCTTTTGCTAGACACACCTCATCAGTGGGGTTCATCTGTCTTATAAGCCAAGTCAGTCCCCTCCATGCTGCTAAAAGTTGCTACTAAATTTCTATATATGTTTTGTGCTACTTCAGAGGGAAAAGTGCTTTTTCCGTTCTAGTGTGTGGATTTGCCTTTTGAGGCATGAACAACGTAACGTGCTTCCCGTTTAACTGCTATTTGTGCACACAGCCGGGCACGCACACAGTTAAAAATTAATGTAAGCACCTGTCTATTATTTTTAATTATATTTTTCCAGACGTGGAACAGAAAAATAAAACATCCAACCATTTTGACCCTGATGTTAATTGTTTTCAATAAAAAACCTGTACCACCTGTCAACTGTAGCAGAAAACATATGCTCAGTACAATAGCATGGAAACCAAGTGCTGCACAGCTCGTCTTCAAAAGCTAGCCCCATATGATTAATCTTTCTCTAATGAACATATAGCAAACATTGCCACAGAGTCTGGTTTCAGTTTTGAGAAGAACACTTTTGCTATCTGGTGTGAAAAATGCGTTCTCCATACATAAGCAGTCCACAAATTATTTCTGTGCACATAAGTCAGGAAATGAAAAGTTGTCTTGTTTTTATGGTAAAAAGCCTGTTTACTGGGATTTAAATCTTTGTGTCTCTTTATGTAAATGGGAATAATTGTCAAGGATGTCTGTGAAGCCAAGATTTCATCCCTCTCCAAAATCCCTCTAAAGTGGTTCTCTTTATGTACCTCTTTACCCAGAGGCTTGAAGTAAAACATCTTTATTACATGCTTGTGACTAGATAACATCTAGAATCATATGTGCTAGGTAGGTCGCCTGCCTCTGGAAGGAAAAAGCAGGGCTCAGTTCCCACTTGCACTGCCAGAGCATTTTGGCCAAAGGTAAATAATTTCAGACATGTCTTCCTCCTTCATCAGCAAGGGTGAAACCTGATGGAGAAACCAGACTTTCCCTAAGTGTATTAAATAAAAGATCATCGCTTTAAGAAATGAAACTCTGACAGCATAGAAGCATTTTTCTTGGTCTTTATTGTCCCAATTTGTGTGGCTGGGTAGAGAAAGGGCAAACAGGGAAAGGCAGTAATGGAAGAAGTGGAATAGCAGAAAAAGTACAAGAAAGAGAAAAGAAAAAATACAATGGAAAAAAAAAAAGGCTCGATTGTTGGGTATTCAAGACTGTGAGAACTGACGTGCTAGTATAGCACCGAGTGCGTTGAGACTTAGGTATTGGGTTAAGGGATCTTTTGATTCCAGGATGGTGTGATGATAACATGAGATCTGAAGTTTCTTTCACTCCTGTTACCACCACCAGTGCCTTTCTTTTGTAGTGATGCTCTGAGAAAGTGTGTGTGTATTTGCAGAAGCATCCAGCCCCTGTAGGTATAATTGTGGGTGGGAAAAGGGACTTTTCTGCTCCAGAAAATGTGGGATTGTGTGCACTCCAGTGGTGGTTAATGGAGCTGGGCTGTGAAGATAACTTCTGCCTCTTGGTGAATTGTAGCCCTTATGGCTGAAACCTGAATGGCCTCTTGCAGCAGTGTAAGAAGAGAACGTGTGATAGTAATTAACTGAACTACATTCCTGGAGATTATTTTTGAGCGACACTGAGTGAATTTTCCATGTGGAGTAAACAACTGTTCCACTGCCTGTCAGACCGTGGAAGTCGACATTTTGATTAGGGAATAAAACCAAGAAATTTTCCTGGCGAATATACTTGAATTCTGAGCACTGATGCATGTTCATGTTGTTTGATTAATTAAGAAGCTTTTGAACAGCATTTGTGGATGGACACCACCAGCATGTGCAGGAATGTGTTGGAGAAGACATACTATTTCGTTACTGATCAAGGTACATCTAGTGTAGCAAATACTAAAACATAAGGTGTTATGCAAGCTTCAAAGCAAATACTGGCCAAGTTCATGCTTTGTTCAGTGTCATAAGTTACATTTTTTCAAAGTCCTAATTATGATTCTCAGGGCTTTTCTACCACTGAAGCTGTGGAAGGAGCTGACTCCAGGTGCACCCAGCTGTCACCACAACTCATTTCTTATGCACTGATCTGCATCCTGGTAATGGCACAAGCTGAAAGGATTTCACACTGCTGTATTTTACAACTAAGAATGCCCACTAAGAAATTAATAAAGCATATTGTCCACATTTACTAACAGGTTAAGGGAAATTTCTGTCTGTAATGCAGTAGAAACCCTGCATGTTTTCCGTTACTTAACACATTCCCTGTAGGGAAGCTCTCTAGATGTTAATGTGTGTGAGCCAAGAGGAGATGGATTTAGTTTCTGGATTCAATTCCTTTTTTTTTTTTTTTCTTTCAGGTTTTTTTTTTGTTTGTTCCTCATAGATTTTTAAAAGAGAAATACTGAATTGGCACCACCCCTTCCTCCCTGTTGTCCCAGCCCTTCTAACTCTAGAAGCCTGAATATTTCTTTAATGAGTTGGTAAAGAGGAGCACTTACAGGCTTGTATCAGTCAATCTACACCTTCATTCCAAAAACAGAAAAAAAAAAAAGTCCTAGGTAGATGCATGTTGCATAACTGTATGATCTGTTCAACTCTGATGTTATCTGAGGCCAACTAAACCCCTCTTCTAGTATTCAACCACAGAAAATGCCACATGATACTAGGACAAGTTATTTGCATTCTGCTTATGGCATAGACTCAAAGGATGCTTGACTTCAATTGTCCTTGTTTGCCACCCGAGCTTTGGAAACCTGTCTGTACTTCATGTTGGAAACCTAAGAGAAGGAACTGTAATCTCGTAATCCTGGATTAAGCATCTTCTGTAGCTCTAGGATGACATCCCGTGTTAACATTGTAGCTGTGAACTTTGTGAATTTACCCGAGGGACAACTTGGCACTTTGTCTATTCATGCAATTGTCCAAAACTACATTTAAATGTCCCCTTCCTGAAGCAGCCTTGTATGTGTTGGCAAAGTCAAGAAATCTCCTGACGTCTGCGGTTTGCAAAGCTTTCTGCATTTACAGTGTAGGCTAAGGAACTGATCTTTATCCACTTAGTTCCAGGTATGAGCACCTGTAATATACATATTACAACAGTAAAATACATATTGCAACAAAAAATGAACTGGTGCGACAGAAAATGTTCTGCTGAAAGGTGCCATCCCATTTTTGAGTTCATCCTGCTGTGTACCCAAATGCCTTGGATGTGATGCAAAAGACTAAGAAATGAGGTTTTGTTTAGAAATGGATGTGGAGAGAAGTCAGCTCTCTGGGCATGAATACCACAGATGCCACAAGACAGGAAACAGCTTCTCTGAGAAGGAAAAGTCAAAGAGGGAAAAAGACATAGAAGGGAAAAAAAAGAGAATGTATTTATATTTCTCCTTAAAATCAACATAATGTAGCAGTAGTTTGTCCAGCTAGCAATTAAGACAAAAGATCTAATAATCCTTTTTCTTTAAAGCCAACTGTGAAAAGCTTTTATGAATTGTTCTTTGTGTGGTTAAGTTCTCCTGCTCTGCAATATTCTTCATGTCCTACATAGTTGTATTTTCTGGTGCCTGAATCGATATTTTTTTCAGTGATCAAGTGCTTTTGCTATGAAAAGGCTTTTAGTACTGTTACGAAGCAGTCAATAACCATGACTGACCTTTCAAAACTCACGGGCCTTTACTCCAGCTACTTTGAAAAAGTGAATCTATATAATCTACTTGTGTTTCTTGATAAGTGGGCTTTAAAAAGAGTATGTAAACAGTAGCAGAGACCTGGCCTTTTGGCGAAGCCTCTTGTATCAGATGGGTGGGTTTTGTTTGAGGGTAACGTAGTTGTCCTATGCAGAAGCTGACGTTCATTAACTTAGGTGATAAAAGTATGGCAAAGCCCTACTCCTGTCACTCCTAGACCCATGCTCCCTGTCCCAAACAACACTTTACTTTGAAAACTAAACTTGCGAAGCAGTTTTGAAAGAATTTCTGACTATTCCTGGAATATTCTGCATTGATTACACCTGAAGACTTCTTAAAGGCATTTGGGGGTTTAAGCATTTCCTTTTATCCAGGCAGTTGTTGGTGCCTCACAGCAGCTGTAGGGAGGGGAATATATGCCTGGGCTGACCTTCTAAAGGTCATGTGGTGTCAGGGGCAGCCTTGGTTGGATGCTCTCCCTTTCCCCAGAAGTGGATAGGAAGAGGTGTTGGAAAGGCAGTGCAGAGCTCAGGACCTGTGGAAGGAAGGAAAGGAGGTGCTTCTTCTGGAAGTGGGACAGATCTGCAGAGAGACAGGCTTTTTAGCCTGTATGCCTCTGGAGATCAAACAAGATGTAGAAAAACAAATTCCTCCAAAAACATAGTTTCTCCCAGACCACTGGCTCTTATTTTGGGTTTTTTTTTGCTCCAGCTAGGCATGCAAGCTTTACAGGACCAAATTCTGTTACTGCTGGGCAAACAGGCAGCAGGCACAGAGGATTGCAACTGCCCAGTGTGAAAAATATTGCCAACATTTCTGATCATGCTACCAAATTCCCCCAACAGCTCTTGTCTTCCTTCTGCATGAGATTTTCTATTGCCCTTATCTACCTTGTTCCTATAAAAGGGCTCTCAGTTTATGCCTTGTCCTGCCTGCAGCCTTGGCTTTGCCACTGGTTTACTAGACCTGGTTTTTTTACTAGAATTTACTAGAAATTTTGTATTTATTAAATGGTTCATATGCAAATGTGTGCCAAGAGAAGGGCTGGGAGAGAGTGCTATACATAGGCTGCTAGGGAAAATAAACCCTTCTTAACAGCAGCAGCAGAAGCTTGCCAGCTTTGAAGGCTTTTCTTCATATTCTTCACTTCACCCTCCGCACTTCTGCCTTGCTTTGAGATCTGGATAATTCTTTATCATGGACAACAGCTATGTTTTCTGAGAAAAATATTTTATGATGGCTGCCTCTTCCAGAAATAGTATGTTTCTGTGAGGGGTCTTGCATAAATAAGGGTGATTGCCAGTGAAATGCTGATTTACTGATGCTGAAAGCATCATGCTTGAAAACAGCTTATTTCGGTAATATTTCACAGTGGCAGGTACACAAGTAAAAAGGAATCATCACATTAGATATTAGCAGTAGGTATTTTATTGCTTATGCCTCCTGTAAAATCAGACTCATGTTTTGCTCAGCACAGAAGAGGTATCTCCTTGCACAGAGCCTATTGATTAATGGTCTGCTAGCCTGCCATTTACAAGCGGTGACTTTGCTGCAGCTATATTGGCTGAATTTGCTTTCAGGATATAATTAAAGAGAAAATAATATATTACTGGAGACATTACTGGAGCAATGGCATTTTCCACACTCTCCTTTCAAAGCTGTGATAATTAATTGATACCTCATTATTAGATTATTATGAAAGATGGACTAGATTATGAATTGTGACTAAACCTACAGCGTCATCAACCAACATGCTAGTTCAATGGTTCACAAACCAGCTGTTTAATTATCTTAACATGACAGATAATAAACATATAGTGTGGCTCATTCCTATCAAAGGTGATCACACAAATAAGCTTTCTTGGAAGAAAGGTGGGGGGTTTTTTTTGGCTACTCTTTTTAGAAAAATTATCCCTTCTGCTTTCTTTTGTGCAAGTTGCTGGCTACAATACTATGGGCTTAAATGGGAGATATGTTTTCAGAGTGTATTCAGAAGTTAGTTATTTGCGTTCAAACTCAATACACTTATTTTTCTGCTGCTGTTTTGTAAGTTCATGTCAAAACTTTGTATCTGATTTACCTGTATAAATCTCTGAAAAGCAGAATTACAAGAGTCAGGAAAGGCGTCTTTAAAGTGCTTCCTATGGTGACTGTTGCTAAGGAAACCTTCATATTGCACCAGGTTTTGAAATGCCGGTAGCGTCTGAAATACACAGCTGAATCTCATACATTCAGACCAAAATTAAGGGTGACAGGTAAGAGGGTATAAGTCATAGTGTGTCCCAGTTATGGAGAAATAACAGATAGGAGTTGGATGCAAAGAATACACAGGGGTTCACAATTTGAGATACTAGATGCCTTATGCTCCTGAGATTTTTAGTTTCTGAGTGAAGGAAATCTGCCTGAGTTTACTGGATGATATATCGATCTAGACGTGAGTGATTAGCTAGGGGTCATATCAACATCTGGGTACAAAGGGAGTTTAAGTGCAGATTAGTGCATGTTATTAATTAATGTTGTAGCTGAATTATGCAACAGAACTGAAAAAGGTTCCCAAAGTGGGGCAATTTGCACAGATGTTCCTAGTGACGTAATGTGTTTTAGCCAAGGGCTGGCCATTTGACACTTGAATTGGTCTTTCTTTCCTTCTCCTTCCATTTATCTCTTTATCTTAGATGCATACATTGGACGGGAATGGGAGTTACATGGTGGGCCATGTGTTACCCTCTTTTTGCACGCAGCTGAAAAATGTAGGGCCACAGCTCGTAGTGACGGCTCCTCCTTTCCCTCCAGGCAGCACTTTCTCCCATGGGCTTTTTGTAGCCTTTTAAGACCTGTGCGATGGGCAGAGGCCAGCATGCCTGGTCCGGGGCTGTGGTGTCCCTGGCAACCACCCGAATCCAGAGAACCATGGCTTGGCCCCTCCAAAGACAGAAAAATCCTGAAACAGGGAATTGTAATTGGAATGGTATTGCCGCTGTCCTCCTGCATCCCTCTGCAGAGCCTGAGCACAAGCAAGTCAAAACAGGTCCACAAAAACAGAGAGCTTTGGCAGCTGCCTAGAAAGAACAAGACCGTTTAATTGTGTAAGGCACTCATGCTTGTCTGAGAGTGTGCCTGGACTTGCATTGACAAGAAATCTTTTTAAAACTTGCCTTATTAGCTTAATGAGGAATAAAACATCTACCTGCCCATCCCCTCTACGTGTAAACTCTATGTAGAAGTTTGTGCTAGGCTAGGAGATAAAACTTGTGCTGGTTGGATCTGATTGGCAAGTGGCCGTCAGAGAGAATCTCCTCTTAAAAAAGGTTTCAGGTATGCTTCTAAATAAGGCGTAATCCGTGAAACTGGGACAAGTACCGTTTCCAGAGTGTCTGTAGACCAGGTTTATTGATCATTGGGAAGTTTCACTATCATGGCGATAGAAATAACACCTCTTCAACAAGGGATGGCAATTCAGGTTCTTCAGAAAATGCTTTTTGCCCATCGCTTCCCCCTGAAATGTCTGAAGTGTTTCCTTAGAGATAGCTTTATGTTGCTGTGCAAAATGCACCGCTACAGCCTATTTATTTGAGTCTTTAGTTGCTGCGCACATGTTGCTGCTCACAAGGATAAATGGTAATAAAAGCTATCTTAGAACACCATAACTAATTGTATATGTTTTTATCTTTCCTGTTTAATTTCTTTTTTAAATGTCATTTCACATAAACAAGCAGCAAAATAAAATTCATGACAGCTGAGAAGTGTGGCAAATTCTCAAATATATTTACTCTACACAAATGTTGAAATGCATGTAAGAAGAATATAAATATCAGAGACTTGCTAAATAAATGATTATAGCTGCTTTGTAGGATGTAGCAACAGATTTTGGGTTCTGTGCAGGGAAATCATGTTTATGTCTTAAATGTATAACTAGCCATTTATGTGTGTAAGTAGCTGAATCTGTGCTCATACAAATCAGGTACAAAATCAGTGTTTTCCATGCATATCAGGACTTCTCACTTTAAAAGCTTGGGATTTTGCCTTTTTGCAGAAGCATAGGTCATATTTTCTTTCATACCAGTGTTCTTAAACTAGTATTTTTACTACTTCTAGGAACAGTGCTTTTTTTTGTTTGTTTGTTGCCAGCGTTCCTCTGCAATGGTATTTCTCCTTGAGAGAAGCTAAAAATAAGTCGCAAGACTGATCTGCTGACTGTGAAAAAATTGTTGCCCAGGCAACCTGATCTTTTTCATAACTTTGTGGCTTCAGCCGTCTGATGGTTCCAATAGGTAAAACTGTAAAATCATCAACATTTCCGTCCTACAGAAACTCCCCTCACTGTGAACAACTTTTCATTCAGAATTATGATGAAAATGAGCTTGCTTCTCCTTTGGAGAAAAAATGGTCAAATTTCGTTTTGGGGGTGAAGAAAGCAAAATGTTTGTGGTTGTTTCCAAAATGAAATGGCAGTGATCTTTAATTGGATGGGGGACTCAGAGTTTTCTTCTGTGCAAGGGGGAGCCTGGAAGCATTTGGAGCCCCAAGGCTAGACTGTGCAAACTCTGCTTCCACCTCAGAGCAGCCCGAGTGGTTTGCACCAGGGATGCTGATTTTGATAGCAAACTGATAGTGATTTCTCATGCTGTGTCTTATGGGAACCTCCCTCTGTTTTCCCTAAAACTTCCCCACAATAACACTTCTCAGAAAACTCCTGTTAGATCTCCTCACACTCCCAAAGACTTGGTCAAAAAGCAAGCATAGGAAACACTGCAGATTAAATTGTGATTTCCAAAGCACTGTGGATTTATGCCACGAGAATCAACCACAGGCTCTCAGACATCACCATCAATGAGAAAATGCCCATTGACTTCATGAGAACTGGATGGGTCAAAATCCACTAGTTTAGGCTGGTGCACAGAGCTACACTTTTAGTAAGGGAAAATACTGGCAGTTGAAGCATCAAGAATCCTGCCCCCTTTTTTTCTGGAAGTACATTAAAGAAACAAGATCAATACAGCATGTAACATGTCCTGAGAACTTACTAGCTAATTATACACCTTATTAACAGCAAGAATGAAATAAAGCTCAATTTAATTCTGCATAGTTTATTCAAAGTGAATAAATGAGCAGGCAAAGATTGCTGTGTTTATACATATTTCATAGAGGCTTTTGATAAAAAGCAGAACTAACCATTTAAGTTTAATTGCATCCAAATAAAGAACTATTTCCCACAGCTACTGAATAATACAACATTGTTTTTGTTCTACTGTGTTCAAAAACAAAGGCATTTCATAGTAGCTTGGGAGGTAAGATGTAAAAGCCTTTGTTTATGTGTACTGGGGAGGGGGGCAGAAGGAAAGCAATTACAATACGCCATTTCAGACAAGACTTGCTAAACCTCAGAAATACTGGGAGATAAATGTGGTTTGAAATGAGAACATCAGATAAAGGGGCTTTAAAGAGTTAACATTCCTGCCTGTACAGTAACTGCCTTAAGATTTGTGCAACCAGAGGCAGTTAGGATTTGTTCTATTGATAGCTTGTACTGTGAAGTATGAAATTCCCCAAAGAATCGCTCTATACAGAGTTAGTACGAGACTCTACACTGTTAGGTCCTCCTGGGAGCTGCAATTGTTGCTAACAAGGCATCAAGAAATGAAGCACTGAAAATTGGGTTACACACACGCTTTCCATAATACTAGGAAAACAAACAGGATGTTAGAAATTTGTACCATTTCTATGAACCTCAGCATATCTCAGGACATAGCGGCATGCTTTCTTTTGTTGCTTACTTATGCTGTTTGATACTCCAGGATCTGAACACTGAAACTGTTTTACGGGGGCTACTGGTGATAATTTTTTAAGCAGAAAGGAGAAAAAGAATGTGGGAGAAAACTCTTGCCAATAAGCTTGCTTATGCAGACAGTCGTCTCTTTTGGCAAAAGAAGGTTTTTCACATTTTAAGGTGAACTGTTGAACCACCAGAGCCAAGTTTGTCAGCACGAGCAGCATGTGTGATTTTTTTATGGTTGTGTCTGAGTGTCCCAATGTAGGAAATGCAGAGGGTGAGACAACTGTGGGACAGAGATTTCAGTCTGAAAACAATTAGGGATACAAGGAGAAGACTGAGGGCTCTGACTTGTGCTCCCTCTTCCCTTTGGCTCCTGCGTACTAGGTGTCACCACTCTGGCTGCAGAGGTGGCAGAAGGAACCATGTGTCCCCTGCCAGGCACTATTGTCCAGTCCCTCCTGTTGAATTAAGATATTGCTGCTGTTGCCTCATGCTGTCAATGGAAGTGCCGAGCCTGAAAAGGAGATGTGGTGCCAGTTTTCCTGCTCCTGTAAAGAAAGCAGTTGTCTCCAGAGCCGATGCCCCATCCAGCCACCACTGCTGCCTCCAGGAGGGCTGGGAGCCAGCTCTTCAGATGTGAGCATTAGTGATGGGTGTCACAGCCCAGCTACTGCAACAGGGCAGGCGAAGATGGTGCTAAAGCCTGTGGGACCTGGGCTTGCCTGGGTTTGCCCAGCACAAAGCAGGTCTGACCCAGGAGCAACATAATCATGTTGTCTTGGTGCAACTGTAGCGACTGAGCCTTGCCGAGAGCCTGGGATGAGCAGGCCAAGACCAGGGGGCAAGGTGCCAAGGGGCCAACATGGGATCCGCTTTGGAGCTGGCTTCTGCTGTGCCTGCAGAGCATGTAGGCCGACCAGTTTCTCTTATGATTAGGTGTTGTGTACAATCCTGTTCATCAGTGTCTCAGTATTGTGCCTATTTCTTTTGCGTTAATTTCCTTTTAAAATCCACACTGGAAAATATAATTGTTATCCCCCATTTTCTGATCATTCGCTTGAGAAAATCAAAGCCCAGTGAAATCATCATTATTAGCTATCCGTTTGATTGTTCTGTTGGATGCCAACACAGTGGTGTACGTTGGCCTGGGGACTGCAACTAAAAACTGAAAAAAAAAAAACCCCACCCAAAAGGCTTTCATTCCTCACAGGAAACATCTGGTGCTTTGGGCTAATCCACAGAGATGGAGGCAGGCTCTATTCATATAGTCTGTTGCCTCAACTGGAGATAAATTACACTTGTACAGAAAGTCTCTTAATTAAAAGGTGACGGAAAATTTTACTTGCAAAGTGCAAAGTGAGTCCCGTAGCATAATAAAGAATACTCATTACTAAAATTTAACAGATTGTCTGTAACATTTAAATCTGTGTTTAAAAAACCACTAACAGTACAACTGTTTAATCAAAACTATTTCTTCACACTGTGTTCATTTGTGGAAATACTGATCAGCACATTAATTCTTACAAAAAGGTGGAACAGAAATGTAGAGAGAAACACTGTTAATGTTTCACCTGGTTTTTCCACAAAAGTATGCAAAACACGAGCCTGGCAGTTAGCAGACTGCGGTGTGTACGCTGGCATGACCCACAGCCAGAGCAGCTTAGCCCCACTGAAGCCAGTGCATCGAATTACAGGAGGTGACTTTGTTTCAATAACTTCGGTGGTGGTGCTCTTCTTTGCATGGCCGTGTGTTTAAAGACAATTAAGGCTAAGTATGCTGTTATTCTGATCCTGAATATGAAGACAAAATATATCAGATCTGTTCTGATTTAGTAGAAAAGCAGTCCTTCACACATCTACCAGACGGCTCACTGCACACTGCAGAGTATTTCTGTCCAGAAAATAATGGTTCTTTTACAATAATGTGCAAAGATGTAGGACTTTGCTTGGGAAAGCTATCCCCAATATATCTAATTAAATTCTATTTCACTCAGACTGGTTGTGTAAATGTAGGGTTTGTTAAGATTCAATCCGAAATACAGATGTGCTCAGCAAAACAGTAAAACCTCTGTGACATTGAGGAAGTAGAGACCAACCCGACTTGGAAATAACCACACTTCTTAACTAATTACATACTGCCTTTAGTATTAAAGAATAAAAACTGTCTTCTTGTCTTGCTTTGAGTCTTTCTATTGTGAGGTCAGGTCCTTAAATTCAGTGCATCATCCTGCATATGCTGAGCCAAACTCTCATAAACCCACTGCATGCTGATGGCTCCCAGCGAGGGTGAGCTTGGGCCGTTTTGCCTTCGAAAGGCAGAAGTGGCTCTTAGTCTAACCTACATAATGATACGCAGTGGGGTCGGTCTCTTCATGCCAGTACAGTTGCATGAATTTCAGTGGTTGCCCAGCTTGTATTGGTTTTCAATTTTC